>NC_139046.1:58251814-59451814 GCF_965140915.1 Aythya marila | reverse complement strand
TAACTGGAACAGTCTCTAGCTATCAAGCAACCACCCGCAAACAAGGTGAATTGGCTGGCACAGCATTTCCTCTGGTTAGTTCCAAGTTTTCCCTGCTCTTTTGTGCATCTTCAATTAAAACATCGTTCTTCTCCCCACCTCCCTGCTCCCCCAAAGCAGTCTTGCCGTTAGCAGCAGCAGGGGCGCACCAACAAAAGCCCTGGGTAAGTTCAGCCCCAGAAATGCATCTGAAGCTGCAGCTCCAGGGCTCTGACACTAGCACTGGCTGAGCGTGCTGCTTCCCCTGACGTTCGAGGATGCCCCAACACAGCCATAATCCCGCTGGAAGGAGGGCCAGTGAGCAAACCGTACCGCAGGCTGCCTGGGCTGAGCCTGAGTGAGAGAAGTGACAAGGAGCAGAGCTCCAGGAGTCCCAGACACACACAGCTCTGGCCATGCCTCCAGCTGTACCCGCACTGCTGCAGTGAGAACTCACCAGCAGCTGCATGAGGTTGCTGCAATCTCCAGAAATACCCTTTGTCTTGGCTCTGTGCGTAGTGTCAGAGTCCTGGGCTCCTGTACTTTCAAAAAAATCACAAAGAGAAAGAAAAGGATGTCGTGGTAGCAAAATATTTTCCTGCGCCTACTGCAAATCAGGCATCTCTCACTGAGCAGTTACAGCAAATACCTGGGAGAGTGCGGGTAAGGCTTTGCTAAGTCTCTTCTGCATTTGGAAGTGAAGGGAGCCCTTGCTGAGAACAAAGGCAGGGAAGAAAAAGATAAGATCAGAGATGGTGAAAAGGTATCCATAAAGGGCAAGAAGGAAAAGGGGGGGAGAAATCAATCACAAATACAGACAAGATCAAGCAGCAGCACGCCAGTGACAGCCGTGCTTCCTCGGGAAGGGAAAGCTGCCGGCTGGAGAGGCAGTGCTGCACCGTGCTGGGAGCAGTGCCGCTCTCTGCACCCACTGCAGAGCAGAGCTGCTCCTCTCCATAGCAACAGGAGCCTTAGAAGCCAAGCTGGGGACCGACAGGCAGCTGAAAACCAAAACACAACACGCATCGCTTCATCAGCGCTATTTTAAGCCCTGGCTGTGTGTGAGGTACGCAGGATGGCTGGAGGAAGCGCGTTCTCCCACCACACCTGCCCGACGAAGTAGAAATCCCCTAAGAACTTGCTGCTCAGGAGCTACCAGCTCCAGCTGCTGCTTATGAGGGCTGAGGACATGCTCGGATCCCGACCTTGAAGGCTGCTTACACCGGCTTGGAAACAGCTCTGCTCAGGTGCCCGAATGACTCCAATAAAGCCATTATGCTGACTGCATTGGCAGGGCTTTGGAAACATTACCGAGCTCATCTCCTCCTCAAAGGCACTGACGGAGCCTGCACAGCAAATTCCAGAATACCCCAGCAGTACTCAGAAGCTCATCGTGCTTGGGGTGAATGGATCGTGCTGAAAAGGCTGCAGAGCAGCCAGGGTGTCAGCCCTGGTCTCGGCTCAGCTTAGCTGCTGAGATTAGCTTCCTTGTGGAAAGGGGCAAAAAAAGAAATGCTATCAAATCATAGCTCCTTAAACTGAAGCATCACAGCCATGTTTTTTGGCTGTTAATTTTCCCAGTCAACTAAAACTGCTTCTTCCCATGCCAGCTCCAGACAAGAATCCTAATAAACCAACAACCCCTCTTCTATGTCGGTCCTACAGCAATGAAAAGAGCCAGAGCAGCCGAGCTCGCTCAGTGCTTCCTGCCCAGCCAACTGCAAGACCTGCTGCTGGGAATTTCTCCTCTTTTCCTGCAAGGAGCAAGCACGCAGCAGTCACAGCCGTCCAGAACAAACACAGCTGAGCACAACGCGATGTAGCTCTTTCTGCACCCATCCAGGAGAGCTTTACAAATAACAGCAAGATAGGGGCAGTGCAAACAAGGCAACTCTTCCTGGGTGCAGCATCTCTCCGGGCTGAGAGATGAAAAATTGTTTTATTATTTTATTTGAACATTAAGAGAACCGCAAGGAAGAAAGAAAAGGCATCTCTTAAGATTAGCCAGAGATATTTCCAGCGTCTGCCATGAAAGTCATCTTTTGAAACTTTCATATTAATATTAAACATAGTTGTAGCTGAGATTCGCCCTCATCTTAATGAGTCATAAGATTAAAAAAAAAAAAAAACAGCACTGCACTCAGCAACTTTGCCTTGGCTCAGCACTATTATCTTACAGACTTCATCTGTATATCTGCTAAATCGAGAACTCCAGAAAAATTTGATCCACATACACTACCCATCCATCTGCCTAACCACTGCTTCTGTGGCTAACGCTTTTGAATGAGCACTTGGATTTAAATTACAGAAATTTTTAATCAGCCAATCCTTAGCCACTCTATTTATCAGCCAAAAAAATCTTCATGGATCTTGGTTTTTCATTTCCTTACGCAATACTTTATTCAAGTATAAAATATTAATTTTTAAGCCACTGACTGAATTTACCCTTATATCTGGAGAAAATGACAGCTTTATCCAACAGGAAAAGATTTCTAAAAGTGCTTCATAGAAAGAATCAGAGTAATTTTCATCTGCATAGATTATGGAGTAGAAAGAAAAGTATGAATCAGCTTGTCCTCATAAAAACCGGCTTGCTAATTGAACTCTGTTTCCTATACAATTAGTTACAAATGAGGAAATATTTCTTTTAATAAGCGGTTTCGAAGGTTGCCAGGAGCAAACCTCTCTGTGGAACACATCCCAAGTTGTTCTGTTTGTTTTCTTGCATGTAGGATATCTTACTGACCTCCAAGTGGAGGTATCCCAAGAGCTTTGTAAGGGGTTAAGCAGCAGCACAGCTAATACATACAGCATTTTTTTGGCAACCAGCGTGTAAAATAATGACATGCGCCTGAGTCCTGGTGGGGTCTCGGAGCACATTCTTGCTAAGAGGAGTCCGCGGGACCCATGGGATGCTTGCCTCTGCCTTGGGAGGCTCCAGCCTCAGCCTCCAGCTCTCAGTCCTGCCAAGATCGGACGCGGTGTTTCGCAGCACTCCCCCTCGCTTGTGTGCAGGTATCCAGCACAGCACGGGAAATCACGAGGCACAGGCTGGAAGTCACAAGGGCTTCACTGTTCCATCTTAGGAAGTTTAATTATCCTGATGATGTTATCTTAATTAAATGGTAGTTAATCAAAGTTTATATTTAAGTCTGAAATATGAATGTATTTTCAAAACTCTTGATGATAGCAAATCTGAAGAGACAGGAAGGAAAGAAAAACTACCAGAGAAAGTAGGGCTGCTTGAATTTGATGAATGCAACCCTATTTCTAAATCCAGGCAATTACAGCTCCAGCGGCTCCCTGTTCAGGCTCCTCTAGGTTGACCGGATTTCTAAGGGGAAGCTGGAGGGAGGGTCTAAAACAAAATCTCTTCCCCTGAAAGCAGAGAAGCAAAGAATAAGAGGTAAATTACCAGTAAAATGAAAAAAGTAACCTGTTAAGTCAGTGGTTAGCAGAGAATCCTTGAAGAGTTCTGCTGCATGAGTAACTCTTTACACTTTCCAGGCTCACAAAAACAGTGCTGGTCTTGTAGTGATCTATCAAGGTCCACACATGCAAGCCAGAAGCCAGTTGGAGAGAGTTAATGGGGAACGGTAACCTTCTCAAAGAGGGAAGAAAAAAACTGGCTAGATATTTAGAAAATTGCTTCTTGATTCTTCATGGATGAGGGAAATTTAACATGGACAGCAGAGAGAAAAAAATGGAAACCAGGAATTTCAGCTCCAGCCATAACTAAATAAAGAGGACTCTACTAAATGGAGCCATCATCACCTCGGTACCTGAGCAGTGACAGACACAGCAAGCCCCAGTCCTTCACCCGATCCCAACAATGGCCTGCATCCTCCAGGACTCTGGGGTGCAAAACAGAACTCCAGGAAAGAACTTAAATAATAAAAATAGTAACAGAAAGTGAAAGCACACAAAGGAAGAAATGGCACTGGCAACGTTAGGTGTTGCTAAACATCTCTCCGTCCTTATTTCACCCCGAATTACTCCTGCTTGAGAGCCCGCCTGGCAGCAGGCAGGCTGAGCTCTGCCTGCCCTCACCCAGGGCTTTTTCCTTCGCAGCCCCCATTCTCACACGCCGATCCGTCCCGCAGAGTGCCGTGAGGCACCAGCCTGTGCTGCTCCAAAGCAAAGAGCCACAGCCTGCCAGTTAGGGAAAGCGGATGCACTTATAACCTCTGCGAGCAATGAAAGCCACTGCCCTTGCTAACCGGGGCAATTTCTCCAAGACTTGAGCCTCCAGAACTCAGTAATTACTTCTGCTGGCCTTTGTTCTCTGATGAGCTTGAGATAGCAAGTTTTACTTCCAGTTTGTGGCAGAACCAAAAAGGAAATCTCTGAAAAAGAAAGTCAGTGAAAATAATCACACTCCTGCCCTCTTCCTTTTAGCAGTACAGAAAACGCTTTACACTCAGTACTAATAGCTGGCTTCTGTGACCTCCACGCTCTCTCCAAGCCTTTTGTCAGCCTTGGCTGCTAGCCCTTTTTTCATCTTAGACCCGTTTCAGATTGCCTTTGGGTTTTGAGGAAAGTAATTCCTCATAAACACGGATTATTTTGAAGTGGAAAATTAATTCTATCTAGATTCATTTGAATCTAGAGAAAAAAAATAATTCTGCAGTTGCCCATGTGTTTCAGCAAACCAGTCACTCCTTGGCATCTCCTCACCTCACCACTGCTTTGTGCTCACAGTGATTAGCCCCATCGTGGGCAAGGTAACAAGGGGCACGATATTTTCCCCCAGATAACCTTTCTACCTTCAATTCAAAGCAGTTTAAGGCTTCACAAGGAAGTAAGTACCCAAACAAGTGCACTTCACATCTTTACAAATCCTGCAACAAAGTGGGCAGCCAAGCGTTCGCAAACAAATACTGAAATGAAAGCCAGAACACAAATAGATGCCCAACAGAGCTAGGGCCAGGCGAGCATTTTTAAAATTAACCAGCCACTCTTGGTGCTCAATCTGGTGCTCAGTGAAGGGACTAAAGATTTAGAACAGGCCCCTCCTGCCCTCTGATGCAGGCACCTTCACTGCCCATTACTACCTCAGGTAACCAAGAACCGAGGCATTCCCAAAACTGTGAGTCACTTCTGGGAACATCGGCCTGGTGGAAGAATAAGGCGAGCCAAATGAAGCTCGTAAACAGGGAGCTACTTGCAACGTTTGCGTGAGTCATTATTATTATTTTGTTTTCCTGTTATTCTCAGCCAGTCAAAACCATTATCTTCAATTAAGAAGGCACATTTGTTCCTGGAGGTACGGCCATGTTCAGTCACATCAGATCACAGCTTGAGATCTGCACACAGCCAGGATGTTTCTCTGGGAGCCTGCACTGTTAACTTGTTGGATGAACAAGATGAAAGCTGCTCTACAAGATGGAGCAGCACAAGAGAGAAGAGGCAAGTCCCAGCGAATGGTGGTGATCAATATACTGTGGCTGCTGAGCTCCCAAGAGGCTGTGTGTGAGAGCAGGAAACACAGCTAAGCCTTAGATTCAAGATCGGTAGGAAAATGAAGTGCTACAGTTAAAATATTCAGGTTCCCAAAGATAATCAATTGCGAGACTGAGTACAATTACCGAGCAGACACTCCCTATTGTTAATGCCCTGCAAATGTTAACTTGGATACGTCATTGTTACTGTTCTGTGTCCTACCTCGGATGCTGAGCTTTTGTCAATTCAAGGATATGTTGCCTATTTCAGCTGACTCCAGGGCAATTCTCACCTCTCCCTCCGTTGCCCTCAAAGCACTCGCAGGACAGAGGGGAAGGCCACGCCACCTTAAATCTTCATCATCCATTTTTAATTGCGGTTGGCAGCTACCATCCCAACTGATCAAGCTGACTGCACTAGCTGAGGGATCGAGGTGACTGTCCCGACTCCTGCGTGGTATCGCTTGCTGTTGTAACACCTGCAGATGTTGGAGCACTCAGCTCCCCAGCAAACGTTTGTTCGGACTGCTCGGTTGTGGCAGTGTATGCACAGAAGCCTGAACAGGCTTTTGAGCGCTGACAGGAGTCTTCACGAAATTACATGGGAATCGAGGCGTTTGAAAGCGTGTTCCAACCCCAACTTAAAAATCCGAAGCATGTGGGAGGACAGAGCTTTAATTGCTACGTGTTGGAGATGGAAGACAACGATGAGTATCTGAAATACAAAATGAGCACAAAGAGTGGGCTCCCAGACAGGGGACAAACCATCCATGGCCTCACTTAAAGTTTGCAAACAAATTTCTTACAGGCCTGGGGCCTGTCTGCACAGACGCAGAGATGCCCACATGTGGTCACTGCACGAAGACAGTTGAAAAACAATTTTTCATGGTACGTTTTTGTTCTTGCCACGCTACACTTTTAATGTTTAAAAAATGAAGGTAATTTTAGGTAATGGTCTTGACTCCTCCCTTTTCCTCCTCTCTGGTCCTCCCGTCACTCCGTTTAAGTTCCTGAAATGAAGCAAGCTCTGCCCTGAGCTTTGGGAACAGCATGTGAGAGCCCAGTCTGGTCTTGGTCACCAAGCTGGTGACCCAGGAACTTCCTCCTGTTTGAATAAATGCGATATTGGAACAAAGGAACTGAACGGAGAATAGAAATAGGAACTCTCCTTTCTAAAATGTCTCATTTGCAACATGGAGGGGAGGTTGCTTTTTTTGTTTTATTTAAATAAAGGGTACCAACTTATTTAGGGTGTAAGAAAGAACCATGGCAGAAACCTCAGCAAAAAAAAGCAGCATGATAAATCTGGCCTACCTCCCACAGACACAAAGCAAACTGTCATTAAGTTACCCCTCTATGCGGAGGAATTGAACTTGAGCCCAGTCTCTCTCCTTTTTTCACACAGGATTAGGTGGTAAGTTAGCCAGAAACAATCCCGAAGAGCTCCAAACCCATCCCTTATATGGCAGATATCTCTGAAAGTTCCTTTCCACCACTGATTTTGGCAGTTGTGAGGAGGATCTGTCCCATTTTTCCCTATCACCTCTTTCCTCACAGTACGCTGACTTTGAGGGGGTGCAGCTCTCCTGACATCATCACACACCCTGGAAGTCGAGGCATATGCCAAGACCTACATCTTTGCCGTTTCTTAAGTTCCCCTGTGATGACGATATTACAAAAAAAAAAAAAAAGCCTTGTAAGCAGTCCAAAATTACAGACAGCTCCCAACTGAATAAATACTAAAAAATAGCAACTGACATCAAAAACTACCCAACAGGAGGGAAATGTATGTAGTGACAAACTACGGTTTCAGCGAAGAGGAGAAAATAACCAAACTTCTGCTACCCTTAGTGCTGACTCACCACGTTCTGGCTGCAGGAACCGACATCCTCAAAGGCATTTGTGGTTGTGGAGATGTCCCTAATGCATTCACGTGCCTCGCTGCACAAATATGTTGCCTAGAACTGACACAGAAATCTGTGTTCTTGAGTTCTTAAGAAGGTAGCTGATGCTCTTCAGGGCGTCAAGACCACTGTTAGGGTAAGAGTGGGAAATAGCAGGCACGAGGAAAAGCTTTTCCCTGCAGAGGGCAAGTGAGGTCATATCAAGACTAAGCTGCAGAAAAGGATCAATTCATCCATCCTTTCTCATCTTCTGCCCGGACTGAAAGCTGGTTTCTCTTACTGGTACCCTTCTCTTTCAGCCCAAACCAGCAATTAAAACACTTATCAGCAAACCAGCAGCCAGAGGCCCAGGTAAGGGAGGAAGCCACTGGACTGCAGCGAGGTCATCCGGCCCTTGGTGCTGCACTGCAGCGAAGTCCCAGGCCAGAGCCATCAGGAGGTGACAGAGACCTCATATGTTGCAAGTATATTTTCTGGCTAACCTTGATTGCCTAAGCCAACTGCAAGGCTCATCTCTTTAAGTTTGCACGGTGAGTGTTTGCCAAGAGGACAACGCTGGTTTGACTCCAGCTCTCTGTGATGAGCTCTAAGCCAGCAAGATTCATTCCCACCTTTGTTGAAATTAATTCACCTCTTAAATTACGTAGCAAAGGTCACTTACCTAACTCTAGAGTGGAATTAATCTCTGGCAAAAAATAGGATGATACCGTCCCTTTATTTATCAGCTGGTTTCAGATCAGTTTCATCCCTGATGTCTTTGCTACACTGTGCTAACGAAGTATATGATTACCAAGAGAAAGCTTATTTAATCATCCTGAAAAATACCTATTATGAATAATACAAACCATCAAAATAAAGGCTGTAGAAACAAAACAATATCCAAATCTTACCTTTATGATTTATTATCTTACAGATATGATCAGATTTCACCAAAGAGCTCTCTCTACATTCAGTATCCACAGAGTGACTGACAAATAGGGGCATGGACTATTATCCCCGTTTTGGCCAGTCGGTGTAGATGAGAGATTGCCATCACAGATACAAATTAGTGGGGTGAAATCAGAGAAAAACCAAACCATGGATGATGACAAGAGACGAGACGTTACAACTGGCTGCCACAGCTAGAGTCTGCCTCTTCCAGTGCTTCTGTGCTTCCTGCCCAGGCCCCTGCCTAGCACGTGTTTAGGGGCGGGTGGGAGTTACCCCGTTCACCTTTGCTCACAGGAATTTAAAAAAATAAAAATAAAATATTACGTAGGCAGAGATAGTTCTCAGAGAAAACACAAAGTAATTTTCAAAGTGTCAGAGCCCACAGGCAAGAACGGATTTCTCACAACATCACAGCAGCCTCCGATGCCGCAGAGCTGACTTGGGGATTCACCCAGCCCATCTGCTGTGCCATTCCAGGGACAGGGGTCAGCATACGCCACAGCTGAGAGCAGGGATGGCACAGTCCTCACCCTGTCGTCTTTAACAGCTCTTTGTTCCGCCTGCAGACACACGACCTGAAGATGCAGGCTAAGAAAGAAAAGAAACACATGAGAATTTCTGGGCTCTCTTTTCTTCAGTCATGAGGTGGTGTTGTCAGACACCACTATTTGGAAAAAAGCAAGGGACGTGGCCTATATTTCAATATTACTACTTTTTTTTGTCCAAATATTTAGCACAAGCAGACAAAACGTAGCCTCTTACAGCCCAAGTAAATTTCTCTGCAGTTTGTAACACCATCCTATGAAAAATATTGATAGAAGAAAGGAGGGCTGAGCCTCCCCAGCACGTTCATGTATTTCATTTTGGATGATAAGAGCATCCCGAGGAAAAGCTCACCCAGTAATGAAATCCATAATAAAAAATGACCACCCAGAAGTAAAAGTAGTCATACACAATTAATGAATTCATTCAGCCAGCCAATAAATCAAAACAGTGAACCAGGTTCTCTTCATCACACACAGAAACATTTTTCAGTGCTTCTTACGTTGTATTTGCTCAAGGCCTGTACTACCACTTGGTTATTTCTTTAATTCTTAACCATTTACAATACACTTTAGTGTTATTTAAAATTTCAGTGTCATTCAATGATACTGCTTAAGAACATATTCTTCTTTCCAGGTATCTAATCCTGAAGGAAATTAAGATCAGATTTATTCTTCGGGTCAAAAAAAGCCTGTGAGTATTGTGTAGGTTAGGAAGTGGCTAGGGCATGGCTTCAGCTTTCCAGCAAGGGTCCCAGCTCTTCCCTTTGAGCGGAAAAACAGTCCAAAGAGACCTCGGGCACTCAGTTATTGCTGCCTGAACCTGAATCTACAAAGCCCTTGGGTCACAGATTCAAAAGCGTTAAAATTTGTCACACATTTTCAACGTTTTCACTTACTATTCAATATTATATTCAAAAATAGACTACATTAAAATAAACTTTTTTTTTCCCTCTGGACACAAATTTTGTGCACCTGTGACCTACCCCAGCACCAACTGGGCACAAAGCACTGTGCTGATTCTCCAGGCCTTTTCCAACAGCAGGCTCCAGCCAGTGCCAATTTCTTGTGCCAGCTTGGTAATGAAAGGTCACAGATTCCTCTCTTCCAGATTTCCACCATCTCTAGGAAGGAGGGCAGTGGGGAGAGCCCATACAAGGTGACTCACGATCAAAAACCTGCCTCCAATTACCGTTATTGCAGCTATGACTCCCGCGTGAACCTATTAATCAGAGTCTCCGCACAGCAAGATCTTTAATCTGACATAAATCCTTTCAAGTCACCTCCAAACCTGGGAATAAACCCAATTTTCCTCCTCCCAAACAATTTCAATAATAGCCAAAGCCTTCCCTGCATGCACCAAAACACGCGTGCGCAGCCCTGCTCCCCAGGCATGAAGCTTTGCAGGGCACACCTGTTTCCTGAGGAACTTCAGGCTGAGCAAATCCACCTAATCCACCTACACCTGCCTTGTAGCTCACCACAGAATTTTTGCAGTTTAGGCACCGCAAAAACCGTCAGCTACACAGATCCCCTCAGGACACCGTGACCTTGTC
The DNA here is from genome assembly GCF_965140915.1 of Aythya marila. Taxonomy (NCBI): domain Eukaryota; kingdom Metazoa; phylum Chordata; class Aves; order Anseriformes; family Anatidae; genus Aythya; species Aythya marila. The sequence goes on along the minus strand of NC_139046.1, from coordinate 59,441,423 downwards.
GGGAGGACACAGCCGGCTGCCCCTCAGAGCCACACGCTGCTGCTCGTCTGCCTTCTCCGCCAAGTTGCCTCCTTTAGGCAATACACCTCGGAGTGACGTTCAACAACACAAACACTTATTTGCAGGCGAGGCTTTGCCCTGAGAAGCATCAGAGCCTGAAGGAAGAGCAGCGATACATTCTGTATTTCCCAGCCAGCACATGAATTTTGCAGGTCCCGTCGTACTGCCCACAGTGCACGGCAGCCAGTGCTCACACCGTGCTGGGGGCTGCACCCACCTGCTCCCCACAGGCCACCTCCGTGGGTATTTCAGTGGGGAGGGCAGCTCAGCGAGCACAAAGTCACTACACAAAGGAGCTGGAAGAGGGGCAATAATGGGAAGGTACAGGAACAAGGTTTTATATACAGCTTTGGACACACCTGGTCTGAGAATCCTATACCTTCCACCTCCAAATTGCAGTCACCTTGTCCAAATAAACGACAAAGCTTCTTGCTCTAGGAAACTTGTGAAGTGAGAGGAAGCTGGGACCCTCAGAGTGATGACAAAAGTCTTATTTTTTCACTCTGCTTTTGGCTGGAAAGACACCTAGAGTACAGGGACAGCCAAGATTTTCCTTCCCAGCAGCGCACAGCCAGACCAGATGGCTCCCCGTGCACACGGCCGGCCACGAAGTTCCCATTAAAACCTTAGCTTGGAAAGACTCAAATTTTCCTGTTGATGAATACATGACGGGATTGATGAAAAGCATCAAACCCTTCCCCTGAAGCTCCAGAGAAGATCATGTCCCACTGCCTTCATTTTTCAGCCAAAAAGGGAGGACCACATGATGGAGCTGCCTTGCCTCATGACAACTTCAAAGGAAGAGGCAGAATAACATATTCCTCCAAAAATCTCCCATACAAACACATGAAATTACACTGATTATGGAACATGACCAAAAGCCCCTCAAGTTTCTTAGAGTGTTGCTGATAATGTCTCCACTGTTTTTGATCCCACTGGAATTCATGCTTTTAAAATTAATTTCAAATAACCATTAAAGAGCCGTGTCACTTGATATCTGAAGCATGCAACGCTTATGTGCAACACAAAAACAGATCTTGGCTGTAGAAAAACACAGTATTTATAACATACATCATATTTAGCTGTTTAGTTACTTTTGTATTCTAGCTAACTTGCAAGCTTTAAAAAAGTAAGGCCAAGGATAGTCTGAGCTTACAATTTTTATGTCAGTGATCAATATTTAGTGCAGTTTCCTTACAAATATGGTGTCCGTGTGGTATGTTATCCGTGGAACTTCAAGCACTGTAAAAACTCTGTTAGACAGCATTTCCTCATAGTCCTACCCGGGCAGGTCAGAATATGAAGCACGTTTGGCAAGGATGGGAGATGGAAATAAGGGAAAATGTAAGGGCATCTCTCACCCATGTCATACAGCCACATCTGTGCTTCGCAACGCCGCATTAGGCAGGAGCAGCCAAATGAGCACCAGTTCAGGCATTGTGCATTCACACAACATCAAGCAGCCCCTGGGGAGGCATCTGCTCGGGTCCAAAGCAGGAGAGTTGGGAAGCCCAGCGCACCTCACCAGGGCTCTCATCAGGGCTCATTAACTCCTGGAGACAGCTTCAGCAACAGCCTGAGCATCCTGCGATTGTACTTGTTACATGGTGTGACGCACTGATACTGATTCCACTCCTGGCTGCAGCTGGGATCTCTTGCTTCCTGCTAAGCATTCATTTTCCAGGGGAAAATAAAGGCTTTAGGATGAAACCTAGCTTGTATTTCTACAGTTTGTGTGGCATCAACATGCTCTGCTCCATGCCTAGAGCTTCTAAGGGCTTTTCCATTCTGCTAATTACTACCAGGATAGTTTATATCAATGCAGATAAACTGGCAAGAGGTGCTTATGTTTGCTCTGAAATTTTATGTAAGAGAAACCAAGCAAGTACGGAAATGCAATAGCGTAATACTAAAGAAGAGACTCAGCCTGCTCTGTCACACAAGAACACTGGCTAACCAGATCCTTAGCAAGCTTCCTCCAAATACCCATAGACAAAGGAACAGAATAAAGCAGAGCTTCAGCTTTGACACCTGCGGGAAGACTCTAGCACTCATCTGCATAAATCACTGAGAAAGCAAGCTGGTAGCAGAAGCAAATTAAAATCCACCGAAGAACAGCTAGTAGAGAAGAAAAAGAAGAGAACAAGAACTGCTCGTCACATGGGCAGCACCACAACATAACATTTCCAGCAGGGCTAAAAACAGCTTCGAGCAACGGCTTCAGCACAGCCCGCTCTCTAGCCAGGGTTGCCTTCCATGAATCCCTCAGCAAGGCAGTGCTATTGCTTTATCAGTACCAGGGGGCAGAGCTTGTCCTGCGATTGCTTCACATTAAGAAGAAATTCTAACACGGAGCACGTGACAGCATTGAATCTCATTTTCCCCTCATCACAGAGCTTCCACACTGGAGGACAAAAGCAAGCCCCACAAGTGAAGGGGAACACTGTTCATTTATCAGCCTGCACTACCACATCCCCTGACCTATTTTATTACTAAAAATAGTCCCTCTTAGGTCACTGCTGCAAATTGAATTCTGCTGCTTCATTGCCCACTGCAATCTCATGGCACTGCATGCTGCCTACACACAAAGCACTAAGTAGGTTAACTTATTCACTGCCGAGGATGCAGCCAGCCTTCTCACAGCGATCAAAAGAAACACTTCCCTTTTTTTTTAAGCAAAAATATTTATGTTCTCTAAAAATGCAGTTTAAGCCCAAATCCAATTATTTAGGTTGCAATTTGAATATCAGCATACAAAAGCATGGCCTCATATTTGTCCCTATTTACAATGTTTTTCAATATTCTTCTTACGAAATATGTTTTCCAAGGAATTCAGTGTTAATAATGTCCGTTGCCAAAAGAAACCTTATCAGGAACAACAGCCAAGTCTCCCTCATTAAGCCCCTTTCACTATGACAAGTCTACGAAGGCACCAGACAAGAGGCACGAAGTCAAAATGTTCTGAGTCAAACACAACACTTCCTTTCCAAAGACCAAGACACTGCATTTGTAGCTGTCAATCCAAAGCACCTCACGATTATCACACCATGAGGAGAGCTGGCGACTTCTGACCCAACAGCCAGAACGGTACTTAAAAGAGGGAGAAAGAAGAAGGTATGAATTTGACAGAAGAACTTACTACAGGATCCTGAAACAGAAGACTGAACTAGGTTTTATTGACCAGTTTCACGCTTAACACAGAACAAATACACAGAACATGCTTTGTCCTTGCTACACTCCTTGAGCTAGATAGAATAAAATTAACATTAGTGTGTTTCCCTTGGCTATTACCACATCTTCATTTCATTACTCCAATAGCTTCCCAATTTTAAACAAAACCCCCCAAAAAAACGCAACCACACACACAAAAAGATCAAAGATAACCGACTTATTTCACGTCAGCTTTCTCCTAAATCCACTGCATATTCTGGTGGGACTTACAGATGCAGACAGAGCAGAACCATTCAAATGATTAGTGGCCTCCTTAAGCTAATTTCATTCTTTTTTGGTTACCAACTCAAGTTTCTCCCTTCCTGCTACACTACAGCTAACATCTGTCAAATCTGGGCTTTCTTCACAGTGAGAAAATCCAGTATCTTCAGGGGACAAAAGTGATACTGAGTTCTTATTTCCAGCTAGTAGGCCAACACGCCGTTGTTCTGTCAATACGTGTTGCCCAAAGATACGTTTCCCACTTCAGCAGCATCCAGTCACAGGACACAGGCAGCACACCAGAGACACCCAGCATATGAGAATGAAGTTTTTGTTAAACTAACATGTTTTTTTTCTCTCACCAGAATGCAAGAGAGATGGGTATTGACTTATTTACAGAATCATGACATGGAGTCCTCATTACTTTTAATGAGAGTAAGCATGTTTCACAGCTTTAGCCTGCAGAAATAAAAAGACTCCTCTCAACGGGATGTTCTTTCAGACCTTTAGTTTCTCTGAGATGCCATAGCACTAGCTGCCTTTTTTTTTATTATTATTATTAGTATTTCTTATGAAATCAGAAGAGTTAATTTGGAACACTTTTAAGGCAGTCGATCCACTTGAAAGATACATGACTTCATTCTCTTCTTGAATTCTCCAGTAATACTTCTGTATAGCAACTTTCACTATGAGAAATCCCATTTATAGAACTGAGATATTCTCCAAGACACACACTATGAAAGCAATCTGAGTTGTATGACATCACACAACAGGTCAGATAACTAACAGGATTATCAGTTAAGTTAGCAAAACCATTAACAAAGAATGATGCTCAATGCAAGTACAAATCAATTATTTGTGCAGTTTTTCCTACACTTGCAGCAAAAAAAAAACAACTAAGAGATCACTTGTGTAAGTATTTAATTGCCTAATAATGGTATGATAGCAGCTTGGAAGTATCCAGACCTTCTTGACCATAGTCACTTTCACATTTTGCAAATCAAAATTTAACATAAATTTGCAAACCAACTGATTACTCACCAAATCAGAAACAGAAAGATGGTTGACCAAGCTCTAAGGTGTTCCAAAACCTGGCTGAACTGTAATTTATGGATTGTTAAGATAAAACCTGGCCAGCTTTCCAATTGTCAGGATGCACTAAAATGGATTTAAAAACGCTCTGGAAGCTCATATGCACCAATACTACTGGATTTTGGACAGAAAAAGTAGGAAATACGTGATCTATTTTGGGCTAAAAGTCAAAGACAAAATGAAACAGACTTCCCAGAATATATAATTCAGTCCAAACCTCTGCAATTTACCATTAAAATCTTCAGCCAGTTCATCACTTAGGCTGGGTTCTGCCACTCTCTTCTGCCTGTGGGGAGCTCCAAAATCAAATCTTTTGTGTTTCAGCTTCTAAGAAAATGTAGGACTGTTACCAACCATCTGTTAAGCCCACACCGCTCAGAGGTACTAATTAAATGAACTGTCGTATCTTAACTTCTATCACAGTGAGTTATAAATTACAGAAATATTGGTACAAAGACAAAAGAAGCACTTGTTGAGACCTGAACAAGTACTCGTGTTAAGTGAAGTGGAGCGTAGATGCCTCACTCAGTGGGACGGTTTTACACCCACAACCCCATCCTCAGTCACTTCTAGGTGGTGGACACCTAAATTCACCCGCAGGAGCACCCACATAAAGCCAAACCCAGGTCACTGCAGCACTGGGGTGTTGGGCAGTTTGATCTTCAATCTGAGTTATGAAACAGCTTTGAAACCAAGAGCCAGGGCTGGAATGAACAAGAATTGTTCTTTGTGGCCAAGAAGTCCCACCACCTCCTTTTCTAGGAAATTAAAATCCGGGAAGTTGAGGACCTCCTGGAACCAGCACTGCTCGGAATATACAGAAGAGCAGACAAAGCAGTCAGCTCATATTCACACATAGTGAAAAAATAATTAGCTGCCATCTCACACTCCGTTTTGAACACCTGCACACAAAGGCTAAACCAGCAGGATGCCTCCTTCTGCTATTAGTGTTTTGCCTCACGCTTGCTCGCTCTCTCCCTGAGAAACACCACTTCAGCGAAGCGACCCCTTGGAAAGCCCCACATTTCCTAACACCTATAAAAACACTTGCAAAGTAGCTGCATGCTATAGATGCCAAATCATCAGTTGCAAAACCATCTCATCAGCCCGTCCATATTTCCTTAGTCTTCAGCAGCTGCAAAATTAAAAATAGCTGCCATAGGCAAAACGCCACTGAAAATGAGAAGGTTTGTTCACTTATTTCAAGCTGATAATAACGTCACTGTTGTCATGTTTGGGCTCTGAAAGGAACACTAATGAGGAAATGGACAAAATTATAAAGGCAGAATAAGGAACATTCTAAAATAGGAATGGGAAAATTACCCTCCTTTTAATTTTACATGGAAAATCTGACTAGCCATGACAAAATAATATGCTTACTTGGCTCTTTAGGATGAATTCCTTGTTAACTACAAGTAGAGCAATCATTTAAAGTAGCATTGTCAGCTCTTAAACATTGTTTCTCACCCTAACCCAATGATACTATTTTATCAGGTATCAAAATTATATGCCATCATTGCCTCCTCATGACTTCAGAAAGACACAGCTAATAAGAAACAATTATTGCACGATTTTTTCTTCTGCTTTTGGTAAGAGCCTGGCAAACCCTGACATTTCCACAAGACACAGTTCACAGAAAAGGATCCTGCTTCAAGAACGAGAAATGTTTTATCTGGTTTAGCAGCAGTACTACCTATGTTCCGTATCCATTTCTTCTGTTACAGTGCCTATAAAACTACCAAAACGTAATTCTCATGCTGTGAGCTGAACACAGAGGGGTGTGCACACAGACTGCTGGGGAATCCGCTCACTCCATTCATAAAGCAGCAGTAGTTACGTAGCTAAATGCTGCAAGGCAGCTATTTGGGAAGGAGAAGGGCTGTTGTTAGCAGGTGAAGCCCTGTGCATTAGTCACACATTCAGATTTTCTCTAGTACTAATTAGCCATGGAGTGAAACCTTGGTTAACCCAAGGTTAACAACTGCCTCTTGGGGCTGCAAGCCAGGTCTCTTAAACCCCTGGCATGGCTGAAGGATTGGGATTGCCAAATCACTTCTGAGCTACAGCTTCTCAGCACTGCACCAAAGGGAGCAGATAGCTCTGGAAGGGCCAGGATCGCTGAAAGGCTACCTGGCATCCAGGAGCAGGGAAATAGTCCACGTCCAGCTATCTGCATCCAAGCATGAAAGGCTGAAACCATTCATATAAACCCCAAGTATGAACTTGTGGTAACATAAATGCAGTCCATCACCAGGATTACCTGAGACTACATTGCTTTTTGGACGCTGCCACACCCCAGCACGAAGTGGCATTTAGACCAGAGCAGAACACAGACAGTTAGCTAAAAACTCATCACTGAAGGCACTTCTGAGAGGACATCCTGACCACTGCAACACATTTTACTTTTTGAGTTTCCTCACTGTACTTAAAGATTACATTTTAAATAGCAGAAATAGTTCCAGAACAGGTGTGAAATAAGCAGGATCACTCACTGAGATCCACATGCTATGTATTCAGACCTGAAGGAGAATCATGATTTAAGTTGGGAAGTCCTTTTAAGTTCTACCATTTTGGTTTAGTTTGTGTCACTTCTATCTTAGCTTGCTTCATTTGGGTATAACTGCCACAGAAGCAAGAAGCTACACAGGGATGATTTTTAAGAGCTCTACAACCAAGAATTGCATACACTGTTTAAGTCCCCATGACAATATTCCTCACTCTCAGGTTTAAAATGCATGCTGGAAGCCTCACTACATGACTCCGGTTATTTGCCTTGAACCTGGCAAAGATTAACAAAGTATCTGCTGCTTCGCAGAAATAACTTCCACCTCTCTACCCAGAAGAAAGTTCTGTGTTTTCAGCTACCGTATTCAGGCAAAGCTTTTAGGTATTTCAGGCACCGCATGGGTCTGTCTTCCTGATGCCTATTTCAACCTGATGCAAGAAAGACAGAAGGTAGCGCAAATCTGGCAGAATAATTCTCAGAGGAGAAATGCCTTGCTGGTTTATCAGGAAAAGGAAGCACCTTCTGTGCTTTTTACAAATCTACTTCCCCACTCTCCGTTGTTGCTGCAGCTCTGAACTAACCCACCGATGAGCACGGAGGATTTGCGATGCTGGAAGCTGAAGCCTTTCGCTTATTTACAGCCCGCTGCTCCTTTTGTGCAATGCAGCTTGCGGTACCCTGCAGAAACATCCACGAGTCTGAATGATTGCAGGCTCCGTGCTCTTTCTGTCAGGCCTGGCAGGACAGCCAGGCATTCCAGTTTGATTACCATGAAGAACAGCAGAATGCAAAGCTAAGACTATCCTTAAGATGATCTTGTTTTTATCAAAACAACGTGACTAAATATTCTATATAAAATGCTGGTCTAAGCCTGGAAGAGAAAATGACCGATGCTCCTGAGCAGCAAGCGATGCTCAGCTCTGAGAAGGAATCCAGGCAATGCTGAATCGAAAACTAAAGCACAAGGGGAGAACGCAAGGAAGGACACCAAGGGGAAGACAGCAAATTCACAAAGGTCACACCAGGTGAAGCTTTAAAACGAGTGCCTCATTGCTATTACCCTCACAAAAAATATGAGAGAAATTATTCTGCATCATCCCCACCAAAGCTCAGCCATGCCTTACTTCTGTTGGGCCAACACAAAAGGCCATCTTATACCCTCTGCTCAAGGCAATCAGCTCGTACTGCTGAGGACTCCACAGATTTAACTCCCTCAGACCCACCACCAGCACCCTCGGCTGCCCAGCCTGAAGGCTCAGCATCTCTAGCAGCCACACTGCTGTTGATTTCTGTTGCCTTTGCCCCAGAACTATTAAAAACACTGGCATTTTTACACAGGCAGATAGCGGTAGGACAGGGGGAAATGGTTTTAAACTAAAAGAGAAGAGATCTAGATGAGATGTTAAGAGCAAAACCTCGACTCAGAGGGCAGTGAGGCGTTGGAACAGGTTGCCCAGAGAAGCTGTGGAACACCTCCAGGGATGGGGCACCAAGTCCAGGCTGGGGTTTGGGGCAGCCTGATGTAGAGGTGGCAGCTTGTGGGTTGGAACTACATGGTCTTTGAGGCTTCTTTCCAACTGAAGCCATTCTGTGATTCTAGGAGGAACAGTCCGAAAATTGTCTAATCCTTAACACTTACGAGAAGGTTGCCAGTTGCAGACATGCTTCCTAGGGATTAGGATCAAAGTCAGCACATTCACTCCCGCTCAAGACAATTGCCAGGTTTGAGCTCCAGCCCCAGAGACTTAAACGAATGCACAGTCTCTATAATAATTACAACTTCATCGTTCGTAGGCTTTAACCGCTCACAGTGAATCTGCAAGTCAGCACCGGGCAGAAGAAAAAGATCATTATGAAGGGAAACAATCCTCCAAATCGGACTGGGTCTGGCTGGGACGTTAACTTTCCCTGCAGCAGCCTATCCAGTGCTGTGCTCTGCACCTGTAGCTGGCACAGCAGTGCTATCACACCGGCGTTGTGTCTGCTGCCGAGCAGTGCTGGCACAGCACCAGGACTCTCCCTAACCCTCCTAGGGGGTGGGCAAAAAAGGGAGAAAGGAACATCCCCAGGGCAGCTGACCTAAACCAACTGAAGGGATATTCCATACCATGTGGTGTCACACTCAGCAATAAAAGGTGCCTTTACTTGTTTTTGTTTTGTTTTTCCCTATTCCCCTTTCCCTTTTTTCCCTTTAGTTAAATTGTTCAATTAATAATAATCTCTCCTTAATAATTATTTTTCCCTTTCATTAAATTATCCTTATCTCAACCTGTGAGTTGTTCTTTCCTTTACTTCTTCCCCTCCTCTTCTGAGGAGGGGGAGTGAGAGTGCAGTTGTGGTGGAGTTCAGCTGCCTACCGAAGTAAAACCACCACACAAATTAAAAAGAAAAAACTTCCTAAAGCACAAGAAAGCTCACAATGCACATAAATACAGACCCTCTGAAGCAGGGTTCTTCAAAATAAGGTACATCAGATTTATCAAAATAGTTATAGAGCATCCATTTCAGTTGGGATACTTCAGCGGTAGATATCCTTGTAAGCTAGAGGGAAAAAAATTGCTGTCATTTGATTTCTGGCATTTAATTTGCTTGCTGGGGAATCCCTTTGCTTAACTGGCCTTTTTCTTGCAAGGAACGTGCTGTTGTGGAGCACCAACCACAGTAACCAAAGGCCACTTGGCTTTGCTGAGCGATTTCACCTCTCTGCTTCCTTTCCTCCTCTTCTTCTGCCTTTCTCAAGTACACGTCCTCCACTGGAGGGACCACATCTTATTGCGTTAGCCTTAACCTTTTGCTAGGCATTGAGAGCACAACCACAGTAAGCTGTGATTATACCAATTTGTTCCGATTTCAGTGAATGGCATCATCCAAAACCTGCTCTTTTTAAAAGTCTTCCCTCATTTTTCGTTGGCACTTTGCTTTGACAGAATGGAGTTTCCTTTCCTTAGAGTGAGAAGGTGGCAGATGGGAGAAGGAGGAGGACCCAAGCAGACAGAGAAGTACTGCACAAGACTCACGCTGAACTTGTCAACAGAACAAGATTTCTTTACTACAGTGCTTCAAAAAAAAATTAAGTGGCTGCTTCTTTATTCAACAAACGTACAAGGGTTATACAGCAGCATTTAGGCTTTTTTATTTTAGGGTATCCACAATTTAGCTAGGAAGAATCTTGCTTTGCAGTCAACTTGATCAACAGCGTACTGTGGAGACTGAAGGAATCTGAGTGACAGCAAAGCCTCGTACCACTCCTGCTGTATAAACAGCTGGCACCACAAGACTTGGGTGTAAACGGCACAAATTTGGATTTGTGCATCCTTTTATTAGTAGGTGAGTGGCCATAGAACTGCAAGGATACCAAGTGCTGACTTCTTTAACATTTTTTTTTCCTCTTTTGGTCCTACAGAAGAGGTTTACATGAACTTAAGATTACAGCTAGCCAGATGCACCCAAAAAACTATCATAAACTGACAGCCCTGCTTCCATCTCCATTCTGGCACGGGGAGGCAGGGAGCCTTGCAGCTGCCCTCATCCTGCCTGCTGGTTTTGCAGGAGATGAAGGGGAGAACCGCGCTGCTGGGACTAATGGAAGACTCCAGTTTAGATGAGCACATCTAAAGACTGCCTCTGCTATGAATTCTTTTACTACTCAGCAAAAAATCCCGTAACAGAGGAGACTAAGGTCGTGTTCAGTGAACACAAACGAGACAGTGAGAGGCTGCCCAACAACTCATGGTAGGACACGGCAACTCCTGAGATTTTTTTCCCCCTCCTGTACCAAAGTAACACAAATAGTTACTTTTCTTGCCTAAATGCAAAAACCTATTTCTAGGAAAAGGCCAGAATTACCCATGCACTGGGTCTGCATCATAAAGAAGCAGGGAGTGCTGTAAATTTGTCATACCTGCTCAAAGTAAAGCACTTGTTAATGTGACGAATCCCAGCTGGTGAGCTCAGTTACAGAACTCTCCTTGAAGTAAAGGTCATAGATTTGATCTACTGTATTACATCAGCAGGAAACAGTAACAAATAATGACTTACTCTTATCAAAACTAGGGAATAATTTCACAGAAGTTGCAAGTAAGCACTTACTGAATCTATATCACATAAAAAAATACATGTGTTGGCAAAGGTAACAGCAACTGAGGTTCTGTTAATACAACAAATTCAGCAGGCTGCATTACACACCAGTCCTTTCCCCTTGAGCATACATACATCTTTTTACCAACGACACATCACACAGTAAGTGTCCCATGTGTTCATTTGGAAGTACAATGTGTTGGAAGGCTTTAAGAGATACACCTTTCGTCTCCTTCAATTTAAAAAAGAACACCTTGAAATGTTCAGAACTGAAAAAAAAAAAACACAGTACAAGAGAAAGCAGGCAGGAGGAAACAGCTCAGGGAAAAAAAATGAGAAGCTTAAGCCAAAGCAAATGTACCTTTCAAGCCAAGTGAGCTCCCTTCTCAGAATTAAAATATTATATGGATTTGTGTTGCTTGTCATCCTGCCCATTCTCTGAGATGTCTCAACTCAGCAAGATAGCAGCTGGTGTCACTGAAAATCAAAGGCATAGAGAAAACAACCTCCAGTTTAATATCTTCTACATCTACAGCAAAGCATCTGCTTACTTGTTCAATCTCTTGGCAACTCAGATTTGTCACCGAGGTCACGACAGGTTAAACATTTTACAAATTAACAGCAAAATGCTTAAAGAAGGGAAAGAAGAGATGATTAATGATGTGTCTTAATAGAAGAATTTCCCCATGTTTTATTAAGTTAGTGTTCAGAGCATTATTCACAAGGAAAAAAAGAACAAGCTCATCAGGTTCAAAATTTGTGTGACAGAAATTCTTTCTTACTGAGAAAAACAAATCTAGCCACGTATGTCCTTCACTCATCAGAAAAGCTTTGTGTCTTGCATTACAGACCATCTCCTTGGCAGTGCTACACCGGATAGAGAACAGCCTGATTCTTTTGTACAAGGTGAATAAGAGGAGATTTGAGAACAGCTTATGGATTTTTAAGTCACTAGCACTGCAGGTCACGTAATATCAAAACTCTGAGGATCTGCTATATTTTGTAAAGTTCCCCAGAGGAGCCCAGGTCTGGGAAGCCCAAAGGAAGGGCCACAGAAAATCAGAGGTCACTCTTGCAGCTGGTGTGTTAGAAACTTCATTATGGTACATCATCATGCAAGCCAGCTGAAGATATTAAAAAAAAAAAAAAATCAGCGTACAAAAGAGCAGATAATGTTGCCAGGTGCCCTGGCTGCAACCTTACATGCACAAAGCAGCCTGAGCAAAAAACAAACAGCAAGCATGCTACCCAACTGTAAAAGCAGGGTTGCACGTCTGATTTTGTGTCCTTTATCAGTTAATGTGGCAGTTTCACCTCTTACACCTATTGCTTTAGGCTACTCTTTCCCATCATAATCACTTCATAACAATCTGGTAATTTGTTCCAATACAAGGCCACACATTTGGGATATAGTAAGATGCTAAATCTGCACAAAGAGGAAAGAGAAGAGAGTGAAGCATATTAACGTGAGTTCTTGGCATCATGCGCAGGCCGTCCTAGAAAACATTTAATTTAGCAAATCAGTGCTACAATAGATATAAGCAATGCTTAAGCCAGAATCAATATATCACATATTATCTTTTCAAGTTAATTATTCCATTAGATTTGTAGAGGGGAGGAATATTTAGGCCAGAACACTTACTAAGCTAAGAAAATTGTCACTATCTATACTGGAAATCTGTCAAAGAGGACTCAGCATACTATTCTTCAAACCACTATGGTTTGGGGATTTGGAGTTTTTTTGTTTTGTTTTGGTGCTTTTTTTTTATTGTTTTGTTTTTTTGAGAACACTGACAGGTCATCTGCTACCATCTTTAGCAAGCTTAGATCACATCAAATACATACGTACTACAGACATTTTGCTCCTCAAAGATTGATAGGTGCCAAGAGCTTCCGAAGTAGCAGTAGTCTCTCACTTTGCTCAGCTTCCTGCTAACTACCGTTCTGCTTGAAATTGTGCCATAAACAACACACTTGGCCCGATTTCCTTTTGATTTACTTGATTAGCATGAATGTATCAACCCTTCTCTCTGCTACACATGAGATGTTAAATGTGTTGTGTTAAATGTCTCTTAAAGCCCCATTCAGTACAGCTTTCCATCCTTCTCACTTTCTTACTGTTCAAATAAACCCAACAATCTAAAAATAAAATAATAAACACATTTCTCAGAAGTAATAAAAGTCCTGTTTCAGCCTTGTTGCTCCTCAGAGATTCCTCAAAAAGTGCTAGAAAAAGTGCTGTAGTGAAACGAGTTTCAAAAGTATTTTTAATTTTAATTATTTGGTTACCTCCCTTCCAAAAAGGAGCATTTGAGTGAAACAAGTTCAAAAAGAAAAGTCAAGCAAAGGGTAATTTTTACAAATAGGCCAACTTTTCATCTCCGCTTTGACTTTTGTCCTAATCATTTTTGAGATACTCACCTCTCTAAAGCCAATCAGTTTTAATAAAAATGCTATATTTTTACCCTGAAAGCTTGCTCCAGGCTTGCAAGCTTGAATAGTGGTTTCTTTGTAAAAAAAAGAAGTGCATTACTAGTAAATAATCATGGCTTGCCAGCTAATGACTGGATTTTCTCCACTACAGTTGCCAGTACCTTCAAGTTCAAAGTCCTAACCCCACCATGCAGGGAAAGAGAAAGGATCTGCCCTTGTCGTGGAAAGCTAGAGGAACAGTTCCCCATGTTTACAAGAGCTTCAAGAAGCCTGCTTTCACACAAACATTTAATCCCATGGAATTACAGCCATCTTGGCAAACCACGCGAGGGAAACGTGTGTTGTTCCAGAAGCATCCCTGTTGCATATCACCAGCCTTACAGTATCTCATACGTATCCTTCCAGCATCATCTCTCAGACAGACCTAGGTCACACACATTTCCTTGTGCACTGGCAGAATATATGCTTAGTGCTCCGTAAAGGATCTGGCCAGTGAGTACACACAAACTCAGGACACTTGCTCCTGGATAGGCATAAATCCCACAGCACAGCGAGGATGCTCCTCACTCCACGTTTTTAAACATAAACCTCTCTCTTCTGACAACCCCTGACTTCAGGTACAAAATCCCTACTCAGTAATACCCTTAAAAGTTTAAGTGTTGAAGTTGTTGCCTTAACTGAAGCCTTCATTTGTGGCACTTTCAAGTGCCTTCAGCCACTTTGCTGGCCTTGTGCTTTTACTTCAATGAGCATCTCTCCTACATGCTCTATGTAACTCCCTGAAGCTAGACATTTGTCCTTCTTTTTATTTCATTTTATAACTAACAAACTCTAAAATCTTCCTTTGGTGAGCAAGGGTGACAATTTTTGTTACTCCTGTTTGCATTCTCGAATATCAAGATAAATATGCCTTAGATGTATTGGGTATATTTTTCTTCCACTTTAAAGTGATTGCTCCACTTAAAGCCTGTGAGTAAACAAATATAATAAATTCTAATTTGTTTCCTTAATACTTAGTATCCATCCACTGAACCCTCTGACATGCATCCGTACAGTGGCTCCTACTCTCAAGAGCCTTCTGATACTCCATCGTTCTCTAAAACCACATGGGACCTTTTCTGTTCACCCATACCTGTAAGAAAGATCTCCTCTCCTCTCATTCTGCTTCAGTGAAATTCTTGCCTAGCACTTGCTGGTTGCTTCCGAGCTTCTCATGACAGTCATCTCCTCTATCTGCTGCTCACATTTCCAACTTGTTGGTTTGAGCTGTCACCAGAGGTTAACACTGCATTCTTACCTCTTGCCCATCTTTTGCAGGGCTCTTGATGCTGCAGAATTATTCCTGTGGATGTGACATGGTCTCTCACAGAAAACACTGTGGCAGGGCACAAGATCTCAGTTCTTGACACACTGTGAGCCAGCACCGTGTGATATGTGAAGGTCAATTAAAAATTTTACAATCACCGTGAGCTTTTACACAGAAAAATACAATGGCTTTTTCTTTTCTGATCTTAAGCAGGAAACCATTCTGTAAACAATATGACAAGCACTGCATTACTACCTGTTTATATGCTAAATGATATAAATTAAGATAGAGACACGCACACCAAGATTAATGATATTTTAAAACTGCCTCTCTGAGGGAAAGGAAAGCGGCTGCAACTATTATTAGTTTTACTGCAGGATTTAAAAAAACAAATCAGGTCCCATTATGCTAGGCAGTGCTAAAATACACCAAGAGGCGGTTTTATTCCAGAGATTCCACAATGAAAATTGACAAGCCAGACAGAGAGAAGAGGAAGGTGAACAAAGCATTCTGCAGAGTCAAATTGTCCCAGATCAAGCAGCAATCCAGCGACAAAGCCTGGAACAGAGAGCAGCTCTAAAACCTGGGCTTCAGTCAGTGGAAGACGCAGCCCAGGCAGATCTCCTCCTAAACTCTCGTGTTTCTTTCCAGAGGGTCAGGATGTACACATTTTTATCTTATGGATATAATTAGCTTTTTGGAGCAAAACATCCTCCCTTACCTATGGTCAGCAGCTGTATCCCCTGACTTTAGACAATTCAGTTGATACAAGACTTTAAGCCCCATCAGAGGCCTTTTCCAAGCGCTCAAGTTAGTACCTCCACATCTCTCTCCTCATCACCTACGTCCACAAATTCATGAAATAGCTGGCAGCTTGGCTCTCCATTAACCCTTGGAAAAGAAGATCAGACAGCTCAAAGGATCAGATTTTATGAGTGTAACTTGCTGAAAGAAACAAGAAATCAGATATTTCAAATTCATTTTCAGTTTCTATCCTACCAGAAAATAATTAATTAAATAATTAAAAGCCACATTAACGGCTAAATGAAATACCCAATTTGTTCTCTCTGCCGGGGACCAAATTTCGAAGGCCGACATATAACCCCCATGAAAACGACAGCAGCGATGGTTAACTCAAAGTCCTGCCAGGTGCCCTTTAATAAGCAGAGAATGCGATTAGTGCTGCAATGCAAAGAGACAGCATGCTGCAACATGACTCCATGCTGCTCTGCCAGGAAACCTTCACAATAGAGACCCTGGCTGCACTGGGATTTTTCATGCATAATAAATAAAGTAATAGAGGAGCAGACTCAGGCTCCTTGCTGAACACCAGTGCCCTCCACTGCATACATTGGAGATTCCGCCGAACGCTGCAGTAATATGAAAAGCAAGAGAGAATTTATGATTTTCTCTTTCTGACAGCCTGCTGAGTCCCCCTGGGACCCAATGTCAGACACATGACTACATCTGCTGCTTCGGAGGGCTGCTGTGAACATCTAAATAATACTGTCAGCATAGCAGAGAGATCTGTCCATCAGCCCGCACCGTCTCCTCTCCCAATTGGTGCTCACTCTGCCATAGAAATATGCCTTTCACAGGCTGTCACGGCACTCCCTCCACTGATGCTCTTCACAATAATTTAGTTGGAATCACGGAACGTAACTGGAAGAACACGACCTTGTTCATACGGGCAAAGGGGCTCCAGCGGAAGAAGCTTTTGGCCTCCCTATCACAAAGTATGGAACCAAAGTGTCCGGGATGCCATCAACACCACGACCACTTTAGGATGTGCATCACCAACTCCCTGCATTAGGGTTCATCATTTCCATCACATTTGTTTTGCTCCCCATAACTGCTGTGTTCTTCCAGCATAACAGCGTAAGTAGCAAATTTTAACAGATGATGCAGTAACTTTTTGTAGTGTCCCTACAAAGATCTCAGGGAATTTGAAGCACTACCTGCCTTTTCAACATTTTTTCCTGATTTCCTTGCAAAGGCTGTTCTTCTATTAAATTCCATATTACTGTTTACTCCACAATGGGATAACTTGCAGTTTCGGAGGGACACAAATGCCCACGTCACTGTATGTACAGCAGCGCTTGCACATGAGCCACAGATAAGACAGACTCACAGATCACACACATCCTCTAAAATACAGCTGTTTGTCTTGGAGATGAATCTGATCCCCCCCTGAAGGGGGCTGTTACGCAGCAGAAAGTTGAGAAGCGTTTGGAGTTCTCCAAGCAAGAACACAACATAACTCTGAGCAGAAAACAGAATTTACCACGCTGTGAAAAAGCAGGGAAAAGCCATGTGCACCATTTCAGGTGGCCACGTTTTCAAACACTTTTCCTTCCCAAACCTCACTAGAAAAAGCTTACCAGAAAGGTCCATGTTTTTTTCTTCTACTTCCACAAAAATAGGTAAAACGCCCAAGTTACCCACTATGTTAGCAGAAAAATCACTGATTACACTTGGTATCAGGCACTGCACTACTGGAGGCACGCACAGACCCTGTAAGAAATAGCTGTTTACAAACATACCAGCAAGGGGACCCAATTCCAAATTACCTTTTGACAGCTTTTTTTTTTTTTTTTTTAAACAAACAAACAACAAAAAAAGTGGGCTTCAACTAAAGCTAATAAACTTGTAAGTTTTATTTTTAAAACAAGCATTACTCCCTACACATCCTCCAGTACCTTTCTTTTCAAAGCCTTTTATGTTATACAGGTGAGAAAATAACTGAAACAAAGACCAAGAAGCAGTATTATAATTCACAAGGTTTGGGGGAGCTAGACCATAGGAGCAACATCCTTGTAATTAGTTCATTTTTCACTGTACTTCAAGGAGGATTGAATAAAGTTCGTGCTTAATTTTTATTAAAATAAGACATCTGTATTTGAGGGGGCTCTTGGAGAAATCCTGTCCTGTGCCCTGTGGTTGCATATATTTTCTACCAGCTCTATGTTTGTACAGCTACCACTGCTTGATTAGTTAACTTGTGGCATTGCATGAGCCACATGCATCATGTTAAGTGTTCTTTAAGAGTAGTTGTTCTCTTCAATTAAAAAAAAACCAAAAAACTAATCTAAACATAGTGGGGGGCAGGTAGGATGGTAAGAGTCTTCTCCACAAATACAATTTTTAACCACATACATTTCAGGGTAAGAATCAAAGCTCCTTACTTTGTCATTGTTGAAAACACTTCCAAACCTGAAAAAGCTTAACTTTGCTGCTGTGATTTTGTTTCATTAAGTATTTCAATCAATTAAAAGATTCTGTCTTAATACCTTGAAGTGCAGCGCTGCACAGCGCGGCTGTCACACTCAGGTTGAAAAGCCAGCTTTTGCTGTGCTAAGTACAAGCACAGTTTTCAGTGTCAGATGATGGTTTCCTGACATGAGATGTTATCCAACATTAATTAAATAGCTCTTCTTTTTTTTTTCTACCAAAAATATGGTGGCTCTCATGATGATTAATCCTTGACAGAGGTGAGAAGTCTGAGATTTTGTTATATTAGGTGGGGATCTTCCTTTCCAAGTACAGGGTCACGTGAAAACGAAAAAAAAATTGCAAAACTTACAAATGTTACAATCAGTATCACAAGAGGATCCCAAACTAAAACAACAATGTAAGTGTTTTCAGGGAAAGTGAGAACTGAGGACATGAAGCAACGTAAATGTCTTAAGTCCTACTTTTAATTCATTAAGTTTAGCAATATCGCAGACATATTTGGAGACTTTGCAACCTTTTCCCTTTCTAAAACATTAACCTCATGATCAAATGAGAACTGAATTTCTTCCAGTTTACCCATGAAAAAGGATTTGGTGCCATCACAATGACAACAGTCAAATTTTGCACCTTCAGCAGAAAAAAGGCAAGAAAAGAAAATCAAACAACCAAGTGGATGCAGACTATATAAAGTAACAAAAAAATCAACTGCCAGCTAGTCCTACAAATCAGTTCATATCATCAGCAAGATGATTGGAAGACAGCTTCAGCATTTGTGAAATGAATCGTAAACCTAGCTGCTCTGTCTTAAAAATGTTTCTATTTAAAAGCTGAGGCACAGACATTTGTATATGCAACCAGAAACAGCAACTTGAATACCCTAATCTTAAAGGCTTGCTTTTCAGCTCACCTTTTACATTGAACTCAACTTATTTCAAGCTAAAAGTCACTCAAGCATTTACCAATTAAGAAACTGATTATATAGTTGTCCTAAATAAACGCTGCTTGAATGATAAGTTACTGGGAAATTGTACAATCAGCTAGGCATATTTACTGAAAGCTCTGTGATATCTTTATGGAGTACAACAGCTGACAGCTTTGAACTAAAAGTGACAAGCACTGGAGAAATACTACCATAAACTGTTCTAAGAAGTTAACCTTTTAAAAGCACATACAAAAATTCAATTCAGGAATAAACTGTATCATAGTTCTTTAGTTCAAAAAATATATCTATTAGTAACATCACAACTCTGTTGTACTTGACAATGACTAACTTCTACGACTGCCAATTTTCCCACTGATTTCAATGAGAGTGGCACAGCTTTAACAGGCATATGATGCTCTTTGTGTGTTTGGAGTTTCTAGTTTACTCTAACTGCTAGCATTTCTCTCCCCTACCCATTTTTTTTTTTTTCTAGAGATTTCTGCCTAAAACGCAGAAAGCTTCAAAGGACGTTAGGAGAGAGAAGGTTGTTCATGCTCCGTGCTTGGCTTTCATGCAGATTGGAGGAATGTGCTAGCAGTACGCTTTTACTTCATCAGTTCGGCAAGAAACACAATGTCATTCTTCAGATTGCTCTTCAGGTGACATTCAGAAGCACCAGCCTGACAATTAACAGACGCATGTGACACTGAACAAGTAGGGAGAAAGTAAAGGAAAAATCTTTTCTTAAAGCCAATTATATGAATTAAGTTGAACTTTAATGAGTTCATTATAGGGTTTAATTTTAGAAACAATTAGAAAATCGTATACCATGTATACAGAAAACCATCTCTGTGGCCACTTAATGGAGCTGATAAGACACCATCCTAAAATAAATATCTTAACATTAGGACATGAAATGTAAGTTGCCTACCAAATAGCTGGCTTCTGCAGACCTGTCACACTGCACTCACGAAAAACAAGAACATTCTTCATTTAACATCTCAGTGCATCAGTCATGGTAATCAGCAATGTCTACGTGGACAGACTGCTGGACGGAAGTTGAGAGGATGCTGGTTTCACTCCCAGCTCTGATTAGGAGCTTTGTCTCTGTCTCTGTCACCCTGTTAGCTGGGATAATTATGCTGACCTTTACAAAACACCTGAAAACTCTACAGTTAAAGACTTTCTTAACATGTAGATATAGATAATAACAATCACGTAACAAGCTTCAGTTATCAACTCATCACATGGAAGCAAGAATCTGATTCTTACTTCAATTAGTAAACAAAATTCAGTTCTTCCAGCAACATCAGCTTCCTAAAGCTTCCATCTTTATTACAGCAGCAGCGTTATACTAAGATGTACTGAAGAAGCTAACTACCATTTTGAAGATTTTCCAAACTTAATCACAACAATGTTGTTTTGAAGATGTTTCCACTGTTTGTGGAAAAATTTCCCTGTTAAACATCGATACTTTGACCAGCTTCAAGCTCAGACATTTTCCCAAATCTGCAGCTTGAATTGTTGCAATGGCTCTGTTCTAAAAACAGGCTGCAGCAGTTTGCAAATACATTTTGCTGTGATACCCATCAACCTTTATCTCTTTCCTTATAATGTGGCTGGTCAACAGGGGCAATATTTTCATCATCACCAGTTAGGTCACAGATTTCTCCTCATTTCTCCACAACTATACGTTGCTTTCTCCCTTTCCCCACACAATGCCCTTAATCACTTGATATGTTTTGATGTGCACGTTCTTCTTTCATCTTGTGCTACTTACAAAGGAGAAAAAGAGACGGGAGTTGATACAAAATTAAGCTACTTACCAACTACTGCCAGATTATGCTCTGAGCCACATGCAATCTGAAAAAGAATTATGAATGGATCAGAAAAAATTTCCTTACCAGTACCAAGACAGCTGCAATTAGGACAGGAAATTAAAAATTAACCTGAAACAAACAGCCACAATTTGTAGGATGTAAAAATCAAGGCTGAAGTACTCTTAAAGGAAATTCTATTAAAAGGCTCCCTTGAGGGCTAAAAGGGCTTAGGGACAGGGCAGTATGTTTGCTTTGCTAATAAACAGGCATTTCACTTTCAAGACCCAGTCGCTACTGACATGTCAAACCTGGAGAGCAAAGCTGGCCACAATACTGCAAAAACATCACACCCTTGACAACATCCACTGGAATTAACCAGACTATTCACAGGCACAGAGGAAAAACAGATGAAGCCTTGGCAATGAGAGGCACGCAGAGCCAACTGCGAATGAAAAAGGCAATGAGCACCTCCATTTCTGTCAGCTGCAATGTTTTTCCACAAGATCCCTGTAGAACTGCATGAAGTCTACAGGCTCACTGGCATAAACCTGAAGCGATCCCATCCTTACAGCCACCTATCTGGGATGGAGAAATAGATAGAATTGAACTCTCCTACTAGTAGCAAGTTGTTTTAATTGGTAAATGCTACAAAGAAGCCAATGCGAACGTTTTATCCCAATCTCATTAGTGATGGAAATCTGTTATGAATGTCTTTTCAAAGCAAACTCAGCATTCAATGCATTTTGCTTTCTTCTTTGCAGCTGCTGTGAACGTGTCAGATGTTTAAGCTGCTTTAGCATACATCCCGCAGTATCACTCACTGAGCTCTCTCTCAAATGCATCACAAATGATGGTAACACAAACACCTAGAGCAGCCACTGCCCTGCTGCAAGGGCTTGTCTCTCCCATTGAGTGCTTTTGCAATGCCACTACTGACACGAATGTCTGACATAACAGGGACATCACCTTAGACAAGGTTACTCTGCTGCACACCCTCGAGCTTCAAAAAAAAAACAACAAAAGGCAATCCTCTGAAAAGCCTCTATCCAGTTCTTTGTCTTGCATCGAGCTGCCAATGACAAACACTACTGAGCTGGAAAAAATTAATCACCACGTCCTATTTCTTGAAAGTAGATTTGCAGTTCTAAAATATAAAATAGAAATACATACCAAGTTATAGAATACAAACTAGAAGTACTTGCCATCTAAATAAGATATGGTTTTGCACATGCATTTGGCACATGCATAACTGTACTGCCACAGAAACTACTGTGATCACCTCAATGTCTGCGTGACAGAAAAGCAGAGGTGAACCAACCAGTCCTTATGCTCAGCTCCTCATGCTTGGATGTTGGCTGGAAAAGAGTGAGCAAAGAGCGATGCACAGACCTGAGCGATCGTGCTGCCCAGAAGCACTGCGGTCACTACTACGCACCATGTACCTGCCCCACACCTGGGACATGGAAACATTTGGCCAGTGCCATTTTCACATTGCAATGGCAAGGAAGATAAAGTCTCTCTTTAGGTTCTGAGGTGCTTAGCCAGGAAATCAAATAATTGGGAAGAGGGAGGAAGGAAATGCAGTGCCAGTCACAGCACGCTTTCAGACAAATTGAGGCAAAGCAGCAGGAAAGCAACGTTTCTGCAAGAGCACTAGCAGGGCAGCATCAAGCCTTCTGTCCCACAGCACTACGGGCAGGAAAGCTTTGAGCCCTGACTGTTCGAGCACAGAAATCCTCGCCGGCTTCCACAGCCCCAGCATGCAGCAGCGGGGCTGGTTGCAGGGCCTGGTCTCTGGTGAACGCTCCCCACCGATGCCTCTGCAGTGGGAAGGCCGATGCCATGGCAACAAGATCCTCACGTGGAAACGCACGTGAGGGCTTTCTAGCAACCAGCAAGTTCTGCACCTTCACCGAGAGCTGAGAGCCGGAGGTACTGAAGCTGCTGCCAGTGAAGAAAAGAGTTAACTCCACCCGAGATGGGAGTAACCCTACCTCGGCTGCTCCCCTCGGAAATACGCCGAATGCAGGCACCGATTCCAAAGCATCGGTGCAAAAGAGCTGCTTGGGCTGGTTCAAACTTACTGCCAGGATGCCCTTCAGAAATGCTGAAGAAAAAAGAGCTGGTGACCCCAAGCAGCCTCGCACGATGCCACCCGGCAGCCAGCTCACGGCGCTGTGTGGAGCCAGCCAAAGAGCACACCCCGAGCAAAACAGCAAGCTGCTGAAGGCACTGCCCTGGATTCAGCTTCGGTGGCCCAGAGCAGGGGATGCCATGGAGACGCTTTAAACATAACAGGCTTGAAAATGTGACACCTCCTTTTCCCTCACGACCACCCACACCAGTCAGCCAGGAGCACGGTTTGCTGGTACAAGTGCAGAGCAGCTGGGGAACAGCGTTGGCACGCAGATGTTTTATGCTGGTATTAGATGTAATAAGCTCTGCAGTCGGAACAGGTCACTGGGAGAAGCCTGGTATTTACTGCAGCAGCCATAATTTTCTGGCTACTTCTCTTCTGTCCCCACCCCCAGCGTGCTGCAGAGAAATTAAATTCCAATAGACATCTGCGTGCTCCCAGCGGACAGATAAATACGTTCAAGGATACTTACAAACACACCACAGCGCTTTCTAACTGGGCAATATTTCCATGTTCTGTTTTAATTGAAAAAACCACTGATCTTACAGCTAAATCAGAGGGACTGCTAGCAAGCAAAGCATTCCACGAGCTGAAGGAACGCGACCCCCTACACAGCAACAATTCATACTAAAATTTCTCCTTTGTTTGGAGGAAAATTTGAGAAAAGCAGTGTGAGGAGAGAGTGATCTCCACATAAACGATCTCAAAGCGCTTTATAAACGCCTGTGAGGCAGGCAAAGAATGCTTAGGGACCGTTTTACTCAGAACTCATTTACCTCGTTATCCGTGCCCTTTCAACCATACAGAAATTGTTTGTTTCTTCCTTTAAATCGTGCATGTTAGCGAGCCGCTTTCTGCTCAGCAATGGCTGCGGTTCCGTCCAATCCATCCACCCAGATTAACAAACGTGGTGAGGAGCAACCAAGGGCCCAGAGTTTCATGAATAGTGATCCTTAAGCTGCATGGATGGCGAGCAAAGACCTTAGCACAGCGACCACAACCACTGGGCACGACACCACCACTTTCCTGCAGTTCAGGGGAGCCGTCGGGGTCACCACACAGCACCTCCTGCTCGTCCCCAGGACACACAGACCTTTCTCCAACACAGCCAGCCTGGCTCCCGTTGCTCCCTCCCAGGCCTACGAGGCAAGGCAGCATTGCTCTCTCCTCGGGGAAGAAGCAGACAGGATAAAACTCCTGCAGCCATTTGGACATACAATCTCCCACTGATTTCAGAAGGTAATTAAGAAACAGAATACCCTTTGTCAGCCGTCCCTGAGGAACTTCTGAGCACTACAACAAAACAAGCCAGACGAAGCATATTAAATTCAAGTTTCAGGCTGGTACCTGGACCGCGAGGCTTTTGTGGCTGTCTCTCTGCACTCCCAGGGCTCAGGCTGAGCACCCACTGCACAACCCCTTGGGTGTGAGCTGCAGGCAGAGCCAGCCTGGAGCTGCAGGCGAGGGGAAGGAACAGGATGGAGGCTGCAAGGACGAGGGGAGCTGGACTCCCAAGGGACACTGAAGAACGAAAATCCACAAGCCTTAATTAACGTCAAGGCACTCAGCTAAAACCATCTCAACGCCCCTTACTTTTGGTTCAGTGCCAGGTTAATTACCTACAGGGCAATTATTTCCCCAAACATTCAAGGGCATGAAGGCCTCCATCACTTCTCAGAGAAGAGCACAACAAACAAAACTGGTTTCTAAGACAAAAAGAAGAATCAGTATTTAAGGAGCCACATCCTAGCCATTCCTAACCTTTAGCTGTGCAAAAGCAGAGCTGGCTTGAGACAGGGGCAAGGGAAAGAACCCATTAAAAGGATATGCACAGAAGTGCTTTTATCCAGGTGGCTATACAGGCCTTCAGCCACAGCATCCCACATCTTTCAATAAATCCCACTGTAAAGCAATCATCAGGGCCCGAAGGCAGCAAATTTTATTCCTCCTGGGATGAAAAGTCCTAAGGGACGGAGCCGAGGTGACTGAGAGCCTGCAGCTCGAGGCTTACATAACAGAGAGGGATCCTTCTCTCCGGCGCTGCTCTCCCATGCCCTTGATGAATAGATGGGAACAATGATTTGTACTCTTTGACACACTGCCCGGCAACATTTGCATGCAGAATTCTACTGATGGGAAAAAAAATAAAATCAAATGAGGCTAATTAGCAAAGCTGTCCTGCTCCCAATGATCCTTCACCAGGAACTCCGTGTTCCTCTTCTGGATCATTTGACTCCTGATGGATAAGAAAGCAGCTTGCTAACCTAGCCACACTCCTTGGCGAGCACAAGACCGAGTGCAGTTGGATACAGCATGTCAGTGGCAAACCAGCACTTCCTCACCTAGAGCAGCACAGCTGAACATGTCTGGTTCAGACACATTCGTTTGCCATCCATCTCATCTTAGGGTGAATTTTTTGTTGTGTAGTTGTTGGTTTTTTTTCTTGTGTGTTTGTTTATATATACACATATAAACACATATATATACACATATATATACATAGCTTCTGGAGCTGCGGTCTATGTCCCTCCCAGCTGAAACTAAATCACCAGCCTGCCTTACTTGTCCTCAAGACACAAAATGCCAAGTGCAGCGTTTCTGTTGCTTCTTGCCTTTACATCCCCCATGCTTTACATGACACACGTGTACGTGTCCCTGCACTCAGCCTCTCTATGAGCATACCATACACGAGAAACACCGCCTCGCTAAGCACTGCAACTTCCAGGAACAGGTTCTTGTGGGTAACACAGCGCAGCTGCATTTCTTCAATTTGGTTGGTGCAACTCAAGTCTCAAGTGCTTGCAGGAGATGGAAACTTATAATTCCAAAGCAAAGAAGAAAAAAAAAAAAAAAACAAAAACAACAAAACACAAAACTGTTTCTTAGTTTTAGGTAGGAAGCCCCCCCCACTACTATAATTACAGAGAGCATATACAGAGGATGAAAATAAAAGGTGGAAAGGAAAACTTTAGTTGTTAAAACACTCAGCATTTCCACTGAACCTTCACTTCATGCCATCCCCCATGTGTCCCCACAGTCTACTTGTGAGGCAAGCATGCTCATACTGAGTAACTTCAATATGTATTGCTTGTATCAAGCTGAGGAGCGATGGATTGAGATGTCAAGTAAGGTCCATATCCACTAACAAGAAAACCTCCACATCAGATGACACTAGGGTAATAGAAAACTTGCTAGGATCTCAGTAAAAACACCCAGTGGGATTAGGTTTGAGCAGAATGACAAAAATGTAGCCAAGAAAAGTGTGATAAAAATCTTTACAAGTCAACAAGGTCAGCTGGCTCTTCTCCAATACCTTTAGATTTTCTAATTAGTTCTGATATCCTTCTTCAGGCTCCTCAGGGCTCACAAAGCATTTGCATCTTTCATTCCAGGAAAACCAAGCTCCTTCACCTCCCTGCCTCTCAGCCTCACTAAGCTTCCAAAAGTCCTTCAAAGTTTCCCTTTTACTGCAATCAAGACCTGAGCCACAAACTAATTTTTGCCTATCACCCCATCCTTTTTAAAATGAAAACAGTCACGGTCACTCAATGACAAGATTCCACTCAGTTCTTCATTATTTTGGGAAAATTCAAAACCTTTCAGATTGAGAAAGAAACTGCCATGCACATCAGCCCTGGCTGTTTATGTGTACATATTCCCAGAGCTCTGCACAACACAACACCCCCAAAGCCCAATTCCTCACCGACATTACAGACATCTCTATCCACATCCAAGCAGGAACTAGGGGAACACAGTCTTCAGCAGATGCAGTCTCACCCAAGGAAACTTCACCATTTTTTATCAAATGGATTTTGATTTACATTGTGTCATCCACACAATTGCTTCCCAGCTCCTTATATTCTCAGTGTCCCTCTCCTCATTTAAATAAGGCACAAAGAATAATTCCTTACAATCTGTCCAAAGCTTGGAGACTGCAACTAGTTTACTCCTTATTGAAGCTATAAACACCACTTCACAGAAGAACCCAAAGAAGCCCAGAACACAGAAACAAGACATTTCCAAACCACTTCATGCATTGTCCTGACCATCACTAAACGTATCCTTACCACCAGATCGTTCTGATGTTTTCAGGTCAAGAATTGTAGCTCGCGGCATGCCCAAACCAACTCAGCACCTGTCTTTTCTTCCAATGCTATAACATGCAACCAGCAAAAATGTTCTTTGTAACATGTAAACGTCATCATTGCCTATCCAAGTGTGCTAATTTCTTGTACTGTGACCTTAATGAAATGAATGGTTCTATTAAACAATGATTGCAGGCAAACACTCTGTCAAGGTACAAATCCTTATCCAACTTTCTACATGCTTCAGATACAAGTCACAACAGCAAGCATTATTTGGCAACAAAGCATCAAATTCCACTTCCACAAAGGACCCTGGAAATAGCTGTTTCTGTATAACTGCAGTTTGAAGTTTTCCGAAAGGATCTCAGCTCCACATCTCCCAGTCCCTGACTTGTAATACATTTGGAGTATTTTCTGGCATATTTCCACAAAGCTGGTTAAGAATCATAGAGCCATCAAAAGCACCTGCCATGGGAGCTCTGCTCTCCCCTACCCACAGCATCAGCGCAAGCAGGCTCGCTGCCATTCTGCATAACAGCGCAGAGACCTTGGCGCACACAGCTTGCAAGGTTACACAGTGGTGCAAAGCCCTGCATTTTTGTACCACTGAAAGGAAAACCAGCACTTTTTCTGAAGTTCATCCCCTCAAACAACTGACTTTGGGTATTCAGAACAGGCAGACACAGTCCCTAGAGGGCCCAGTGCTGATGGGGGCTCTGGCTGGCACCGTACGTCCTCAAGGCAGAGGCTGTCACTTGCCCAGCCCTGCAGCTCTGAGAGCTGTAGCCCCACCAATACAAGGTCTGACTTTTTCTATCACCTTCCTTTTCCTGGTATGTGGCTTTCTGGAACCTCCCTGCTTCTTTTATATGCTTTTCAGCTCCAATACCCTTCATTTAAAATTGCATCCTCAACACCAGACAGCATTAACAAGAGAATATTATTAACACAAAGGAACTCATTTTAAAGGGCAGAAGCTTTTTTGCTTCTTCCAACAATAAATCCAAGTTTATTATGGCACTGTCAACATCTTGGTTCTTCAGCACCCAGCATTAGGATGTGAGAGGAATTGCTAAATGATCAAGGAAGCTCTCAAGCACAGCCGAACTGACCTCTCGTCTCACCGCTAGTGCTGCTGACCTCAGTGAGCATTGCTGCTTGCACAAACTGGATGTGCACAAATACACTCACTGAGACGATTAAAAAACTATTTTATCTCTAAGATAGCTAAGGGTCTTTGAAAGAAACAAGCAGGTGACTGGAAGTACAGAACCACCACTGTGTAAAATCATTTGAAGTGTGTATCATCGGACCCCGTGCTTTTGGGAAACACATTATTTAAGATAACCATCAGCTGATCAGTGCAAAACTTTGCCTCATTTCCTGCACAATCCTCACTGCCTACCACCCCCACGTGCACACACACAACTACAAGTGTTACCCTCAACTTAATTTATAGTCAAAAAAATTACTAGCACATCAAGAACTCATCCTTAAATATAGCAAAATTAACACGGGGGGAAAAAATAAATAAAAAATAAAATGATTTTTTTTTTCATACCAACTAAACTCATCCCAGAGAAAAATTTCTTGGTTCATTTATTTTCCAGCAGAGCTACAGGCATGCAGCTTCCGTAAGGCTTAGCCTTGTATAAACACATCAAGCCATGAATTTTGCTGACTGTCCACTCCTTTACCCCTCCACGTAAATGGTGTTTATGCCTTTAGGGTGTCATGTAACTCATCTGCTCTTGGCTGTCGCATTCTCTGGTTTTGCAGCACTTAGTAACAGTACAGCTCCCTGAAGCAAACTTACTGGAAATAAATATAAACTTGCTAAGACTGCGACTCAAAGATTAATAGAAAAGCTCTTCCAGATAAATAAGGATACTGCTTATAGTGATCCAAAGAGAGACTGAGCCTTCATGCAAGTCACAAAGACAGAAATGTGGGGAAGAAAACATGTCTGAAGTGACTCTACACAGCTGATGAAATAGCATTTTTATTAAGAAGCTAATTTATCAGTAAGCCCTCAAAGCTTCTCCTTGAACATTTTTGCTAAGACTACAGCCAGAGCATGCTCTGTCTGAAAGCCATGTGGCATGTTAGCATGAGAAAACAGCTGTGCAAGAGTAGACAGAAAAACCTGTGTCTACAGGAAAACAAGACATGTTCCTACCCAAAATCTCATGTGGTAACAGTCTTCACTCAGTAATCCATGGTCCATGGCTGAGAATGGATATCATCCAACAGCAAGCACCTGGAGTTGAAGCCAAAGAAGCACTAAGCACAGACTAATACCACAAAATATCCACATTTTTACATTCTATTTGAACTATGTGGTTAATTCTATTATAACGCTACTACACAATGATGCTGGGAGCCATAGTAAATAAGTATCTTCATTTGTGAACTGCAGCTCACCACAATCTCATTCTGGTCTTGCTATTGCAGTTATAGATGGATTGCATTTGACTGCAAAAGATTTATGCCCAATAATTATTTCTGTCTTACTTCCAAATACTGCCACAGATAGAGCTATACCTTCTGGAATGAAAAAGAAAAATAGCCTTAATACAACAGATTTTTAAAAGCTCTCATTGCTCTCATGCACTAGCACATGGTCGGCAAATACTTTTAATTTATAATGTAGTAATCCTCATCTGGTTTCTGAGGATGGGTCCTACTTCCAACCTAACGGAGTGCCACGTACTGCCTGTGTTAAGGACATCACACACACATGGCTGAAAACAGCCTACAAAGGAAGCACGACGGACAGTGAAGGTTCTGCAACATTAATTCATTTAGAGATCTTGAAACTGAAGATAGCTGTTAGTGAATCAAAACTCCAGAAGCAGCCAATAAAAGTCAATAAACGGGCAAAACTGTGACAGATAAAATTTACTCTAGGCAGGTACAGTATAATAAATCTTTTCTGGATACCAAAAAGAATCATTTAAACTGTTCACATACACAGAGAAGTTTCTAAATTAGTTGGAACCTCTCAGGGAAATTATCTAGCATCGCTGCAGACCACCGACCAGAGATATCTGTTCATAGTATAACAGCAAACCAAAAAGCAAGAAATTAGACTGATTTAGAAAGGAAGGTTGTCTTTTCAAACAGAACAACTACATTTTATGGTTTCATTGTGATGGTGTCAGTAAAAAAAAAATAAAATAAAAAAATTTAAAAAAAGATGAGTACTAGTAAAAAGAAGGAGCACGTGTCTCGGCCTAACAAAAGCAACAGGAACTTGTACCAAAGATCCCCAGTGTTGCTGAAAACCACATTATTTACTCCCTGAAACAGAGCAAACTAAAAAGTGAAAATGATGCTTTATACAAAATCCTAAATTAATAGTAGCAAAATGATGATTCTTGGTTTCAGGATGAAAACCTCAGCTCACCACATTTCAACTGTATCTAGCACTTTAATTGTGCCATAGCCACTCTGTTTTCATACTACTAGGACTGAAGAGGTACTCCTAAGAAGGCTCCACAGAACTATGACAGACTGAACCAGCGCCGTTCCCAAGACAAGAACATTTTGGTATGGAATAAACAAGGGAACACATCACTACTGGGGATTACATCTATAGCTATTTTTGTTTGTTTTACAGCAAAACACTCTCTTTCATGGTAAGATATCCTCTGCCATTAAAAGGAAAATAATCAACAACCCTTAAGCACCCCAGAACAACTTCCCATGAATCTGATTATTCACTGCTTGATGATATTCCTTTCATTTTTCAGCCTAATGCTTTTTTCTGACGTTTTCAAATTTGATTGTTTGTTTTCATGTTCCAAGCTATTTTTTTCATGCTGTTCTTGAATCATTCAAATCAGTCCAATACAGGACACAATATAACAGCAGCAGAAGCTGATACCCAGCACACCTTCCTGACAAGAGCTTGCTTTTCTATCTGGACAATCAAGAACAGAATTAACTCTTCCGGGCCACAGCATAACGCCATGATCTTGAATTGACATCCACCCAAGCCCTCACATCTTTCAAAGCTACCCCTGCCCTCGAGAAGAAAATCCTTCCTCCTATTACTATGACCTGCATTCTTTCCCTTAGATGTAGAACCTTACATGAAGCAAAGCTGACCTCCTGAAGTAGACAGAAAATCCAGATTTTTCTTTTTATGCTAATGACACGCACATTTGCCTAGGACTTCAATTCACAGTGATACTTCTGGGACCTCCCACAGTCGGTTTGCCATGGCTTTCCTTTTTTTCTTTTTTTTTTTTTTTTTAAACGATGCCATTGCTGTTTTCTATCTCCATGATTTCCTGATCAGACCACCACACCATCAGAATGTCTAGGCAAACACCAGACAGGAATCTCAATACGTTGCATCAGCATTTGACACTGATACATTTATCAAACATTCATCTCATAAAAAAAACAGGTATTCCATTAGTTTGACAAAATATATTCTCACAGCTGCACACTCACTGCAAGCAACTATATTATCATCCTTTAAACCTTTATTGATCAAATCCCGTGTCAGCCATGCCATAGTTCTGGCCAAGGCAAATATCAGACTGACAAGCCTATAATTATTTGAGTCATCATATTCAACCTTTTCAAATATTGGCAGGGCATTGTCTTTCAACCAGTCTTCTGAAACTTTCCTAATGTTCTGAGGAAAAAAAAAAAAAGACCAACATCAACAACTTAGAGAGCACTTTGGCCAACTCTCTTAAATAAAACTCTGAGATGGAAATGTTTCGGCATCGATGATTTTAAAATTTTACCTCTAGAGGCTCAGTAAATCAGTAAATGGTGGTAGAGGGAAAGGCATCTCATCACTGTATGATACTTCCGCCTTTTCTGCAGATGCGATACAGCAATTGTTAGTGATGTGCAACTTGCCTCGCCAGGGTTTGATGCTTTGCCTATAGACATATTCAAGATGTTTTAGCATCGACAGTGCTCAGTTCTCCCGTAGCTGGCACTTGGACAGAAGCCTCCTCCCCAGTAACACAGCTCTCTACCTATTGCTTTTAGGTGGCGCTGGTCATCGTGGGATGTGGTGGCTCATGACAGGCTGCTGCCAGGGCCTCACATTGTGTTACACTGAGTGAAGAAGCCTTCCCCCCCGTTGGATACCCTGTAAGAATACAAGACCTCTTATTTCCACCTTGTTAATGGCTAAGGAACAGGTAATGCACTTTTGGATATACATGTAAAACGCCCCTTTTGCTTCTGTGAGTCCACTTGATTCGTCCTAAATGAACCGTAACTGCATTTACAATCGGGCAACTTCTTCCAGACGGTTTCATACTGAAATATGCTGTTGTATCATGGCCTAAAGGACAGTACTTTATTCTTTGATAAATAGCTCAGACTGCAAGCGAGATGGCTAACATGAGCAAGGCAGGGAGGGCAGAGATGCTGCTGGTGAATTCCTGCATAAGCTCATCCATCTTCCCGCTCCTCGGCTCAGAGGTTTGATCTCCACGTTCCCACACGCGCTTCCAGCCAGGCTCCCAGCTGACTTGTGTTGAATCACGATTTTACTTCAATTCTCACAGGGTCGCTCTCCGACAGCGCACAAGAATCAGAGACAGACAGGACAATTTCTTAAATGATGTTTTACAAGCGGTGTTATGTACTCAAAAAAAAAAAAAAAGAATCAATACTTTTTAAATCCATAAGACAAGAACACATTCTTTAATACATCCAGGAAGGCATGGTAAAATATACTGGTCAGAAATCACTTGATAAGATGTGAATGTCTATGTGTTCAAGGAAAATACTTTTTTCTTTTTCTAAATTACTTTTAATTTTTCCATTCATTTTCTCCTTTCAACTCTACCACGGCCTACTTACTTACCCACCCCACTCCCAGTGTGCACATATAGGGATTCTGACATATAGGACATCTTTACTAAGCTAAGCTATTGGGGAAACACAGCCTAATAATTACTAGATTAAAAAAGTGTCTGGATGGCCAGGTCCAGAGATTGGTGGTGAATGAAGTGAAAACCAGCTGGTGGCTGGTCAGGAGTGGTGTTTCCCAGGGGTCACTATTAGGGCCCATCTTCTTTAAATATAATCTTTATTGATGATTTGGATGAGAGAATTGAATGCAACCTCAGTAAGTTTGAGATGGGAGCAGTTGATGGAACTGGGGTTGTTTAGTCTGGAGAAGAGGAGGCTCAGGGGAGACCTTATCGCTCTCTGCAACGACCTGGAAGGATGGTGTGGGTTGGTCTCTCCTCAAAGGTAACTAGCAATAGGACAAGAAGGAATGACCTCGAGTTGTACCAGGGGAGGTGCAGGTTGGAAAGGAGGAGACGTTTCTTCTCAGAAACAGTAGTTAAGCATTGGAACGGGTTGCCCAGGGAGTCACTGTCCCTGGGGGAGTTTAAGAAAAGGCTGGATGTGGTTCTTAGGGACATAGCTTAATGGCTAATAGTGGTGGTTGGGGGGTACTTGGACCAGATGATCTTGGAGGTTTTTTCCAACCTTAATGATTGTGATTCTGTGATAAAAACACTGTGTGTGTGCATCTGAGATCACCATAAATGAAACTAAGGCAGTAAAATATTCTGCATATTTTCCTGCTTGATGTTAGTCTGTGGTCTGCAAGGGGGAGGAGGTCTCCTAAAGCTGAAAGGGAGTAGGGCTGAAAGCAAAGGGGAGTGCTAAGTGTCTCTTTTCATCTCCTAGCTTGGAAAAAAAAAAACAACAACAAAAAAAAACAGGCTTTTTAAAATTCTACATATATATTGTTTCTACGTTCCCCCCCCCCTTTTTTTTTTCCAATTCCTCATTAAAGAGCAACAAATCTTGTACTCAAGAGAAACTAGACTACAACTGCTAATTTACCCATACAGAGGAAAATATTTAGCCTACCCTTAAATTTGCCATTATTAGGAACATATATAAGCCCTTATTTAAAAGCTACATTTCTGTTCTGGAGCTTCCTGAATGCAGAAGGCACTGCTCATTTTAAAACAAACACATGCAGTAATAAGCACAGAACCGTGGTGCACCTTCAAGAAGAATAAATTCAGTATATGACTGATCTAACAAGTGCGCAAATTACGCTGCTTAAAATCATTTTTAAGCGAATGATTTTCTACGTGCTTTTCTACACAGGCTCCTTTTTGACTCAATGGGAGCTAAGAAACATCAAAGACTAAATTGTTCATGAGACTGCCTGAAGAAAAAGGTTCTTTCAGGTCAGCACGAAGGGTAATAACATTCACCTCAGCCTCAGCAATTAAGGAAATTGTTTCCCTCTCTACAGGCCTCAGTCTCTTGAAAACTGAAGGAACAATGTATTCAACACAAGCATGAATTAAATGTTGACCAGATAAAAATGACTAAAAATATACTTGGATAACAAAAGAGGTTTTCGGAGGGGAAAAAAATGAGTAGCTAGGCAATGCATTAAAATTATTTCTCTGGCTCCCATTCAGATGCTGTCCAGGCACAGTTTCATTGTTCGGGATGTCCCTTGCATCCCCTCACATCACCTTCATTCTCTCCCTCAGCTAACCTCCAGATAAAAGTACACCAAGCCTTAATACAGCATTCAGCCACATTAACCTAGTAGCCAGCAGCAAAAACTGGGGGCTTCTGGATTCATAAAGAATTCTTATAGCTCCTGGGAGCCAGGGGGGTGGTGAAAGCTCATACCACACTGAGACAGGCGGCTCTTTCAGGTTCACTCACGAGGAAGGATGCCTTGGTGATTTGTGCTGAAAGGGGCTCCCCGACCTCCTCTGCCTGCGTGTTCCCACACGAAGGAGCTGCAGAGAGCGATGGGGAGTGCTCGGTTTGAAACTCCTTTCAGCAGCCTAATATATTACAGATGGATTACAGAAAATTCATTGATGTGAAAAAGTGAAGTGGGAAATAATTTGTATTGCTGCTCTTTAAAAAGCTCAGTGCTGGCTCTTCTCCTCGGTCACCTGCCACTAAGATGCAGCCAGCACAGAATATGGGCACACACTTCACGGGTTGTAGGTGATGAAAAGGAAAAACAACAAAAGAAAGCTTACGTAGGTAAAACTGCAAAACACGACTTGAGCTGATGGATCCTCCCAGCACTCTCTCACATTGCAGAAACAGCAGCATTGAGCAGACAGGGATTTTTTATTCCTGGTTTAAGAGAATGCTGACATTTTGTGGTTACATCCCAGGAACAGCCAGCTCACTGCCTGGAGATATGGATGGAGGCTCCTGTCGAGCCCACCTGCCTAGCATCCTGTACACTCCCTTCTCTGCTGTGTACCACACACCTTCCACAGCTCGTCACCGCAGCCTCACTGTCTCTGAAAAAGGCTCCTTTCCCTCTGCAGAGTGAGCCTACGGAAGGGGGAAGGGAGGCACTCGCCTGGGCAATGCTTTTGCACACTGCAGCATCCCCAGGCAGGCTGGCTGAGCACGCACAATAGGCACCGTTGCCCGAGCAACTGCATCCTGGTGACATTTTTTAAGGAAAGCTTCTCTCTTCCCACCTCCCTTCCGTTCGATGTGGATCAGGCAGCACCTCGTACCTGCCTTGGGTGTGACGACCACGGCACAGGGAAGAACAGAGGCACCCGCGGGCCCATCGGGCACCCGCACACCACCTGACAGAAGAGCTTGCCAGCTGGCGTGCGGGCACCTCACACGGCAATAAAGCTGTGATCTCTGGTGAGCAAATGTTCTGTAATCCTCCGTGTGTTTTCTTCAGAATCACTGGCTTTAAATAAAGAGCTACAGCATGAGTCTGCCACGCTTGCTCTGCGAGAAGAAACTTAAGTTTCTAATATTCATCACCATCTCAAACAATATCCCAAACAGAATGTTAAAAACAAAACCAGAAAAGATCTAAGCTGCTTATTTTTGCACACACATTTATTCTCTGAGGCACATAGCTAAAAGGCAGTGGAAGTATGTGGTCCAGCATGCGACTCAAAAAAATGTTAGTCATAGAGATCACAAATAATTTGCACACTTAAACTTCAACAGTGAGTTGATTTGTCTAGCTTTATTTGGTTTCCCTAGTTTCCAGATAAAGAAACGGGCATTTTTTCTTAAGATGTAAAAAAAAAATTCTCACACAAATGTTTATGTTGTGGGTGATTGCCACTCCCAAACAGATTAAAAATTCCAACTAAGGGCTTGGACAAAACACAAAACAAGCACCATCCGCAAGAAGACACTTCACCATCTTTTCTTTCTGCTTCAACAAGGAACAAGTTTTAAACTTTGGCCTTTCCAGGTTTTTGGCACGCAACATCATTCAGTTGAAGAAGTGTAAAAAGTAACCCAATGCCCAAGCAAATGGCATGCCAGAACTGCTGGACAATTGCTAACAGGATGCAAAAAGCAAAGAAATTGGCCAAAAATCAAACTAACCAAAATAAATAGGACTGCGTCTAAATTTGTGTCTTGCCATACATAAAGACAAAATGTTTTTCAAGAAGACAGTGTTATAAGAAACAATAGGGAATTTCAGCATCAGTTGCAGGTATATAACTCCAACCAAATGGTTGTCAAGCCACAGCAGACAGCTTCGTTAGAGAAGAGCACTTCAGGCTTCGCTAGAAGGCATGCAGTTCCAAAACTGTAAGCTGCTGAAAGTTGCAGAGACCCAATTATACATCTAAATCTTGATTGTTTGGGGGAAAAAAGTCATATTAGCTCTGAGAGTTAAAGAAAACCTTCAGATTTCTTGTTCCTCTGCTAATAAAGGATATTGCAAAGCAGGTATTAACTTCACCTTGGAAGAACAAGCAAGCATGAGCCAGAAGGAGCTACTGGAAATTTAACTGGACCAATTTAAACAGGACCAAGCTGAATCCTAATCCTCCATCATACAAAGTCATGATTGGGTATCTTTGGGTATCTTCCTAAGAGAAATGCTATCACTTGAAGTTGTTTCTGTTGCAGGAAGAATTTGGGTAAAGGTCTCCAGCTTCAATTAGGAAAATGACTAAACTATCACACTCGTCCCCATGTCCATAAAAATTTTACATATACAGCATCAAAAGAGAAGTAAATCTCAGAAGCAGCACTAGGAGAGGGCACTAGAGAAGCACCAACTACTTTAAGACGCCTCTACCTAGTTTGAGGGGGCTTTGGGGGGAATTCAGGAAAGAACTCTATTTACTTTTAACAGATGTACATTTGTGCTTTTTCTGTTGTCCTTCAAAGTGGACTCTGCAAGAGATTTCCAGCCCTCAGAACATCTACAAGACAAACTATTCAAGACTCTCCTGAGGTGAATCAGACTGATGTCCACATGCTATAAAGATGATTCCTCATTTCAATACAGCTTTCTAGGGATGCTCTACCTGGATGAATTCCATCCAAATCAAAGAAACTGAGCTTTGTGCAGAAGGGAAGAATGATCTGAGAGAAAACACCTGGAACTGCAACTCAAAGCTTCCAGTTCTAGTCCCAAATCAGCCAGAGTGCAGAGAGCAGAGCCAAAACAGATCCAGTGTTGCCTCAAGCAAACCAACACAGCTGGTGCCTCAGCTGCATGCCTGTACAATGCCAACAGCACTGCTTCTTAGGCATTTGCAGCCAACACCTGGGCAGCATCACTACAATCACTGAAGGACAAACCTATACAGGTCAGGAGAAACTCATTCCAAAATATCCTTTCAAGGCCTTATAAGTTGCTTAATAATGGTGGTTTTCTTTTTTTCTTTTTAAAGAAAAAATCAAGTTCATGACATCTATTCTGACACACATTTACAGATCAGTAGAAGTAGATTAGGTTTAAAGGTTCTTTCATTCCCATTTAAGAAAAAATAATGCTAACATAATGTCCACTTCCAAAGCCGCCAAATGTTTTGATCAAGGCTTTGCAGTTCATTTGCCATTCGAGTTGACGTCAAGGGCAGCAACTTCAGGGGTCTCTCTTTTGAGGATCAACCACTTTTCACCCACAGCCCAAGCTATTCCCAACTGGAGATGTTTCATCCAGAGGAAAACCCAAGCTGTTGAATGAATTTTAGATGAGCTACTTGCAACAACCAAAACTGAAACGTGATTATTAATCACTCTGTTCACGAACCATTTCAATGTTTCCACTTCCCCGTTCAACTGAAAGCTGCTGTACGTCCTCCAAAAGGAGCTGAGTATGATATCAAATATAAAGTTTCAGAGTACTAAGAGGCCCCAGAGAAAACATGCTAAAGCAGCAAAATACAGCTGTGCGCCAGCCTTGTTTTGTTGCTGCTGTTTTTAAAATTGCAGGTACTGAGATTTTGAATTAAGGCTTACAACAGAGAAGATAAGCTGCCTCTTACAATGCACGGCATTTTTAATAAATAAAGCCTCAAGGAAACAAAGCAAAAAATATATATGTAGGGAGAAGCTAACGTTTGAACTGGAAAAAGGAAGAAGGTAGCCTTTTATTATGTACATTTACTGCAGTCTTACCACTGCAAGTTTGAAAAACCTAAATGAAATTTACAATGGAGAAGATAATCTCACCAGCATCAACACCCCTACAGAAGAAACTCCATCTGAAAGGAGGACAGCTGGGACACCCAATCAGAAGCACACAGAGAGCCTTACTTCATTTCAAATTCAGTAGAATATTAAAAGTAAATGCAAAATCATGAAAGAGGGGATTTGCATATTAAGTTACTTACTGCATTTAAATCTGGTTATATTAGAAATTCATTTCTTCCAAGAGAAGTAGCTTGATTGCACTTCTCACTGAACTTCTGACCAAGTTTTTAAAATGTCTGGAATCTTACCTCTAGCCTAAATAAAACAGTGTTCTTCATCACTCAAAGTCACATCCTAAAAGCAAAATACAAGGAGGAAAAATGCTGCTTTAGAACAGAAGTCTGCCACTCCTACTCACATATTTATAGCGCCAGGGTTGAGCATAAGGGTAGTAAAATTTAAAATAACAAGAAGGCTATTAAGGACTCTGAAGTCAAGTGATCAGAAGTGACAGCATAATAAGCACAAGGAAAAATATAGCCTAACAATGCAGAGCAAGTCACAACGCAACTGTCCCACTATCTGTGAAAGCCATCTACACGTTAATGCAGATCAGGTACTGCCGATACAGCCCAATGCAGCAATTTTGAAGAGTTAGCATCTAAAACAGAAGGGGCAGAGGACTACACGTAAGCTGTGGGAGAAACTCCAAGTCCATAAGGCCTGAAATTAGAAGTTACATTGGAAAAGTTTGTTATTGACCATACAGCTTTTCAAATGGGCTGTTTCAGTTGCAAGGTCAGAAACACCAAGTACAGAACTTTTGAAGCATTGGGAATGCTAGTACCTTCCTTAGCAGCTACGGTTAACTTATTTTAAGACAGTGCTGAGCAACACAACGTTACAGTAAGTGTTCCTATGACAAGTATGTGCTAAGAAGGAAGGTTTGTATCTCTGAATTCTAACAGATGCAAAATTTCTTAAAGCCATTCTTGTTTATAACGTGGATTTTTCTAGTCTTTGTTCCATGGTTTTTAAGACACCAATATTATATTTTTTAATTTGAAAGACAGAGTAAGCTGAATATGTATTTTTTTTTTTTTAATAAGAGATTAAAATAAGATACACTTTGTGAAACACACTGATTTTTTTTTTACTACAGTAAGAAAAGCAAGGGAGGAATTTGCATAATGCTATTAAACTGAAAGTATTCTGTAAACTCAGGAGTTTAAACAGAGGAATTTCCAAAAACAGGTATTCAAAATACTTTTTTTTTTTTTCCTTTTTAAACCTGAAAATGTATTTTCCAACACAAGTTCTTGAACAACCGCCTGTGACCCTAACATACAGAAGACTATTGAGAAGGCTTCCCTCAGCAATCAGAAGGGCCTACCTACACATTCATTCTTACATTTCCTTGTGTATCATATAATCTGTGTTACCCCAGTGCCACAGAGCACATTTCATAGAAATAAGGCTCCTCTTAAGGGCTGTTAGCTGGAATTTAGAAACCCCAAGTGCCATTACTGAGGGATGCCATACAGTTTCAAGTTTCAGCTCAGAAAGTACATTTATTTTGGGTTGCCAAAAGGAAAGTCAGAGTAGGACAGTCTCTTTCCTTACAGGTGAAACCAGCTGTCAGGGCCGGACATGACAATTCAACTCCACGAGAAGCCTGGAGAAGTTAAATTGAAGGAAAAAGCCACCATACATGTCCTCAAGAGGCCTAAAAGCAGTCTTATGAAAAACCCCTCTACAGGTCTGCCTGCAGTATTGCCAAGGGATCTATTCTTTCCAGAGAACCAGCCAAAGAATAAGATTTTTTTTTTTTTTTAATGAGGTCTGATTAAAATTTAACACTGTTAAATAACATACCTAGGAGCTCAAGTAGCCTACTTTTATAGATGATGGTAAGTGGAAATTGCAAGACAAGCAGCATCTTTTAAAATTGGCTTCTTCAGGAATCTAAAACAGTACAATGGAGTATGATCTATGCCAGAGATTTAAAAATTTGGGCTACTACCCGCTCATTCCTATCCAGACCATCACAACACTCTGCACAAATGCGATGGGGTTTGGGAGCCTTTTGTCACAGCACTGCTATTTAAAACAAAAGCTTTTTGATAAAGCTCGTAATCAGATTCAGCAAAACCACTTCTCAGGAAGAACTAGATGAACAAGCACAGGCTTCAGGAGCAAGACAGGACAAGCAGGCAGTGGCTGTAACGTGGACCAAGACCACACATAGACCACCACCTTCTCCTTTAGCTATCACATTAAGCTCTACTGCCATGATTAATGGCAAAGCAAAGCAGAAACTAGGAGAAAAAGACTTGAGGGCTTAGCAATACCTTTCCTTGGTACCTTGCTTGCTATTTGTGTTTAGGTACCAGTGATTCCGCCCACAGACTATGGTGGATGCTGCAAATTGTCTTCTGGAGGTGAAGCCATTTCACTTTGGAGTGAAAGCCTGGAAATGCTGTCATTGCATGTGCTTGCTTACCCCTGCGTTTATGTTCACTGTTTCAAGGTTTGTGAGCTGGAATAGCTTACAGCACTCTATGAATGCAGAATTGGACAGGTTGGAAAAAAGCTGTTTAATGCAATATGTGGAAACAGGGCAGAATGTTCACCGGGAGACATTTAATCAATTCCCCGAGCAGCTGACTGCACAGCAGCAGTAGCACGCAGCACTGCCCAGTCCTCTGCACCAGGAAGCCCACAGGATTTATCTGCAGTGACCAGGGCTGGGAAGAGAGTTCTTGTGTGCTTTGACCACTCCGCTGAATTCACGGAACCTTTCTGGTTGGAAAAGACCTTTGAGATCATCAAGACCAACCGTCAAGCTGAACTACCAAGTCCCATCTCTAGAAGAAGACCCCTGGTGCAGCGTCCACACATCTCCTTGCTCTGCTCTTCTTAGCACAGACCTGCTGTGGGTATCCCATCTCCCTCTTTCAGCACCTCTCAAAGATACAATGCCTAAGACAGGGTAGCAGGTCATCAGCTACTTTCTTCCTCCTGTTTCATTTTAGTCTAATTGGTAACAATCCTTCCACTTCTTTTTTTTTTTTTTAATGGTTTGTTTCACCATCCCATCTTACTCTTGAGCAAAATCACTCTTTGGGGATTTTTTCCCTCACTTTATTTTTTTTTAATATATATATATAATCCAGTCTACATAGTTTCCGTTTTTTGGGTTATTTTGTCAGGTCCTACTGGTTGCTTAGAGAAGCTTCGTTTTTTAATGTCCCTCTTTATTTTTGTTTGTACTGTAATTTTATTCTGATAGTCACCTCCAACAAGATGAGATTTGCAAGCGAGGCAACACACGCTCAGAAAAGCCTTTTCAAACATCCACACCAAGGCCTACGGAACAACACAGCGTGTGTTGTTTTCTCTCCTGCATCTGAAAACTGCATGAAAGGGCCTCGGGACTCCTTAACAACACTTAACAGTCTCACACAAAGCAGAAAGCGCGTCTCTTATGGCAGCCTGTCTTACAGGGCAGGGTGCCTTTGACCTCAAAAGGTGAAAGACCATTTTGTGGACAGGGAATGAAAGAGTCAAAAGGGCGCTTGCTAAAACCACCTGGCAAAGCAAGCATGTGCAATGGGACCCTGGGGGAGAGGAGGGTGAACAAAAGCAGCAGCAGCACCCTTAGCTCCCAGCCCTGCCTGCTGTCCTGATCGCATCCCCAGCCAACCTCCTCCTCTCCGATGCTTTGTGAGACAGTGCCATGCTGTGGACACTCGGCTCCGTTGCTCCTGCGCTCTGCAGTCTCTGCAGGTACAGTAGGCCTGCTTCCTGACCCACTTTCCTCACCAATCTCTATTTAGCTCTACGCTAGTGATGCTCCTGGCATGACAATCAGATACTGCAGCCTGCAGTGCAGTTCATTACAACACACTCACAAGCTCCTAGTAAATTCAGTGGAAAAGTACTGTATCAATAAATCCTAATTAAACTCAAGTTATTTCCATAAACTTGTTTCAAATGCATCAACAAAAGAAAGCGCTCCCAATGTATTTAAAAGATGATTTTTCTTTTTAAACCTGGTAGGCGTAAAGGAAATCCAAAGTCTCTCTTCTACCCAAGGTGTGTGAAGGGAGAAAGCTATTAGAGCGAGTACCTTTTCTTTGGATTACCTAATCGATCTTACAACTTGTGCCACTTAAAACCTGCCACACTTCCTACCACTGTCATTTATTTCTCACCGGAAAAGGGCTCTGCAACTCAGTGCCCAGCTGACCTGTAAATTCAAGCTCAGTACAGCTACTGAAGCTAGAATCTAACATGCAATTTCTCCCTCAGACACATTTGACTTGTACATTAACGTACGAAGGGTGAATTTGCTTCAGGACATTCACCACTAGGCCAGGAAGGACAATTCTGGTTCCCAAGGCCTGAGTTTTTAGATCACTGAGAGTAAGTAATCAGAGGTTGACCACAATCTATTTTTCCACAAGAAGGAAACAGTCCTCTCCCTGCCTATCTAACAAATGGCTGAAATGCAGACCTCTGGTAAGAAAATCCATGTTCCAAGTCCA
The DNA here is from genome assembly GCF_965140915.1 of Aythya marila. Classification (NCBI taxonomy): domain Eukaryota; kingdom Metazoa; phylum Chordata; class Aves; order Anseriformes; family Anatidae; genus Aythya; species Aythya marila. Next base: position 59,398,345 of record NC_139046.1, on the reverse strand, counting down.
CTCATATTATAGCTGTACCTTATAATATTACGTATCCTTCCTTCCTTCGTGGGCACCTAAGTTCCCTGCAGATTCCTGCAGTGAATGGAGCCAATGAAGACTGCTCCCAGTGTTTGTCAGGTGAAAGGCAGCAAAATACAAAACGTGTAAGAGTCTTACTCTCTCTTGCCAAAACACTGCCTCTGGTCAGGGGAATAGTTTTAAACTTAGAAAGTCTGCTCCTCATCAAAAACAAACTCTGGGAGCTCTTCAGAAGAGTTACACGAAAACATTTTAAACTACTCATCTTACGATTGGGAACACTCAATATAAGAATCCTAGGACAACTACAAACATGTTTAACATGGACAACAACTCAGAAAAGCAGCAGCAGAAAGTATAGCAGCATCAAGTGGTTAATATGAGACAGACAGTTTGGGGCAATGACTGGATTTCAGGTGCAGATCATTTACAGAGGGTATTACACAAGGGAGAGAGCAGGAGGAGCAAGTATTTACAAAGCACTCCCAGTGCACACTACAGCCAGCCACAAATCCAGTCCTTTGTGGGAGTCCATCAATGTGCAATAGGGCCGGTTTTGCTGGGGAGCAAGAAATATTAATAAAAAAAGTCTTGTAGCTTGGCGCATGCCACACAAACTGACACTGTTTTTTATTTGCACTACCATAATCACACTAATTTACTGAATCAACTACAGATTCCCAAAAACGGACCCCAAAGTGCTTATGTAAAGATCTCTGCAGGAACTAGTCTGATTATCCATTAAGTGGGGTGATGCCAGCCAACGGCAGAAGAAAACAAAATTAAACATCCATCAGAATGTGCAATTCATCCAAATTTCATACCACAGGCACCTATAAATATATGAGTCATTATAATAATGTACAAGGTAATTATATTTCATCACTCATTACCTTGACCCACGGATGACCTCTCATCTTCAGATGCAAGATGTAATCCAGACTTGCATTTTTATGACCAGGAACTCTGCAAGGAGCTTACATAAAGCAGCATCCTTCGACGAGCAGACACAGGAGATACAGAGGCAGGCAGAATTCAGGCAGGACACAGCTAGGTCAGTCCGTGGTGGCAGATCTAGCCTAACTCCCAGGCACCTGGCAAACAGCAGCTACTTAAGGGCACATATCCTCTTTGTTGCTACCTATGCACAAGCCACAACAACAAAACTAAGACATTATTTTGCTGCCTGGTTATTTAATAAAGAGATGATAGGATGATGCTCGAGGGAGTCCCAGGGCAAAAATTCTGGCAAAGCTGCAGTCCTCTTGACAGCTTTTCCTAGGATTATATTTTCTGTCTCATTTGATTAGCTTACACTGAGCCACAGACCACAAAACTAAACCTAGACCTCAGCTCACCTAGACCTCACTTCTCTAACCTCATGCCTACTCAATCCCAGTGGAGAATACATAGTGAGGCCCAAGAGCATAGGAAGAGCAAAGGAATTTCTATACTGGATCCATCTACTCCTGTGACAGGTGTTCCACACCAAAGAAACCCTCACCAGACAGTTACAGAATAACCTACAAAGTCTATTTTTAGAGTCCATAACTCCATACCCTAGGGCATAGAAGTTTACATCTTTTCAAGAGACAATACAGATTTTTGTTTGCTTTTTCTCTATGAACTTAGATATTCTCAGTATTAGCATCCAAACATGTTTTGACCCCTGGTATGTTGCATTTCCTTCTCAAAAGCATTTGGTACTACTGGGTTTTGGTTTTGTGTTTTTATTAATCAAACAAAATTCTGTAGGAATCCAAGGCCGTAATCTGAATTGTTCCCGCCTGAACACGTTACAAAATTCTGGCTGTAAAAATAGAATGGATTCGGGTTCACACAGAAAACTATGTAACTAATAGATAACTGGCAAATCAAGAAAGTACTTTAGGGGATGTAACCTAAGATGCAATCGTTAAATTCCTTCTTAGTCCCACTTTCTGGGGTCAGATTAAGAGAAAGAACACCTAAACAAACACGGGTTTCAGTGGTTACTTTCCATATTACTGTGTTTAGTATGCTGACTCTTGGTTCATTTGCAAATCCGCACGCACCCATGGGAGTGGGATCTCAGATCATTTAGCATCATGGCAGATTTCCAGTTCTTTGCAGGAAGGTTGTTTTCCTCCATGAATCAGCAACTGTCCATCACCCCACAATGTGTGAAGAGGAAAAACCCACCTCATCAGCAGAAACTATACACGTGTGTGCGTCTATACTGGGTAGGGGATGATTTGGTCTCTATATACAGTCTGCACGTGACGATTGCCATTTACAAGCATGTGGGTGCCCCATAAAGCAAACTAAGTGACAACGAGACATCTTTCCCTTTCTGCAGTCATACAGCACTTGGATGCATTACACGACTTTAAATGTTATGGTAAAGAACATACAGTACACATCAAGTTATCTTATTTACTGCTTTCTGCCCAGCAGACAACTCCAGCTACCAATCTCACTGTGGTCAATACAGAACAACCGATGGCTTGCCTGCTGCAGAACAGCAAGCTGCATTTGCATCTGTAGGTGATGCTTACCAACAAATGCTTTCTACGTGCCCATCAGAAAGGAAAAGCAGCAGCTAATAAGTTACACCTGAAACATCTTCCTGAAACATGCTCTGGAATTTTAACAGCTCTGTGTAATACAGATAATGCTTCTAAACACGAAAGCAAATGAGGTGAATGCTGCCCTAGTAAAATAAACTTAGTCTCAGAAATATTCTGACAAGCAAAATGAGGCACTTTAGAAATACATTACAGAAAAGCAGGTACTAATAATTCGTCATTTTGTTCTTTTTGTGTCTGTCTCACCCCCTGATACACCAGAGATTGCAGTATTCTTACTGCATGGCATCACTGTGCTGGTATTAAATAACAGTTCTGCTGGCTCATAAATGCCACTTTTTAAAGGAGACTGAGGGAAAACTACTATGATCTGAAACCCACTGTTCAAATTCAGGAATCGGTCTTTTTCTTTCCTTTTTTTCCTTCAGTGATTCACAACTTGAGCTGGTAGCAAAATTATAGCTGGATCAATGGGCTCAAGTAGCTCAGCAGAATGACTGACTCTTCATTGTTTCCTCTGTTTGAATTACACATCCAGGGCACTGCAAAACTTAACAAAACCCTCTCTCTTTCCCAGAAAGTAATCATAAAACCTACGCCTCATGGATCCACATTTAAGATTGGTGGCTCCACTTAAATTCACTCGGTAAACTGTTTTTGTTTCTCACAGCATTAATTCGCGCATGGACCTCAGCTCACTGACTGCAGACCAGCCACGTTCCCCAGCTGCAGCAGTACAGCTGAAAGGGAAGCACTTCTTGCTAAAATGCAAAAAATGGATTTTATTAGTAGTAGTTGCGTAAGGGTGATCTACATTTATACAGCTCAGAGCTGGATTTAAACCCAATTCTAACAGCCAACTGTTTCAACTTGCATGTAAACAAACATACTGCATTTCTTCATTAGCTGGAATTTGCTGCAGTCTGTCAGCCATCTGTACTGTCTTGCATCCTGCTCTCTGCTCGGAGCACCACTATCAAATGTTGGTGATTAGTATTGCTCTCTTTGGAGACATCATGACTACACTATAAATAGTTTATAGACATAACACGCTGTTTCTAACGATTCTCTTAATATCTACATTCTCTGGATGTATTTGGTTGTTTCTTTCTCAGTCAATTTTGGTTCTCCATAACTTTGAGGTAAGAGAAGAGATTTCACTTGGGTGCTCTCAGCGGTGCAGAGCAAAAACTGCAGCCCAAGCACAACTTGATTCAATTTCTACACCTTCCAAACCCTGGACTGCAGAGGCCAAACGGCTCAGCAAGCCCTGCAGATACCTGCACTGCAGTCCCAGGGGTAACTGCACAGCACAGGGCACACAGGCTGTGTGGGACCAATTGCTTTGGGTGCTAGTGGCAGGGCAGACATCACCCATACAGTTCAGCTCCTGATTTGAGCAGCACACCCTAGCTGCAAGCTTCAGAGGACTGGTAAAATAACATCTTCAGAAAAACACAGTGCAAATAAATGAGTCCCTTGAAGTGTTAAGAACTTTTGTAGCTTGCTGAGTCATCCCCTTATTTTATTTTTTATTTTTTTAGGAAGTGAGCAGAGCCAGTAGTGAGACAGGGATGGATGGACACAGACACACACCCCTTACACTTCAATTTTTGTTCTCCTAGAAGAGCCAGGCACTGGGACACTACACGTATAACAAATAGTATTTGACCAGTGACACAACACCAACCACAGAAGTCACTTGATGTCCACGTTAGCTTTCAAATACAAAAGCTACCTGTTTAAGAATGCCTTTTTAGTTCACCCAGTGGATGAGTTGATAACTTTTCAGGAAGGACTTGATGTTCCTGCCTCTAAGCTGGCTCCAAGACTAAAATCATGCTTTTGATTTCAAAACTGCAGTGCAGTAAGCCAGCCTTCCCATCTGGGAAGGAGTTTGCTGCCCTCCGGGAATGGACTCATGACGTATTTGTGCAACACAACAGGGCTCCCCTGGTCAGGTGTGTCAGAACACTGACGTTGGGGGGGAAAAAAAAAAATCACTTTCTGAGAAGTCAGGATGCTTATTCTTAGAATCTCATTTCTGCTTTGTTTCTTGGTTTTTGTTTGAGTGCAGTGTGGTGAAACACTGCCTAATGTTATTACTCCGTCAGCCACATACAGAAGTGAGCAGGACTCACTGACAATCAAACCATGAGAACAAAACTTTGCACCATCTCGTACTCCCTGATGAAAACAGATGCTTCGCATGCGACTCAGCTGAGAAGTTCTGTGGGTTTCTGAAGACATCCCTCTGGAGAAGCTTTTATAGCCACAGCTTCTAGTAAATCTGGCACTGGAAAACTTGCCCTTTCCCTAACTCATGGCTCCTTTTCTGGAACAGCACCATCAGAAACACCCACGTCCTTGTGTCCACATCATTTTCAGTAGAATTTCGTGTGTATTAAACAAACCAAGCTGCAGACATAAAGCAGGCTGCTAGGCAAACACCCAGCCACAGCGTGTTTCTACAGAACTGCAAGGTACTACTGTTGCGATGTGAGGAATATTAACTCAGACAAGCAAGCGTTTGGGGGACAGGAAGCAAAACAGTTCTTGCAACCACTCTTCTGAATCTACACTCCTCGTGCAGCGTGAGTGCTGAGCAGGAGGGACTGGGAGGGTAAGAGGAGACAAGTCTGCTCTGCTATGGAAAGGAAAGTGGAAAAAACAACACCATTTTCAAAATATTCCCACTCTGTTTTGGCACTTCATATCTCAAAAGCAGCCTGGCCTAGAAAGTTCAAGCATGTTTAACTTGAGAGCCCTTGACAACACCTAACGCACAGGCTATTCATCATATGTTGAGGTGCTTATTTTTGGACTTCACCTTGGAACAGGAAAGGATGACTTTTGTCAGCACCTGAAAAGTTTATAAAAACCACTAAGCGTATTTACATGATGCATTTCAAAGGCACCTTACATATCTTGCTGAGACATCCACAACGCTCTGCAAAATTCATTCAGCATTACCAGAGTTGTACCTACTTGGAACTCGATGTGAAATCGCCACCAAGACTCACCCTCTCTACAAGAATAATTGTGTGGTTTAAAGCTTTCATAGAACTAGATTTCTAAGGTACTCATTTCTCCTTTGTCTATCCCATGTTTCCTACACACACTTAAATTTGTTATGGACACTTTTCAGTGACGTTACTAAGTGCATTAACTCTCTAGAGCTCTGAGGGCTACAAAGAATTTTGGGAAGCTTGCAAACCTGTTAAATAAATCCTTCATAGTGCTTAGCCTATGAAAAGATGGCAGATTTGTACTCTCCCATTTACCCCAAACTGGGGTACTGCTGTTGCACAATAATTCAAATTAACTGCTGTCATAGGAAATTACAGGTCCAAAGGCAAGGAACTGTCACAGAAGTCCTTTCACTTTGTCTTTTAATAATCTCAGACTTTTCAAACACTTAAAGAAATCTTACTCCACTGTGGCACCCTTTTGTTGGCTTCAACTAAATTTGCCACTGTTACAATGCCTACAAGCAGGGGAAATAAAACAGTAACAACGTATGCTTTACGTCCACAGCAAACCTTGCTAAAGGCCACTGGTATTGTCTCCTTCCTGCGTACTGCCTGCAAGCATCTCCTCTGTTACATTTAGCCTGTAAAAACCCCAAGAAATACTTGTAGTTTGGGGATTTTTTTTATTGCAGCTGTGCACTATCTAGCCCCAGAAGATCCCACACAGACCCCCAAGCCACTGTGAGAACACAAATAAAAGACAACTTATTTTGAATTGTTACAAACTGAGAACTCCAAGAAAATGAAATTCTACTGTTCAGCACCAGTGATCTCTGTCATTTATCAGACTCGGGCTTCCTTGGGCTCTATTTTATAGCCTTCCACAGCATGAAGGCTACTGCAGTCAGCCCTCCATAGCAGCGTTTGCAGAAGGTACCCAAGCCTTCCACAAAAATGCTTTACCTGCCAAGTGTAATTCCATTCCCTATCCTCTTCTCCAGGTGGATATTTCAAGGGAATAAATATCAACAGTGCACCGTGCAATCAGCCTTGCAAAGCCAAGGCAGGCTGTAGCAGAAGACTGGTGCTTTTGTGTGATTTGTGAACATGCAGCTCTTCAGACACCAGTGACTCCATGCCAAAACCAGAGCCACCAGTAACATGGCAGTGATGCTGTTCTTACACAGAATGGAAAAGGTTCCTTGCAGTTGTCTCACAGATTTCAAAGAAGAGTCAGAATGATGGGCTACATGCTGATTTACCACAACATTCCCTGTGAGGTGTTTAATTTAAACCTGAAGCAGAAAATCCAGGCATAAGTAAAAAAGAAATACATTTAAAACAAAAGCCATGCTTCTAGCGTGCTTATTTGTGGTTATTAAGCTGACGTAGTATGTTAGGGGTAACTGAGGTGAGAATACTAACCTGGTGTTTAAAGGTTCATCTACACCAGTTAAGAATAAAAATTGAAGGAACATCTCCAGACAAATAAAGATCCTTAAAAAGAGCTGCACACAGCACGCATGATTCCAGATGACTAATACTGTAACTCAGAAGACACACTCCAAATTGATTCTCATGAATCAGGGCAGTCTTTTCCAAGAAACATTTTAATGATGACAGTTGCATCTGTGTCACCTCTAAACAACTTGGTCTTCTTTTAGCTTTCTGTTTACCCTTGCAGAAGAACATAACCTTGCAGACATCAGGCTTTTTAATTTTCTGAAGAGCAAAGGCTGTGCTTTTAGTAAGCTGATTTCAATAGCACATTTATCTGTCACACATACTGAACACCTATTACTACTCAAAAGAAAACACAGGACCATGAGAAGGGCAAAAATATTAAAAAAAAAAAAAAAAAAAGTATAAAATTAGAAAAAACCTGTCAGTGTAAACCAAACAGCAAATCATGCTAGGGAAGAGTAGGTCAAAAGAAACAGCAGAACACACTCTGAAAAGCAAATGGACATTTTAAACACCAAGATTGAGGGCTCTGACTTTCAGCATACGGAGAGTTGATAGTCACAGTGTAGCTTCTCAACACATTTTCTGCTTTGCAGACTTTGGAGTATAAAGAGAGTAAGAACAAAGAGGACAGCTAATGTTAGTGCTTCTGGGTTAAAACAAAATAACAACGAAGAATCACTGAACCATGAAGCAGTTTTTTTCCCCAGTTGCTATTTCAGATATTGCCTTCCTCCTCACAAGCCAGTACAACAAAGAAATGCCAGCTTCTATCCTATCACTGAGTAACACCACCACCTTATTTTATCCAGAAGGGCACGCAGAGCTCTGAACTGCTTACATAATTTTTCTATGCATTTTGCTGCACCCAAATTGTGTATTATAGCTGACAGGAAAAAAAATAAAACAAAAAAAACACAGCATGACTTCTTCAATTTCCTTTTCTCTCATTGGTTGTCTTCCTGGCAAGAAGCATTGCTTCTGCATGCCCAACTTCATCTGAGCCTTGCTCTGCATGTTTAAATAAATAATATGAAAACTCATTTCTCTGACACCTTGTTATATTACAGCATTGGAAAGAAGCTTCGTAGTTCTTAGCTTTAAGCATGTGTGGAAACAATTTTGAGGAGAGAAACAAGATCTTCACGTCACAGGATAATTCAGGCTCGATAGAACCTCAGGAGGTTTCTAATCCAACCTCCTGCTCACTGCCAGGTCAGCTTTTAGATCTGACCACACTGCTTGGGCTTGGTCCAAGTTGGTCTTGAAAACCTCTGAGAATGGAAATGGCACAACCTCTCTGGGCAGCGTATTCCACTGCTTGACCAACCTCATGGTGAAAAAGGTTTTCCTTACATCAAGGCTGAATCATTAAATCTGTTTCTCCTTTGCTTCTTGTCCTCCTGCCTAACTTCATCTTCTTGATCAATTTCAATACCTTGTAGGTATTGGCAAACAACTATCGGGTCCCCCTGAAACCTCCTTTTCTCCATGCTGCATATGCCTAGAAAGATCTTAATTGTGAGATTTTCCTTTATCAGTTTTCAGTTTAATGAGTTAGAAGTGGCTACTTCCTCAAAAGAAAATGCCAAAATAAAAAAAAAATAAAAAAGATAAAGCAAGTATGTAGTCTTCAAAGAAGCTCTAATAATCTCTCAGAAGTGGACTTTTCAACTCCGAATTTTGAGGTAGGCTTCCTTTCTCTAGGAGTATTTACTCAAAACAATCCATCTGATATTTCCAACATCACCAATACTACTGAACAGCAGAGTAAGTCTCCTACAATTTAAGGGCAATTGGGCTGGTTTTGGTTACCAACCAAATAAAATTGGTTGGTAATAACATTTACCAGATAAAGTCAATTCAAAATTCAGGGCAAGCATGGACATTTCTCACCTGAATGGCAAATTACTTTAGTGAATTTTGGAAACCAAAGCTAGAACAGAAAATGTTATACTGCCTGTCTTCATACACAGAAGCTACAGCAACTTTGAAGTATACTTGCTCACATTCTTAATATTGCTTTTCAAGTTCACTTTTGTCTAAGAATCTATGTGTTACTACTCCACAAATCTTCACAAGAATAAATTACACTTCCAAAGTGTTAAAGACACATTACATGACATAGGTCATGGGAAATTCAAACTTCAAATACTTACTGAACCCAATAGAACAGAGACCAAATCAGTATTAGAATGAAAAAGAGGGTTACATTAACTAAAGCTCTCTGAAATGATTAAATAATTTCTCAGTCACTGTGATAACATACATTCCAGTGCCTTAGATATCACAGAAAGTCATTTAGACTCGATTTCACTTTTAGCCATTTACTGGAGTGCGTAACCCTCTGGACCAATTCCAGATTTCTCAAATCCAATACAGAAAATTTCACATCAGCCTGAGCAGCAACTAATAACCTACACCATACCACATGGACTGTGAGCTGCAACAAGACAGACAGCGATACAGCAGCACGTTTTAAAACTGCATTCATTTTTCCTATGCTCTTCGGTTGCATTAAAAACCTCAAGAGGCTCAGCAACAAAACTTCACTTCTCTAACCAGCTATTTCATTGAAGAAGTTACTAGACAATTCACTCACTTGCCCCTAAAAGACAAAAACAGTACACTTATTCTTGTTCTTCTGCTTAATTCCTTAAAAACTTCTGCATTGAGCCAAACGTTATATTTAATCACCTTTGGTTTTACTTTACTTCTAAAATTGATTGGACTAATCAAGCATACGCTGCATAGCTGAACACAAAACTGGTTCTTTGTCAAATGACAACTAAACTACTGTTACCCCAAAGCATTTACAAAGCTCAGTTGAAGCTACAACATTGTGAAGCTAACTTACAAAAGGGATTTTTTTTTTAAACAGACAACAGGTCTACAATCTGGCTATTTGACATTGGTATTAAAGCATGAAGCTTCATAGTTCAAAGATTTTTTAAAAAATTGATTTTTTCCCCCTTTCCTTTCCTTTTTTATTTTTTTAAAAGTATCACAAGACTTTCAGAAGAAGCTTCACATATGTTGCCCAGCCTCTCCTAGACGATGACTATCACTGCTATCAGCCACCAGAAACAGAGTGATCACACAGCTTTACAAAATGGTTGAGAGCCCCACTGGATGCTGTGGAGCTCCACTGACCTAAATGTGCCCCTACAGTAATGCCGAACTGGACTCTCAAACTCCTGCTGCATCTCAGGTCTCCACAGCAAGATTGCTATGGAGCTGTGTTGTCTGCAGATAAATACCACAGAAGTCCATACAGGACATGAGCTACCCAGAGCCATATTGCACCCTGGAATGCTTGCTACGCTTTCTTCCTTCTTTTTTATTCTACTCTGTCCATCAGAGACACAAGCACTACCATTTGGTCCTATCTAAATGTGCGATTTACTCTCTAGCTTTTGTCAGCTCTTTTATTAAGGCACACTTTGAACCTGCACAGGTTCATTTGCCTACCTTACCCATGGGGATACGACCCCAGGCAGGAGACAGGTGCAGAACGCTTTCAGATTTTAGTGTGGCAACAAAACGAGAGCAGCAATATGGACAACAACAGGTTCTTTGCAGCTTTTAGATGGGAAGATGTGGATGGACTTACTGCAGACTTGGCTAATAATTTTGTTTAGTCACCTAAAACCATTGGTGCATTCCTTCTGCTCTCCCAGGTCTGGGCAATTTGCCTCGCTATCATTGGCAAGGTGTTCAAGGGTGCTGGTCTTCAAATCCTCCCACGTCACCATCCAGTAACGCCAGGTTTGCAGTGACTTACAACGACAAGAGAGAAACACTTGAAGATTTTGCTACGTGTAGCAGAGGTTATGCTATGAGAAATAGGTGCGGAGTGCAATTATTGACCGCTTTAAGCCTTCTATTCATTTCAGTGATCTGCCTGTCAAGAGCAGGGGAGTTGTGCTGCTACACCACCAGAAGAAGGGAAAGATTGTTTAACAACCATGCAGGTCTGCTTTGAAACCCGGCAGAAAACTTTGACACTGATCCAGGGCAAACAAAGTCCCACTGCATCTCACCTTGACGTATTGCCCTTGGCTGAAAAAAGGATGAGTGGGAAAAAAGGCAAAAAGCACACCGTTGGGATTCTGCACTATGGAAGTTTGTCTCCTTCCCAGAAGCAGCACAAAATCAGGAGGATATACAGCATATGGAAAAGGTGCCCTGAGAAAGTAACTGGCAGGCCTACACTCCATCCACCAGAAGGTGGAAACAGACTGTGGACCATAAAGAATTTTCAAGCACCGAGTATCCCTGCTTACCTGCACTTTGAGATCTCATTTTCCCCATTAAAAAAAAAAATCCCAAAACGATGCCCTGAAGTATCAAAAGGCTTATGACCAAATGCCTTTTTTAAAAGGTAAAACAGCTGCGTCTGCAGTCCATCTCTTGCAGGTGCTGGGGTCCAGCACTATGACAAATGTGAGCAGTGTGACGGGCCTGTTTAGGTATGCAGCGCAGGCTTCCCAGCAGCCACACCAGATGGCTCTCAGTAGGTCTCAACAAGAAGAACAACCCTCCTGGGCAAGAACAAGAGAGAGGAACAGGGGAAAACAAACAGAAGCTAAATATCTCATAAGGAAGCTTCAGTTAAGGCCCGTGTAATGATCATGGTCCTGCATCAGAGATCTTTGCTACATCAGTTACCTGAATTGTTGGGAAATGCAACTCAAACATAACACAGCCATGGATTTTCTTATACGGGTTCTCTAAAATCAAAGTATTCCTCTTCAATTATACTTAGGGATATCTAAATAGCATTTAACAACACAAGAACACCACCTGTATTTTCACTACTTCTGACGTGTCTTACCATGAATATAAAATTACTGAGCGACATTAAAATATTGAAGATTGAAGATCTCATCTGGAATCTGGCAGGTTCATTTTTTAGCTCAAACACAAAACTAAGTTTACAGCACCATTGCAATTGTTTTAATGTTTCCCAATTCATTTTCTCCCTGAGCATCAGCCAACACACAGTACCAAATACAGAAGGAAATAAGAAAGGCAGATGGGATCCAAACATCTGTTATTTAGTATATTTGATATTTCACTTGGTAAGTGTATAAATGTACAAGTGCTTCTCAATCACATCTATCTGATGTGAATAAATGCATTTCAGAATTTGGTCCTGATTTCTCAAGCTATGAGAAGAAAAAGCAAAAGGTTTCCCTTTCAGTCACAGGACTCAAACAGAAAGCAGATGCAGTCTCTCTGAATGGAAAGAGATGTTTCTGAGGTACGTTACCTGTTGTCAAAAAGATCATGAACAGCAGCATAATCTGAAATCCCTGTGGTAATAAAGGTACCTAAAAGAAGCTGTCAGAAAGGAAAGGGTAAGGCAGCAAGTACAGAAAGAAAACCCACAACATTCAAAGAGCAATCTGGGATGTACATTTAATTTCAGCTGTGATACATCAGTAGTCCCTCAGGTACTTGCATCGCTAAATATGAAATCCTCAAATAAAATGATTTTATCACAATTCTGGCACTGCCCATCTGACTGCAAACTAAGCCCCCCCCCCCCCCCCCCCAAACAAACAGTCATCCTTGAAGACACTGAATACTGCCAGTCCAGCTGCACTCCTAGCTCATGGCCTCACAATGTTATAGATATTTCCGTGTACCACACAGAAAAGCAAAAGAGGATGCTATCCTGACCTCATTTTCTGAAGAGCTAGGGGTGGAACACATTATCTCTCAAAGATCAAAGACAATAAATTCACGTCATAGTCCATTTCATATTTCTGAACAGCATCTCAGCTAAGCTTAAACAATATTATCTTAAGATGATTAAATAGCATCATTGTAATTCACAAATACCATCTTAATCTTTTTAGTTAAAAAGACAAAAGCATCGCTTTGCTGCCTTTCATGTCCCTCCAAGCAGTCTGCGTTTCAGACTTGTTGTGGCAGGAAAAACTGAAAGGCAGTGCATTAATCCTGTAAGACTTCAGGCAAACCACTGAATTAAAAGAGAGCCTTCTAATATTGTTTTGTGTACTCCCTAACATTTTCTGAAGCTGCAAATTTCAGTACTATGTTCTGTTTGGGAGATTTCAGTCTAACATCTAAACCAGGCAAAGAAATACACAGTTTTACACCTGATCATATAAAATACACTTCTGCAAGTCCCTACATTTTTCTTAACCTGAGTGCTGTGTAGTGGCAGTCCCAGACAAATATCATTTAGAATTTCAGAAAGCAGCAGTACCAAATTGGAAAGTCTCAGGGAGATGCAATGTGACTTTAAAAGTGACTGCTACCACAGATTTGCATTTTCTCACTTAAGGTTACTTCTATTTCCACATGGTATAATGAGCATGAAACAACACTTGGCATTCTTTCAAAAACAGAATTAAGAATAAGAACCACAACAGGTGTCATGAAACAGCAGGAAAGGAGACTGTGAATTTTTGTCTTATGAAGCCTAACAACATCCCCTCCCACCACTACCCACATGGTCCCACATGGTTTGCACTCCCAATGAAAACACTAGATTCCCTGAGAAGCAGAAATCAATCTTGATGCTCATAAGAAACTGCCATGCTGTTTCAAAATAAGCTTTCCATATTTGACAAAATTTGAATTTTCCAAAGACAAGTTGACAGCTACTAGCTCAGGATCAGATTGCTGCTAAGACTTACGCTCCTAAATACCCATGTCACTGCTGGAAATAACTGTTTTAGTACGTGTTCTCCTCGTCCAACAGTCCACTCAGGAACATGAGCCAAAGGGTAGGATCAAACAAAGATTTGAGACCTGCACCAGTTCTTATCAGGCAGGTAAGAGCCCTTCAGCTGAGAAGACTGCCTTTTGCCAATGTCTTTAAATACAAGATTTGAGAAATAGATTTGCTTCACAAACTCACAGCAGAATCCCTTACACATGAGGTACTGTAGGTCCTATCACTGGCTACCAATGATGCAGTACATAAAACCAGGGTACTTGGGACCCAGCTGTCAGTGTGGGAACTCACTGTAATGCTTTGCAGACCAATTCAAAACCACTTCTATCATATGAAGTTAAGGACCAATGAGACCATTTGGCTGACTTAGCTCAGGACCCAAAATGCCTTCACTAGCTGTGGCTGGATGCTAAACTGCAAATTGGGCCAGACTTTTAACTGGACTTTGCAGAGCTTTTATATATATATATGACACCAGCAGCAAATGAAGACAACTTGAGACAATACCACTGACCTCCAACAAACATGTTCATTTCACTTGTATTTCTCATCCACTGAATTTTCCAAGAGCTCTGACAGCAAAGCAGCTACAGAACACTTCTCACTAGCCTGAAGTGTTGAACTTACCAGGCCAGGAGCAGCAGTGGAGCCCAAACCCTTATTTCCCCCTGGGGAAGGGCTAATGGCAGGGCCTGCAGGCTCACATAGTGCCACAAATATCTGAGCTCAGCACTGCAGCCACATGAGGAACTTCTGCTCCCACGGCATCCATCAGCCTCAATGACCCAAAATCCACTGAGCCAAATGGGAAGACACTGCAGTGACGTGCACTGGATTAAAATAGTCACCTACCTACATGGCTTTCATGGCAAGAAACATATTTGAACCAAGAACTAAAACATCCATAATTACTAAAACCTTTTTAATGCATTCTATTTCACTTCCTGTCCTTATTTGCTCTGAAAATGCTGAAAAGTTATTGTAACTGTTCCCAGAAGTCATGGAGGGTTGAGATTTCATTTGTGGGTGGTTGTTTTTTGTTTGTTTGTTTTAATAATAAGCCAATTACTGTCTAAACTTCCATAAATACACAGATATTTACTCTAAGAGTGGGTGCTCCATTTTTCCATTTCAACTCCATTACCACAGTGAGCAATGCATGCTTAGGAAAATCAAGGTGTCATCTTTTCTTTGTAGGTGTTAAATCCTAAGAAGTGGACATAGGCAGATCAAAAAGGTTAAAATAAATAAATAAATAAACAGATCAATTTACTGTTTGCTATTTCTGGAACTTGCTTTTGAGTGATTAAGTCATAAGCTTTTTCCTGAAACTACCAAACAAAAAGGGTTTTCCTTGACCTAGATGAAGGAAAAAAAAACAAACACAAGAAATCAAAACAGGGTAGCGAGTGAACAGAGAAGATATGAAGGGGATAAGATTTAAGAATGAAAACTATATTCTATATTTTTATCTGTGCAGAGGACAAAGAACTTATAAATACAAAATACTACATCTTGGCCTACACAAATACAATAAGGGAATTGCACAGTTACATACACTTGCAATGTGTCTTGCCATAGCATTCCATTAAATATCTCTGTCTTAACATTACTGCAATCTGTTAGATGAAGTTTGTTACATGGCTTTCCTTCCTTCCCTCTCAATTTATTTCAAGGTCCAGCAGAGCCTGGTTCCCCCTGCCCCAGCAGAAATAAACCCAGGGCTCCACTTTGTGTGGCTTGACACTTCCAAAGCGTGAAATGAGCTGACAGTGGAAGCTGCAGGTAAATTGGCAACTTAAAAAAAAAAAAAAAAAAAAAAATAGGAAAAAAAAAGAGAGAGAGAAGGCATTTCCACTGAAGCAATTAGGAGCAGAAAACTGGCTAGTTAATGCTTGCTAATTTAACACACTTAAGGACACAAACATTATGGCAAACAATATTCTGGAAAAACAAGCACATTGTAAGAACTCCTTACTGGCTCCCTAAACACCTGGTACCGAGAAGGGGATGGTTTATATTAGCTATACACCTGGGAAGAGGAGGGCAGACTGGAAAAATTGGAGCTGAAGTGGCAAAACACAGGAGGCAGCATTTCCAGAATATTATCGCTAAGGTTTCCCCCCCCCTCACAGATAATAAAAGGTTTGCTTCTTCTATGACAGACTACCCTGCAAGGCAGCAGCAGCAGGAGCACAGGCCTTAGCAGTCTTTGCGGCTATCTGATTACACGCCACATCCACTGAATTTAGTGCGACCTCTGCAACCAGCTGCCAGGAGACCAAAAATAAACCCTTCGGCAGGTTTTAAAACATGAGATACTTCAGCACTTTTGCCCTCACAGGATTAGATGCATCAGTTTTACTTTCTTTTCTCTCTGCTTTCACAAATGAGTTTTACTGGTCGATTGCTGGGGAGAGGCAGAGGCTATGTTAGACACCAAAAAACAAGCACAGAGTTCAGAGGTAGCTTCTTCCTTCGACAACTTCAGCTGAAATTAGAAGCAAGGCAGCCAACGTGCCGCGGAGATAAAGCTCAAGGTGGTAGGACAGACACACGTCATTTAGCAGGCTACCAAGTAAACTCATCTTTGAAACTTGTATGCCAAGATGTTGATGTCCATTATGGGATAACTTCAAAAGTAACACTTGTGTTTGGTTGTTTTTAAAGAAAAAAATGTAGAAAATTAACCAAGTGCTAATGAAATCACTTCTATTAACACAAAAAAGTAATCAAAGAGAACGTTCCATCAAGCTTTTATGAGAATAACTGAAATGACACATTTCTCTTTCCCTACGGTTTTTGGTTGATTGTCTTTTTTCTCTTGTTGTCTGGGTTGTTTAAAAACAAATGAACAAAACAAAGATTCCTCAGTAACAGAATCTGCTAGCAACATTCATCAGTGCAACAGAACAAGGGAACATCGGTAGCATTTACACCAGAAAGTTTCTTGACCTAAAGTTCTGGGGTAAGGGAGGTAAACCGAATTAAACTAACTCCCAATCATCATTTTTTCATTATTTTTTCATACATAAAAGGAGGTACAGATGAGGATTTTTTCCACAGAGAATGCTGTGAATTGATAGCTTTGTTCCAGTTCACTACAGTTTCTTATTGATTTTCTCTCATTTTAGCCTGCATTGATTTGTTAATCCCTTCTCTGTAACAGTTCTAATGACAAATCGAGAACGAAAAAATGCATGCTTTAGGGCCTGTTCCACCAACCTCTTGCTTCAAACCATAATTGAACTTGGATTTGGAGTATGTGTATATATCGGGTCAGACCTGACTCACCCCATTCTAGGGTACTTTTCATACTGACGCCTTTCCGTTCAGGCTTCTCATGGATGGACAACGCAGAAAAGAACGGAAAGAACATTGGTAGGGCAGAACAGGATTTCTGCATTTAGGGCAGCCACGTCCCAAGGCCTCTGCTCACACAGCCTTTGTCTTAGTATTAAGTCCATTTTTAAACAATTTTGCAGCATTCCCCCCATAGTCAATTAGCAGGTAGTAACTGCATCACGCGTGGGAGTGGCACCAGCAAACATTCAGGGCATTTGTTGGTGCAGAGCAGATGAGCACTGAGCTGGATCCCAAGCTGTCCATGAGCTCAGAGGCAGCAGCAGTCACGGTGCACTGTTGGTAACACAATCGATGCAGAAGGACGGGACACGGTATTTTAATTTAAGGAATATAGTACGAGCATATGCAGGTCTGAGAGTTACAAGCAAGATAGTTTAGATTGGTCACTGCTGTAAGTAGCTGCAGTCTCTTTCCATTTCCCTGATAGTTTTAAAGAACTCCAAGTAGGGTACTAATGGTGGTCTTTAACTGTCCAGGCAATCCAATGGAAAATGAATTTATGCATGATGTTGCTGAAGCCTTTGCCCACCCTCACATTTGTATCACTGCCGTGATCATGTGCTGTGTGGGTCTCCAGCTCCTGACTTATGCCCGTGTCACTCCTCCTACTTCACCCACATTGTAGGAAATCAGCCCTTCGGGGTCTCCCTTACAGATCCCAGTGCAGCCCAACTCCTGGCTGCCACCTCACTGCTGCAGTGCAGCCCTGGCAGAGCAGCTTTGGGCACTGAAGGCAGCCCTCACCCTGGGAGAACCCAAGGGAGAAGCAGCCAGCCCAAGAAGTAAGCCCTCTGTCTGCAATGGTAACACAGAAATGGGAACTCCTCTCCATCTGCTCACAGAGTTGACAAGAACAGCGTTGCTCTGTTACATGGGGCGTGCAGATCAAGCACAGCCCATCTAACACAGACTGTCTTCACGTGCAGGCTGCAGTTTCATTCTTTTGATGGATCATTTTTTCCCCCCAGAGGTCTAAAAGTACAAAAATAGTTATTTTCCTAAACCAAAAGGTTCCACTTTGCAATATTATTGTGCTTTTATAATAGGGCAATAGCAAGGCTTCTTCTATATTAATGTATATCAATCACATAATGCTAATCAACTAACACAGCAGATATCTTAGGTTTGTCTGTCTTGTTGGTAGATGCTTCACAGCTTGCAACAGGAGTGGGGAGGAAAAGCAAAAAACAAGAATATACCAAGAGGTGTATTTCAGCAGCTTAAAATAAACAACAAACCACATTACTGCAACAGGCGGTGAAAAGAGCAGCAAATTGCTTTGACTGCAGAGGGCCAAGAGAACGTACATACTCCTGACAGCATTCCTTGGAAAAAAAAAAAGGAACCCTTTGGAGGATCCAAGCCACTCAGTACTGCACAGGATGAGCATACACACTGCAACAAATGTACGTACTGGAAGTACAGAGCACAGCAGGGTCAGGAGAAAGACAGCAGGTACAGGTTGCCACAGGGCAAGGAGTTATTTTCATTCCCTGACACAGCCGGCCCCCTACATTCATCATCACCATTCAGGCTTGGTGACAGGGAAAGTAAGGAGGGAATTAAGCCCAAGAAATCACATACCCAAAAATGACACTGTGACACACGATTTTTTTGTGATTTCCTAACTGAAATTCCAGCTCCCTGTCCTCAGCTGTGATCCAGCACAGCTTTCTTTAATTACAGAAAGGAGACAATGAAGACATGGCTCCATGTGAACACAGCGCTGCATATTCACAATGACCGTAGCCCTTCCTTCCACCAATTTAGTGAGACACGTTCAGCACTGCACAATGATGACTTCTCACTTGTTTATTGCTGCAGCAAATGTTTGCTGCGACGTGAATGACATGCTGAACATACCACAAACAGTAAAATGATAGCTATTAAAACCAAAAATACCGAAACGGCTTGGAAAAGCATTTTGACAAGGAAGAAACATTACACCAGGTCTTTGTAGCATTTGCTAAATACAGAGGCTCATCATATTTCAGGCCATTTGTATTTAATTGTCCTTTCATCTGAAGAGCAGTGGATGTGAATGCACATCAGGCAGCAGATGAGTCAGATGTTCTGAAGAGGTCCAATCAAGGACGTCCCACAACACAAGAGCACTGCCTGCATAATGTCTCACACAACTGACTTCTGCTACAGCCTCGAGTTTCTTTGCAGTGTCTCATCCCATTCCGTTGTGGCTATGCACCAAAGCTCCAAGAAAAAATAATAAATAGGCCTGCAGTCTCATAATTCAAAAAGTTTAAACACGTGAGATTCCAGGAACCTTATGTCCACATACAATTAAAGCTGCCAGGGTGGCAGCTCAGATTAGTAGATAATTATCTTAAATTCGAGCTTTTGTTCTTCCACCATTTCAACTGAAAGAGGAGAAAAGGCACTCATATTTATCAAGGCCAACGTTTCAAAATGAATTTCTGAGATGAAGGCAAACTCACGGTGGAATAGGTCGCTCAAAACACTTCAAAAACCAAGTTTCAGAGTGGCAGACAGACACAGACATTATACATTACACCAATTTCAGCACAAAGGAAGGGAGAATCCCCAGTCCTTGGTGGAGAAAGACAAGGGGATAGAGACAAGTCACAGCACAGGAGGTTACCTAAAGGACAGCACAGGAGAATTAAACTAGTGTGCCTTTTATATTGCCCTGTAATTCTTAGATCAGTTTCTCCTTTTTGGTTTTAACAGGATTAACCCCAGTGCAGAGGCAATCAACAGACCACAGCTTGGCCAAAAATTTGGTTCAATCATTAAAAACAATTTATAAAAATTGTTCGTGGATAAAAGTTATTAGTTGTAAGCCTCAACTATTAAATTGGCTCTCCGTATTGAAGTGCAAGTTGGAGTTGATAATTCAGGGTAAACACACAAAAGAACTCATCCTCTCTGTATTCATTTTGATTCAGCTCTTAAATCAAACCTCATCTCCATACAGCAACAAATAGAAAAAAATATAGTTCATGTGTCGAGTATGAGCTAGTTTTCATTTACACAGCCCATGTGCTGCAACTTAACCCAACTTTAAGTCTAAATTTTAGCACTGACATTATTTTGTAACCTTGAAGTACTTCGGCTCTTATTATCTGCTTTTTCCTTTTCTCATCAACACAGCTCCTCTCTCTCAGGGTACAAATGATGCTAGCTCCTGATCACACACTTCTTAAATCATCTTCGTGCTGTTAGCTCTGCAAAGAATGATGCCTGCTCCAGAACACTGCCATTGCTATTCACTCCGATCAGGTCTCTCGCAGGTCTGTAAGAAGGAACAGCGCTGAGGGCAGCAGAATGAAGATGAGATTGTTTTTACTCTTCCTTTCCAAAGAATATATCTGATTGCATCTCTGTCCTTCACCTTCATGGATCACTTGTCCTGCCAAGCTTAAGTTCCCCTGGGCAAAAGCTACAGCTGTCCTGACTTTGTACTGTACAACAGGACTACACACTTTGGGCGTTGCCCAAAGCATAAATGAGTAACAGCACGAAACAGATTTAACACCAGTGTTCTCTGTAAACAGCTGGTGACAAAAGCAAGGAGAAGCATCTCAAAACAAGGAAGACGGGTGTTTGAGACTCCCTGGAGCCAACACCAACTAAATATGTTATTTGTTACTGCAGTATCCTGGACTCTAAGGCTCCACTTTTCACCTTTTCACTTTCCACAGGTGATGGGAAAGGGCAGAGGCTGACTCTCCTAACCAAAGTCTCTCTGTTAAAGACAATCAAGAAGCTGAGATGCAACGCATATTTGCAGCTGAAGCTGTCAGCCTCTACCTACTCCTCACGTGCCAGCTGTCCCACAGGAAGACACAGACCTTTCAACTGGTCATTTGTCCAGATGGGACCTGCACATTGCCTTCCAGCAGGCCAGTTGCCACCTGCTGCTTCTCGGACATTAACAAGGCAAAGTAGAGTTTGTCAGCAGTATAGGTTGCAAATTGCAGGCGAAAGGAAAAAAAATATCGAGTCCTTGTGTGATGTTTTCTTCCTAATCATCTTTGTGGTTGTGGATATATCATTTTGCTTCAAATTAGCCACATAAAAAGAAATTTCCAATACCACTCAAGGACATTACAAGGCAGAGAAATATTCAGGATTGCCTGAGACAGAAGCTGTGATGTTACGTATCAGCTAGAGAAAAGCCATTAGCTAAACTGTGACAGAGGGCTTCAGACAGAAGTAGTGCCTCAGCTGGGCAATGTCTGTGGTGTAATTGAAAAGGAAAATAAAACTAACATTCACATTTTTTAAGGAAAAGGTACAGCATTGAAGAGGCTTTCAGGGTACGGCATAACTGCATTACCTGAGCGTTCCCTAGGCTCCCAACCTTAGATGCTATCGCGCTGGGGAAACTTGGTGTGCTAGCCCTAAGGAACAGCACGGAGCGTAGAGTGGAGCGGAGACACCACGGCTAGGCTCTGTAATCAGGTGGGGCCTCGATTGTTCTTGTGCACAAAACTGCACTTTTTTCCACCCTGAGCCAAAGACCTGTCATGTTTTGACAAATGCTGTACCCTAGTGTACTTTTTGCTCATTATAATATCATTATAATACCAAAACACACCTCCATCCCAAAAGCTACCCGCCTCCAAGGTGCAACCACCCCTCACCGAGCATGCGCCCTGAATTTCTCAGAGCCTATTACTTTAAACGGAGTCGGGAGAACTTTTCACCAATCATAACAAAGATATGCTTGACTAGAGCCACTCAAGCTCCACCTAAAAGATAGAAAATAATATAAATTGGCCCAAGAGAGAGGGGATGTTAGGGAAGATACCACTGTCAGGGGAGATACCACCCCGAGGACAACATCCTTAGGACCTCCTGACTCCTGGGATCAGTCGACGGGCTGAGCCTCTCTTCCCCCCCCCCATTTGGGACGCCTTTGGGTGAGATCTGAATACTTGCTTATAAATCTCTATAGAGTCTTTGATCCTTTTAACACGTTTATTTCTAGGCTGCGCACCTGTAACATCTGTAACACCTGTGTATTTCATGCATACTAGCTTGCTTTTGCAGACAGGCACTATTGCTGGCAATCCAAAAGAACCTGATTATCTGTTGCTGTAATAAACCATACTTGATTGCATTGTGATAGCTCTCATTAAGTGCAACGAGGGTGAGGGTGGTTATCTGTGATAGTTCAGTGTTCTGAATCCAACCAGACCCCCAGACGGTTAGTGCGTTTTTGGTGAATGTCTGAATGGACCCCCAGACAGTTAACGTGTTTTTGGTGAATGTCCGACTGGTTCAGTACCCTGAATCCGACCGGGCCCGTAACGGTTAATCAGCTACACCCCTTAACGCGACAAGGTCCCACCTCATCTGCTAGACTTTATTAAAGTTGCGGCTATCTCCTGCATGCATTTAGATCTGAAGGAATTTGGCATCTTCTGCTAACGGTAAATCTGGTTCCACCATGGAAAAAAATCAGTTTCTTAATGCAAAAGCCTTTTAAGAAATTTGAAATAATTGAATCAGATTAACTTCTGAGCTTACAGGAAGAGCAGCAAGGGCTTGTGCTGCAGCATTTGAGAGGTTTCTATTAGGAAATTGTTCTGATTGTCTTAATGCACCCAAGAAAAAAAAAAACTGGAAAAATGATAATTTCCTTCATTACCTGAGATGCTCCATTTAGGCAAGGCACGGAAATAGGGACGTTACACAACAGCTCCAAGTGTTGTTCAGACGCTGTGCTCGCCTCCTGCCTGTCGGGAACCACCGTGAGTCTTCCAAGTTGCCCATAGTCTGATCTGCCCCAGGTGAACACCTTCCCAGTTTCTAAATGCAAAACACATTTCAAGATTAGTTATCCACTAGGTTCTTGGAACATCTGGATGCTATTTCAAAACTAGACCACCACTTCTTAATGCATCTTATCTAAAGCTTCAAGAAGTGAAAATTTACTCACTTCTTAAATGAAAACTTCTTTGCTTCTGGGAGCATAAGGAAAAGTATACTAAAACTACCCAAGGACACGTTAAGATGTCCTTTAATTCAGTTTCTTCAGCCTCGTTAACTTCCTAACAAAAAGGCCATCTGCAGGGTGGCCTGGGCTGTAAATGAAACCACGTCAGTAAAGCTGTGTAACCCACATATACTGCATGCAATAATACACATTATTTATATAAAGGGCATGTTTCTAGCTTGACAGCAGCACAGACAGAGCAGCTCATTCTGAAAGGTACGAGATTCTTCTCTGTTCCCAGTATTTGCCTTAGAGATGTCCATCCCATGTCCAGTATTTAACGTTTGACATTTTCCCAACAGAAGCTGCCTTCTGTAACGACTTCTGCTGGCAAACAAACAGCCCTCAGGACAGCAACTAGTTAGTCAGGAACACCACCACGGATGTCATTAAGCACTGGAAATGCACTGGTTTGTTCCTACAGGAAAAACAGCTTCAAATGAAGTCAGCAGTACTTGGACCATCCTCCTCTCCAGATTATAAAGGTGCTCACTGCTGTAGGACTGACACACACAAGTCCAGCCTCCAGCACGAACAATATCCATAAAGAAATGCTTTTTACCTTCTGTTCCTCCTCCCCCCCCCCCAAAAAAAAAAAAAAAATCATGCTAAGTGCCAGCTTGATTTTCTTACCAAGTTACACAAACAGCATCAACTGGGTGTTCTCAGCTGGCTTTTGACTAGAAGCAGCAACCCATGTTACAGCCCAGAAGGAAGCCTGCGATGACCCTGAGTGATGCGTGAGCTTCAGCCAAGCATTAAACTTCTCTCCAGAACTGAAATTATCAAGCTAAATGATCTTATTTTCCTCATATCTGTGAGAAGCCAAGTAAGCCAGCTGTAACATTCACTTCTCCCCTTGTAAGTCAGTGTGGATGTGCAGAGTGGCCAAACACAACAGCTAAGGGTCTTCTTAGCATGCCATAGCACAAACCTTTGGGAACCTAAATACCTCCCTTTTCTTTTGGTTGCTGTTAAACTGCCCTGAAGGAGACACAGCTAGTCACTGCTGGTTGGGGGGCTTTAAATTGATAATGCATCTCAAACTGGAAATCTCTAACTTGGTGCATTTAAATATAGAACAAGTAACATGCATCTTCCCTGGAAATCTGCTAGCAGTGGTATCTTTTACACAGATCTCTGAAACTTTTTTCAGATTCATTCTCTCAGTTCACTGATAATGCTTCCCCTGAAATAATTAAGGGATAAAATTAGTTGTCCTTTTCTTTCAAGGGCACGAGGATTTTCTGCCTTTGGAGATGCCTCGTACTTCAGGGAAAAGCTGAAACCAGTCAGATACTTCTTTCAATACATGAAAGGTCTTTTAGCACAGTGGCTGCATTTTGTTAGGTTAAAGCATTAAAACAGGTTTCATTAAGAAAAAAAAAACAGTATATCCTACAGAGATTAGAAAAACAGTTTGTAATTTAAAAATGCTTGCTTTGCCAGTAGTGTATTTTGCAATTTGTATGGATCTCTGCTAAAAAGTATCTGCTGCTGCAGAAATGTTGCAAAAACGCTCCTTTATCAATAAGTTCTACTGCAAATGCAAACTGAGCCTCAGAGGCTTTTCCATCAGACCAGATTACTGCACCTATTCAGGACCCTGCAAGCAGACCAGAAGCAGACCCAGCAAGCTGCTCTATTTTGTTCTAACTACAGGAACTGAAGCTGAATTTTATGGAATTTAAAGCCAGGAAGAGCTTCTGTAGCATCTATTTTGACTGTTAACATGACACAGGCTCTCAAGCCCTACCCAGACATTGCTGCATTGACCCCAAAGACCACAGTTCAAATAAAACATTTCAACTCTTAGAAGCCAAATGCAGTTAGTGCAGCAGGGAAAAACGTCAGCAACCTGCAGTGCCCCTTGAAAGGCAAGACGTGCATTTGATGACACACCCAGATCCCGCCATGCAGATGACAGCACTATCTTGTAGAGGTCCCTCTCAAGTCTGACTCTTGGGGAAAAAGCTTTCCCAAAAGAAAATCGGGTTTCCAGCTGGACCCAGACACACAGACAAACTCCAGCCACTCACAAAATAAAAAAGATCTTTTGCATCATCACAGAGCATTGTTCCACCTTCTCTGAAGTCATCTGCTGCTGGCGTCTGTGGATTCAGAAGGCAGCCACCTAAATCCCAAGGCACATTTGACCAGTGACTCACTAAGAAAATCATTTTCCTGCACTGCAGGCCACCAGCAGATACCAGGAACCAGCAGGCATGATCACTGCCTTACCCAAGAGTTGCTAGACGAAGTTCTGTGCAAAGGAGGCAATTCTGCTCCCCTCTGCCAAGGGCCTGTGAAAGGTGCAGAGAAGCGTGGTGGTCCACAGCCAACTGTGGGGTCAGAGCAAAACACCACGAGCACCCACGCTGAAGCCAGACTAAACTACACGTGTAACCTCCCTTATGAATCAAGGGCTAGCGTGTACATCACTTGCCACAAGATTCTCTCTCCACATTTGTTTTTACTTTTCAGAAACCATCTCTCTTCTCAGCAAGATTAAGTTGTCTAACTACAGTTGCCAGCAACTGTTTAGTGTATCTTTACCAGCAACGACTGGAAAAATGCCCTTCACCTGGTATGTCCCCCATGTGCCATGCTCTGTATAAGTTGGTCTTTTTTTCCCCAACTGCATTGTCTCTCTCTCTCATACATATATATACACACAGACACACACACACACACACATATATATATATATATATATATATATATATATATAAAATCAGTCCCCTTATGGTTTTCTGCAATTCTGTTATTCTATCAGTTTTTGAGGTGCTACACTGAATTCTCAAACAAGTTGAAATGTAAGCAACAGAACTGCAATCATTATGATCCTGGTAGTTTCACTCCTTCTCGGCCTTATAAAAGCCTTGAAATATGCTCACCTCTATTACTGCAAATCATTCCAGCAAATTTGGTGGAAATAAAGAGCACAAGGATATTGGAAGGACTGGAAACAGACAGCAGGAGTGCTTAGCTACAGCGGAACACCTCCCATGCACAAATTCCATTTTCTTTAACTGGAGGAGCAAGCATAGAAATACTTATACATACAACACCAAACAGAGCCTTTGGGCAAGAATAAGTCACCCACACTGTTTACAAAACAGAAATAACTGTAATAATTCTGCTTTGTCCTATTTTGCCACAGAGAGAAACAAGTTTCAGGTGGTTATTGGTAGGCAAACATGGAGAATATCTATTACAATTTTTAGAACAGATACATTGATTTTTTGCTTTTAGGCAGAGCTTCTTGAATGCCCAACTATGAGGTAAGCAACCAATTCCTTCCTTGGTTCTCATCAATTTAGTTCTCACTTCTAATCAGCAGAAACTCATTTCCCAGACCCGCTCCTGTGGTGAGCATTCCCCCCTCCTATCCTCAGCCTTCTGCTAGGTTGATCATTCCTACTTCTCTGCAGAACATATCTGCCTAGGGATCCTTTAAAAATAAAAATCCATCTCTACTGCAAGAGAACCTAACAGAAGTTGATTTAAAAGTTACATTGTCTATGAAATACAGATTAAATTTTCAGCAAACAAAAAGAAATCTCAGTCTGAAGTGGAAATTTCAGACTGAGCCAAACACCAATGCATGGAAAATTCCAGCCAAAAAGGTTAAAGTCTTGTCAAAATCCTAAGCAAAAGAAAGCACTGAGTTATGACAGAAAGTGTTAAGCAATCGTAACAAGAGGTATTGCTACTGTGCTGCTTATAATATAGATGGTATTTTAAAATGTTCTAAGAATATTTGAGAAAGACATTAGTCATACAGAGTAAGGAGGTTGCAAGATGAATTACTTAAGAATGAAGGGTGATATAACAAGGAGTGTTGGTCTAATATTAGAACAGAACAGATTTTAATTAGAAGTCAAGAAAACATACACAGTGATGAGTCAACTGGACAGAGTACATCAACCATGGAAGTGGCTGAGGCATCAGAAAAAAGGAGATATTTTGTACCAGACTCCATACAGTAAAAGGGCATAAAAGGCAGGAGGCATTTCTACAGCTTGTGTGAAAGAAGCGTGCAACATTGGAAAGGTTTTTTCCGTTCTTCTAAGATTCTAATGATGCCTCCTAAGACCTTGGTCTTCCATGTTCTGAGCACAGGGACCCAATCCCAAAGGCACTTCAACTCCTCAACTGTGTACCTTCGTTAAATCCCAGGTGACTTTATTGCAACCGTTCCTTTTATCAGCAGGCAAACACTACTTCAGGTGAGGCCCAGAGGGCTCACTAATCTGGAATTAAGGGGCAATAGATGACTCGTGTATTCTGGGTCATTCCTGCGGACAACTTGAAGGAAACCTACCATACAGGAGTTCAGAGAGCTAGGAAAAAAAGGACAGAATTGAGAACCTTTGAAAGAAAATCTTCCCAACAGCCCCTTAAGTAAGTACTACATACCACAGCAGTCAAGATTCTCCATGGTCACACAGCTGTAGCTGTAGTTTCCTCCTGCTCTTTAAATTCAGACTGCAGTGGGATACATACAGCAGCAAGTCATGTGAAACATGCCCGCATCCCTTACAGAACAGGGGTGAAGGTATCAGAATATTCGTTAGCAATCCACCGTCAGCCAGGCTCCTCTGCATTTTCCTTCAGTTCAGCCTTCTGTCCTTACACTACCACAAAGCTTAGTGGTAAAAATGGCTCCAAATTACAAGTTTACAACCCCTGGAGTTTTGCAAATCCAGCAGCATCACATAAAGCACCTTTCGTTACTTCCTGCCTGCCTGTGGCTCTTACTGTGCCTCTTTACAGCGCTGCTGAGGCTGCAGAGGATATAATTTTTCCCTTCTAGCACTTTCTTTATCAACCTGCTCAGCTACATAAATAATCAGATATAAATATCAATTAAAAAAGCATTTTAGTTTTAAAAACAGGTTGGTTTCACTGTTGAACAGACACATTTCAATTTACTTATTTTCACAGATTCAGATTCATCTTTATATCAATTTTTCTATTTTAAGCTGATACCATGATTGCTCTGGCATTATCTCCTTGAAGCCTCTCTTCAGACAAGCTTTGAACTCTTCTTTCATAAATACAAGATGAAAAAGTTCATCTAGGCTATCTCAATTCACGGTTGCATTAACAATTACTTTGCAAATGAACTCTGGATATCCGTTCTGAATGCTTAATCTCATTCAGATCTGAAATAGGAACTTCTATATAAAATTCCTAATGCCTGCTTTCACAATAAAATTCACAGGGGCATGTATTAAAAACCTGACGTTTACAGGCTGCCTTTGCCTCCTCTCTGCCCCCCAGAGGGCAAACCAACACCTCTCCCACAGCTACAGATCTCGTAAATGTCCTGAAGGACAGCAGAATGTCCTCCAAGCACTCTGACAAAATACCTCATCTACCTCAAAACAGCATTTGTGCAAGGGAACCTTACAGGAAAACGTTCACCCATCCATCCCTAATTCCCTCTCGACTGAAGACAACTTAATTCAGCAGCTGGAAGCCAAGCATCACGACTGCACCTACAATGCTGTAGCTGTGCAAGGTTTCAGTACGACACAGGATTAGATCCTCTGACAAGGGTTTAAATGGCCCCCTCATTCTCTTACACTGAAGTCTGGTGTGCCAAAGCTGCCCACACCTCTTAACACAGCTGTAGCCTTCTGCATCTTTATATAAGAAGGTTTATTCTGATTTTTTTCCCCCCTATGTTCATTTATAATAGCTAACAATAATGGACAACTAAAATATAAATCTATGCACACAGTATTAAGGTCATTCATGCCTGCTCAGGAAAATTCCAACAAAACAGCAAAAGCACTTCAGAGATGTCAGCAACAGAAATCTAGCAATCATTGCCATTTTCAGCCTTCTGCAGCCACAGGCTGAAGCACACAGCTAGTTCAGAAGAGTCCACAGAGCAGCAGCTCACAAGAGCTTCCAAGCACCCTATAAATAGGTTTAAAACCACAGCAAAAGACCAAAAGCCACAAGTGCCACGGGAAGAAAAATAACAATACTCCTGCAGCAGCTGTGGATTTGTCAGTGAAAGCTTGGCCTCAAGTGGGCCAAAAATTGCTGCCGTTCTCAGCTACGTTGGATATCCCCCAACGTGGCAACCAACTATGTGTGAGAGCAAGACAAACCAAAAAGTCACCTAAGGGATTTCACACCACTAGAATCAGGGGCTCACTGGCAAACAAACGGCTTCTCACTGTAACCCGTCTCTATTGCCCGCAAAATAAAATAAGAACAAAACATAGGAAATGGAAGAAATCAGCCTGGAAGACAAACGTGCATCATGAAAGAAAATTCAGCCAACCTGGAGGAGCTCTGCTGCAGCACATGAATGTAAACAGACAGAGCATAAGGGAACATCATGCATTCTCTTTCAGAACCTCCTGGAAATAGCAGGGTATTAACCAGCCAGAGACTCGTATGATAATTGGCACAGCAGATGCTCAGCTAGGCAGGCAAAGCTATCAGGATGTGGGACCCTCTCTAGGAAGAGACAGCAGGACAAGGGAAGCTTTTAGCCCAGACAGAGAGGTCCAGAGCACAAGCTGAGAACTCTGTTGGCAACCGTTTACACCAAGACAGCTTGAGGGACCTGAGGCCCAGCTCACAGCTCTCACCTCTACAGGATCACTCTTCACTGTGCTCAAACAACTATTTGTGAGGGGAAGGTAAACCAAGCTAAGGAATTGATCTGGCTGAAAAAACAGCCCGAAAAATGAGCTTGGCAGCAGCCAGTAATGCTAAAGGCACTGCTCTACTAAGTTGGTTTAATATTCTGTATGATGGGCTAGAGCTAACGTGCAGTTTCACATGACATACTAAGCTTTTTGTGCACTTCACCAACAGATCCAACTTTATCGGGACTATCAACACCATTAAAAAAATCTTAACTGCTTTGACTTGCATGCATTAAAGACAGGGAAGCTTTCCCTTCTTTGCTTCCATAGTTACACCAAGTTATGTATCAAGACAATGTTCAGTTAATGGGATTATTTGCATACTTACTTGCGTGCTTCACAGCTTTGAAAAATTGGAAAGAAAAAAAAAAAAGGATCTTTCTAGTATGGCATATTCCAAGACTGAAGCCTGGCCTCTGGTTTTGGGTTTTAGTTAGGGTAAAGGCTGCTTTGCTTTTAGAAGAGACACTGGAAACCTGAAATACCAAATGAAGCTCTGATTAAGCTGGAAGGAAAATTACAACATGCAATTTCTTCCATTTTCTATTTGTGCTCATACTGCTGATATCAAACAGATATATGATCTTGGCTCAAAAAGAAAAAGGGAAGGCCATCGATTACCACAGCAGGTCTGTGCAATTGTGGAACAAAGCTGATGAAGTGGGGTGTGGGGCAGTGGAGGTGCTGAAGCACCTATCCCACTCTGCATTCATCCTGCAAGATGAGAAAATTCCCCCCTCATTTCTCTCCACTCATGATTAGAGTCATGACTGCCTCACCAGCTGTGCCTCTGGCTCATTTTAAATTCAAACTACGATGCATATCTCACTTTTAGACTTTTAATAGCAATGCCTTAAAATGCAGATTGCTGACTAAATTTAGTTACACGATTAAAAACAAATCTAACACATCTCTACCCAGCAAACAGAACCGCTGAATTCAAGGTTCAATAAAGGACTTAACTCTTACTCTAAATACAAAGTCCTAATAAAAAAAAATATAAAGGAAAAAAAAAAAATCACAGCACAATTTAGTGAAGCCTTTAAAAAAGCAGGATGCATAAAACATTAACCAGCTATGGAAAACTATCTGAGAATGCATCATAGTGTACTATAAGGTTTTTGTTCTGTAATTCTGCGAATAAATTCAGCACTGTGCTACTACAGCAGTATGAGTCATACTCTTTTACTGACATTCTATATTTATATCCCCATGTCCTTCTGCACTGTTATATGCTTTCTCACATACAGGTCTCCCTAACCTGGAATCTCCTTTCTGCTGCAGTCCAGCATCTCTTCCTCTAACGTCCCAAAGAACACTAAGCAGGTATTTATTTCTAAAGACTTAATTATTTCTGGACACCACTTTGAAAAAGCAACACCTTTGAACCATTGTAACAAAAAGGCATAAGATTTTAATCACAATGATTTTATGGTGCCTTATTTCCTACTCTTTGTCTGTAAATGGACTGCGCAGACATTTATCCCCTTACAAGTCCAGGTCTCATTTCATTAGACTTAGCATCATACTTTGATGCAGAAAATGTTATCTCAATAAGTTACAAAATACCTGCATTTTTTATATCACATTATAAGCAGCATCACCTATAGCCCCAACCTCGAGAACATCTATGAATCTGCCTGATGATCTGGAGAACGCAAGTTCTCCTACTCCTCTCAATACCCCATTGCCATCTGAGTCTATCTAAGAAAGAGAGGGCATCTGCCTAAAGGAGATAAACAAAGTGAAGGTAATTAAGTTCCAAGTGCTAATATTTACCTTGCCGAAAGACTCAAGGGCATGGTATGGAGAGACAAGCACAGAAATATCACAAGAAACACTCTGGAATGGCAGTCTGCTGAAGAACTGGGCTTTCTTCTGGTTGTCCACAAGATGCACTCCCAAGGACAAATATTCTGAGATCTTTTAAACAGAAATTTTACTAGATAACAAGCCTCAGACATGCACAATTCTGAAGTGTTAGAATAATCACTATCTACAAAGAAATTGGTAGCATTACAAAAACTGGGTTAGATGACCTATCCTGGAACCTCTTAAGAGGCTTTAACCTTCTCAGCAGCTCCAAGAAATAGCTGAGTTCAACATCCTGTAGAATTCAACCCTAAATGCGTGTTGTTCTTAGCAAATAAAGTACAAAAACACAAACCAGTATCACAAAACTGACAGTGGCACCTTCAGAGCCTCCCAGGAGACCACTTGACTTGTTCAGGCGCAGAACCAACCGCAACTGACTAAGAGAGCGGGTTGCTCACCTCAGATAATGAGCAGCTGTAACTGCAGCATTCGCACCAACAGGAGGAACAATACATTCTAAAAGAGGATAGGAAGTGACATTCATGTCCTTTGAAGTCAAGAGATGAATAATGAGCAATAAGGTAATGTATTCCCTCTGGAATATTATCCCCATTTTTCCCTACCCACAAGAGAGACAGAGCTTAAGAGCATGGAACAAATCACAAGGTTCTTCCTCAAGCTGTGTGTTGGCAAGTTGCTTAACATCAAGGAGACTGACGGGAGAGAGGGGGCAGAGGTGTAAATAGCTCCGTAAGGGTGAAAGTATCTAAATGACATTTATGCTCCCTAAAAATCTCCATCATGTACATGAATTTGCTATCCAGCTAGCAGAGTTTCCTTTGACTCCTGCCCTCTCCTTGCAGCTCAGACCTCTTGCTTGTTAGAATTCACATACTAAGAGCCTGGGAGACATTTCCAGCATCCCAGAGCCACAAAACACAGAGTAGAAGAGGCAGAAATTTCAGTATGGAAGCTTAAAAGTTTAGCGTTAGAAATGTTTCTACCCACAGAGATACAAAGACTGCAATGCAAGTCCCTCCTTGTAGAGCGATCTGCTGTACCCTGCAAAGGGGGAATGACACTAGTGAGGTTTACTTTTGACGTCTGCCAAATGAACCAACAGCTGTCCACAACCACCTCTGTATAGCACCAGCACACCCACCTTTAAGGATTACCCAGGTGTGTACATGAACAGAGTTCAACATGCTCTGTGTGACCTGCTATGCTGCCTGTTAAAGTTGTAGGTTTGAAAGCAAAAAGTGAAAAATAAGAAGATACTTTCTTGGTCCTGAGGAGAAAGGTTAACTAAAATGAAAATAAAAAGAGCAAGAACAAGCTCTTAGCTTTTCATGGCCTTCTTTTCTCTGACATTAAAATGGACGTTGATTGAAAGAACCAGTACCATTACATCCAAGCTTCACATAATATGATGAGACTGGACAGCTTGTAAAGATGCCATGAGCTTTCTCCTGCCCTAAAGCAGGTGGCCGGGGGGGGTAGAGTCATTGCTTTGCTCTGAAGTGAAAAGGTTGAAAATCAGACACTTGGGAAGCAATTTTACACGTCAAGTTCATGTCTGCACAGGATCAGCTCACTTGCAGGGACTTGAATCCCAAATGCATGGGGCGACCTGATTGACGAACACTGCTCCAAAGCAGCCCTACTGGATTAGGGAGAGCTTTTAAATAGCTACTCTAGATTTTTAAGTTGGACACATCAGGGGCTCATTACACATCTCAACTATCACTTTCTGCTCATGTGTGCCCACAGTGCTTTGGGTTTGTTTGTTTGGGTTCTTCATCTCCAGATAAGTCAGCACGCAAGAGGAGACGAGCATAAAAGGGTTTAACACCCTCCTTTGTACCGTGTGATTTGTCAAGATGATTCTTCAAAACAGATCAGCTTCTGCTCCACATTGCCACTCTTATATTGTCCTCACAGCCTGACCTTCTTTCCTTCTGTTCTGGCACTTTTGTTGCCATTTTCTTTCAAACAAACTGCCTCGGCTTCAATCAGCTGCATCGCTAGCAGGCACAAGCCTGAAAAAAAGCATTTATGTGCAGGCAAATTCCTACAAAACAGCCAATAGCTGCCAAAAAAAAAAAGTTCAGGAAAAAAAAAAAAAAAGGCCAAAAAACAAGATGAGAGCTGCCAAAATAACTTGCAGTTTGCTCAATATTTTGGGGAGCAAGAGACAAGTAGAAAGGCATATTCCTAAAGCCGTTTCTGTATAAATGTTTTCTGGAGCTTTGTAACGGTAAGTTTTATAAAAAATAAAGAAAAAATAAGGTTTCCTATGTTCATTATAAAAATTATCTTAGGAAAGCTGACAAAAAGAACCGTCCTCGAATAGACCCATCTCTACATTGTTTTGTACAATTTCTGTTCTAATAAAATGACACTGAGTACAAGTGAGAACGAGTTACCAAAGATACCCCTCCCAGAGCCTCTACTCTGCACGAATCAGATGCTAACACCTTCTTATGATCATCCAAGTCTTTCTCCATGAAAAAGGAAAGTTATTACTACTATGATTACTTGATTTTTATTTCATACCATGTTCCTTACAATATTGGACCAAAGAACAAGTCCTGAAAAAGGCAACTGGTAATAAAATGTTTTTCTTCTTCTAGACAGTAACTTTGCTCTATCAGATGATGTGGAATTTTTCATAGCTGATTTACAAGGCACTAACTGCAAGTTTAAAATCTAGTATTCAAATCCGGGTTCTTAAATGCATGATTTATGCACTCAATTTTGAAAACAAAAACTTAAAGTCATTGCAAAGCAAAGTCTTCTTACTCTTTGCCAGCATCACAAACTATACTGCACAGTTTCTTGCATTAGAAAAAGTCCTGTCATTAACAATAAAGGAAAATAATGAGTTTAATGGACAACAGCATAGGACACACAGGGCTGCTGGTAGTCATGGTCATGAGAAGGTCAGGAGGGGTAGGAATACAGCTGCTGATATCTCAGAATTATCTTACAATAGAGAAGTCGATGAGCAGAATAAAAGTTTCACAAGCCTGCTGTTAGCTATGAACTAATTTACTCGGAAAAACTGAAGCGTAAGAAAGCGATACTGTTTTATTAAAGCAATGCTGTTATCAGTTTTGCATGAAACAAACCAAAATGTTTCTCTATATAGCAGGTCAAATAAACCACTGTGTTACAGAACATCAGTAGAGTATTTTTGGTACCACTTTCTATTTTACTCTTTCTAAAGTGTTTTCTGCATCTCTGTTGTGTACCGAGGCAATTGTTTCCCATGGAGTTGTACATGGCACCCAATTCTGTTTTGACAACCTTCAGTTCCAAATATCTCCTCAGCTACAAAGATTAAAGTGTAAGTTCATGAGAGAGAACATCTTTCGATGTTATTTTACATAACAACATCTGCCTAAATGCCACCAAAAGAAATGACTGGTGGCAGAAGTGCTAAACAAAACATGCATGGAAATTACCGTAAAAAGAAATCAAGCTTTGCAAAATTAAATAATTTTCAAGAGCCCATACTGACTAGTGGAAGCCTATGTTTGACACAGAGAAAAAAGTAGCCCTGATTTAAATGAGCTCTTAAATTCATCAGAACATCCCAAGAACTTCAAGAGCAGCCTAAGAGTCACAGATAAAAGTAATTCCCCCTCACCTGCAGGTTTCAATCTCAGCTGTTTGGGATCCACACAGAAACTATGTACTTCCACTGATAGCCTGTCTTTGCTGAATTTCATTAGGTTCAGTTCATTTGAACTGAAGTTCAAATAGTAACCACAAAAAACAGATGCAGTTGCATTGAAATTGTGCCATGACACAACCTGGGCTTGAAAAATCTCTTCCTCTTACACAAAAGAGGTCTTCCAAAAACAAACCTTGCAAAGTTCCCTTCAAAGTTTTCCTTTGGGTAGGAGCAATCCACTTATTCTTCAGTGCACTGAGACCTAGCAAGCTCTTGGTGAGTGAGGGCTACACAGCCGCTGGAGGCCAGCTCGGGGTCACACCTGTGAGCAGGTACCTTGAGTGCCCACTGCCAGCCTCCTCCTGTCCAGTGGACTCCCTCAGGTTTGTTGGTTTGGCCCTCTTTGGCCTCTGACTGCAAGCTTCTCAAGGTAGCAGGTTGATCTTGCTACACAGTGTTTGTGACCTCACAGTCTGCACTTCCATGCATATCATTATGAAAATGAACATGCAAAGTGTGCTGCCAAAATGGAAACTGGTCTGGAGATCAACACCAACACAACTCAAAGAAAACAAAACCAATATACATCCCTACTATATAGGATGAATTAATCATAAGGTTTGTATTTCAGCAATATTTATAAGCAAAGCAATATTTTGTCATGGCCTGCGTTGGAAAAAAAAAGTCATTAATCTTTTATTTAAGCAAATCAAGCCACATAGCAGCACAGAAGAAAATAGAAAGAAAACTGACTTTCTTAAGGAACACAACAAATGTTAACAGATATCAGTTGCTAACCACACTTGCATACGTACTAGACTCAAGTGCTAGCACACAAACATCAGTCATGGTATTTTCAGAGCACTCAAAAATCCAGCTAAGTCAGCTGAAAGCATACAAATACACAAAAAATAAAATCCCAAGTACTAGAAAACACCTTACTGTTCATACTTGCATTAGTACAACTTCATGCTGTAGTAGCACAGAGTCATTCCTAGCACCCCAAAAAAAACACCACAGGCAATATAAATACACAAGCATGACTGCCATTTTTCATGATGGACTTGTATCAGATTATTTTATGGATCCTCACAACTGGAATACTTTGAACAACAATAAAAAGCCACCAGTCTAGGTACCAAATAAAAGTGGATACACCCACCTGGCAGACCTGTACTTGCTAAGAAGCAAAGAAGGGGAAAAAGCCTTTCTATGCAACCATCAATCCTGTACTCAGAATTCACAACTGCTAATTTATCTCCCGTACCCTAGTGCATCTTCACTCAAATCCACCGTTTGAAAAAGTACCTGAAGGTAACCATGAAAAGCACAAGCCAGATGGTTGGGGGTTTTTATATCCCTGCTTGGTTTTTGTTCTGTTTCTTAGGAACTAAGTCCCAAAAGGTACTGTCCTTCAGAAGCACTCCTCTCACCGAGCTCACAAAAGGCACATTATGTATGTTCAAATAATAAGATTCATTAGTGAGCATTAAGCCTGAATAATTAATTACAGGAAAAAGGAAATGTCATTTAAAGGTTATGAAAACAAGTGTTTAACAGTGCTAAGATGCTGCTAAGGTTAACCAAGACCTGCAGATCAATGCACATAACATGCGCAGATCACGTACACGTTGGCAGCTGCTTCCTAAACCTGAGCTTATCAACAAAAACATTATGAATGCTTAGCTTTAAATGAAATTATTGGAAAATGCAATAGGCATCTTCCTTGCACACATGCTCAACGACCAAGAAAACTAAAAGAAAGCTGAGTAAATATACTTTGTGTTTGGCAGTGGTTTGTCATACAGATTAGCTCAGCTATTACATAATGACTGGTTTCAGCTTCCACATTTTTATTTTATGCAAAGTAGGTGCAAAGCAATTCTACCTCACGGAGATATTCAAGCTGTCTGGGACCACGTTATACCCACTTTGCATAACTGCAAAATTTCTGCAGTGCAAATTCTTAGCGTTTGCCTGCGTCACATCAATGCTTTCCACTACTAAGGGCTTTGAAGGGCTTTGAGTTGCCAAAATTTCAGTTAATCCTGTCATGACAGCTGTATCACATGATGAGATAACATTAAGCACTCAAAATAAAATTGTCCTTCTTTTGCCCAGAAAGATCAGCAGCCAGGGCAAATAAGCCACCATCTATTTCTAGTTAAACGTGATGAGGGCTGACAAGATTCATTTGTTTGCATTACATAATTCATCTACCAATTTTTTCCATATATTAATTGAGGTTTCTCTGGTCTACGTTTACCAACGCCCTGAGACTAAAAAGCCATTTTGCTCTTTGAGCCGCATACACTGCCTACTTTCAATTTGCTTTTTTTAACACAAGTTCCTCTGACGCCTGTATTGAATTCCAGCATTACGAACTCCAGCAACAATAATTCTCACCTCACTACCTGACACGCCACTGAGATTAGATTCCTGGAGCACCAGCATGCTCAGGTCCTTTTCTCTCTCAAGGCAGCTCACTGAATGGAAATTGGTTTTTAATTTATTCTTAGTAACCAGTGGAAAACCACCATACGAAACTTTTCACCTCCACGTGAAGCTCTATCTCCAGTTTATAGCAGCTTAAGTATGAACTAATTTTAATGAAACAGAAGCAACAAGCATCAATCTAGCTTAAGCTGAACTAAAAACCTACTCACCAAGGCAAAGTTTAAACAGAAGCTGCACAGCTTCCTCCCCCATGCATTTCCACAGCTGGGCTGCACAACAGGACTAGACAAGATACAGCCAGAGCAGGACCATCCATCGAAGTGGCCTTAACACTAAGACACTATTCAAACTAAGCTGCCCCAATGGATCCCCCATTTTGCCTCCCTAAAGAGCATTCACATCAAATATCTATCAATAGATCATTTTATACCATTCCAGATTTTCCCAACACATCCCAGGCTTATGTGGCAATGAAAAGCAGCAAGCAAGTCCCGTAACACACCCTAAGTCAACACAGCCTTCATTTGATCACTCAGAACACCAACCTGCCAGGACTGCCTTCAGCTTCTCAGCTGGAAAGGGGTACAGGGAGGAAGCCCCCAACCCAGACCCTCCAGCCGTGCTTGTTTCTAAGCTACAGAGCCTGAGAAAGAAGTGTCACCGGGGGTGGCTGCTGGAACCCATGGCACAAGGAAGGGGTCTAGCAGCCGCACCAAAAGCTGGGATGCAGGAAGGAGAAGACTCGAGTTACTGCTGTATCTGGCCCAGCCTGCCAGAACTACAACTGAACAGTGGTCTTGTGAGTTACTCGTCCCACATTTGGATCTTTCTCTAGTAAGACCTATGGACAAGAAACTTAGAAGCAGCCTGATGGAAATTAACAGGGCAGTGAATTCTCTCTTGCTTCCTTTCAGCCTCCAACAGTTGAATTTATAAAGACACTAATACAATGGGAATTAAACTATTTCTACAATTTGGGAGAAGTGGTTTAACACACACACAAAAAAAAAAAAGAAATAGTTTAACAAAATAGCAAGTGGTTCAGATAGTAGCAACAGGTCCAGCCACGAATACACAGAAGAAGCACAAAGACAAGGACACTTAGTCAAATTCTTCCTCTTCAAAAAGAAACGTAATATCAGCTTTGCACCCTGATTATACAGTAACTGTAAGCGGGGAGGTGGTTCAAAAACAATTAGCATTACAATTTTAACAGTTACCTTGCATCAAGGCAAAAAGAATAAAAATCCCCTAAAAATTGCTAAGAGCCAACAAGTTGCCCTGCTGAGCCCCCGCCCCAAACCACAACTCTTCTTGGCCATCAACTCTAGTGGTATAGGATACTGATAATATCCTTATTTACAGTTCCCCATACACAAGCAGCAGCAGATGTTATTTCCTAAGACAAAAGGAAGTCACCATTACTGAGAGTCCAGGTAGAACCCTTTCAGCAGACAAGAAACCCAGATATGACCCCAAATATAACCAGGAAGAGATTTCATTTTGTTTTCAAGTAGAAGTGGTAAGGAATACAGACATCCAAAGCCACTGGCACACAAGTCACTGCCCTTGCGTGAGATCCAGTGAACTGTCTTCAAAGGGCAAGGGACCAGGGGGTTCCCTTTTACCTTTTGCATTCTTTCATGAGTTCCACTTAATCTACAGTTCACTGCTTCATACAGTGTACGTGTTCTTGGTGAGATCTCATTACAACTTTCTTCCCCCATAATCTTCCTCATGCTTGCTAATGTACCTGACCTTGTTTAGATGTTTGCTAAATCCATGGCTAGCCATGAACTGCTGCAATCCAACCACAGAAACCAAAGAAAACAAACTTCTCTCTCACACTAATGAGCTAAACAAAATCTATACCAAATTTGTGTTCACTTTTCTGAAAGCTTTTTAAGACCAAAGTTCCTTCAAGCTAGGACAGACGCTCACATAACTTAGGTCCACAACAATCACTACTTCCAACAGCAAAAGAGAGGATACGGCAAGACAAAACAGTAGGAGAGAAATTGAATACAACACAGCCCTTCTTCCCACACAACTGCTATGTTAAAAAAAGCCCTGGAGTGTTCTGTTGAACGATGACTGAGTCATTTTCCGAACTCCTCCAGTCATGGAGTACTTACCAAAATGCATCTGGCCAGAATTCAGCAAGCATGACAAAGTCATGGTTAAGAAAACTTGGCGAGAATAGCCTCATGAACTGTATCTTCTTCTACTGCAGGAAAGGCAGTAGAATACCATACACATAAGATGAGCAGAGAAGATCTGCAAAGCTTACCGTAGTTATTTTCTCCTGTTCGACAATTCTTGCTAAAAATAAGTCAGCATTTATCATGAAGTAAATTTAACAAAAAAATCTATCTCGAGTCTCAAAATTCAACTACCTGAATCTCCATTTGCCAACACAATATAGTTTACAAGGGAAAGTTTTAATAAATATAAGTTTCTGTGCCCTTAATGCCAATGACTAACATTTCTATTTCACAATATAGAACTTTAATCAAAATAAGCACAGGTTTAGCATCTGATGCTTCTCTTCTCCCATACAAGTGGCATAATGGGGGACTGCTCACACAACTATTTACTGCACTATCAGAAAATCACGAAGAACGAGGATGGGCAAAAGAAGGACAATTACTAAAGAAACACCACAAGTTACTCAAAAGACGGTTAGCAAGTATCTGTGAAAAAACAGTGCATATGAGCAACTGAACACTTCATATCACCCTTTCAGAAACTACTTTTAGTTCACACTGAACCAAGTCTGATCCCTGACACCCCTAATCCATAGAAAGAATTTCTTCAAGAGTTTTACTAAAGTCACATACAAGTTAAGGAGCAGCAGAAATAGAAGTTTAAAATCCCAAACCAATATACAAACACACACACACTCTTAAAAAATAAAGCCAAGGAGTTATGCCAGCCAATGAAGCCCAAGAAAGTAGCAATTCCTTCTAGCTATTTACAATCAGAACTCAAATCCATTGAATTGTGAAAATAAAATCCAGGAGGCTTTAATGTTCAGTGCACTAAAAATTCATTAACTCAGTAACAACAGCTTGATACTGTGAAGCAAGAAAAAAAAAAAGATCAACTGTATAAGCCAGACTCAACCTACAGGTTCTGTTTATTCAGTACTTGTTAAAGAACAGGAAAAAATATTTAAGAAACGTTTGTGTTGTAAGGCAGAACTAAACAAGAGGGACTGACACAGAGTAGGATGTAATAGAAAGC
Organism: Aythya marila; assembly: GCF_965140915.1. Taxonomy (NCBI): domain Eukaryota; kingdom Metazoa; phylum Chordata; class Aves; order Anseriformes; family Anatidae; genus Aythya; species Aythya marila. Next base: position 59,357,380 of record NC_139046.1, on the reverse strand, counting down.
TCCTGTTGTGCTGCTGAGCCATAGCTGCTGGAGACAAAATCTGCTGTGCCTGAGGAATGCAAACACAGGAGAGCCAAGGTTTACTGAGATCTATTTTTTGCCAGCAAAGCTTCCCCAACATTTGCTGGCAATTTGGCAGTTAAAAGAACAAATCTTCTACAGTGGCCTTGTCAAGATCCGAGCCCTGCCATCCCTCCCCAAAGAGGAGTTTCTGTATGATTTGGCTGCTTAAGTCTCATATGCAGAAGTCTTCCACAAATTAACCATCTATAAATTTCAGTTCCTTGCTGCTTGATGAATGAATTCCCATTAAAACCCCAGGAACAGATAATAATGTGGTAAATTCCACAAATGGCTGAGGAATGGGGCTCTTCAGGTCACTAGCTTGGGCTTTTGGGGAGCCTTGGTTTGTTTTTTCTTCTCCAGAAAGGACTGGCTGAATGTGTGTACTCCAGGCCTCAAAGAGCTCAAGATGTTGGGCTAGAGAGATACAGACCAGTCCATGCTCCAGCAAGTAGGAAAAGTGATTCCAGGAAGAGGAAAACAGAGCTTCTGTATAAGTCATATTGAAGCTTGTCATTTTCGTTCAATTTTCCCAAGCACCTCTATAAGAGCCATGCCAAGTCATTTCCTTAACTGAGAAAAAACAGGGTTTGTTTGTTCCCACCAGCAAAGAGGAATCGAAACAGTTCTTCCTGCAGGCAAGGCAGACTCAAGGATCAAACTGCAACAACAGGAACCAATCTTTTTGGGGCAGAATTCTGGGTTACCAAGAGAAATGGTTGAAGACCCCACAAGGAACCTGAACATCTGCCTTCATAGCTTTCAAAAGGGGAGGACTAACCTAAAGAGTCACTCTTTCTGATGAGGACATTCCCTCCTCAAAGAGGAAGAAAAAGCTATCACAGGGCTACCCAGACTGTAGTGCTTGAGAAAAAAATAATTGTGCATCAATTCATTAGCTTTACTGCATCCTCCTCAAAGTTTTTGCATTAATGGGGTGATTCATGGCTGTAAAGGAACTTTCTGCCAAAAAGAAGAATTCTGTTCATATGAATTACTTTCTTTTTTTTTTAAATCAACTTTGCACTGATGTGTTCACAAAAAATAAATTGTGAATTGCCACGAATTTCCAGAATGCTATGATTTATAGCCACATATTTTGCAGAGCTTAAATACGTAGTTACATGTCTATAGAAAAAGATTAAATAAATCTGATTCAGAAGGTGAACCCAACACACAGAATTAATAGTATTAAACATCCTGTATTGACTGAAACACTGGTTCCATGCCTATAAATCTCACATGTATCCATACAATGCCAAGTGAGCATTCACTTTTACATACTTGCTCTCCCAGACACTTCAGTTTTCAGAGCATCCACAAGGTGCAGACCTGCCACAGACGTGATCCCAGCCCCTTCCAGAGCTAGCACCCTTCCTGTCTCCCACCTGGCAGCCAGCCTTGAACTGGCCTCCCAAGTACCAGACTACACCAGTCCCGTCAACTCTTGCTTCAGCCTTATACAAGCTTTGCTTAAAAATAACTATCAACATTGAAACAGCAGTGATAGACTGATTTGTGATGGAGCAAGGAGCCAGCTTTGAAGACAATGCAGAAAATAAGGCAATTCCCATATGCACCTAGAATCCTTAATCCTGTTACTGCAGACTGTAAATTGCCCACATATCCCATACTAATTTTCTGCAAAGCTTTAATCTCTGAATTTTGGTCCCTAAGCTCGTGCTTGTGTGTTTCTCTCCCTTTCTATGCCTTAACCTAAATAATCAAATGCAGAACCTTCAGGGGAGGCCCTGAAGTTTTAAAATTTGCCAGCCAAAACCAGATGTATCCAAAGATTTGTGTGTATTACTTTTAATGTAACCAGAAGTTCCCTTATCAGTCAGGGCGTGAGAAAATATATATATATATTAAAACTTACCACATCACAGTGATGACAACTCAAAACTCATGCAATATACACACTAAAAACTTATTTCTTGATCTACTCATTCTTTCTCAAGCTTCACAGCTTTCAGTATCACACTCACTTTTGGGTATGTATTAAACAGATATACTTGTTCAGTTCTCAAGAGATTCAGTAATATCAGGAAGTATTTTACAGAAGGTGATAAAGAGCATCACTTGTAGTCATGGTTCTTCAAGATACCACCAGTTGATCTAGCAAACAGATGACTGCAAAGCAACATGCAATATTTTTATTAGGAATCATTTCAGAGTGACCACTATAGAATCATCTAGGTTGGAAAAAACTTTCAAGATCACCAAATCCAACTGTCAACTTGACCTAGAAGAATTCCAGGTCACAACAAGACCTAGCTATTGACAAGTCAAGTAATGAACACCACTGGGAGATGTCTCCATCAGACGTTCATTGTCACTGAAAATCCATCTTCTCTGTCTTCCATGACATGGAGGACGGTACTACCAGAGAGGAAACAGTATGTCTTTAGGAACAAAGACTTTTCTATAAATCAAAACTTTCCCACTTAAGTCCTACAAGAGCTTCTAAAGTGCCCTAGACCAAGTACATTATGTGGCACAAGGTCTTAATGCTGGCAACATTTTCCTGTTAAATCCCACTCATTATCTGAGCTCAGCCTCCACTCCGCCTTTTTTATTCACTTGGTCGTTTTTCTTCTTTGTCTTCAGCTGGAGTCTCAGAATTGGAACAAACTACTCAGAGCAGAGAGTTTCCACCACCTCAAAGCATCCTAGAACAGCTTCCAGACCTGCCTGAACCCAAACCAGAAGAATAGTGGCTCACCCCTCCCAGTGCAACTGTAAACCAGGCAACTACAGCAGTTCTACTGGTGCTCTAATTCAGTCACTGAACCTGCAACACAGCATCTTAAAATTAAACACACCCTACCATCACCTGCATGTCTTCTGGAAGTTATGTTTCTGTGAAGCAAAAATTTCTGGGCTTCACACTGGTATCCAGGTATAATTCAACAACATGTTTTAGAGTAACTCCTATAACTGCCTCTGTGACAGCCACATCTGGCTCTAAAACCTACGCATCTTCAGCTGACATTCCTTCTTGCTTTGACTTACAGTGCACAACAGTAACACCATTTTTTTACAACCAGAAACAGTTACAGGAAGCCTGCAAAGAATCAGTTCCCATTGCTTCATAATGTTGAGCTACAGAAGAGAAGGTAGGAACAACAAGACACCATAGAACCGAGAACAGAGAAAAACAAGTGAAATTACCAGATTTCAGTTTGTCCATCAGGCAGATGGACAAAGTTTTCTTTACTGAACACTCATTTTGCAAGTTCTTGTTCAAGGCGCTTAGGTGCTAATATTAATTCACAGGTTTTGATTTAGCTAATTTCTAGCATTTTACCTGTTTTCCCAAAACCCAGCATCCCACTGCATCAAATGGAGCTACCTCTCACATTAAGAAGTGTAGGGGCTCCAGTTTCAGATGTGTGACTGTCATCTGACAGTCTAAATGGTTACTAAGCCGTTACTAGCACTAAATAGCTGTTCATACCCTTCCCTTTATTGCATCATCTACTGATGAAACAGTCAACACAGCATCAAATGGAATCATCCAATGCAGGCTGCGTTAACCCTTTCCATTTGTTTTTATGGGGATAACAGTGCCAAAATTATACAGGAGAGAACAGTACTTCACTACAAGGCAGGGCTTAATGGGTATTTTTGAAGAGCTAAGCATTAAAGGCATGCGTAGATCATAGGAAGCACCATTGTTGGTGAAGAGGGGAAGGGAGCAGGAGCAAGCTTATTAAGTCAGTCTTGTGAGATACAAGCAATAGAGGATGATGCAGGTACACGGTATAAGCCACTTTCCAAAAATTGGACTTAAGAGCACTCAGTATACCTTTTCAATAAGGCTTTTTTCCTTCTCCCTTCACTGACTCAGAAATCCTACTAATAGCTGTGGATCCCAACCACCAATGAAAAGTTGTCATTTGCAAGAAAAAAAGCCAAGGAATACCCCACTCTATCAATAATAAAGATGCCATTGAATACACAGCTTCCTCTCTATGATAATAACAGCAGAAAAATGAACTGCATATGAAAAGTGTCAGCTGCATCCTTTAGTGCACTAGAGGAACATGACTGTGAAAAGAGTGATCTCAGTTCCAGGACAGATCATCTCCCCAAGTACTTGAGTACCACAGTCATACACATAAGGAGATGAATTAAACTCTAGTGCCAAAGAGATTATTTAGTACCTTTCACATCCTCACAGAGAACTTTTCAAATGGAACATAAGAAAAAGTCAGGAGGTCCTGGATTACACTCTGAGGAAGCCATCTGATCTTTCTGAAGCCATTCTCTTGCATAGCTGGCAGAGGAATTGCACACTCTGTATTACCTTCATAGCAAAGCTGTAAATTGCTCCAAGCTTTCTGTGAGGTACAACACGCAAGCAATACACACACATGCACACACCAAAAAAATTTACAATAGCACTTTTGACTTATTTTTTGACTTATTTTTCAAAATATCTTTCTAAATTAAGAATCATCATATCTGAAAAAAAATATTTCTACGCTGCTATAGCCTCTCAACAAAAAGATACAGTTGTGTATTTGGCCAGGATGAATAAGGTTTGATATAAGGCAAAGCATGTAAACAGGAAAAAAAAAGGTCACCTTGAAGATGAACACAAGATCCTTTCTGCATTCTCCCATATAGCAATTAATCACAAACCCTCCTATTAGCTGAAGCAAATGGGAAAAAAATCCCAGTTGTTGCACCAAAACATAGCATCATAAGGAGGCTAGAAGATGGCAGAGCTTTCCTTGTGCCTCGTCTCTGCTCCCTACGTGCACTACACTACAAAAAAAAAACAAACTGACCTGTCACATCTTTCCCAGGGTAAAAAGATAGCTGACATTAGCTCCCTTTGAATTATAAATACCCTTCTTCTCCAATCCTCAATTTTTATATATATTTGTTTTCAGACACACATACATCTACGAATATGCATGCACATGTGCGTTAAAATTTATACACAACACCCTTGTCTTGATAGAAAGTCAGCAGTTTGCCCCACCAGATTGTGCCCTACAGCATCCTACAGAGTTGGCAAAATTCACATAGCAAGAAACAGTCACCAATTCTGTTCTCCCATATAAACAAGGCAAAATTCAGCACATATTTACATGCAGTACATGAAATACACTTTGGCATCCGTTTTCTTCAAACCCAAAGTAAGCGCAACACCATACAAAGCAAGGATAGACATTAGTAAAAGCAATTATTCCTACAAGATTATCATTAAAAGCAGCATTTGCTGCTTTATCACTAACTACTAAAACTGAGGTCCATCCTTGACTAAAACCACTAAGAGATTTTAACAGGCAGAAGAAAAAAAGTATTATTTTTTTTAGTAGGTATAGTAGCAATATTCAATATTATGTTTTTGCCTTTTTTTAAAAAACAAAACAAAAAAAACAGATTCCAGAACAACAGCACCCAATAAACCCAGACAACTTCGGCAAGATCTCTGAACTATTGACTATTCTAAATGTCATTTCCCAGCCACAGTCCCTTTTGGCAGATCACTCCATAGTAGCTAAAAAGAGTCCCCATAATACAGATGACTTATTGGTATCACAGATCACCCACAACAAAATCAGGATTTGCATTCCTAGGAAGGGAACTGCTGAAAATTTCCAGGCTAGGAAAGCATGCTTTCCAGTATGAGGGCTGCAGAGCCTTGATTCAAAAGAAAACAGGAAAGGACCTCTAGTGGGCTGAAATTGAACTGCCTGGGAGCCAGAGCACCCTTACGCTTGGCCTCGCTGCCGGTACACCGCAGCTACTGCGTCACTTGGCAGGAAGGCCTGAGTGTCACTTAGTGACTGGCACCAGAGAAACACCAAACAAGTGCAATTACAGCAGGAAGCCTCCTTCTTGGGTCTAATTAGAAATATGCCTTGTCTGCTCTCAGTCTTTGAAGGGATGCGCTTCCATTTGCATCAGAAAAACAGGAGACAGGTTCTGTTTTATCATGTAGGTCACTAGCACGTCAGACCACTTCAAAGTGGTTTTATGGGGACTAAATTTTGGTCTGTTCTCCCATGTGCCTGGTGACAGGACGAGGGGGAACGCGCTTAAGTTGCGCCAGGGGAGTTTTAGATTGGATGTTAGGAAGAACTTCTTTACTGAAAGGGTTGTGAGGCATTGGAACAGGCTGCCCAGGGAAGTGGTGGAGCCACCATCCCTGGAAGTCTTTAAAAGACGTTTAGATGTAGAGCTTAGGGAAATGGTTTAGTGGGAACTGTTAGCTGTGAGGTTGGACTCGATGATCTTGAGGTCTCTTCCAACCTAGAAATTCTGTGATTCTGTGAAATAACATGATGTCAAGGGAGGTTCAAGCAAGCACAGACTCACATGCATTTTCTGAATAAGGATTCAGAATATTATTCAGCCTATGTCAAGGCATCTGGTTGTGTTTTGTTCTTCAAGACTTGTTAGCTGCAGGCAGTTTTCCGCAGGCAGCAAATGTATCACTAATTACATCCTTAAGGTAACTCCTTCTGGGTGAAAGAGCTTGGAATTCTCTATGTGAGCTCAAACATCACAATTTTGTGTGTTGTCATACGAAAAATAGACTAATGAATGTATTCAGAATACTTAGGTAATAAAGCAGGCCAGATTAAGAAGGCTTATAAATATGTTATCTGAGTCAAAAAAAATATCTTGTTTTGAAACAAGTTGATGATTCAAGTTGTTATAAATTTTCTCTTGCTAAATTTAGGTTTGCCTTCAACTCAGATCAGTTCCATCTTTTCCCAAAGTAGCCCAATTTACATCTTCAGCGTTACAGGCACAACTTAGCTCTCTTTTAAATAATCTAAGCAATATCTTCTCCTTCAGCAGCTACACTCAAAGGTTTTGAATCAATTGGAGAATGACCACAAATTAAAGATGACATTGTTAAGCAGACATGCAAAGAACTGTGTCTTCTGCAAAACAGCATCCCCTGTTTTGCAGCAGTGCTCCTTGTACCATTAAGCAATGTGCTGGAAAGAATGCAAACCGTTTTACAGAGCGGGCACCTGAAAAGAAAGGTACTTAGAGCACGAGGCCAGAAGAATGCATCTGGTCTGCCCTTCATATAAAAAGCAACAACTGTACTGCCCTGCCATAATGGAAATGCGTGCCTTCAAGGTTAGTTGATAGAAGTATTCATGTAGAAAATAATGAATAAACCAAAGACACCAGAAAGTTCACATGTTATCATCAAGAACCTGATCAAGAAGTAGAGTCTTTTAGCCTTCATTTTTTTGGACCAACCATTATTAACTAGGAACATCACTAGCAGCAGAATAATTCAACTTACTTTGAAGGAGTACTAGAGGTGCGGTAAAGGTCTAATTGTGCATCCCCTCTGCAAGAATCAGTAAAAAGTAGCAGCTGTCTTTAAAATAACCGATAAAATCCTTCAAGTAAGATTGTGTACAACAGAAATAGTCCAAGAGAGACCTCTGTGATTAAGAAGAATAAAGAACTGGATCTGAAGAGAAACGGCTAAGGGTGAGGATGAACAAGACAACACACTATGAAAATACTCCTTAACTTTATTCAGTCAAGCGATTCCTATCTCAGGAATTAAGTTTTTGAAACTTACCTGCTTTTATGATAGAAATAACAGCAAATGAAGAGAGAGCTGACCAAACTCTCGAGAGAAATGACTGGAAATGGGACGTCCAGCACAGCTGCTGAACAAGGCAGAATATAACATATGAAAAGAGATACAGGCATTAAAGTGATTTCAGGTGCAGTTAAAGTCACTTGTAAAGACCTGGTGGGAAAAAAATGAAAAAAAAAAAAAGTTTTGTATTTAGTTTTGGGTTACAATGAAAAATTTTGCCAATAGCATGAAGGAAAAATCAAAGCAAGTCTTTTAAAACAGGCTGGTTTACATAGGAGGGAAAGCTTAATATGAACAAAGAAAATATATTTTGCTGTATTCCTTCTTTTCTGAAGGAGTTGGTAATCTGCTTGGACTCGCTTTAAAAGTGTCAAACCACAGCACCCAAGAAACTGCCTGCTATTCCTCCAGGTGGTTGCTTTTAACATGACTGAACCACTCACTTTTCCATTAATTCCACACCAAAGATGCTCACCTGGCAGATGAAGATCAAAATACTATTTTGAAATGGCATAATTTGTGAGCATCCAGGTTTTACACACCCAGTTTCTTCCTGTATCTTTCCAAAAAGAGTTCTAATTTACTGTCAAGCTAGCTGTAATTATGAATGCTCTATTACTATTACTCTGACCAAGATGAATGTTCTGGAAACAAAATCCATATAGAAGTAGAAATATTTGTCATGGTTTCTTGAAATGCCATTATCTTCAGCGAATAGCACAACAATAGACTTCAGATAGTAGCAACACTTTGGTTGCTCTATGTTTCTACTGTTCACAGTGAATGGAAACATTCTACGGTATCCCCTCTTTTCATTTTCTCATCCAACAACCACTCCTCCTCTTCCTTTCCAGCGAGGAGAGTGCTGAAAAATTGTGGGTTTGTTGGTGGGTTTTTTATTTGTTTATTTATTTTTCTTCCTGATAGGGCTTTGTAATCAAAAAAGTTTGGTAGCTTTTGGCTTATTCATCTTCAGCACCAGGAACTGCAGCAGCATTTCCTCCTTTGCTAGGATAAAGTAAAATTAATGGGGGAAGAATTACATACAGGGAAAAGTTTTCACGTGGGCTGCATTTAGGCGGATAACTGCAATAAGTGATTTTTCAGAAAGTTAAGTGCTTAGCTCACAATATGCCTAGCAGTTCAGCAAAATCCCATGAGATTGATTGATTCTCAAAAGCTGCCAAAGGCCACTCAAAATCCTACTCCAAATGATTTAGGTTCAAGTCCATTGACTTTTGAAGATATTTGGAATTCTAAATACAGCAATTACTTATACCACTGCATCACTTTGCCAGTTCTCGTACAGCTGTAAAGTTAGCCTATTTTTACTTAAATTCCCTTTGAAGATTAACAAAAAAGTATCCCTGCTAGTCAGTCAACATACTCTCCTCCTCCTCCGGCTCCTTAAAATCACCTACTAAAATATTTACTTAATTTCTGTAATAAGTAAATAAATATTATAAAGTTTCTAAAACTTTGGAGAAGTCTTAATGGAGAGTTTACTTAACGTCACTAAGGAATAGCAAAGCTAGGCAAGCCATATTGACAAGACCGTGTTTTTAAAAAGTAGGCTATCCTGGTTTTGGTTTTTACCATTTCTGTTACAGTGAGAGTGACACTAAGCACTTTTTTCAAGAACCACATACTTTGAGATTCCTTTACTCCACCTGAAAAGTTTCCAAGCGCTACATAGTATTGACTCCAGCTCTGAAGTTCTCAGTATAACATCCTCAAAAAATCAGAGTTCAAACACAGCTCTTCAATAGCTAAGAGGGCATCCAGAGTAATGTATTTTTTTACATGACATTTCTCTCACGTATTTGGATATCATACAACGAATGCCATGAAACACAATGCTTAATCCATTTGTTTTTCCAGTCATGCATCCCGTTGAGTGGATACTGTAATTAAAGCAGACACTTTTCTCACAGAGCAAGGACATCAGTGGGTGGCTGTTTTAGTATTTACAGCACCAGTTGCATACAATACTTAAACACATGGTGACCGCTGAGCATGTAAGAACTCCATTTTAATAAAAACTATCCATGCTGAGTCTAAGCTCTCCTTGAACCAGTATCCATAATTACAGAACCCAGTAACTAATGACAACGCATCTGTGGCCCTTCTGCGGTTTTCTTTCCTGTCCGGTTGTCTCCTGACAGGCCAACAGGCTCTGAAGAGAACCTCCAACAAGGTTCTAAGAAAAACGTTTCAGTCAGCTCTTTATTTCCTCACCTGGCAGTCTGTACAAGGCAAAAGCAGAAATGGATGCATGCTACCCTTCTGCTAACAGAACTTTGGCTGTTCTTTGTCTTTGATAAAATAATTTCATCCTCTTGTTAGTCTTAATTACCATATCACACAGTGTAGAACAGCTAATTGCACACACTGTCCACACGAAGACAACAAATACCTTTCAGATGCCTTATCTATCTACTTTCCTCTCCTGCCTGTGCATTTCATAACAGAGCAGCAATACAAATGCATTCAACTGACCTTCATCAGATCAACCATCATTTTACACATCAACGTCATTACTGCAAAACCTTCCTCTCATCTTCTCCTAATCTGACAGCCTTCTGCACGTGGTCATCTTTTATGCTGCCTGCACTGGAAAGGTCCCCAGGAAGGTACAGCTGTACAGACTGAACAAAATGTTTCACTTCATCTCCAGGGGATTCTCTTCAAACTAATGAGGCCTCCTTTCGCTTTTCTAAACATTTTCTGGGTTTGACCACCAAAGCAAGACACTCAAACCAGGTTAGTTTACTCGACTCTTTTCTGAGCACATTATTTTATCTGTCCTTAACCACTTCACTAAAGAGCAGCACTAGAAGCCAAGCTCAGCCTTGAAATACAGGAAGATCAGCACAGCTGTGCAAAGCCATATCATTTATTTCATCTAATGCAACGGGTCTTCTCAAAGTGGATGGCAGAAGCAGAGAAAGACAGGCTCTGCCTGGTTTTTTAGATCCTCAGCTAAGACTCAAGTAACCTGGGAACAGTTCATACCTGTAACCCCCTGTGCCTTTCAGAGAGACACTTGCTCGGGATTATCTTCCCCCACTCCCTAATTCTCATGCCCACACCTTCCTGCCATAGTCACATACCTTGGAAGCTACAGCCACATTTTCCTACTTCTCTCTTTTCTGAAGCAAGTTTTCCACCAAACTCTCTTCTCCCCCAAGATGCCATAACTCACCCAGCAGCATGATCTTTAGGAGCTTACCTAGATTCTGGAAAAACAGTAACCTGATGATGCAGAGAGGCTGCATCCCTCTAGCATGCACGTGCAGGTGCTTCTGCATTTTTGAATTTAGTAGACCCTCTTCATAAATAAGCAGAATACCTCAAGGACAGAAGCCAAAGGATGTCTGTGACCACCACTGTCCAGGTGAAAATGTAGAACTAAACAGTCAGATTAATAAGATCACATTTTGCAAGTAATTAGGAATTTACTGTTCTAGCGCCACACCTGGCTGCTTTTTACATGTCCTACCTGTTTGTGCCACCAAGTGGGTCCAACCACTCCAAACTGCTCCAATCTTTTCATGTGAGAAAAACTGAGTCTCTATCTTCTTGGGCTCAACAAGGAAAATCTCTTCACTCACTAGCTGCCCATGTTTGTTGCTACCCCAGACGTAGAGGTGTCCTTCATCTACAACAGACAAAGAAGTAAAACGTGTTGAAAGTGACATACATAGACAACACCACATACGTGCTCTGCCTCAATGATTTTGAGGAAAGGACAATGTCTTAACCACTTACACACAATTAATAATTAGAATATCAGTAGTTGTAGATCACAGCAAATAATGTAACTACCTTCCAGCACCTGGAAAGCTCTGACAGTCTCTTTAGAGGAGCTGCAGGCTCCCAGCTCTTCTTGTAGCTCTCCTGCTGCCTTCAGCTTCAGCAAATTCATTAACTCCCCCAAAGCAGGGACGGTCTAATGCTCCTTGCCCCACCTTGCTCAGTCATTTCCTAAGGGAACATGGCACGGCTAAGAAAATATAATCAAAGCAGATACTACCCATCAAAGCAAAATCAAAATATCATGACTCAAGGCACTGCTACACAACTCCTGAGACTTCTGTAAGCAATCACTTTTCTTCCCCATCCTCTTTGCAGAAGCATTTGTGCAAGTACCACTCCAGGATTCCACCCACAGGGATAATTATATTTACAGAAACATCCACACTGCTTTGTGTGGTTCCCCAATCTAAGTTGGAGTAGCTCACAGCCTAACAACCAAATGACAGGAACAAGAGAATTGTTCGGATGAGTCCTTCTGCAGATATCACATATCATTAGTTCAATCTTTTCAGCACAAGATCATTCAGCCCAGGTTCTAGACCTCTGTGTTATAAAACAAACCATAAGCAGCACATAACTGAGCTGTATCAGACCTCCTGAAGGTAGGCCCTTGTCCCCCTGCATGAGCAGAAGAGATACCTTACACACCTAGGGACAGGCCCAGAAAGACCACAAACCATAACTGGCAGCATAAAGTTGTTCAGTGCACAAACCCACAACACTCAAGGCTTCTAGAAGTCTCTCACTAACACTAATAAATTCCCTTTCAAGGTGAAACAAACACACCTTTTAGAAAGAAAAAGGACATGACAGAAGCAGCTTGTTTCAACAAAGAAAAACACTATGGCCATCCACAAGGCATTTTCCACAACTAAAATACACTGTCTCGTTGCCTGTTCCTCTGCAGAAGGTGCATTTAATTGATCCTAAGAGGTGTCACATGCTCAAACCTCATCTCATTTCTTGAGTAGCATTTTAAGTTTTGTTAAAACCTAAGACTTGGCAACAACTTTTTTTTTTTTTTTTAATGAACTGCCATTCATGTTTATAACAACACACTTCAACAGTTACATCAAAAACCTCCTGATTACTGGTGTTTAGTATCCCACCAGCAGGCGGCTCACAAAACAGAGCCAAAGAAAATTACGTCATTGAGCATGAAATTCCTAGAAAAAAAAATCCCCAGAGTGATGCTCACTTGTTAAATACTACACTCCACACTAACTTAAAAAGAACAGGCATCTTTAGAAGCTAATGCAGGATGAAGGGCAGCATAGCAACACTTTATTAAAAGTTCTGGCACCTACTTTGTTATATTTGGTACCCCTGTTGCCAAATAGACTGCTCTCAAATAAAAAGCAAAAGCATGAAAGAATGATCTGTTCGCTCTCTAAACGTACAGAGTGTGCTAATTAGCTAAAGCAGATTCTATTTGTCCTGACAGTTCTTCACTAATTGCACACAGACTTCGAATCTCAGAATTCAGTGTAATTGACATCTAACATCTCCCCATACAACTAAATCTCTCTGCATAAGCAAATACTCCAGTACTTCATTTAATGACGGCAGAGGTACCAGATGGCTGCATATTTGCTAAGAACTTCTCCTTATGAAGTTTGGTATAGAGTTGTCTTCAATGTATTTTCCACACTTCAGAATTGCAAGATTACAGATGAAAAGATATCCGTTCCTCCTTCTCCCAGTATGCCAGAAAAAGAATCTTTATTAGACTTTCACTACCAGATATTTAACATCCAGCACAGAAGCACTGCCTAGAGATCAAAGAACAAATGGCACAAGTTATGCAAGTGCCTATGTGATCAAAGCAATTTCCTGCAGCTTTTAATAAGCCTCGTGCTCTTACACTGCCTCACACAGACAAACACACTGCCATAGAACTGCCTCAAATCTCACATTCCCACACAGCACAGCCATCATTTCAGGTGGCAGAAGCAGGATAGCCACAGCAGCCTTTCCTGCCACCTAACATGCCCTTTCACACAAAGGGTTGCACTCAGGCCAGCACCCACCCACCCATAGTTACCTGATGCAACGTCACACTGCAGCTGCAGAAGTTTCCCAAATCCCTTCAGAGTTTCTTACCACTCAAAGCCCAGACCCTTACTTATTTATAAGGGCTAAGATTTACCTGACCTTATGAAGGCAACACACAGATCTCAGAACTCAACAAATGAATCTAGGTCTTAAAAACCATAGAGTTCTCACAATCCAAAACCACTACAAAACAGCTAACCAGCACTACGCTAGATCAAATTTCACCAGCCCAGCCAAAATTGACAGAACTATGCAGAGCACAAAACCCTTTTATAAGTTGAGATGAAGACTTGCACTTCTGTATCTAAGTCCTACCTGTAAGTGACACGGAATGATAGGAGCTTGCAGTAACTCTCTTCACTTTTACATCTTCCAGGCCTAGAGAAAAATCAGTCTTATAAAATTGGTCAAGCAGATATCACTTCATGCATAGATATAAAATACAGAGCTGTATCAAGTATAATTAATACCATGATAATGAATTTTATAACAAAAGCTTCTGCTTTTCGGTCACAGATACTGCAAGACTCAGTATCATTTTTCCCCATAGATTATGAACTCATATGCCTACTCTGTTTTAGATAGTCAACTACATGCTTATAATACCAAGTGGCTTTATAACAAAAGGATGCTACATATTATTCAAAACTGTAAAGGTGTAAGAGCAGAAATACAAAGAAATTACATTCCTGGATTACCTGTCACTTCACAGGGTTCCTTTGCAGACAGGAAGAGGGGGAGCGTTTTTCCTTGGTTGGCACGCTTTGCCCGAGATGCCATGCCAGTGCCCCACTGTAACGCCAAGCCACTCTCTTCCCAGAGTAAACACAGAAAAGATTAAGACACAATAACCACTAACAAAATAACTTAACTCATTAATTAAAAGGTACATCCACTCCGTTTTCACTAGTTGGAATTATACTTTAAAAGCCTGTTGTGCCAAAATCAGATGGCACCAGAGTTATCCATATGTTTAGGATATAACCAAGCTACAAACAGTTCTAGCGTCATTGTACAGCTAACAAAAAAAAGCTAATTAGATACTAAGCTGAGGCCTATATTAGGAAGTTATCAAGGACTTGGTAACAGGATTCCCTTATCTTTGTGCTAATGCAGTTGTGCATCCAGCACAGAGAAGGAGTAAAGGAGTAAAACTACTAGTCTTCTGCTCAAGAACTGCCAAAGACTTGACCTAGCCCTAAATCAAAATGTCTTCTAAATGCAGAGCTCAGGACAGCTTAATTCCCAAATATTCATACAAGCACCAGGAATGTCACTCTTCTTCCAGGTGCCTCCTCCACACCTTCAGTCAGACTCCACTATCTGGAATCCATACTGAAGTTCATGTAAAACTAAACTGAAATAAAAGAGTGTGTGCAGTTTGTTGTTGCAATGCAATCATGCCAATTGCAAGTTTTTGAGTTCTTATTATTCCATGAACAAACTCAAAGTCTCTAAGAAGAGCAAAAGAAATATTTAAAAATTACAGCCCTCCAAAGCATACACACAGGAGACAACAGAAGAAAGTCAGAGGAGCAGATTTTCAAAGGTGCATGAGTGAACTCTGAGTAGGTTTCTTCTCTCCCCTCAGTAAAAGAGCAGATTCATTTTTTTTTTTTCCAGGTGTCTATTTCAATTACATCATTCAAACAGCCATATTTCAGGTGCAGTATCATTTTGAAACATTTTATATAAAATTAATTCTTTTGCACATTATAATTTAAAGAATTCAATATACTCTGATATTTTGATTGACCAGAAATATTTTTTCCAGGAAAAGTCTCCTTTTATACTTTTCTTCAGAACAGGAGAAAAGAATCGCATGAGTTTTCCACCCATCACAAAAACACCTTGTTCCCAAACTTTCAGTTCTTGGAGAACAACTTTTCACCAGAGATTTCCAGGAAGATGCTTCTAGCACATTTACTGTCCACACATTACAGCTTTCTTTGTTTGTTACTGAAGTGACAATACAATGATAACATTTACCTGTAGCAGCAAGGGCATGTCTCAGTCCTGCAGCAATATCCACCACTTTCTCTTTGAGGGACTGCTCAAATATAAAAAAAATAAAATAAAATAGCAGTTTTCATACTTTTTGCTTATAGAAACAAAATACGACATACACATCAGTGGAACACTATGAAACTAGTTCTCACAACTCCAGCCTGCATGTCACAACGTACACCAATGTTTTGTACTACAAACGAAGTGCATTCTGGCCAACAAAAATTAGTAGAAACATCTTTATATATATATATATACACATATTTATATATATATATATATATATATATATATATATCTCTCAAAGCAAATGATTGTGCTGCATTGCAGCAATAAATGAAAAGGCACAGTCAAAATCCGCATATTAAAAAAAAAAAAAAAAAAAGAATCCTGGCAATACAAATACATTTGTTTCTTAATTTTAACTTCACGTTCCTCAACAATTACACTAAAACCTCCACAGCAAATACTGGTGACCTGCAATAAGTTCCAAAGTCCTGTGATCCAAACAATACAGCAGATGGGCAACCTTCAGCATAGGTGGTGCTAATATCTTACAACAGAAGACTATACCACAGCACGTGTACATTAAACAAGTAAGTTATGTCTGCACAAAGCAAGTCAATTCTGATATTTCCCCAGTTCTGATTACCCTGCAAAATTATTTTTCTTCTTGTAGACAATACACTACATGAAACAGATGGCATCAAGTCCAAGAATTGAACAGGACACAAAACAAAAGAGAAAATGTTCTGGAGTAATGAATGGCTCCTGTGGTCAGGGAGGAGACAGATTCGAATTAGCACCGTCCACACCATCACTTTCGAGGCATCGTACTGGAATGATGCTCCCAGGAAAAGTCAAGGATGTAGAGCATCAGGTGAGGTAACCCCTAGTCACTAGCAGACTACCAGTTGTCCTCCCTTCCTGCGTTAATCCCAGATCATCACAAAACTCAGAAACACAACAGAGTTTGGCATGAACCATGAGGCTGTTTCTTGTCAGAGCGTCCTTCATGCGCCGAGGTTATCACTTGCGTTACACGAGAGTTCATTTGGATGGAAAAGAGTTTCATTAGTGTTTCTCAAATAAGGAGCTACAGTGCAAATTAGGGATTAATTAGAACTCCTGTGAGAAATTTATTTACCCTGTTAGGCTTGCAGTCAATATCAAAAAGCCTTTCTGATATTACAGGAGTCTCAGTACCTATTACTTAAAAACACGTTGAAGCAAACAGTTTCAGGCTACATTGCGAGCTCCCTACTCACACTCAGCAGTACCACTCCTACAGTTAACACCATAAACTTCCACGAGTTACAGGAACAACATGAGCTACGCTGCCAGAATCCAGCCTTTAGCACTTACAGGAGGTACTGGACAGCAGAGAAGTTGTTAAGTAGCTTTCCATCCTATTTCCTTGGAAGCTGATACTGTTTGATAAACACGAATTGAAACAATGTAGTTTTTGGTTCCTTTACACGCAGAAACATAAATAATCTTAGTCTCAAAGTATCTAACTAAAGTATATAGTCTCAGTTTGATTTTCCTGCAGCTACATACTTTCCCATACTGATACTATTTTGGGAATCACCAAGCTTGATTTCATCTAAAGGCTTTTAAGACCAGGAAATAATACTACAGTTCTCACTGTGGGAAATAAATTTGTAGTCATAAATGCACCTGAAGAATAGCACATACTTAAAAAAAACAGAACTGCACAAGAAGCAGAAGAGCAATGTACCAGAAGGATTGACATCACTAATCTTGTTGAACTCTATCACACAGTTTATTTTTTCAGGGTGGATTACTGCTAGGCTGTTTTGTTTTACAAGGCATCATTCAAATAGTTAAGCACAAGCCTTGAACAAGGCATGCAAAGGTATGAGTAAACTCCAGGTAGCAAAACATATCTGGTCTCTTACAAACTTGAGGCAAAACTTCAGCTGAAGTCAAGTCAGATGGTTTCATTAGCTTTAATGTCACTTCACGTCACCTGAGCATCAGACTCGCTCTGCAGATGTCATCCAAACGTATTAATGAATTGTTCTAATCACAAGTGAAACAGACAGCTTTCCATAACAAGTGGGTAACTTCTTCAAACAAGGAAATCAGCCTTAGCTTCTCATTTCTGAATCAATGACTATCTTTGGTCCTTTACTTTGTAAATTCATTTCGTCAGATAGACTCCTTCAAAAACAGTTGAAGGGCCGGGCTTAAAGCTGACTGAGGTCGCCACGCCTTCAGTTGCTGTAAGCAACATAACACTCAGAGCAATAAAGCACAATTCCTTTTAAATCTTTACCTCAATCTTTTGTGGAGTCAAGCACGGACCTGAAATCTGAGGAATTCCTAATTGTCCAAAAGCATTAGACCCACACGACAGAACTACGCCAGTTCCTGTAAAATAAAGTGTTAGAGTCTGATCAGCCTATAAGTGAGCAAAAACAAAGCACCGTAACATTCCATCAGGCAAAAGTATCACAGTGAAACAACTCAAAAAAGACCTAGCGTCTCCTATTCCAAAGCCGCTGAGGACACAGGCTTCTAATTTTACACATCATGGTTAGTAAAGTAGATAACAAGGTGATACAAGAACCAGGGACTAACTTAGTTTGCAGGTAGCTTAGAAGTTGTGAGTGCCATGCACTGCACAAGCAATAGCAATGTGGAACTTTTGGTGTGTTCTCTACATCACTATTTCCCCCCAGCTCCTAGAGAGGCAGACTTACCTACTAATATGATTGTAAAATCCCAGCCACAGGCAACTTCTTTTACATGAAAGCCAGACAGGGCAGTGCACAAAGTGAAACGCAGTACATCTTCTGTGTGATTCAGTCCCAGCTGCCCTTCTTTGTTATGGCCACACACAAAGAGTTCTCCAGCACCTGGAATAACAAATAAAATCACATCCACTTGACAGACTAAAAAGCAAAGTCTATATGCCATGAGATCCTGTGACAGACAAGGACAACTGACCGTGTCATTTTAGGCACTGCAGTCACACAAAAAGTCACACTCCTTCTCCCTCTCATCCTCAGTACAGGAAAATTGACAGCCTTGTATGAAAAGCTGTTGTATGAAATAGGTAAAGGAACAGTCCTCACAAATCCATTAAATAACCACGGAAAATAAACAAAACAGAGAAAATTCCCCAGGATATTGACAAGCATCAGAGGAACTGGTTTTGCAACTAAAAATTTGCAACTAAGCTCAGAAACAAAAGCCAAAGATAGGTGGCAGCACCAAATCAACAGGGAAGCACGTCTTTCTTGTCTTTCTTTCAGGCTATCCTACGCTCCTTGCGAGTGCGATGTGTTTACCAGTGATAACTGCAGAATGTCCCCCTCCTCCAGTAATGCTCTTAATGTCTTCACATTTGCAGGAAACATCTTTCAGTGACTGAGGTATCAGCACATCCTCTTTATGACCAACACCAAGTTGTCCATAGCTGTTTGCACCCTTCAAATACACACACAAAGAAAAAAAAAGTTAAAAGAAAAAAAAAATTAACAAAAAGAAATGCGCTCAGCTCTGCTCCTATGAACAAACAAGGTCATCAGGAACATGTCACACGTTAACCTGCAGTATTTGCTCCTGAAAATCCCCCAAAAGGAGATCTTCAGCCCTGCAGCTGTTGCATAAGGCCCCCAAAATTACAGACCACGAATATCTTAGATCTGCTGCTATGAATGCTGCCACTGCAACCCCACTGTTGCAAGAAATATGCTGGAATAAATCACAGCGAGACTAAATGTAAGCTAATAGAGAAACCTCGTAATCAGAAAGGATTACCACCTGTTTAGCTTTCATCCTAACGGTTCCTACTCATCACCAAGACGTAATTCATGCCAGTAATTTCCAGCAGTACATCCCCAAAATAAGATGAGAAAGACACGCTACCTTATTCTGGAACCCGAGCAAGGAAAGCAGAACAAACTCTTAACTCACAGCGGGCAAAATGGAAACAGAGCACGTGTTGATAAAAACAAACCAGAAGCCACTAAACCAATTCAGGTGCCCAGTCCCAAAAGGCCACCTTCGGCACCCCCATCTCGTACCCACAGATGCGCTGCCCGGCTCCCCCCGGCCGCACCGCCCCCGGCACCCACCTACCCAGGCGAGCAGCACCGCGGCCATGGGGCCGGCAGCCCCGTGTCCTTCCCTTCCTTTCCTTTCCTTTCCTTTGCTTTCCCTTCCCTTCCCTTCCCTTCCCTTCCCCGTCCCGTCCCTTCCCGCCCCACGGCCGCCGAGGAGGAAGAGGCGGAGCGGGGGCAGGCTCCGGCGGGGCCCCGCCTCAGCCCGAGCAGCCCCGGAGCCGTTTCAGCCGTTAGCGGCCGTTGGGTAACGGTCCCCGGGTACCGACCGTTGGGTAACGGTCGCGCCTCACGCGCGCCGCGTCAGGGGGCGACCCCCTCGCCGCCCCCCGCCCCAGTCACCCCTCACAAAAAGAGGAAAAATTCCCCGGGGAATGAACGCACGGGGGCAGAAGAGCCGAATCAGAGCTTAAACACACAAAATCTTAAAATAAAGGCGTCGCTCTCTATTGACAGTTAAAGTTTCCACAGTCACAGAATCACAGAATCCTCTAGGTTGGAAGAGAGCTCCAAGATCGCCCCGTCCAACCCCTGACCTAGCACTAACCAGCCCTCCACTAAACCACATCACTGAGCTCTACATCTAAACGTCTTTTAAAGACCTCCAGGGATGGTGGCTCCACCACTTCCCTGGGCAGCCCGTTCCAATGCCTAACAAGAGTTAAAAAATACACTATTTAAAAATACTTAAATTGTTACTGCTCTATGCATAGGCAGAAAGGTTGGGTGTGTGAAGCCAAACGTAGATGTTAACCCTGTGAAAACGCATCCTCTATTACTTTTAGCAGTACTTACACTTTTTGTTACACGGGTGCAAATAAAGACATAACTGCTGTCTTTTCCCAAAATATTTGGGATCAGGTGTTAATTTAGGAGATGTAAGGTTTTCTACTCAATGAATACGTAATTCAGGCAAAGTCTTGTAGTAACACAGATCTACGTTTCAACAACATAATAATCCAATCATGTTTTAAAATGCAGCTGAGTTATCACAGAAGCAGACAGCACATCCTCACTGCTCAAAGACTGCTTCTTCTTCAGGAAGAGGCAGCATCTAAAATCTATTTGAAGGTGTGACATAAACTGTAAATGTTGTAGACCACAATTCTAGAAATTAAGAAAGTCACAGGAAAATTACATCAAGTCTAGATACACAGTGAATGTGTTTGGAAAGATAGGGCCAGTGACTGCTTATGGAGCAGATGCAGCCTACCAGAAGGCATATGAAACAGTCATTATCAAGCACAGAGGTTCTCGAAAGCCCTTTCCAATTCCAAGAAGATTTGGACCAACATCTCCAGTGCATTTGCGATTTCAGTCAATTTTGCCAGTGACATCCACAGGTGCAAACCGTGGTTTTTCTGTTAAGATCTACATATGAAGAATCAGTGCCTAGCACGATACAAAACACGCCCTACGCATCGCAGATCTTCCATTCAAACGTATCATTCCCTGTACAGATATATTCATTTCGCAGACAGGGTGGCAGGAACAGCAGGCAGCACAGCTCTGTACAGCTACACAGGATGCTTGAAACTATTGTAGGACACTGTTTGCTATCAAATGTTTGGATCTTTTCATTTGCTTGATAGTGAATACAGGTGTTCAGGCCTAGCAAAGAAGAAACTAAATCCATCTTCGTGCAGCTTGCAAAATCAATGACGTGACTGAGCTGTCAATGGGATATTTATTCTTATAAAAAAAGACATGGGCTTTAGCCATATCTAAGAACTTAAACACCAGAGTTTAAAATGAGAGCCATTTTAGAACTGGGCTTCACTTTGTCCTGTGAAGCCATTTTGAACATCGAATTGTAATTTGGGAATGGTTTTAGGCATTGCAATAAGTCACTGCGTGATGGCTTGCTATAATCTTGGCTAAATTTATTCAGTGAGGAAAAAGGCAAATGATATTTCTTTAGTGCCTTCCCTCAGGTGCAATACCAGGGACAGAAACAAAAATCCTGACTCTGAGCTGACAGCAAATCACTTGAAATAAGCAGAATTAGGATTTCATGCAACAGCTCTTTATCTCTGCCTTCTACTAGAAAGATGTTAATCAGTACAGTTGCAATTTTTTAGGGGAAAAGATGATCTCTTTGAAAATGGAGATTTGGCCCCTCCATTTTATCTTAATGAGCTTCCCAGCTATTTGTGTCCTGATGCCTGGATCCTAATCAGTCAAGTTTTCAACTTAATAGCATAGGCATAGAAGCACTGATTACTATAGCTTCTGTGCTATAACGTCTACAGTACTGTAAAATTAGCAGCATAGACTACTAGAGTCAGACAGACATTTCCCTGTACCAAATTATTCTGTGACTGCCTCATAAGCCACCCTCTGAAGCATCTGCTCCCAGCCCTGATCCATAGACCACAGCTGTGGTCCAGTCTGGCGATTTCTCTAGTCCTCTGCTAGTTTCTGAAAAGGAACTCTAGGACTCTTTTATCCAGGGAGGATAGAGGTGGAGGAAATGCATTCTGTAAGCGACTTTAAACAGAGAAACAAATAAAATGATTATCCATATGGGCCATTCACTCTCCCACTTGTAAAGGCAAGTTCTGCATACGGCAGGTTACAAGCCTAGAAAGAAATCAGTGGGGAAAAGAATAGAGTTGCTGAGCACACCACACTGATGATGGGAATGTTTAACTTCCAGTTGTTTGCCCATCTTGCTGAGGGCATCGACGACAACATCCAGCTCACGCCGTAGCTCGTTCACCATGCTGGCAATGCTCTTGGTGCCTTTCAGGATCTGCACACTTTGAGTATATGGGTTGTACTTCATGCCAAATGGGTGCTTGATAGTTTTTGCAAACTCTCTGTTTAAGCAAAAAAAGAGAGGGAGTTTAAACAAAAGACAAATGCATCCTCTGTGTGCAATCCGTATCAATAACCACTTTTCTAAACCACTTTCATGATAATTATAATTACTACATCTCCTCCATCGAATACATGGGAGACCAAGCAAATATTAAATTCAGCTTTCCAGCCCCAGGAAAGGTAAGTATTAAAACTGTACTAAGAATGAAAAGATTTGATCCTGCTGCTGAGAGATGCACGAAGTCAAACCTGCTTCTACAAAACAGGGAAGAAGAACTGGACCTCATCTTTTCTTTTGCTTCTTCAAAACTTTCAGAAACAAAGTAAACCTCCTGAAAAGTTGTAATGAGACATTCTTGCTTGCAGGTGACCTTTGGATGAAAAGGCTTGACTTTGGCACTGCCAGAGAGCAAGTGCTGGGTAACATAATGTGTTATCGTGTCAGAGGAACATCACCACTAAAAGAATCCATGATGAAGATGACAAGAAGCAAAAAGCAAATAAAAAAAAAAAAAAGTATGATGTGAGGCCATACTTAGTGCATTGCTTCTTAAAACACGTCTGCAGATGAGCAGTGGTTTAAGCTTAACGAACTGAATAACTCTGAAGGGTCATATTTCACCAAAAAGGATCAAAAATGGGGTTCTTCAAACACAAGACTGCTTTACAAACAAGAGCAATATTTTCAGAATCTGGTTAAGCCAGCAGAGTCTTAATCTCAAAATAGGTTACTTGGAACCTAAGGTTAAGAAACACCAGTCATACGATGCTTTCTGAGAACACAGGAGCTGCTCAGCATGCACCCAAAAGGACACTGCCCTGTAATTAGTGCCACACTGAATTCACCTAAAAAATCATCCCTACAGTAGGTACTGAGGAATTGGTTGCGTTTTGGTTTTTTTTTTTGTTTGTTTGTTTGTTTTTTCCTAAAAAAATACTTTTTCTAAAAGTATTTTTAGAATTATACCTCATAAAAATGGCAGAACAGTGACAATAATAATCAGTTATGAGCAAAGAAAGGAGGGAAATAAGCAGTGGATGTTCTTACCTTGAGCCCACTAATTGAAGAAAGCAAGCTAGCCCCATAAACGCTTAGCTGTCCCTCTTGCTTGCACACCCCAAACTCTACAGGGAAGAAGTAGCACTGAAACAGAGAAGGGAGTAAAATAATTCAGCCATCTGCAAAGATGCTGTGGTGAGCTAGATGGGGGCATTTCTATTTGCAGGTGGTGTCAAACAGTTTCAGATGTCATACAGTCGTTGCTTGGTTATCGCTCTCACATATTGAAAGAGGCAGGAACCTGAATGGAAGGGTGAAGAACCACAGGACTGCACATTTCTAATAAGCAAGTCAGATAATATAGTTCATCCAGGTAAGCTGGAAGCTGTTAATCCCAGTAGGACCACAGAAATTTAAATCTGTTTTGAGAAATATTGTCGTGACATGACAGGTTCAGCTTAAAAGAAACACTGGACATAGAGGACCTTGGTGAACGACAGCCATTACAGCTTGTTCCTCATTTGCTTAGTGTTTAAAAAAAAATAATAAATGTTTAGTTCACTGGATTTCACGATTCCTGCAGGTATATGGCAAGGAATGGTATTTTCTTAGATTCTGCTCCCAATGAAGATAGCAACAATTTTACCACTAGCTACAATTGGCAGGGGGGAGGAGGTGCCCCTCATCTGATGCCCCAGGCGATGCAAGACCAATTTCCCAGAACTGAGCAAAACTGAGTTCAGCCAAAATAGAGATGTGGCCTAGGAGCTCATGGCAGGTATCACTGGGAAAAAAAAAAAAAAAAAAAAAAAAAAACACATCATCTTTCTTCATTGTAGAGTGAAAAAGCAACACAATTGAACAGATACAATATCTCATGTGAAACATTAATAGCCAAAAGACAGAGGAGTATCAAATCAAAAGACAGAACTATCAAATCAAGTTCAGCTGAAAGCAACCAAGCAGGTCATACTAGCTCTACAAAAGTAAATAAACTCAGATTTTTAGATGAAGATGTCTAAATTTAAGATCTAAGCTGCACATTTATAAGGCAATCAAATGTTAAACCAACTTTGCCTACAATGACACCACTAGGAGTTCTCCAGTAACCTGCTGTGCTTTTGAAAGTCCCATACTTCTGAAGGTGGCACTTGAGCATGCCAAAACATCATTACATTCAGCACGAAGGCCAAGTCTTCAGCACTTTTAAAAATAAGTTTTCTTGCTGGCATTCTTGAACAGCCTTTGAGTAGCTTGGCTTCATGATGCAAGATTCAAAAACATTACCTTTCAGGAAGAGGGACACATCTTCCAGCTGGGGAATATTGTCCTCCCTGTACCCACAGTATTTGGTGAGCAAGGGCAAGTTTTTAAGGTACTCTCTGCAGGCATGAGCTGGGTAAAACTTGTTAAGCTCTCGGTATACAGTCCCCCAGGTCTTGATCTCCTCCTCTGTGAATTCAATCTTGGGAACTGGATCACCACTAGAAGGAGAAGAGGACAAAAGGACACGCCTTGATAAAAGGTTTGTAAGGATGAATCATTTCCTTACTATTATTGTTTAACATTCACATGGCTGTGACACTTGGTCAGGTTTAAGACTTCACTACACCGCAAAATACACAGTGACATCTGGTCTGCACCCTGGAGAGCTTTCAGGCTAAGGGGCTTGCTCTCTTTCCCACCCAAATCAACTGATAGGATTCTTCACATTGACCTCGCTGGGACCTGAAAGCTTTGGTCTTTCCAGTTTGTGAATGGGATCCATTTTGGGGTCCAGATGCTTCAGTTTTCCTTTTCACAAAGAAAACACAGTATTTACTCACTACATGGCTCAGGTCTACAACAGACATTTCACTGGTTGCTCACCACAGTCAGTGCCTGCCATCTGAAAGGGCAGAACCACAGAGCATGAAGGGACTCGACCACAGCTTGCCTCCAGCAGACTGGAGCCTGCTTTGCCCCCCTCCACACAGGGCTGGTTTCCAGCTCCTCTGAAAGCACAGCTTGTTTGGTAGGAGAGCTATTTAAAAGGTTTCACCCAAAAGCTGGGTCTTCATGGTTTCAAGGTGGCACGGTTTCAGACAACTGTCACTCTGTTCCAAGCAGAGCTGCTGCTTTGGGTTTTCGCAAACAGGACACTTCTGCCTTCTCCAAAAGCTGGATGCAGCATCTACCATTTAAGAAGAGGAGCTTTGGCCCTCCTCACAGAGAAGGGCAATACAGCAAAGCAAAGCTACCAGAAGCCAAGTGTGGAGCACAACACAAAGAGGTTAGCCATGTGTGCAGGTGAACTCCCCAGGGAAGGGGAGGCTGAGCTACTTGCAGCTTTCAGAGTCAGGTGGGAACCAAAGCCAGGGATTACTTCTGGCCAGGTCCTGATACTTCTTCTTCTCTTAACAAGGGTAGTCGAAAAGCCACTCTGGTCACTGAAGAACCACCCCGTTAGCACTGTTTCTACTACCTTATCACTTAAAAACCTCCAGAGCTGTCCAATTCTTTCACATCACGGGCAAACATAAAGCAAAAATGTCAAATGCGTAAATAAGGCTGCTGATAAGAGAAGCACCTGAACGTTTGTTAACCTCAGCCGATTGGCCCAATTAGTATAACAGCGGCATAGTTTGCATTCAAAGTGAGGTGGAAAAAGTTATCAAAGGAGAAAGCTTTGTACTTGCTAATGATGTAAGTAAGCACAGCTCAGGAGGCGATTCAGCGGGCTTTGATCCACTCCGAAAATAGAAGGAGAGCTCTTCAGGCACTTCTGATGGCACAGCCTTACCATGAGCGTGCTCCAGTATCATCTACTGTGTTCATTTTCATCTAGGATGTTTACCTGACATTAAAATTGTTGAAAGTAAGAAGCAGGAAGACTAATCAATATTTTTCACACATCTTAAGCACAGGAAGGCCAACAAAAGCCAAGAACGGACTCTAAGGTCCAAGCAATCAGAAGAGGTTGTTCCAGCAGGTGTGTGTGTTCTCTTCAGCTCCTTGCTGAAAACAGACAACCTTTCTGAAACTGAGTGTGGTCAGATTTTTCTTTCCTTGCCATGTTTTTTTGTTTGTTTGTTTGTTTTAATGGTCCATTCATGTTTCAAAGCAAAATGAGCTTGAAGGTTTGTCCTCAGCACTTTAGACCCCTCTCAATGCCCCTGTTCACACAGCAGAACAAACCATGGAGGGCAGCTTCTGTCTGAACACTATTGCTGACCACTGGTCAGCATGAACAAAGGAAGTTAAATCACAGTTACCGTCTGCATTAAGGATGAAAACCATCAATGTAAAACCATCAATTCACTGTAGGGACTTCAAACACTGGCAATTGTAAGACGTTCAGCCTCAGAGCTGTAAAACAGATCATCATTTCCAAGATCAGCACGAGCTCTTCATTGTGCTGTGTTCTCATGACGGCTGTTTTTTCCATCTCAGTTTCTTTTATCTTGTTAGATTTTAGCTCCCATTAGAGTTAGGACAATTTTGCAATGGGTCAAAGTTAATTAGTTTGCATCAAAGAAAGGCTCTGTGAAAATGTACCACTAATGAGCTTCATCTGTCTGATTAGTGAGTCTTGCTTTCGGTAACACTTGGCGCAAAATTTTGCTTCAGAGAAATACAACATGATAAGAATATTCAAGGATGAAAGCATTAGCTAAATAGCAACCAAAATAACAGATAAAAGATCAGGGTGGTAAACTGTGAGCAGGCACGTAGCTGTGAGCATTGACAAGAGGATGCCAGTGTAGACCAGAACAGGCTAAAGAAGGTTTAACAAAGATGTGTTCGTGCAAGCAGAGCTTGGTGAAATTCAAGTAGTATATTTAGTGAACTAACAAGCACTAATTCTCTCTCCTATTCCCATTACCTTTAGGAATTAAATGGAAGAGAGCTAGCAAAAAGAGCACTAATTTTCAGAGTGAAAAGATGGGGAAAAAAAGTTTGTTTTAGATGAGTCAAACTAGTTTTTAATATCTGGCAAGTTCCCTGGGAAAGCATTTGCTGTTTTTTAAATCTGCTTTTTAGTCAAGAACAAATTGTGCTTAACCATCTTTGCTTTCAACTCAATGGGATAATTGCTCCAGAGGACAAAAGGCATTAGATAGATTTGGTATTTCTTGCCTTTATTGAGCTTTTTCACCCCACCTACTTTCTCCTACCCTATTAATACAGACAAAGGTACAAATAAGAAGGTACAGTCCAGAATGAATTTCCAGAAGGCCCCCATTTGGGCAAGGCTGTGTTTTTATGTGGTGCTCTCCATTTGTGGCCAGACACAGAAACTACTTTAAACGTGTGATTGTGCTCTCAAAAAACAGAGAGGCAG
This sequence comes from Aythya marila, assembly GCF_965140915.1. NCBI lineage: Eukaryota > Metazoa > Chordata > Aves > Anseriformes > Anatidae > Aythya > Aythya marila. The sequence continues at coordinate 59,329,592 of NC_139046.1, read as the reverse complement.
AGAGCTGACCAGTATAACTGAACAGGCTGTCACTCCTGGCTGGCAGGAAAACACTGAATCCCAATGGGCTGCTGAACCATGTCGCGAGACACAGAGGTTGCACAGCTTATGGTAGTTAAATAGAAAAAGCCTTTGGAGCAGCAAAGAACTTAACTCAAACCCTTTTATCTCTTTCCTCTGTTTTGTCAAAACTTCAGATCAAGCATTGCCACGTTTTGTCAAAATGATATTGACCTGTCACTGGCAGCACTAAAGTCTTGACAGTTTTACCCTTTTGCCAACCTAACACTGAGATTTACATTCAAGGAATGTACTGCAAACACCCTTGTAACCTCCTCCTCTGATCCCGTTAACATGCTGCACCTGTGCGTAATGTTTCTCCTGCTACAAGTTAAAAAACATAAAAATAGGTTGTACTTGTTATTCATACACATAAGCTTGCTATTTTCTCTCAGAAGCAGCAAAAGGGACCAGAGCATGTGTGGGAAGGAAAAAGCTTTATTTAATGTAACTACATTTACTCTTAAGTCTGAGTAAACTCAGGAATCAGCAGAGCAACTTGTTAGTTCAATCATGAAAGCAGTTCCTTTCCCTGGAAGGGCACCCCCGTCACGCCATGTCACATTCAGCAGGCCCTTCCAAAAAGTGCTCTCAAACTTTACACCATGGGCCAGAAGGAAAAAAATAATGAGTCTGCCACACACGGTGTGCTGCAGTATTAAGTACTCTTCTCATGCAGAAGAGTGGTGTAGCTCTGTGGTTATTTGCCAACACAACTGTTCAGTCTGTTGCTTTGGGTGAGAACGGCAACATTTTCACTCTTACCTAAGTTTCGTTTCAGAGGGGTGGTGGTACCTACAGCAGAGTAGCTGGCACATGCTTAGGTCTAGCAAAAGCCCAAGTCACAGCACCAAGGCTGTTGGAATTTAAGAAGCATTTGGACTGTGCTCTTAGTCATACAGTCTGAATTTTTGGGTAGACCTGCATGGATCCACGTTCTAGGAACACAAATCCTTTCCAGCCACCATTAAGTGATGTATTACTGACATTTCTCTATTGCCAAGACACTCAAAGTATGCTACAGCCTTAGCCCTGATAGTTATAAGCCCCATTCCTATTTTTCAGAGGTTGCCTATCCAAATTCCATTAAAGGAAAATAGTAGCTGCTGCACCACCTGAAATACATAGAAATCGACGTAACTGCCAACAAACCTTTTTGTTTTGGCTTCTTTGGAGACCGTCACAATCATTTCCACTCCTTTCAGCACAAAACAAACAAACAAAAAACCTGTAGAGCTAGAAGACATCCCCTCCTCTAGACATATCCATATTCTAAGCACATAATCTCACCGTCTAATTTTCTTAAGTGTACCCAAGCAGCATAAGACACCAATTCAGGACTTCATTCCTTCTTAAAGCTTAACAAACAAACTGCCCAAAGACACCAATGTACCTTAAGCCAGACCGGTCCCCTCTAAGATAACCACAATAAAATATACCAAATAAAATCTGATGGAGCTTGCTTCTGTATATAGGAGGCTGATGCGCTCCACCCAAAATGCTGCATCCAATAGTTGTATCATGGTGATGGAAGCTCACCTGCTTGACTGACTGCTGAAAGGAAAGGGAAAGCTGGTAACAGAGGCTGTAATTAGAGAGAAGAAGGTATTAGAATCAGCTGGAAGCTCTGGTAGGTGGTAGCTCCCCACCTGAGCTCATGCTCCTAAAGTAGTTGTTACTTGTTTTGTTCCAAATCTTACCTTTTCACTGTTCTGAGAAGAGTTATTTTCAGATCAGAAACAGCCACTGGTGCTGCAGTGTAGAAAAACAGATGCTGTTATCTACAGGTGGGGTGTGTTTTTGATTGTATTGTAATTTTGAACACACAATAAAACTAAAACTAAAAATTAATTTAAAAAACAAAACAAAACACAGGGAGAACAGCTGTGGCATGGTCCTGGGTTCAGGCTTGGGTCACTGTGAATGACTTAGGGAAGCCACTGAAGGCTTGCAATCAATCATAACTTGTCACATAAGGCACACCCACCAAATGTTGAATGCCCCACTGTTGAAAAAAAGTGGGTTGTGTGGGCCACATGTCCTGGCCCATTACCTGTTTTAATTGTTTTGGGGATTTCTAATGTCACAAAAGCTGACAGAAAATGTTTACACACAACCTTTGCCTTTTCTCCTGCATGAACAGATGCAAAAATGCAATCAGAAAAGGTATCAATTGAAGCATAAACATAGCGAAGGTTTCTGAATTCTGGCAAATGTGTAACATAAAAAAAACAGTCCTTTAAGTCTGTTACTACTAATGTCCACGGCTGGGGGAGCATAGCTGGAGATGGTAATCCTGGTTGAAGTGTCCCCCTATCTTACAAGACTTCATTAATTTCTCTCAGATCATGTAACAGTCTCCCTTTTCTATTCCTTTTCTCGATTACCAACACCGGAGAGTTCCAGGGCTAGTTGTGGGAACATATGTCTCGCTTTAAGTTGCTGAGCAACTCGGCCTTCAGGCCCTATGTATCCTATTCCTCCTGGATCAAAGGGAAACGGATCCATCTCCTTTTCAGGTCCTAGAGGGCCTGGACCAAAAGGCACATCCAGGCCACCAGGGGGTGTAAAGCAAAGGCCTGAGATGGCTGTAGCGGTGGGGGGGCTGATGGTGTAGCAGAAGGATCAGTGGACAACCCCACAACTCCCTCACTGTCTGGCAAACCACACATTTCTGATTGTGGTCCCACATGGCTCTTTAAGGCCTCAGAGAGTGCTCACCAGGTGCAGAGCAACCCTGCCACATCCTTGTTGTTTTTAGTAGCAGAGTCCCACACCTTAACCTCAATTTGGTCCCATGTTTCAGGGTTGTAAACTGTCTGATTCATAATAAAGGGAATAAACTGGAAGGTTACCGGGACATTTTTTGTTTCTAAGGACATATGATTCCCCACAGTGTGCATTTGCTTACCTTTGGCCCATGAGGGGCAGTTGTGTGCACGGGTCTGCTTCTCTCAGCATCAGCTTCCTCTCAGTGACTTCCAGTAGGAGCTCCTCTGAGCAGTTTGCTGAGTTTGGCTGAACCCATCTTCATGAGGCAGGCGATCAGTGTTCCTGTTCCTGTCCTGGTCCCTGTTCTGCTAGCCTGTCCCTGTTCATTCCCCCTTTTTTTTTTTTTGTTTGTGTCCCTGTTCAGTGTCTTCTTGTCCCTGTTCCTTTTCTTCATGCCCCTGTTCGGGCACATTTGTGGCGTAGTGACCACACAGACAGCAGGGTTCTTTTAGGAACAGTAGCTGCTACTACTTTATTGATAACTTCTACTTTTACAACTTCCTCTTACTGAGGACAGGCCCCCTTCTTATACCATTCGCCCCACAGCGGTCCTTTTCCACTCATTATTCGTTGGCCAACAACTTCACCCAGCAGCAGCAAACACCCAGCAACTTCCATGCCTTAACGGCAACCCGAGACAGCAAGGCATCTCCTGAATCACCCTTCTTGGTTCCTTCTAGACTCTTTACATTCCTCATGGCCTCATTGTTATGAGTCCGATGTTATCACCAACCATGGGTCTTGTCGACCCCCATGGCCACAGTCCCACACTGAGGAAGGGGGCTCTGTGTGACACCGACTCAAGTCGTTGATGTATTTCAGGAGCAGAGCTGTTACATGTGGCCCTGAGCCTCCCTCCTTTTTGGCAGCCCATGTAATGGAGCGCTGATTTATGTTTTGGTAGTGATTCCTCTGCTTTTGAAGTCAGGTAAGGAAAGCTGGTATTAACAAAGAATTTTAAACGAGCGGAGATGTATTTGTTCTCTGGTCTTCCGTAGTCAGTACTGAAGTAGGACAGGAGACTGAATGTATTTTTTCTTTCAGTCTTCTTACAAGTTACATAAAATACAAGCATTCTAAAAACAAGCCCATCAAACCCATTATCTCCTTTTTGTATCACTGCCTACAGCCTGGCACACTGTGGTGTTATGCCTGGCATCCCGTCCTTCCACATAGGTTTGGTTACTTTGTTTTCTTCCTCCTTACAAAGACGTGTCTGTGTGACATGGGCATGTTTTTATTTTAAATAAGTGGTTTTGAACCTTATGGCATGGCCTTGGACTTGTATTTTCTTTTAATTTGACTTCAGTGTCTGTCACAAAATTTATGCTCCTGTCCAAGGCTCTGTTGAGGAATAATGATACTTAGTCTCTCAGACTCTTTCTTCTTTTTCTTTTTGGTAGCAATCTGAAGCCCATAGATACTAAACGAGTTGGTAATGCTGCTTTGTCACTAAATACGAGTTTGACCTAGTGGATACGAAGAAAATAAGAAGTAATTCCTGTTCCCCCAGCAACACTTGCTACCCGTTGTTTATCTTTCTTGCCCCCTTTCCCTGATTTCTTGCGCTGCTCTTGCTGCTTGCCCTGCTCTTGCTGCTTGCCCTGCTCTAATTGTTTCTTTATTGGCATTTTGCAACCCCGACCAGGCTCTGTGAGTGTGACAAAGTACAGCCGCAGCCACGAAGCCGATCAGCACCGCCTCTTCTGGGTGCACTGGCGTTGCGACACTCTCCTTGCCTGCAACCTTGGCGCGGCCTCAATGGGCTCTTGTTAGGGCCGTGCCTATTGCACCCTGAGGGGAGGATGCTCCTCGGGGGAGGCCGGCCCAGGGGCTGGCACTGGGGGCCGGGCTGTGGGCAGGGCAGGGCCGAGCCGAGCCGTGCCAGCAGCCCCAGAGCGGCCGGGAGCTGCTGCCATGGAGGCGCTGGCGGTAAGGGGCCGGCGGGCGTCGTGCTGAGGGGACGGGGGGGGCCGCGTGTGGGGTCGCTCCCTGAGCTCCTCTCCTTGTCCCCGCAGGAGGCTCCGGTGGCCGTGGCCGTGGCCGTGGTGGCTGCCTCGGCCCTGCTGCTGCTGCTGCTGCGGGGGGCGAGCCGGGGGCCGAGCCGCCCCCTCACGCTGCGGGACCCGCAGGCCAAGTACCCGCTGCCGCTGCTGGGCAAGGAGGTGAGCGGCGGGGCTGGGGGGCCGGGGGATCTGATCTGCTGGGGGGCCCAGGGCAGAGCAGAGCTGAGGGTTTGCCCCTGAAAACGTCTGTGGCGTTGGGGCTGCTCCAGCAGGGCTTGGTGTAGGGAAATCCTCCCCCAGCACGCTGCTGCCTGCCCCAGCCTGCCGGAGCCGTGCTCCTGTTTAGGTAAGGATGCCGTGGGGATTGCGCAGTCAGGCAAAACTGGCTCCTTGCGGAATTAAAAGGGGGGAAAAGCCTCCGGTTCTGACGCTTCTCAGCTGTTTGAAGCCCATTTCCAATGCCCTTTGCGCTGCCCTGCTCGGCACTCGGCTTGCACGCTGACCAAGGGCAGGGGGACCGAGGCACGGCGTGGGGAGTGGGGTTTGGGGTTCACAGCAGGGCTGATGCTGACCTCGTCCTGATTTTCCTTTTTTCACAGAATCACAGAATTTCTAGGTTGGAAGAGACCTCAAGGTCATCGAGTCCAACCTCTGACCCAAAATAATGGTATTTTTTTAATGATATTTTTTTTCATAGGAAGTCAGTCATGATACCAAGAAATTCCGGTTCGGGCTGCCTTCACCAGATCATGTATTAGGACTGCCTGTAGGTAAATATCAAAAACGTGTAGTTACGTGCTACTTCTGATTTTTAGGATTTTTACGGGTTTTAAGCGCGTACTCATAGCTCTTGGATTTCTACTTGTGAATGTAGTGCTCGTCAAAGGATGGAGTTAAAAGCTGCATCTGAAAGGAGCTGTGTCAGAGAGAAACGTGAGGCTGATTTCCCAGAGAGTCCTATTTCAGATTTTGTGTTTTCTTTGTGCTGCTTGTATCAAATTGGGTGGTGTGGCTTAGAGGCAAACAGTGAAACTGAACTGGCTCTGAGGAAATTGACCTCTGCTCAGGTTGTAGGCAGAAAATATACCTGTGAAAGTTTTTTTTTAATACTACTTTTTTTGTGTTCTACCTTTTCTCTGTGGTGTCCTCAGTTTGTCAATTGCCCTCATATTTTTTTATTTTATTTTTTTTATTTTTGACAAATATGATAATGCTCATAGATGAGGAATAGAAAAACTCTTCTGCCTGGAAAGCTTGTAACTTGTATGCAAAGCCAAGGGGAAAATACACCTCCTGTGTATATGGAAGGTGTCGCAATGTTCAGAGCCGTTTCTGTGCATGCACTTAACTGTGATTTACCTCCACGTGTGTGTACAACTTTGGCTTGCTTTCTGTGGTAGGAGATTAATTTCAGACTAGGACTGGCACTGTCTTCTCTCCTGTACCCTGCAAAACTGATGGCATTGAACCTTGGACCCTTGGACCTTGAATTAATGGTAATCTGGGCAGGGGAAGGTTCCCCTCACTGGTCTGCAGATGTGGCCCTGTTTGTTTTGTTCTGTGTTTGGCAGCTTCCCTTGAGTCAAGGTTTTACCAGCTGTGTGCTGTGAGCATGTTCTTCCTGCATGCTGCCTGCCAAGGGTAGCAGCTTCTTCAGGTTCGCTACAGGCTTCTATCAGAAAATGTAATTCAACTATCTGCATTAACTAGCCAAATGGTAAATGAATTGGAACGTGTTCTGTAATGTTTGTGTTTATTCAGAGTTTTTAAGATTTTAAATGTTTAATTTTTTTTTTTTTTTAAAGAACTTTAATAAATTCTTAAGAATTTAAGAATATGGTTCTGGAACTGTATGTACCTGATTACTCCCTGGGAGATTCCTGCCTTCTGCTTTTTACCAGGATCATTTTACTAAAAGTGAAGTATTTCTGCTAGCACTGTTCCTGCTTTCTGTTTTTACATACATCCCCCTAGATTAATGCTGTTTGGCTGGGGAGACAACCCTTGGCAAGGAGTTCCAGTTGTCTTAACAAGCAGAAAGAAATCAGTACCTTTAGAGTCTGCCTCGTGTAGCATGACGTTGGCCGAAGAGCTGTCAGTGGAAGCTGCAGCAGTTAGGGAGGCAGGAGTTATGAAGGAGGACTGTGGGCCAGAAGCTTTTTTCTTGATAAATTGTTTCAGAATCTTTGGGAAATTTGCTCTGAGAAATTGCTGCTATTAAACCACGATATGTATTTATTGTTTCACGTGAACAGATGCATCCTTATTTTCACTTTATTAATGAAAATGTGAATAGCAGATTCCAAGATACAGACAACACTTGAGAATGAGCAACAAACTTCCTATAGTTTAATAGAACAAACTTTCTATAGTTTAATATAAATTTCCTTTTTTCCTTTGTGTCTTATCCTGTCTTCTGTAACATAGTGGCTCTCCTCAGTTACCTTGTGCTCCAGAAATCCTAAACTCTTGCTGAAAAAAGAAAAGGGCTCTCTGCTGACACCTGTAAAGCTGCAAAATTGTTATGAGCTAAATACCAAACCTATATATGGAAAGGAAAATCCTACAAAGTAGGTGCTGTCTTCTGACTAGCTGTGTAAACTGGAGATAAGCTGTGGGAGTTACAACTATGAAGGAGATTCGTTTTTTCAACAACACAGATCTTGTGCTAATACATAAAAACACAAGATAACATGAAATAACATCAGCTGGGGAAAGCTAAACTTTCCATCCTAGACAACTTTCTTTTTGTTATCTGTAGTGGCCTTTGTGTTTTAACTCGTATCTCCTTGGGATGAAGCTACAGATTTACCACACATAGTCCAGTCGTAGTTTGCTGTGCATGTACAATTGTATGCACTCTTTGTGCTGCGTGAGCATACATATGCATGATGTACACCATGACAGCAATAACGTGCCATGAAAATAATAATGGATTGTGCAGCTATTTAAATATTATTATTTTTCTGGCTAGATTCAGCGTTTAAATAAGAGACTAAATGTTTTATACAACATTTACATTGTACAGATTTTCTCTATCATTGTTTGTGCTTAGTGGCTTACAATACCTGCTTTTCTGTTTTGTCTTGTCCACCAGGCCTGAGAAAAATTTGCAACCAAGAGATGAAAAAATAAATAATTGGATTGTCATTCTTTCTCCTAGGCCAACATGTTTACCTTTCTGCAAAAATCAATGGTAATCTGGTGATCCGAGCCTACACCCCAGTTTCCAGTGATGAGACAAAAGGTTATGTTGATTTAATTATAAAGGTAAATTTTGTTTTTCTTGAATATAGATAAATTGCTAACTGCAAGGAAGGAAAGCACTTCATTTTGGTGAAATGTAGAGCTTGTTTTGATTGGTCTTTTTTCAAATAGGGTAATTGCATAGCAAACCCATTTCCCATTATCCTTGAATAATGAGTTGCATCTTGTATATCTGCTGTATGTCAGACAGAAATTGTGGAGGCAGGGGAGATGGAGGAGGGAGATGGAGAATCACTCCTCTGGCAGTACTGGACGAACTTCCCTAGTATTTCTTGTGTGGCAGTGAACAAAGAGCAATCACTCCGCCTGGAGCCGCCTTATGCTGTTACTAGCACTCACTGCTAATAGCTGTAAGAAGAAACAAGTCAATCAGGACTGTCTTTGGTGACCCTAGAGAGATTGCAATTATAAGTCTGTAAGCAACAGAAGTTGTACTAATGGGCTTATTAAGAAAATGGGGATATAGAAACAAAGGAAATCCTTTAAGCTAGGGAATGCAGGATGATTTGATCCCAGGATTTCTGGATTTTCTAATCCTTTTCTAAGACAGAATTTGTCCTTAGGCAAAAATCATGACTTTATTTGTGCTCTCTGTTCTTCATGTTACATGTATAGTGAACTGCTGTTAACTACTTAAAGCTTATCACGTGCTTTGAAAGGTGAAAAACCTGGCACGTGGCTGAAATCTCTGGGAAAGTTACAACAAGAAAAGATGGAGCAATGCTATTTTCAGAAGGAGTGATTACAAAAATGGGGTAACGTAAGGTTCTTGTTGGAGGGATAGTGAAATGAGGGCATCAATGCGTAATCTGCTTGCCACATGTTCTTACTCGCCTGGCTGTTTGCAGTGAGCATGAGGACATGTGGCATGAGAGAGCATTTCACCTATTTGGCTGCTTCCTTTTGTGGGGCACAACAGATAACTGAGAGCAAAGAATTGTCTCAATCTCTCTTTCAGATGCTAAATTTCAGACCTGCGATGTAGTAGTCTTCAGTCTTTATTGCCTGCATGAAAGCTAATGGTTGATGTCATAGACATGATTGTTTTTATAGGTCTACTACAAAAATGTGAATCCCAAGTTCCCAGAAGGCGGGAAGATGTCCCAGTACCTAGACAACATGAAGATTGGCGATGTTATTGACTTCAGAGGGCCAAATGGACTCCTTGTCTACAAAGGCTCAGGTACTGTTACACGAAGGTGGGGAGAACAAAAGGGAGGAACTTCTATTAGTTATTCTCAGAGGTATTTTGTAAATCTTGGTAACTTTGTTGTAGAGGAGCAGTTTTGAAAAGTGAGAAAATCCACCTCTCCTGATCTTGACCATGAGCCCATCAGAGCTGATTGTGATGGGAAAAGGTCCTTAGTGTTTAACAGAGTAATAGCTGTTTGTTGTCTTGCTCCTGGGACCACGTAATTAAATCTGGATAATCTCCTATTGCATTATATCGCTAGGAAGACTGCACTGCAAACACCTCAGACATACATACAAGAGATGTTCCAGATGCAAGGGATGTTGTGGCCTAAAATGCCACAAGATTCTGAGAATCTCAGTGTTGTTACTGAACAACCTGCTGACTGTCAGCCAGCTCCGTTTCATTACTAAGCCAGGTCTGAGCTGACTGGGAGGAAGCTGTATGTCCAGAGAAGTAATCCTCTTTCAAGATGCAAGTATAAGACCAAAGGATTTTGCATTGATCTTGCCTGAGAGGGACTGTGCACTTCAAATTCCTGCTTCAGGGGGATCAGTGCTCAGCACTTCTCTGGATCATCACCTTTTATGATGAATCGTACACTGATGAATCTGTTATATCTCAGAGGAAATGGGTGAAGAATGTTTTGCAAATGTTCCTTTCTGTGCTGCTGCTGTTCTTTGCTTTCAAGAGCAAAGTAGCTAGGAAGGCTTGTTGCTACTTACAGATTTTGTGGAAGATCATTGGAATATGTCAAGTGCCTTTCACATATGATATTTTTAAGGGCTTTATGTGGACACATGGAAGTGTCTGCGAATGAGGATGATGATTGCCTAAGAAATCTGCTTCTCTGTATGGGCCAGGGTTACCTTTATCTGCCACTAACCTTCATACTTGCTGAGTAGCCAGTGATGTGGGAACCTATTACAAATGATGCTGGGTAGCAGGGAAGGAGTAAATCACTGGCTCAAAGCTAGGAGTTTAGGTAGACAAAGAGGTTTCTATTCATGCTCAGTGTTATGCTAAGCACGTTTAGCATTTACAGATCTGTCCTAATTAATTGGTAGGCTGTAGGAATACATCCCCATGGAATTTGTATCCATTTTTGTTTAGGAGGTAATGTACCTATAGATGTTGAATACTTCTTCTAGGTACCTTTCTTATCAAGCCTGATAAGAAGTCTGAAGCACAGAAGAAGTTTGCCAAGCATGTTGGGATGATAGCTGGAGGAACAGGTAAAACTACTTTCATTCTCTAGAGTATCACTCTAGAGAATGAAGAGATCTTCATGGATGCTTGTGAGGAGTGTAAAACACTCTGTACTTGGAGAGCAAAGTGCTCCCATTGTCACAGTCTGAGCTGCTCTAACACTGCTGCATGGGTTTGACATTTAGGTCCACTGGGTTTAAGGAACACATTTTTAGTTGGTTTTTAGTTTGTCTTTAGTTTCTCACTGTTACAGTCTGCCAGTTATAGGCAATAAACTGCATTAATCTCCCTATGCTGAGTCTTTTGTCTGTGATGGTAATTGGTGAGTGATCTCCCTGTCCTTATCTCAACCCCTGAATACTTTCCATCTTATTTTTTCCCCCTCCCCTTTGAGGAGGGGGAGCAAGAGAGTGGTTGTGGTGGAGTTCAGCTGCCCAGCTAGGTAGAACTGCTACACTGAGCTCCAGTGTCAATAACAAAAACTAATTTAGGAGAATGTCCTGAGGGTTAAATTACTGGATGTGATAGAGAATGCTGAAGAGGAAAGCTCCAAATCCATGTACTGTGGTTTTGTTCTCATTTTTAAACTTGAAATAAACTTTGTAACAACAAAAAGCCCCGACCTCTGCATTTGGCATGGATTAAAAATTCAGAGGTTTGTAGCCCTGTGCAAACTAAGCTCCCACTGAAGACTGAGGGAAGATAGCAATAATATTGAAACTGCAGCCTTACATGGGTTGAAAGACAGACCTGTTTTTTAACTGCTTTTTTTTGAACAGGGATAACTCCTATGTTGCAGCTTATCCGTCATATCACAAACGATCCTAAGGACTCTACAAAATGCTACCTTCTCTTTGCTAATCAGGTGAGCATTCTGTCCCATCTGTCCTTTATTAATGGTATAACTTTTCTGTTGGCCTCTGAGTTTTTGAAGTTGATGTGACATTGAGAAAATACTGCTCTGCATACATGTACTTCATATTCTTCAAGTTTCTTTTTGATCTGTAATTTCAGCCAACCATATGTGACAAATGATATGATCTGAGGTGGCATATCTAAAATGATCAGTATAGGTGGGAGCAGGAAGTGTTTATTATATAAGTTCTTATTATGCTGTCTTGGGGTGAAGTGATTTATGGAGAAAGCAAATCAGAAAGTTAGATGTAAGTATATAAATACTGCATGGTGCTGCTGTGGTTACGATGCTCTTTTACTTGTTTTGAAGATGGCACTGCATAGTTCCACCTATACTCCGTAATTCCTGTATTGGAGTAAACAGTGTGAACAGATCCTTGTCCCTCTGCTCAGCTTACTCTTCATTGGTTTCAGTGAAACAGGATTTTGTTCTGTTTTTATCTATTTCTAGCGATTCACCATGCTGTATTTGCTAGGGTCAGACAAATCCAGCTGTGATTTTAGCCTGGCTTCAAAAGTTGTTCAAATTGCTATCTTTAAAATTGTGTTCAGGTGACTACTAAGTCTCGTAGTTTGTTGCTTTTTGTCTGAATTTACAGATGGTAGTACTGATAACAGCCTATAATGTAAGGGAAAAAAACACACTTTGTTGGAATGAGTTATCATTGCATTTGTCTTGCTGCATGCTAGACAAGCTCACATCAGAGGGCATCTTGAGATGGTTTGGAGTTAAACAGCAATCTTACTTTGCAGACAGAAAAAGATATATTGCTAAGAGCTGAGCTGGAGGACATTGCCAAGAAGCACCCCGATCAGTTCAAAGTATGGTATACCCTGGACAGGCCTCCACAAGGTAGGCCACTGGTACACACCGGAGACATCTTTACTCCTCATTGTTTAACTGTCACAGTTTCACTCTTGTGAAAACTGCTGCTCTTTTTGTAACCCCAGCATTCTTCTCCTGGTATATCAGCTTAAAGCACATACTTTCATATGTGGAAATAGATTTTTCCCATTTGGCTCACTTAAAGTGGTAGAATCATTAAATATTAGTCCTTGAAATCATTTAGTATTTCACTTTTTCTTTTTTAAATCTCTTAAAACTACACTGCAGAACTTCTGTCATCATTAAGCTTCTGCTGCCACCTCACCACTGAATTTCTTTTCCTGTTTTTTTTCTGAATGTGCCGAGTGGCACAGGTCTCAGTACCTGTCCCAGTATGACAGCTCTGGGTGACCTCTCCCCACTGGAAAATTGTATTCTGTTTATTCCCACCTATTCCCACTCTTTTAAACCTGTCTTTTATTCACAGACCTTCATGTGTGAAGGTCTGCACAAACCCTTTTCAACCAGATTCTTGCTATCCCCTTCAAAAGGGACCACTAGGTTTTGAGCTCAGAGATTTGACCCTATCTTTGCTCGCAGTGATCGTGGCATAACTTTGCTGAATCTTCAGCTGCTTTGTAAGTACAACATGTGCAGTTGGCTTTTTTAGCCTTCAGACAATACAGAGAGTTGAATTAATGGTTTAATTTATTTGTTTCAGACTGGAAGTACAGTTCTGGCTTCATCACTGCAGACATGATTAAAACCCACCTCCCTTCCCCTGGCAGTGAGACGCTCATTCTCATGTGCGGGCCACCACCCATGATTCAGTTTGCATGTCAGCCCAACCTGGACAAACTCGGCTATCCCAAGAGCAATACGTTTTCTTATTAACAGTGATGCCATCCAATACCTTTCCTTGAGTAAGTACTGCATATTTTCCTACAGGAACAACTGGTATGTAACTGGGCAGTATTTCTGCATGTATTTTTTAGCTGTATAATTTAATTTCTGTGGTTTTTAACTTCATAATTGTCTTTGACTATTTTAATATCACAAGGCCGAGAAGTGATGTGGAAAGTGATTTAGTCTAAGCTTGCAAGTTAGTTTGAAATGTTACATCACTAGTTCTTAGGGAAAAAAAGTGTAATTGGAGATAGGACAGAGATGAAATGACCTGTCTGTTAACATGGATACGGAATTTGGGAGCTGGCTATGAGACTAGACTAGGATAACATGAATGCTTGGCAGGTAATTCATTTAGTTCAGCCCAGTGAAGGGGAGAACAGAGAACAGTCTTTTTTCAAACTGCTGGTTTGTAGCCATTTACCAGGGTTTAAGCAAAATGGCAGTGTGCCACTGAAAAAGCGTTTAAACAGAATTTGGATAACACCTCAATTGTTTATTACTGTAGCAGAAATTCTTGTTAGTCTGACATTTATTCGGAATTATATAACTTCATGCTGACTTCTAATGGCCTTAGCTAAACAATCACTCTAAACTACAAATGAAGCTCTAGGCTGCCTATACAGACACGCATCCAGTGATGATTTTAGTGTTATTCCCTGTAAATGTAGTGCTTGCTCTTTTGGCAGTTTCAGAAATGTTCTTTGCTTAAGAGAAAACATGGCATCTTCCTTCCTAGTGTACACTACACTGAGTCAATCTTAAACTCAGCCATGCCTTGTCTGAGTGTTTCTACCATGCAGCATTTAATTTTTAGTCTTCAGGGTCTGAAGTACTGCAGGTTCATTTTCAGGAATTAGTTTATGCTACAATTGCCGTAAGGTCTGAAAAATCCTCGAGACAAAAGACTTGTTTCTTCAGATGCTAATGAATATGTTTACTAAATCTGTCCCTGGTCAACCACAAATATCTCTATAGGAATCATTCCACAACCAGGAAAAAAGAGGAATATACACAATTTATTTATAACAGTCAAAAATTTATGCATTTATGCCTTTGCTATAACTAGGATTTCTTACTATATACAAAAAGAGATTGTGTAGGTTGAATATTCACAGCCAGGATAGCACAATACCACAACGAGTTATAAATACATCCTCAGAAGAATCTGCTTGGAATATCTCAGTGACATTAAGGCTCCTCTTGTCAGAGCAGCTTATCCTAGTTGTAATACTGCAATACTTAAGTTTGTTTAATTAAACTGACAGAATATTTTGTGTCCCTGTAGTATATGATCTGGTCGTTAGTGTGAACTGCCAGATTAGAGATGTGCTTGACTGGTATGCTTGGTAGCCTTTAGTAAGTATTTTTAGTTGGCTGCTTTCTCACTCCTACTGATTTTCAATTAGCAGTGTATTGTTCAGTGATTGAAACAAACAAACAAAAAAAATCCAGTAACCTTAATTTTAACGTTTTGGACAATTAAATTATTCATTTAGCTTTTAAAATATGGCGATACAGTGTAGGGTCTGTTAGGAGAGGCTCATGGAGGGAGGGCTAGAGTAGGCTACCTTTAAAAAGTGCAATTGATGGCTTTCAAAGAGCCCATGCTACTTACTCTGGATAGTACCTGAGATTTCCCTTTAATTTGGGAAGGTTTATGGCTAGGCCTGCCCTCAGGCTATATTGATACATAAACCAACATCCTGAAGCCAGAAAGGAGAGTAACATAAACCATCCATATACAGAGACTTTTCTTTATAATTTGGTAGTTTTCTTTTCTGGCATTTCTCTATTTACTAAGATATCCTGCTAGTACCTTGTTAATACAGGCACATGCCAACAGATGCCGCAAGTAATTGTTGCTGTAAAAGAGACACTTTGACCCTTGAACTGTCCCTCAGGTAAGTAGTCAGAGGGTGCATTTCCCTGTTACAGTGCTGCAGTCCAACCTAGCTCAGCAGAATAGCAGCAGATTTATTTTGTTAGGTTACAAAGAAAAAAAAGCTTGTTTTATTATGGTACTTATCTGATGCTCCCTAGTGGCATTTTACACATGACAGGACAATAGTACTGACCTCCTATTGATAAATAAAATACTCTATGAAAATCTATCTGTAGCTGGGATGAAAAGACAACTGGAAGTGTAATAGCAATATTGTTTATAGAAACATCACCAGTTCTCATGCAAATGTTACAGTTTCTGCTACAGGCACCAGGCCTGAGGGCCGTTTGCAGGTATACATGTATGTTTTATTAGCTGTAACACTAGAAAGAAAATACAATGGTAATTAGCCTGTCATTACTGGTCTTAGAAGGCTCTCTCTGAACTGTTTAAACTGCTCAGAAGGCTTATGAGCATCCTGATGTTTGCACATGTGCCTCAGTATCAACCATTTTAGACAAATGTAAATGTACAGAAAAAGCACCTTCAATAGTTCTACTTAAGGACACATCACTCAAAACAAAACAGGGAATCACGGTGGAAATTCTGTTGTGCTTACAGAGTACAGCAAACACTATCCTGACATTTTAAACTTACATTTTGTATTAATTAGTGTTGTGATTGCCCCTTGATCATAAACAACTTAGTGCTTATGTAAAAATCAAAAAATAAAGAAAAATCAATTTAAACAAAGAACCAGCTTTTGAATCTACTAGTTCTCTTGGTAGTCTCAATGTTACATAACTTGTCCTGCTGCAGCTGTTCAGTATCTTTGAGTTAGTTTAAGATGTGTGAGCAGGCCATCTAGATTGTCATCCTCCTGATAAAAGCAAGGGCTTGGTGCATAGTAATCTTTTATTTTCCCCTTCTACACTGCACTCAGAGAAAGAGGGCAGGACCTGTACTAATGAAAGGGATGAAAGTATCTCTGGCAAGACTGTAGTAGTACTTAGTGAGCCATCAGAGCTGCACTTGCCAGCATCTGTCTGAATTGCTATGTGGCTATGGTCAGTCCATGTGGTAAAATAGAATATTAATGACTCTTGCATTACAAGTTAATTATAAAAATAAAAAAATATAAAAGCTCTTTCCTAGAGCAGTACAGAAACACACATGTAAAAAGATGACAAAATACAAGGGTAAAACATACTGTCTTTCCGGACTCTAGAAAATAAACAGTTCTGTACAACTTCTCTCAATACCTATTTGACATTACATAATACAGAAACAGTGCAGAGGGAAGTAACCTGTGAAGTGTTGCTACGTTAGCAAAAAAAAAAAAAATGCTGTGTGGTGAGTCTCACTGGTGGGAAAGAGGCAAAACTTTGCAGTACCACAGCATCAAGTGTCTCCTGGGCACCCCTCTGGACAGGTATGAGGTATTGGTGTTCTTGGTCACACTGAAACATTATCTCCAGTCTTCAAAGGTAGGTGTTAAAAATCTGCTGTCATTTAGCATTTCATCTTGGCTTAACATTGTCTGAAAAAAAAAATGCAGCAAGATGTGAACGAGTAAAATATATTCAGTTAAAGGCCTATAGTTAAAGCAATCCAGCTGTAATAAGATCAGATGCCCAACAGAGGGGGTTAGAGCCACATAAAATTAAAAGGAATCTTGAATGCTGCTTTAAATAGTGACACTGTTATTTGATAGAGGAAATATTCACAATAATTTTGTGTGACATTATTCTTTATATTCTTTATATCCTTCAGTCACTTCTTGATTTTAAAAAATCAGTTGCTATAGAGTCAGGAATATATACAGTGATTTTGTGCCTCCCCCCAAAGATTTTTAGCTCTTCTAACTCTTCAAATCTTTCTTACCTCTTCACAAGATTTTGAGATGAATATCTGTTATTGGCTCAAAGAGATAGCATAATTCATAAGAACTTAAAATTGGGGCTTAAATGAAACTTAATTTCTAGTATGATTTAAAAGTGTTTTGTTGGTTTTTTGTTTTTTTTTTGGACTGCATATGTGCAGCGAGGCTATAAAGAGTTGCATCACAAGAATAGCAACCCACTTACTCTTAACCGCCACCAGCAATGACCAACTTGCACTGAATTCTAGCAGAATACATTAGTGACTTTAAAACAAGTAAAATTGGTACATACCGTAAGATTGCTTATGCCTTGAGAAAAAGCCCCTATTTGCTTTACTGTTCCTTCTGAATGTTCCATCTGTAAAAGTATTCAGCAACTGGTTCAAATCAGACAGTATGTGCAATTTTATTCACTCTACCTGCATCTTTGGAAGGTCTCTCTGCCTTGACAAATGAAGCTGCAGTATTTTTAAAAGTTCTGATCTCTGCACTTTGGAAAGTTACACATTAACAAAAACATCTCCATGCTAAGAAGTACACGAAAATGCATTAGTGACAGAAGGATTGAATCCTGATGAAGAAAGACTGATTCTGTGAAACTTTAGCTGTAATTCACAAAGAAAAGAAGAAGTTTAACTGGTATTTGCAGTGAAGAGCAATATTTTCCAGAAGGCAAAACACACAAAATAATTCTGGCAATATACCTCCATAGGCAAAAGCAATAACTGTCCATAATACAGCCCTACCTATTCTTACACAAAAAGGTTATCCGTTCTAGGGCATTAAGGTTTCACTGTGTGACCACATACTCAGAAGTCAGGCTTAAGTAGAAGACCACTTCCCTAATGAAAAATCCAGTATTTCTGTAATGCTTGAACAGCCACGTGTTGTAAGCTGTTGGCTCAAGATTAATACATTCTCTTTCAACTCTTAACCACATAACTGGACATCCATACTAAATTACGGTTTGTATATTCAATTCTGTCAGGGTTTTGCTATTGTCCCCAGTAAAGAAGAGCACTTTATTTTCACTAACGTGCACACAGAAAAAAGACAATGGTTAGATAATGAACACAAATGAGATGTTAGATGCAGTAAACCATGCAAATGACAGAATGACTTTCATAGTTAGTCTTATCAGTTTTGTGACCATTCTCTCATTAGGATTAAAATGTTTCACTGAAGGTCACTGGAGATAGGACAGTTACCCCAGTTACCTCTGTCTGGATCTTGTGTTGACAAAGTTCACACAAGCCTCTGTTAGCTCCATTTTTCAGGGCTTACATCCTTTTACACAAAAGCAAAGTTGAATAGAGTTCAATTTGTTTTAGTCTTCATCATTTGTATGATGTCTAGACATGGTTTCATTTAGCAGTTCACTACTAAATAACAAAAGTGAATTACTTAAGTATTGGTTTATTAATAATCTTGTTCATTATTGAGGCACTGTTTTCATGGATACCTGTTTAAGCATAACTACTTCCCACTGTACATAATGAAAGAATTCAGTTGGATGCTTTGATTAAGCTGTTAAAAATATACAACCCAGTTGTACTTTAATATATAACTTGATAGTTCTGTACAAATTAGTCCAAATTTATTACATTAAAAACCACCCATATAAAGATAAAGAAAAAAGTTGTGTTCCGTACTCAGATTATGAAAGCTAGAAGTACAAAAGTCTTGTGTTTACTGCAGCCTCCACTTTAACTGTCAAGATATGTTGACCTTCATAGTGTAAAGGTGTTACATTCCTGAAAAAGGGCTTTAAGATGGATGAGTTTATCATTATGTTGATTAAAAAAACAACAACAAACCTTAACATTCTTAGTATAAACTCTTTCAAGTGTCCATAGTCAATACTTTCTCAATGAGTTCATGCGGATGTAGCAAATACTGTTATATGCTAACATTTCATTATTTGCAAGCTTTGGAATGCAAGGAGAGGGTGAGATGAGAATGGCGTCAGTCTGTTTGTCCCACCTGATCCAGCTCCCTATCAGTGAATGGACTAAGTCCTTTGTATCCACCATAGTTCTTCTGAGTACCGTTTGTAGCACCTGGATTTGTATCCATAGGACAAATGTAGTCTGTTGATTCATCAAATTTCTTTTTTCTTAAGTTTCCAAAATGTGAAAATCCAAGTTTCTTTGGCTAAAAGAAAAAGAAAACAAGTTTTAAACTAGAAGAATATTTAAAGAACAACCTTATTTAAAATCCTTTCCTTTTTATTTACTAATGTACCTTAGTCCTTCAAGTATGTAAGACTCTAAACTAAATAAATTTGTTTCCAAATTGGGAGTTACCAGTTCATTTTAAATACAGTTAGATAAAGTTCTTTCTAAGAAAAGACAGGATTGCATGCTGATTTCAAAAATTGATTTAAACAGTTAGCAAAAAATGAAATGCCTTGATATCTAGAGCTAAGGAGAATGTAACACCACTTCTAGAACTGACCTCTCCCCACCCATATATGCCCCTTATTTTCTTTATAAGAAAAATATATAGCAGTATGTACGTACCCGAACTTTGGCAGTGGTGGTCAGAGGTGTGTATGCTGTTGACTCTGTTATATCTCTTTTTTCTTGCTGTGCCTCTGGTCCAATTAATATATTAAAATTGGTTGTTAGGTGGCGTCGCAGTAGGGTCTTTTGAGGTGGAATATTCAGCAGCATTGCCAGTGTGTCACCATTGAAGCGAGGTTCGAGAATCTATTAAAAAGATAGCAAATATTTAACCATATAAAATCAATAGTAAACCATTACAGTGCTTATCAGAGGGATTTCTTCATTCTAGCTATCTACACTAGACATTTTATAGCTCTGTAGTGATAGGAGATTTGCTAGGTTTGAATAGGAAATACATGAAAATAGGCAGTAAAATACAGAGTATGATCAGACAAACACCTGATTATATTTATTACCAATCTTTACAGTTGCTTGGATTGAACAGAATCGTTTTGGATATTTTCTGCTATACTTTTACTATGGTATTACTCTGAAAATATGAACTTAATCTTAGCACAATTTTTTTCTATTTCATTTTTGCAAAAATTCTATGGTACTAGAATAACAGTTTTCAGAACTCGTCTTTGCTAAGCTACAACTAGTTCATGTTTTGAATCAAGAAAAAGTCCCATTCCTGATTGCAGGCAACACTAATGTGAGTTCAGAACAATTACTTCCTGTGTCACGGTGTTGGCTCAGAATTCTATTAAAACCTCCCCAAGAAACACTCAAGGATTCTTAAACAAGTAATTTTCTCACAGAATAGTTTTCGTTTTGTTTTGTTTTTGTATTGTACTACTGTTAAACGCATACACAGCTTTGATTATAAAAAAAAGGTCTTAGTTCCTTTTTTATTTTAGTTTTCCTTTGTATAATTAAGGTGTATGGATCAGATGCAGAGGCTTTTTTAGAAGTCCTGATCAATTTGCAAATGTATGTTTCTTCCTGCTTGACAACCACTAGATACCAGATACAAGATGTTTTGCATCAGTCTGTCAATTCTTAGTAGATATGTAGTAATATGTTAAAAAGAATTCTTACAATGAGGCCACCGTGCACTCCACTTCCTCGAAGGTTTGGTGCATATTCTGCCAGATCAACTGATCTGAGCCATTCCATCACTCTGTGATTGGACCACTGCACTACTTCAGAAGGTGAAACGTTATTCTGTTAAGGTAACCAGAAAAGATGGATGATGACAACATTGCCTGCTCTGTCACCACATGCTCACAAAACATATCTTTAGTTTAGATTGAAAACATCATTCTTCCTTTTCAACAAAGGAGAGTATTCCCCAATTCTTAGATACTGATTCTGTTCAGATGAAACCCATCTATTACATCAAGTTCTACAATAAAAGAGACAACAGATGCTGGGTGACAAAAAAAAAAAAAAGATCATTTTGAGAACAGCATTATTCTCAAGGCTTTGATACTATGACTAGGAATAAGCTATGTTGATCAGGTAAGGCAAGAATCCATACAGTCTTAAAGTTAAGTTAGGACGACAACAGAAGAAGTATTCCAAATTGTTCTTTCAAAAGTTGAATTAACTTAAAACTAAGCAAATG
The DNA here is from genome assembly GCF_965140915.1 of Aythya marila. Classification (NCBI taxonomy): domain Eukaryota; kingdom Metazoa; phylum Chordata; class Aves; order Anseriformes; family Anatidae; genus Aythya; species Aythya marila. The sequence continues at coordinate 59,308,595 of NC_139046.1, read as the reverse complement.
ATTTGTAAAGGAAGATGCATGAGATTCAACTAAAAAATGCTTCGAGCACTTAAGGACTTTGTAGGTTCTTATTATTAGTGAGTACATGGTATATTCCAGAGCAGGAATGCATGCAACTACTGCTTTAGAGGCAATTGTCTAGTAGTTGGGACTGAGGTGCTATTATTCATGGGGTATAATAATGGGGTAATAAGTGCTTGTTTAAATTAAATTACTTAAACATTCTTTTACCTCCTCAGCTGGTCTTCTGCGTAGACAGTGGGGGTTAAAACTGTTGACATGCAGCACATGAATGGCACATTTAATACTCAGATGATGCAGCTGACTGGTGACTTTCAGAAAGAGAAGATCATTCTGTAAAAGAGAGATCCTTCTAAGTGGCACAGAATACACACTAAGATAGGTACTTTCCCCAACAAGATGGCTAAAAACTGAAGTTTATAGCTTATTTGGTAAAATCAAGGCTCGGGGATAGTTTTAAAATACCTGATTGTTTTTGATCTGGCTGTGGTAGGATTGCTGAATCCAGCAGCACACATCTAGCATGCAACAGTACGGATCATACTTCTATAGCAAAGGCTCCTCAAGCAGCATGACAATGTTGTATTTTTGATAACAGCTAAATGTAGGTGTTTTTTCATAGAACACCAAAACAAATATTTCACTATCCAAACCTGGGCAAGGAAGCTGTAAAAGTAAACACACTGGCTATGTGTTTACTGCTGATTTGGTGAGAGCTGTAGAAGTCACTGGATTTGCTGCTTATCTTTAATTTATATAACATTGTTGCTAACTTGGTGAGGAGAACAAAACACTCCAGAAGCTGTCTGTAAAACAGGTCATTTTACCTTCATTTTTGATGCGTTTTATGATATTGGAAGAGAAACTTGCAGAATTCAGCTGCAAAAGCCTACATTACTTATTTTATATACCTTGGGAACAGTGATCATGCACTAAACAACACCAAGGAGTTATTACTAGCACTATTTCTGGCTTGCAGAAGTCTTCAACTGCTCACATTCTAAGAAAAAGTCTGTAATGGTTTGCTCATTCTAAAGTTCAGAGTTAAGTTAAACTGAGGCAAAAGGATTTTAGCTTACCACAGTTAAATACTGCAACATTCTCCCATCAACTCTGGACTCGTGAAACTGGTCTTTGTACTGAGGTAAACCAATGTCATCAAGCCAGCCTGCAGATACAAGAACAGTGATGTACCCAAATGTGGGTCAGTAAGAATGAAGCCCTTCTAATCTGGGCAGGCTTCTTCTGAGGCATTCAGGTAGCTCATTCTGCTTACTCACCTCTCTAAAGGACAGCCTCATAGCAGAAGCCTAAAAGCAATTCATCCAGCTTTTCCTATAATACCCCTACAATACTTTAAATACAAACCTTCTGTACTGTAAAACTTAGCTTTTGCATAGACTGAGACATAGTGTACATTCATTGTCCTTCAAGATGGATGGGCCTGCAATACGTTTGTTTAGGCAGGTATCAGACATCTTTTAAGAGCACTGAGTTTCAACAGGGCAAGATTTTTCATAGAATGGGGGTTTTTGTATTGTTCTTGATGTTCAAATATGGTTGCATAGAATGAAGTTCCAATGGGAACTGTACCTTTCAGATTGCAGAGTACTGAACTACTTTATGAAACATGGGCACCATGAAAGGCATCAGACTATTAAATGCTATGTGCTTTATAAAGTATTCCACCCAGCACTGTCTTCTAGTTGAGATTGTGTGGAGTATGCAGATAAAGAAGGAAACTCCATAGTCATCTATTTGTAGAACTACTCTTTTTTTCTTTTTTCATTCCTGCTCAGCTGCATAAGAAAAAAAAATATTTTACAAACACTTCCACAATTCTTCAAACACTTACGTGTCACCCAGATATGATCGAGTTGTGCAGATTTCTCATCTTGTTTTGCATTTATTGATTTAATGGCCAAAACTAATTTCTTCCTGTGCAGTGGATGCTTTATTCCCATTTCCTGTAACAATAACCATTAAAAAAGTAGTTTGCTCTTTTCATCTCGTTAAACAGCTACTGAAACATTTCAAAAAGGTAGAATTGCCAATTGTCTGAAGGGATCTAGTTGTACTGAATCAAGATTTATGGTTGCTTGAGAAAAACAGTTACAGATATTACCTTTTCCATGTCCTGAGGTGTTGCAGTTAACAGCGTATGGCCTGAAGTCACCCACTGCCGTGCAAAAATGACGTACTGCCCTAGACCGAAGTCCTCAAGCCAGTTACAAACTCTCTCAGTGCTCCACTGAGCAAATGGAGCATTGTAGTCACTGAAAAGTAAAATAACTCTTTGAAACTCTTACAGGAAAGAATACGGTTCTTATCAGAAAGATCATCACATACCAGAGGAAATACTACAGCCTAGATCCTAGTATTCTTTATCCTGTGAAATAATAAAGCCCAACAGCCATTCTCTCAGTATATGCTGTGGTAGTAGTGTCCTCCTAATTTGACTGCCTAGCTTTCTCTTGTGAACAGTTGGAGCAGGGTAGGGTGATAAGGATTAAAGTTTCCCACTTGAAAATAAAGAAAAGGGTAATTAGTTGCTGAATCCTCAGCACTGCAAATATTCCCACATGAGATGATAATAAGTTTCCATGTTCTTTAATAAAGGTGAAATTTTGGTGCTGCTACCTGCAGCTGAAGGAGTGCAGATAGGCAAGCTAATCAGGATACATTTTCTACCAGGGAAGTTCTTTCCAGTTGGGGAATTCCATGTGTAACGAAGTATATTGGACAAAGTATTGCACAAGAGAAGTGTTTTGCTGTTCATTGTATTTAACAGCATCTGCTAATACACTGTGCAAGGAAAAGAAGAAATAATTACCTTTTCTGGCCTTTGGTTTCCTTTGATCTGGATAACCGAGGCCCAGCTGTTGCACGAAGACCGCCTCTTCGGAACTCTGCCAAACCCAGATCGTCTGCAGGGAAGTTACCAGACTGAGTTCTTCTTATTCTTTCAAAACAAGAGCGCCAAGACAGTACTATTAGCGTCCAACAGAGAACATTTGTTTCATATGGAAACTATAATGACAACTAGAAGCTGTATCAATCTTCCTGTAAACCACAAACATATGATTCAAGCAGCAGCCAAAGAAGTTCCAAGCAAACACTGTCTAGACCAAACTCTGAGTAAAGAAAAAAGCTCTGCAAAACAGCCATGACCTTTCAACACAAGTAATAATCTACACTGGAGGTCAGGCTTCTAAACATCTGCTGTCCTGAAGCAGATAAAATGAACGCAGTAAAACTCAGTCCCCCTGCTTTTTGTTTCTTCTGTTTTCTCAGCCTTTTTTTTTTTCTTTTTTAAAACTGAAGGCTCCTGTAATGAACAACTGACTATCATTTAATTTTTTCATAGCTACTGAAACTGTTGGTACTCTAAATCTTTAGCATTATAACAACACAGCAGAATACGTTATTTCTTCCAATAACGTGATGCTTTGTATATTACCATGCATTTCCCTCCAGCCATGTGCACATAGAGACACACCTGTACAATCACAGAACAGAGCTGCTTTTCCTCCTTTTCCTGAACTTTATTTTATTCTTGCTGTAGGTACCGTAGCTTTTACTGAGAACTGAATTAATTCTGTTGAAATACTTTGATAGGAAACTAAAAAAAAATTATCTTACTTTCCCCAGATTTTCTTGATCCCTTTTGGACTCTTTCTATTTTCTGGAGACAGTGGAGACTGTGGACCTGAATCCGTTCCAGAAGAAAGAGGTGAAAGGTCATCTGAGACTACTGTACCATCCACGTTCTCTGTTTCTCCTGGGTTAAGAACAGTAATAGTCACATTTTTTACTAATTGTTGACAAAGTGGTTATCTGGGAGACTAATACTTTAAAAAAAGAGAAAATGTAATAAATAAGTAAAGATAAAATAAAATGTTCCTGTATAAAAAAGTATTGCTCAAAAGGGGAAAAAATATTAGCTGTACATTTCATACCAAAAAAAAAAAGAAAAAAAAGAGTAAAACAGTATTGTTGTTTCAATTTATTTAAAAACATTATTTTAATTAATTCAGAATCTTCACTTGGGTCTGCTCTTGCCTTTCTACTGTTAATACCAAAACTCTTCCATTAAAATCGGTGGGAATTTTTCTGTTTTCACTAAAGTAAGATCATGAACAAGTATTAAAAAAAAATAAAAAATAAATCCCATATGAATGCCATAGAGGGAAAGCTCTTATTTCATTTCAGCACTGCACTTAAGAAATTCAATGTGGATTGCCCCCTTGGTATTAGTATTTTATAGAGGAGAGAAAGGGAGGGAAAAAAGGAAAGGAAAAAATAAGTAGCAAAATTCACGTTAAAGTTGCATCTTGTTTGGATACAATACCTAGCACTGGTGCACTGACACTCCTGATGCGATCTTCAGTCATCCCAAGAAGCAGAAAGCCAGATGAAGAAGCAAAGAAGATATAAAACACCAGCAAAATAAAGTTATGGAAGAGCAAAGAAGTAAGCTAAGCATTAAAAGCAGAAACAAAAAGAAAAGAAGCAGTTATGCTTGACGTGAAAGCAAATGTGCATTGGTTTGCACAAGCCCCAGGAATCCTGCACAGGTCATCTTAAGTAGATTGGAACGATCATTTCTCTCTCTCTCAAAACATATTTAAACATATGCTACAGAGCTCCATAAAGCCTGCAGCACTTCAGAAATGAAGCAGTGTCTAAAGTTACATCAGGTTCTTCTGAAATACAGAACTGGAGGTGTACTGAGTTCACTGCACATGCAAGATGCAAACTAACCTCCAGTAATTCAGTGTTCTTACCAATTCACTGCTTGTTTCTAGAAAAAAAACATTTTCCTTTACAAGATCACGCCTCTTTGGATAATCCTGCAGTTAAAACATAAATTGCATGGCTTGTGGACTGCCTACACCTATACAGACTATTAATGAAGCTCCAGCATTGCTATTACAGAAAAGCTTTTTAAAAAATAAATAAATAGAAAAGCAACCGTTAAACAACCAACAACCTATTGTAATGTTTAAGCTACAGTACACTAGCAGCTCTTAAGACCATGAAGTCTTATAAAGAAAAAACATACAAACAAACCACACACGTACAAAAAAACGATCCAATAACAATTAAAAAAAAAAATCCAAAATCCTTAACTTTTTTTCTAAAATGTGCACATTACTGCTGGTTATATTGTAAAGTGTCACACAATAAAATACAGTGGGATGGGAAAGGAAAAGTTTTTTTGTTTGATTAATACACAATTTAGTGTACGTTCCTTTAAAAAGATTTTGTCTATTCTCGATGTACTTGGCTGTGCATTTTTGTTTGTTGTTTTATAAGAAAACATCAGCAAACTCATGTGATCAATGGAAGACAGTGTGAAAAAAATACACTTATTCATACTATCAATATGTTTGGATCTCCAAAAATTCTAATTTTCAGTAACAGATTTGTTGGCTAAGAAAGCTGTCACCATAACCTCCAACCGTGTTACGAGCTCATTACATATGCTATCACTGACGTCAGCAAATTAAATGTCATCCAGTGCAACAAAAAGAATGTTCCAACTAAAGTCACCCTTCACTCTCCAGTGAGCCCATCTAGAATATTTTTGATATATTGTTAAAAGCAGAACTTTCCCTCAGTGAGCCACCCGAACATCATACGTTATTGTAACACAGAAGGTTATATAACATGGTATTTCCCCATTTTTAGTTTTCTTGTTTGCCTCTTACATAACCCCCCCGCCACCTCTCAGAGAGGCAGGGACACTTACTCAGGCCCAGGATGCTGTTGTCCTCACTGTCGTTCATGCCACATGAGTCTGGTGAATTTGATGTGTTATATGTTCCCTGTTCTCCATTCTGTAAGGGTCGAGGCAGTTTTCCTGGCAAAGTTTGGTATTTGCTGCCTTTCACAAGTGGCTTACTCTGCATTTTTTTAGAGGATAGAGAAAAAAGCAAATCACTCATTGCATTTACAATCTAGTACACAATAGTCATTTATAAATTTAGAAAAAGTATTTTGAAGTTTGGCATGTTCCTTTTTACAGACATTTCAATTTAAATCTAATATTTAATATACCAATTTAAATCTAATAATCAGCTGCCATGATTTTCTAGCTAAGACCCAACCTTCTCTTCCCTCATCTTCTCCTTCCCTTTCAGCTATACCATGTGTTATATTAAACCATAATATATATATATATATATATATATTGAATATTACCTGGTTTGTCATGATTTTTTTGGCACCATATATAATAATTTATGCCGTTCAAGGCCCACTTTTGACAGTGCCAGAAATAAATTTAGTCATTTCTTAGCCCATTCTTTGCCCTGCCAAATTTTTCCTTCATATTTCAAAGTGTCTATGTTTTTGCCTTACAGTTGTATCTTGATGGAATTTAAGCCAAAAGTATTTGTGTAACTCAAATTTGGCTAGTCATATTTGCCCACCTCCATTAATCACTTTCAAAGAATCAAAAATGAGGATAGGCTACAGAAATGTAACTTCTGTAAGAATCAAGACCTCTCTGGATAACTAAGGTTACAATTGCTAAGTTGAAAAAAAAAAAAAAAAGTTGAACGCAAACTGCAAAGCATATCGTAAATACCAACTGTATTGTACCTAACCACAATGTATAACTTGGATGTATGCTGGTTAAAAAGCATGGACTGACCTGTATTTTAGAGCTGACATATTCTATACAATTTCTGTCCACATCAGACTAAAATGGCCGTACTTTAGGCCTGCAGCCTTACTTTTGCCTACACCTATGGTACACGTACATAGTACCAGTGGCATCAGAGAGATTACTTACACTGGGAGGACCTTCCTCAAGCAACAGAGGTCATCAGAGGTGGTCCTCAAAGCCAGCATGCAGTATCTTGTATTGAAAGGGTACTGCTATGTAGGCTATGCTTAAAATAGAGAGTCCCTTCATCTTCCATGCATTCAATTTTACAGTTACCGACTAATTTGGAATCCTGCCCCTTGTACAAAAGTCGTTTAAAACCTGCATACAGATCTGACAGTTTTGGGCCTAACAAGATTTTCTGCAGCCAAAGTATGTATTGCACAGATGCCCTTGGCTACAGTTTTGGAAAGTTTGCGCTGAGACTTCATCAATACTGACTCCAGAGGAAAAGATGAAGGAGCCATGACTGGACAAAATATATATATATATATATATATATGTATGTATCACAACTGTCAAAATTACAAGAATGGAGAGGCTTTTCTGGAAAAGCAATGAACCTGTAACTCCAATTGACATTGTGGGAGTGGTGGACATTCAACGTGCATTTTGAAATAAGCTCATACTGACAGATGACAGAATCAGAAAGGAGGTAAGGTAGGAAAACAATGTGCTGAAAATACACAAAATGTATTTAGTGCACAGAAACATACAGGATTCTCCTAATTAGTAACCCCATTTAAACAAAATTGTTTTGAAACACTTAGATAAAACTTTGTCTGTGACAGAATGATACATGAAATATTTAATTAGATAACCACTGGTTTATTCAATTTTTATTTCAAGGCCAAGAGGGATCTTTGTGATTCTATAATCATGGACCAGATTCCTGAATTTTGGGCACTGTGTGTCCCATCCCTGCTCCTGTTTTGGCAGTTACAGTGTGCCCCCACTAGCAACTAACATTACATGAGTGGAGAAACCATTTATTACTTTAATCAGATATTAGCACTGTATTTTCTGAAACTGACATTACACACCCAAACAGCTTGTTGATAAAGAAAACACACACACACACAAATCCTTACCCCTACCCTTGTTCCCAAAGTTTGTCAAGTACATGAACTTTGCAAACATTTTGAAAGGGAAGATGAATACAAAATGAAAACAGCCATACCATCACAGCACATCACAGCAGATAAATGTTAGAAGAGTTTACAGTTAATATACCTCTTGTTCTACAACAGGCTGTACTGGTTTTCCTTCTACATACTACGGAGTTGCAGGGAGAATAATTTCAAAGTTTGATGGAAAAAAGCAACAGACAAATGTTAGTATTAACGTACATACATCAATTATAGTGTGATTACTATAGTGACGCTACTTAATGCATTGACAACATATTACAAGGTCTGTTATCTCTTCATTTTATAAAGTATTTAACCTTTAAATGTGTTTGTTCAAACCAGTTTACTAATTTTGTGCCCAGTTTAGGTTCTGTTGTGATCAAAGAGATTTTGCTATTTTTAGGCTTCTGGGTGGTCCCATGGCAGCCACATAACACTTAAAACGGTACGAAAATGTCTGATGTTAAAAGAGAATTTATGCAGTACTGTATGGATCCATCTGAAAACCACAAAGAAGAGCCGTGAAAAATATAAGCATGGCTAGGTCAGAAACACCAGTATGTTTTATTTCATTTTTATTGTTGCTGGACACAATTGGAGTTTGAGTTTTGTGCAAACAACACCAGCAGCAAAGGTTCTGCTGGACTCAGTGACAGGGGCAAAGTCTTGTGCTCTGTCAGCAAAACAAGTTTTCTGGGGCTTAGTTTTGGTTAAGTTGTGACTACTTCTTGTTTAAATATAGGGAGGTCTGGTCTCATTTATTTCACTAAGAAGCCTCATGCCTAAATTAGGGCATACAATTCAAATTCCTTGCTGAACTAGGGTCTCACTGACTAAAGTTCTGTCACATCCTTCATTTTTTCTATATGGACTCTGATTTGATAGATACAGCAGATTTGCAGCCTAAATGTGTAGTTGGAGCCTTATCATATCATAGAGACAAATAGATTATTTTTTTTAAGACAAGATTAAGACAAGAAAATAATTTAAAAGTTATGAAAAGAAAACAGACCTTCATAAATTACACACAGAATGAAATGTTAGCTGTCAAATGATCTGTCATGTGTGTGACCACAATCAAATGAGTGCAACATAAATTTCAAACATTTTATTTGGTCATGTAATCTAGTATTAAGCCTAGTTTTGGCATAGAAAATGTCAGTAATAGTCCTGTAAGTTACACGTACACATGCAGAAAAAAACTTCAGCGTACATAATGACAAATAAAACCTCTGGACCATAGCATAATGAGACTTGGTAAATTGGAAAGTCTTTACTCTGGAATGGAATGAAGCCTTGGAGTTAACAACAGTGCTACTGCTGTTTAACTAAGGCAGCATCACTACCATCTTCAAGAATGCCATTTATATCAGAAGTCAAAGTTAGGGAGTGGCGTTCATATTTACGTGCAAACACTCAAAGGAATCCTATGTGAAAATGCACGCCCAGTCCCAATGCTTCTTTTTAATACTTCCAGGTATGTTGTCTTAATATTTTAGCAGATTGGAAATCAAAAACATTTTTAAAACAGTAATCTATAAACAAAATCATACTGCAGTTCAACAAAATGACTTCTCATTATTTGCTGTACTTCTGTCCTGGTTTCAGTTAGAACAAAGTTAATTTTCTTCCTAGTAGCTGGTAGAATGCTATGTTTAGGCTTAGGATGAGAAGAGTGCTGATAACACCCCGATGTTTTAATTGTTGCAGAGCAGTGCTTATACTAAGCCAAGGACATCTCAGCTTCTTGCTCTGTCCTGCCAACGGGCAGGCTGGGGGTGCAGTAAGAGCTGGGAGGGGACAGACCCAGGACAGGTGACCCAAACGAGCCAAAGGGGTATTCCATACCATCTGGGGTCATGCTAAACAATATATAGGGGTGGCTAGCCGGGGGGAGGGGGCCGGACTGCTCGGGGTTAGGCTGGGCATCAGTCAGCAGGTGGTGAGCAATTGCATTGTGCATCACTTGTTTGTACACATTATTATTAGTAGTACTATTATCATCATTGTATTATTATTATTATTATTGTTATTATTATTTTCCTATCTTATTAAACTGTCTTTATCTCAACTCACGGGCTTCACTTTCCATTTCTCTTCCCCATCCCAGAGAGGGAGGGGGGAGGGTGAGCGAATGGCTGTGTGGTGTTTAGCTGCCGGCCGGGTTAAACCACGACAACTCCTCTTAAATATTTTTTTTCTCTTAGTTGAAAAGCTGAATTTGAGGATGTGTCAAATCGTTTGTTTACTCTAAGATTAGCACTGGGACCAAAAGATGAACCTGAACTATTATATCACTAGGGTTTTTTTTTTCCACATACAACATCAGTGGTGGTTAGGTTTACTATATCTGAAGCAAACAATATTTATACTTGACCTTTATCTTTTATTCTAGAGATTTAATGCCAGAAATTTTGAGTACAAATAAACCAACCTTTTCCAGGGATTCACTCTGCAAGTCTTCTAAACTACTTGATTTTTTTTTCTGTGGGACCCTTAAAATAATAACAGGCAAAAAAGGCATTGTAAATGCAACATAATATGCTTGTGTATGTCACAACGGTATCATGTGACAGCTATCATATATCACATAATATCTTCAAATAACAGATAATTCAGAACTAGGAGATTGTTTTTGTTTTGTTTCGTTTTGTTTTGTTTTTAGCTTAAAATTCATAGTCCTGGGTTTAAAACATAGTACTCATGTAGACGATGTCAGAAACAGGAACATGGCCATGCTTATCAACAACAAAAGGCAATAAGATCCAATATCCAGTTTTAAACCTTATATATATAAATGACTTTTTAAGATACCCGCAACAAGCAAAAGTAGACTTTAATAACTCTCTGCAAACACTGTGCAATATTAAGGGCTTTTTAAAAGATTTTAAAAATGGAAGGAGAAAACAGAATTATCAAAAAACATCTGGCTATATGTTGTATATTTCAGTTAGTGTTACCAATTCTTACCTATTTAGGATTTCCAAAGTTTCTTCTTGTGAAGGGGTTAGATTAGTTGAAGATACTGGAATGGTTCCACTTCAAATCAGAATAAAATATATTAAGTACTATAATACATATATCTTCTGATATATAAAATGACTAATTCATTTGTGTAGTCCAAACCTCATACAACTAAGCATTAAAAATTTACATTTGTAATTTACAAAATTACACTTCTTTCACAGCTTTGCAAGAACTTCTGGGTAGTTAAGAACAGGCAAGACTAGATACCAACACTTAAATTAAATAATGTAGACTTAGGACAATCCCAATAAAAAGTGAGAAACAAAAGTCTTGCCTGATTTCTGTAGCTTTGTGTGGCACTGGAGATAAGGTAGCTGGTGGCAATTCTCCTGAAGAGGCCTATGTAAAATAGAAGTTTCAAGCCTGTAACTCTAGTGTCTGAATCTGAAGTGCCCATAGCAATAGGCACAAAAATTCAGCCAGGGCAAAACCCTTGTCTACATTATCTTTGCTACTACAGAGAAACCAAGACAAACAACTCATATTTACATCAGAATGTGCTTCTAAAACATCTTTACTACATACCTCTGATTTAAATAGATCTCCTTGAGGATTGTTCAAAATATTCCATTTCCTTAAAGTTGCCTCAAGTTCCTCTTCATTGCCACCAGATAGAATTCTGTCTGAAGAGCCTGCAAGCATTAAAGATTAGAAGTAGAAAGGGAGAGAAACAAGTCAAAAAAAAAAATATAACATTTAGGACCATATTCAGACAATCTAAATACTTCAGTCTCTACATTCCACTTCAGTCTTCATCTGACGCATCTAGTTTGGCAGCCTTTCCCACTCCCCAGCCCTCCTTAGTGCTCTGATTTACAAGTGAGCTGATTTATATTTGACAACAAATATAGTCATCTGCTGTTCTCTGTTCTCAGTAGCTGAGCTGCTTATGAGACAGCTTCTGAACTACTTTAATTCACAATTTGATGTTGTAAGGGAAATTCAAGTTGGTACCATTTTCTTTCTCACAGTTTATCACTTTATAGGATACATGTTAGACATTGAATGTATCATAATGCAGTGCCCCATGCTCACTTTGAGGATGAACATGTAAACATACTTCATGGTTTTCTGGATATCCCAAACTGAAATATTCCAAATTCACTATTGAAGAAGATTTTTATTGTTGAATTGTCAAAGCTGAAATACTAAATTAAAGTCTGAATATTTAGTGCTCAGCAAACTTCCAGAGTATTTTGGATGAGAAATCTTCTGGAGGTATTTCATGCATGGGATTACATACAGGGTATGGAAGAGCAGATATGCCATGACGGAGAAATTTAGACTGACATTTAAGTACTTTGATAAATCCCAATTTAAGTGATGGAGGTGCAATAGCTCTAGGCAGTTATGTAAAAGCATCAAATCTTATGTTTTAGCCTTCTCACTGTTGAGAAGAGAGACCTCTTAAAAAGTCATTTGACATGAGCTCGGTTATCATGCTGTTGAGCTAAAAACACTGTCAAAAAACTTGATACTGACCACTGGTCCTTCAGGATATGAAGTGAAACTTAGTGCTGATAACATCACAAACTATGGTTCCTGGTAGGCAGCCCCTTGGCACAAATTACTAAAACCATAAGAGCTACCTGTAGTGGCTCATGATAGTTCCTCTACATTTTATTCAGATATCAATAACTGTTTCAAGCTGATGTACTACTTTAATCCAAAACACATATTTTTTTTAGTGTACATGTTACCTATCATGACAAGTTAGTCCTCTATTGTTAATGTAACTTACTGGTCCCCTTTAGCAGAAAAAAGTGACACTTACAATGTAATGTGTTTCAGTCATATAATTATTTCATAACAGTTATATGAGACTGAAGATTTCAACCCATTGACCCTAATAAAACAACTTTTAAGCAGGGATTACACTTCAAAGGGAACCTTTAAAACCTGCCTCTAGAAATAATATATGTTTTTTTTTTTTTTTTTTTAAGGAGAAATATTTATTGGTAATCTAACCATGAAATTCTCACAAAAACACAGACAAGGTAACAAGCTCATTGGGGCTATGAAGAAAATGGAGGCATCACAGCATGTACCTCTTTTATGGAGGATCTAAGTATACACTCCAGTTCTCACTCAGGTTTGGGGTTTTTGTTTTAATATGCTGAGCATCACTAGTATTTTAGTTAATACTGTATGGAATGTCTACGCTAGCATACACTAACTCTATCATACTCTCAGCAGTACCAACTCAATAATCCAGACCATCATGGCTTGCACCTTGCTTATGCACAAAAGCCTCCTCCAAAAGCATATCCCAACAAGGGGATGGTGCACCCTAATCTGTACAGCCAGCACGTGGTTTATACATATAATATTCTGTGCACCAAAGCAACCATGGATTTCTAGTCATTCTCTCCAAACCAGAACCTGCCTAGTCAGCTGTGAGGATTTTTCTTAGGGGAGGGAAAAGGACAACAGAAATTATTATTTTCATTGCATCTCTTTCAGCAGTATGTCAGAGACAAAGAAGAAAAAAGGTCCTCCGAACAGTAAGAGATCAGATTCCAGATTCCCTGTGATAAATGCAGTATAAAAAGCATGATGAAGGAAAACACTGCTTCCTTTAACTCTAGGTGGCTGGCTGGTGCTGATCATTACTGCCATTCCTGAATTGAACTGTGGTGTATGAAATCTGAATGTACTATCTAATTAATTATTTAAGGTTCACCATCCGCTAAGGTCTCCTGGTTTCACTTTACACTGTAAAAACTTGTCATAGAAAATACCACACAAACTTAATACCTATCTGTATGCTTTAATTCATCCGCAGGAGGTGATTAATTAAACTGTCATTTTAATTTTGCATAACAGATTCTAGAACGGGATTTAGTGCAATTTAATAAAACTGCTGGAAACTTGTGCGTTTAACTAATTTGAATGAACTTTCTTAATTGTCCCTCCATCTACAGATTATGTCTCAGAATGAGCAGCATCCTGCTGTTTGCTCAGCCCTTTTCACCCTTTCTGCTCTAATTCCTTTTCATCAGATGTCTACAATCCACGTGCAACTGAGGGAATGACAACCAGCAGCAGGGATAAATGAAGTATGGAGCTTTGGCCATGAAGGACTTAAGGCATGGGCCTACACTAGGGAAGAGACTTACAGCGCTGCATGAAGGTTCTAATAACACCATGGCACCAGCTGTCCACCCAGCCATCACTGCATGGATGTAGGAGTTCTGCAACCAAAGTTCCTGCCCTACTGCAACATGTAGTAAAGCATTTTAAGGAAAGCAGTGCTGGCTTTGGATTGCCTTGGCACGTAATGAGGTAGAACTGCAGGACTTCAGACCTGACTGATAAGCAGTTCACATAGCTGTACAACTAGAGCAGTGATCTCATCAGCCATCCTTACCAATCAAAATCTTTAATGGCACCATACATAGCAGAATATAGCACCAAAATTAGGCTCTACAGAGGAATTTACTATTAACTGACGTAGAAAGCATTTTAAGCATTTTAGGGTAAAATTTAGGGAGCTGAACATGAGATTTAGTCACAGAAGTCTCTCTGAATACTAATGTTGTAACTAAATCCTCAGGCAGATTTTTTTTTTTTACTGACTATAACATAAGAACCAAAAACAAAATTTCCACCAGCTACAGTCAAAAACACACAGGCCTACAAGCCTGCTCAAGGAATATTGTGGTTCTTTCTACTCTTTCAGCACCCCAGCATGATACAAATGTATATATAATGAACTATATAGTATTATACACGTAAATTCAACAGCCAACAAATAGTAGTTGTAGTGCATGAAGTTTTTAAATGATCTGGTACTAGGAAATTATTCACAAGACATTTTACCATGAGCTGCAATCATTATTTCCTTGACCCTTCTGTACTGGCTTAGCAATAGTGTTAACTCCTCTATTCGGCGGTCCTGTGAAAAGCAGAAAATGAAATCATATTAAAAATCCTGAATTTTTATACTACACTATTATGACACATTAATTTTTGTGATTTTGGCCTGGAAACAGAAAGATGGACTGGGATTTTCTCAACAACCCCAGCTTTCTTGGCCTTTCTTCACAGGAGAAGAGCTCCAGCCCTCAGAATATCCTCGTGGCCCTCCTGTGGACTTGCTCCAACAGCTCCACGTCTTTCTTGAGCTGCAAGCCACAGAGCTGAATATAGGACTCCAGGTGGGGTCTCACAAAAGCAGAATATTTTATTTTGTGAGACTATTGAAGGTAATGGCTCTATATTGAACATTTATTAACCTGTGAGTCAACTGACCACTAGTTTCCAAGGAAATGACCCTCCTTTCCCTGTCAGTATACCCAGATATTAGGACATAATCAACAGTATTTTGTTCCCTTCAAATTCAAAAAACTTATGGAGCCTTGGAACAATTTTGGAAAGAGATATCGCTACATCTTTTATTTTCCAGATGTAAATTTTACCTTTTTGAGTGTGTAAAAACTGGAGATCGTTATGAGTTTCATTAATTTTCTCTAGAATTAACATTGCTTTGTCCAGATCCCCCACTTACTGAAGGAAGTTTTTAGGAATGCATATTACTGGGAAAGTGATCATATATGTCACCAAAAATGAAAATCTTGTTGCCTGTTTATTATCATAAAACAAGAACTACAATTTCCTCAAGAACTAATCATGAATAAAACTTCTAAAAATAAGGAACACTTTATGTAATAAGTCAGTGACATCTGAAGGCTTTGCACTTGAATTGTTCAATTGACAGACAAGCAGCGGAGGTGATGAGAGTCAAAAAACAGCAGCAACAACAACAAACATATTTACAATTTAAATGTATCTAATTTCACTCTTCCTCTCCTTTATTACTCCGTGCACACATCCTTTCGGCCCTTGTCTCTTTCAGACCTGATCCCTATTCTTAGAAGAGTTTAGTCTGAACCAAAGGCATTTTTTACTTTATTTTTCTATCACGATGTGAACTAGGGATACCAATGTATACTTTAGATTAAGTTTGGAAAATAAAGAACTGCCTAAGATGAGCACATCCTAGCACTTTCTAATAGCAGAAAACCAGAGATTCTGCTCGTTACAACCTTGGTGTTCTGTTCTGTATTGGGTGTATGGGCAAGGGTTTGGTAGTTGGGGGCTGCAGAAGTGGCTGCAGCCCGTGGAGGAGCCCCCGGTGGAGCAGGTGGATGTGGCCTGGAGGAGGCTGCGGCCCATGGAGAGCCCCCGCAGGAGCAGGCCCCAGGCCGGAGCTGCTGCCCGTGGAGAGGAGCCCACGCAGGAGCAGGGGGCTGGGGGGAGCTGCCGCCCACCCGTGGGGGACCCATGCTGGAGCAGTTTGCTCCTGGGGGATGGATGGACCTCATGGTATGGACCCATGCTGGAGCAGTTCCTGAAGAGCTGCTGCCTGTGGACAGCCCCCGCAGGATCAGTGCAGGAAGGACGGCATCCTGAGGGAGAGACCCCATGGGGAGCAGGGGCAGAGAGGGACTGTGAAGAAGCAGCAGAGATGAAGCATCATTAGCCCCAATTGCCTGTTCCGCTGCACTACTCAAGGAGAAGAGGTGGAAGAGAAAGTCTGTGTGTGGGGGAAGGTGTTTTGAGTTTGTTTAATTTTAGTTTCTCTCTGCTCTAACTTGTTAATAACAGGTAATAAAGAATGGATTACATGTATCTCCCTATGCTGAGTCTTTTTTTCACCATGACAATAATTGTTGAGTGATCTCCCTGTCCTTATCTCAACTCTTGAGCCCTTTCCATATTATTTTCTCTCCCCTTCCTTTGAGGAGGGCGATTGAGAGCACGGTTGTGGTGGAGTTCAGCGGTCCAGCAGGGTGAAACCAACACATGCTCCCGTCTGGAATGTAATGTAACTAACGAGTTCTACTACAGGTTAGCAAGGTCAGACACAATTCCTACTTTATAAAAATAAACATTCTGTCACAGTCTCATGGCATTAATCCAAAAATCAGGGCGATATCATATGCTTGTGGAAAGCAGGCAATTCAGATCATTACAGAGATTCAAAACCAACATTTCATTTTTATTATGTAGAAAGAATGATGTTTTCTCACCTTTTCTTCATTTGCAGCCAATAAAGATTCCATTCCTATCTTCAACCGTTGAACTTCTTGATCTAAAAATGTTTTCAAAATGTTATGAGAAAAATACACTTGCTATATTTAGTGTAACTGATATCTGTTTTGTACTATACTCTCCATGTTCTTATAAATTACCAAAACCATGTCAGTGGCATGGCAAATTAAACTACATTTAATTTAAAGCTTTTCAACAGCTAACTATTAAAAGCATCACACAACACAAACAAGCTGGTTTTGTTTATAAGAGGCTACACAATGCTATTTCATATTCTAAAATTCAAGAAATAAAAATAAAAGAAACAGCGAAGCTTATTTTGCAAAAGATGAGAGCGTGTTTGCTGTTATACATTTATGGAAATAAATTTAAGCGTGATTGAAAATTAATTTTATTCCATCTGGGAAAAATATTCTCAAGCTTATGAGAATTAGTTCAAGGATATTCATGAGTCTTGAAAATGAAAAATAACAATAACCATTTTGATATTCTATAATGAGGAAAATTTGTAAAATACTTTTTTCTTAAAACAGCTCAGTATAAATAACTGAGTTAAAATCTGCATCAAGAGCTAATACATAACTGCCTCACACAAGATGGTGTTACAATATAGACTCAGAGGCTATTAAAAAATGATATATTCAAAAACACCCAAAAAAACACATTTTCTGAAACATATGAGGTTGTTAATTACATCATCCGAACTTTGCTGAACCAAATCTTTCATTTTTTCTCTACATTATATTCTTAACGAGTCCTCTGGTACCAACTTGCACTAAAGCAAATCTAGATTATGGAGATAGAACCTGAAATAATTTATCTGCTGAAGCTGCCACTTCAGGAATTCATGCATTGACATTAGACCAGTCCCATTTGTTTCACAAAGGACTATGAAAAACAGATGTGCAGGCATGAAGTGAGAGAGAAGAAAGAGAATCAATACTGTAAAAGAGCATTTTAAAAGGTTTTATAACTAAATGTTGAATATACAATGCAATTTCTCAACTGTTTGCAAAAACTGGAATTACTGTTTTCTAGTAGTGATTCTGAAAAATATACACCCTGTAATGATTACATTTTAAAACACGTAAATGAACTTTGCAAACATTTCTCTTGCAAAAGAGAACACTTAGTAATTCAAGACATGCATGGACACAGCCAAATCAAAAACTGAAGCCAGCAGACAGTGGGCAAGCAATTGGAAAAAAATTAAAAAGCCATTAGAAATCACAGTCCTAATGATTTCTGTTAAAAAATATTAGACTTCAAAAAGAACTGATGTCGAGGTATTTTTAAGCACACAAAGCAAACTTTACTTAGAATATTTATAACAACATCACATATAGAAACAGTTTTTTTTTTTTTTTTCAGACCCAAATCCTTCCCTCTTTCTTTTCAATTTTGCAATAAGAAAAGTCATCTTTCCAGATATTGTATGGGTTTTACATATGTACAAATAAAAAGAGGTAAAGGTTAAGTTTTGGCTCTGTTAACCTTGACAATGTCCGTTTGAAGTCCAACTATCTGTTTTGTGAACCTCTGATTTATTTTCTGAAGTGAAATCTTACCAAAGAGGGCAAGTAACCGTCTGCTTGCTGCAAGCAATGAAAGCAATGTCTTATGTATATTACAATTAGACAGCCAAATCTAAACAAACATTGAATTACTGCTGCAGAATGCATTTGAGTTATAATTTGTGTGAAAGGAACAGTAAAATAAAGCCAAAAGTGAATTGCAAGGCTTACGTTTTTCTTTTAGCCTTCTCCTATAAACTTCCTCTACGGTGGTAAATGGTGAGAGTCAAAGTATACAGAAAAAGCACAGATTAGATAAATTTTGCATTTTAACTAGAATATGCATTCTAGCATACTAGAAAGTACATTGACATTACTCTTCTACTTTATTTGAGAAGACCACCTAAAAATTTGATGAATCAGTTTTTTTTTTTTTTTTCAGAAGCATTATTACTGCTGCATACTGTTTCTATTCAAATATAGTCTAAGTGGTTTCCTTGAAGTTAGCTTAAAGAATCTCTGTACAAGGTTTGATTCTTCTCCCGCTGGAATCAAGGAGAGTTTTACCCATCTTCAGCATGAACGGGACCAGAAACATCACTGAATGTTGAAAGTTGCTGAACACTCTACTTATTGGTAATATCTGTACCTTAAATACCATAAATTATTTGAGAATCTCATAGAAAATACAAAATCCTATTAGTAGGAGAGTTTGTCTACAAAACACTGCTGTTAGAGAAACTAATTTTCTAGTTAGACATGCAGTACTTTACATGCACAAGCTCTGCAAATGAGTTAAATTAGCACTAAGTACATGTTAAGGCTTTCCTGGAAAGAACTGTCACTTCTTCAGAATAAATAACAGTCAAAAGTACAGACTGTCCTCTTCAAGAAAAGAGGTGTCTGCATTAATTCCTGTAAGGAGTCTCTTGTTAAGCCCTAATAAAGAGGTAGCACAAGTTACCTAAATTGCCTCTTAGCAAAGGCTCTATTTGAAAGCATTAGTTAACATACACAAAAAAGTTAGTGCAGCTGTCTGATACACTGTGGCAAACTATACACAAATGTTCCTGCACAGAGTCAATATTGTAGAAGAAGGTCACTAGTATCATAATGCTCTTGGCCCAGCAATTGACAGAAGCTCTAGGGAGTCAGTAGGTTCAGAGAACTGTGGCATGACTGGTTGGGACCAAAGTGTAAATGAACTGATTTAGCTGCTATTGATGTGTATCAAGCATACAGATTTAAAACAAATCTGCATTACAATCCTGAACAAATGAAAAGCGTGAATTAACAAATACATTTGAGAATGGTATGTCACTGAAACATTATATTTAACTACTACTGTCACTTTTTTTCCTCTTAAAAAACATCAGCTATAAAGGTTCTTCAATGAAATTTTGAAGGTAGACACAAAAAATATATTCATACTGAACAACAATGACTGTTTCAAATTATAAAGATAATCCCAGTAGGAAAAAAATCAGTACAATTCCCCTCCTCTTACCTCTTTCTGCAACTTCGCTATGTGATGAGGTCCTAGATAGTTGACTTTGTAAGCGTTCAATTTCTGCATCTTTGAGAGCTAATTGCTCCTGAAGCTGGGCTATCTCTGCCTGAAAGAGAGTAAAAGAAATTCAGAATAACATTGTCACAGATTGTCTGTGATTCTTCCCCATGAACTAGAAGATTTCTAAGCATAACACTTTATTTTGAATGATGTCCTGTTCCCACTTTGGGACATAACACTACAACAATCTTATGCATTTCATGGTATTGCTATCCTATTCCTTTTACACTCACTTTAACAGCTCACTTTTTACAAAAACTAGCTCTCAGAGAAGAGAGTTTGAGAAAGACAAGATTTTCAACAATTTGTATAGGTAAAGAAACTTTAGAAAGCTCTCAGCACTACAATGCTGACCATTCAATAATGACTACAATAGGGCAACTCCTGAGTTTTTACATGAAGACCACTATAAAATAGCAAAGCATTTTAAATATATATATATATACACACACACGCATACAGCAATTATCGTAAAAGGAAAGCATGCCATGAAAGAAGTGATTGTCCAGCTTGAAACATAGTGACTCATCTCTTTTTGCTATTTATGAGAAAAACTGTCAACAACATGCTTTACTAAGTTAGTAACTTCATTACGATTTTCTTCAGCACCCTTAAAGTGTTTATAGTTAATCCTCTCCACTTCAAGCATACAAAACTTCCTTACAATTTAAAAAAAATAAGTAATGTGTGACCAGTTGATCAACATATTAAAATAAAGGGGGAAAAACGCAAAGCACCAAACAGTAGATGAACAAGATAAAAGATCGACCGGTTTATTCTAATGTACAAACTTATCTTTTAACCAGGAAGCAAATGGATGGCAGTAAGAGTTTACTACTCTGCCTGCAATTCCTCATGGGGTAGAGGAATCTGCCTTGCTGCATCTCTGAAGGGCTCGTACACTTCCCAGTGACTAATGTGCTTTTTATATCCAGTCATGGAAATATTCCAATTTCTCATCTAAGACACTGGAGCAACAGGAAGACAGAGCTTCAGGCCTCTTAATACTAGATTTGGATTTGCCTCTGCTCATCTATTTGATCTCATAGTACTCTTAAATGCCCTCCTTTCCTTTTAATTTCTCATTCCTGTTATCTCTGCAATTACTTTTTTTCTTCTTCTCTCTTTCCCTCTATTTTTCTTCCTTTCTCTTTCTGTATCTTCTCTCACACATTTTACTATTCTCTCTTATTTTCATTTTGCTTCTACCCTTTCCATAATCTTTATCTATCTTGGCAGCTGGCCACATTCTGCTTAACAAAATATTTTCCCAAAGGCTGTTCATTGCTGCCACGTCAGAGAAAACATTTTCATGGAAATAAGAGCTTTTAACTTAATAGAAAAAAATATGATAGCAAAATTTCAATATTCATCTAAGAATTCTCTAAAAAAATGTTAATACAGAGAACAACTATCTGTCATATCTGGATCAAGGTATCAAGGATTACAAAGAAAACTCAGTTTAATAATTTGAAATGTTTTTTTTTTTTTTTTTTTTTTTTTTTTTTAAGATCCAACCACAACTCGAAAAAAGTCAATCATTTATATAAAGTTATTATAACACCACACATATGAAAGCAAAGATGTGATTACAGAACAGAAAAGTGCTCCTCAACAGGGAAAATAGTAAGCACCTTTTAATCTAGTGGGAAAGGGCTAAAAATTTAAATTAGAAATAAAGTGCAAGTGTTTAATGATGACAACGTTCAACCAGAAAAATAAATTACAAGCAAAAATGACCAAATGTGTCATATGTTGAGTTATTCCAGATGAAAATCCGACAGCCTTCCAGGAGTTAAGGTCAACCCAGGGGTAAAACAGATACGCTCTTTGATACTGACGTGAAGACAGAGTAGATGATCTAATAGTGTATTTTGGGCTTAACCTCTGTTAAAATAAATTCCATAGTAAGTCAACACCCATCCAACTTTGCATGTCTCTTCTCTTCAGTCTAGAAAGCACGTTCCACAGAGGCTTGTTACCATTATACAAATAAAAGACAGAAAATCTTCAAGGGAGGCTCCTTCCCTGAACAATTCTTTTGTTAGATGAAATGCCTCTTTTTTATTTTTTTATTTTTTTTAAGAAGAAATACAAAAATTAGGAATGGCAGGGTGGGAACAGAAAGCATAAAAAGAATCTACAAAAACTGTAGTCCAAAATACTTATTACAAAGTTGCTTCAAGAAAAAACAGACTACACTAGGCATTGACACAAGGCAATCGTAACAGAAGTAAATACTGATGAGAAGTATGTTTGCCAGTGTCTAGCTGCAGTAGGCCTGTCATTAGCAAGTGTTAAGTATTCTGCTTACTTTAGTTGCTTTTAATTTCCACTCGTATTGATTTCTTTCATTTTCCAGTTCTTCCACTTTAATTTTGAGGTGTCTAAGTTCCTGTAGCAAACCCTGCAAGGAAGAAAAACTAAAAGTAAGATTACTCAGGAAGATATTAATTTTCCATGGTTATGCATTCAAGATCATGCAAGAATTATGCAGTAATGAACACTGAACCAACACATACAGAAGTTGTGGCCTAGTTTGAGCAGACAAAAACTATTTTTAATTGAGAGATTATTATAAGGAACAGTTTCTCAAACACGATACCTGAAATTATGCACAAATTTCTTAGTCATAGTAAGGAAGACATCTGACTTTAGGAATCCCTGTGAATCTCAGTGAAAAATTAACGAAAAAATCTACATCTACAGTCTCATACAGCATTAACGATTGTTTTTTATTTGTTTTCACTACCACCAGAAAGCAGGCAGAAAAATGGGAAGTACTGACAGATTACTGACTTTCATTAAAGCAACATTTGTCCCTCCAAACAAGTGTTTAAGCTACTTACCAAGAAAAATAACTGAGACTAAGTGATATTCACTTATAGGCCTTTAATACCACACACATAGAGTCAAATATGACTAGCAATATGTCACTGATTGCATTGATTGTTGCATTGATTTTTGCAACTTTGCAAACAGGGTTGATGCAGCATAGAGTTGCAGCCATCTCTGGCTATTCCTCTGACAACGTTGTCCCTTAAATGTCCTTTCTCCCTTTCCTTCATAGAGCCAAATCTTAATGCTTATTCTTGAGGACAATACCAATAAGTTGTTGATAGAACTCTGATGAGACCAAATGTCTTAAAATGAACTGAGGAACATAAAATATTGGAAGCATAACCCAGTTTTGGAGTCCTGTATAGTACATACATTAAACAACCATACTAGTATCTCAGATAAAATGAATACTTATTAGAAAACGTTTTATACCTGTGTTAAGCTTTTAAGATATTCAGGAATTAATTATCATCTGTGTTCAAAGGACTGGTTAGGGTGTCATTGTTGTGAGAAAAATTACCCAACTACCAAACCATGCTACCATGCTGCATATCAAACAAATTTCAACTAAGAAAACAAGGGGAAAAAAAAAAAAAAAAAAAAAAAGGAAAAAGGAGGAAAAAAAGCCCCACACCAGCACTAGACCTATGAGTAAAAAGCAAGTCATGTAATACCTGAGAGAGGTGATTGGTTCTTCTGGATATCTGTGCTGTAGGACATAGATATCAAGACTGACCAAATTTGTCCCAGTGACCAGGGGAGAAAAGTGGGGGGAATAAACTGTCTGTTGTCTTTTTTGTTTCTTTGGTTGTTTTATTTTTTTTTCTTCCCTATTTGTTTGTTGTAATTTTTGCAGCCACCTCTCTCTTACTCATGAGAGTCACAGCGATTAATGCCAACAATTCACAACACAGCCCTGGTTAGTGGAATTTAGTTTCTGCAAGAGAAGAGTCAATACACAAACTTCTGCTAAGGTGTACTTCTCGTACATCACACTGAGAGCAATTCTTCTGGCTGAGAGTCTCTATCACTGATCTTGGACTAGGGTGAGGGCCATTAGGTGTCACATCTGGTTTCCTATCTTGAGACTTTCTTTCTTGGATTCTACTATTAATTTCCAGCTGCAGTCTACACATCTGCTCCTGGAGCTCACTTATCAGGTTCACTACCGACTGAAAACATGGAGAAAAAAAAAAAAAAGACAGGTGAGAAAGAAAATGAAGACAATATGCAAAGAAAATATTTCTACAGTTGTAGCACAGAGAAATACAGGGAGCATATCAAACTATAGAGACAATGTGTTTTCCTTCTGTTATAGGTAAATAGCCATAAATTTGGAATATCGTGCAGAGCACTGTAGTTCCGTAGAACAGAATCTATGTTCCAGACTAATTCATGATTCCAATCCTGATACAAAGATCAGAATTTGGGCCTGCATTTTCAGTAAATTATCCAGTCAGATGAAGTCAGATTTTAGGAAAAAAAATGGAACATATTTTGATATGCTGGCTGAGAGGCAGCCTTTTGTTGAAATTGATTTTGTTACATGGAGAAATCATCCACTAGGGAAAAAAAAATTAGCTCAGCTGAGGCCATAATCTACTCTTTCCCAATCTATAAACAAAATTTACTAGTAAAATCACTCTATTTCCAAGTTTAGCAAGGGTCAGAAAAATACTCCATTACCTAGCTTGAAAGCTAGGCAGTATCTGGACCCTGAGAAACAGTTAAGCAACATGGAGAAATCAAAGAATACCACAGAAGCAATGGCCTTAAAGTATACTGATTTGCTGGCTAGCTTCTCTGAAGCAATCAGTGATACACAAACACACAGACACACACACACACAATCCAGTTAAAGAAAGCAAGCCAAATACAACTATTAAAATCTATATAAAAATTCACTTAAATTGCCCAATTCAGCAGCAAATAGTGCTGGGTATTTTATCAGATATTACAAGTTTGGAGGGCTTTTCTCTGAATTTTCATGCACATTAACAACATATGTTTTGTGACTTCTCAGTTTTAACCAAGAGAAATAAATTGCATGAGATTAATCCAACTCCCAAGGGAGTGAAAAAGTTTTTAATGGACAGAAGACCAGATGAAAAAAGCACACATACTTATTTTTATTCTTCCTTACAATGAATAAGAGTCCTCCTATAATCCCAGCTCTCTGCTGATTCAATAAAGCTGCTTGCTCAGTGCTAGGGAACGGCTATGGCGAGGACAGGACACTGTTCCAACCAGGAGACTATTTCAGACAACCAATCTCAAACTGCACCAGCACCCACAGGCAAGCCCAAATATTCACAAAGATTCTCTTTCAAAAGCTTACACCAGTTAGCTAAAAGAGATTCACATCAGTTAAGTATTTTTCAAGTACAGTGTGCTTATGATAAAATTCAGAATAGCAGCTGCATATATTTCCCTTTGTACGAATCACTCTGAATCAGGCTCACAATGTCTGATGCTCGTCCTTTTACATCCAACAAACTTTTTAGACATATAAACGAGAATTAGCTCCTTAAACAATCAAAAAATTTAGAAAGTGTACTGTGCCTCAGTATACCAGCTCTCTAATATAAAGTCTTTTTTATGCTGAAATATTTTGCCAGAGCTGTACAGCTAAGAGAAAGATAGCTTCCTTCAGTATCAGCTCACCTAAGTGAAATCGTCTCTTTCGTATATTCAGTGTCTACATTTCCCACTCCGCAGCAACACAGTGGGACTCTGGTGAGGGGAACATCCCTGTTGCTAACTCTTCCTCTTATAAAAGAACTGCAAAGAACACTCATCAAACTTGCTTGTATAATTTAGATGCTATCCACACCCCCTCCGCCTTCCATGCTTTGATTTTGTTTCTTTTTTACCATCATCTCCACAATCAGATACCTCCCTGAGCAGTACCAACTGGCAAGTGGAATCCTCAGGACACATGCCCATCTGCCTTGCTTTCTTTTAAGCACCACGATACTAGTCTGTGCTTGTCCTTGACACAGAACACTGCTAAACCATATGAGGTTGTAAAGAAACACTTGTTAAACAATATACACAGACTCGCAGTGGCTCCAGTTGCAGCAGTGTGGGAGAGTTCAGAACCACTATTGCTGCTGCCTTGTAATTCTTTCTCTTCTGAGTCATATCAAAAAAAAAAAAAAAAAAAAAAAAAAAAAAAAAAAAAACACAATGGGAAACACTGCATCCAACATACTTCCCTCAGGGAAGACCTGACTGCACAGAAACGACAGAAATCCTTACCTCTGTGAAGGGTAAGATAGGTCTATGGAAGAGTAAAAGATGAACTCCAGATGCAATATATGCCTCTACAGTTGTTTCCAGTTTCAAGATGGAAAAAGGCTTTTAATTTCTGAGATTCTTTCACAGCATGAAAATTTATTGACACTAAAATACCCTGGCTTGGATTTGACTCAGGTGAGACGGCACACCCAAATCCCCAGAGCTGTGCTGTACAGAAGACCAGAAGGGGTATTTGGCTCACTGACTCATGTTCCTCTGAAATGGCAAGTAACTGTGTAGTAGATATTTAATTCAAAAGTACCCACAAAACACTTTTCAACAGCTTATAGCAAACTTCAGATCATCAGTACGGAAAAGCAAAAATCACCGAACTTATATGACAGAAAATAAAAAGTAGGAGAGAACAAAGGCTGTTAAGCAAGCTGAAATGGACAATTATTTCTGCAGCCCCGATGGTGACAGAAAGTCTCTTTTGTCTATGTTTGGGTAAAACAGGCATCTGGGCTGCAGCTAAGCACTTAGTAATGACTTGGCAATGTTGCTTTCTCATAATTCGTTGCATTGAGGAAAGATGTTTGTAAAATTTCTAAGGCTTCTCAGGTAAGAGAAAAGCTACACAAATACCCTTGGGTGAGATTTCAAAACCCTTCACAGCATCATCACTGCAGCAAACAGAGCAGAACTTATTCTACAAAAAGGGAATTAAAGTGACAAAGGCAAGAATGAGACCATCCGTTTACAAGCAGCCATTCTTCTGGCTCCTGTATCATATGTATAAATAAATGGCACTATAAATGTAGCATGTGCTTTTGAAAAGCCAAAGACAAGTGGCATTCAGTCTGAAATTAATACCTTTGAGAGGAGGTTAGAGAAACTCTTTACTGCTAACTAAAACTAAATCTAAACCACAGCTGCACAAGATAAAGTGAAATGTATCTGACAGATTAAGATTCACTCATATTTAGAAGGATATCTTAATTTGCTTTGTTTCTCCCCAACCCAATGAGAGAAATTCTGCAGATAAATTCTATGTGACTGGAAACAGCTGCCATGAAATGAGCTGACACAAAATTAGACTAAAAACGAAGTATGTTTTAGCTGACTTATTCTGCAATTTCACATCTCATTTTAATTTTTTTTTGAACCCATTATAGTTGACCCTGCCATTTCTAAATATAATGAATTATAATTAAGAGGCTGTTTAAAATAGTTTAACAACTAGAGGATGCCTCTGTAACACATGCCATGGTGAAAACTGAGGACTGTTCTGATAGTAGCAAAACTATCAAATCACTGTCCTGCTCAACTCTATCAATCCTAAAAGTCTTGAATTGGCCAACTGCAGTATAAGAGAAAGGCTTTAGCTCTGTCACTCACAACTTTGTTCCATTTGTGTAAAACTATTAATTGCAATTTCATTTGACATATTAGACACTGTAACAGCATGTTGTAGTAGCCACGGCATTCAGATATACAATTACAGTGAGATTAATTTCATTCAGTCATTGTCAGTTTGGAGAGTGGCCTCCCTTTGAAGCAGTTACATTACCACAGTACAGTAGCGTATGTGTACACAAGCAAACAGTCTACCTTCAGTTTGCTCTTAAAAGTGGATTATTCACTGAAAAGATGTAGTCAGGCAGTGGAAGCTAGCAATTTTGGAAGACAAAGGTATTGCCAAATTTGAGCAGCATTTGTTGTCCAATAGTATAAAGAAAATATGTTAATAAATTTCATTGTGATGTTTGAAATTGCGTTTGTATTGAGAATTAATAAAAACTATAGTAAAAGGAACTGAAGTAGGGTTAAGGCTTTACAATTCAAGTAAGCATTCAATTTGATTGAAAGCAACCCCCTGATTATCTTGACAAATTAGATTAAGATTTATTCAGAACAATCGGAAATAAATAAGTGTCTTAGCAAGCAAACTGAAAACGCTCTTTATTTCCCACAGCTTTAGGTACAACATCCCTTTTCCTTGCTCTGTATGGATAGGTTTGCAACTTCCAACAGGCCAGAAATCTAATCACATCTTGGGGTAATTAATAATTCAGGGCACACTTAACACAATGATTCTCAACTTTTCCATCAGATTAGAATCCTTTTCCATCTCAGTGGGGCATTTCCTATCACTTAGCAATACAACAAGGGCTTCCAGACCAATAGAGCTTTTCCTTTGAAGTGAGCCACACACCTTGCTGCAGCAGCAGCAGAATTTCACAGGTCACAGTCACCCTCATTGCAGGCCCAGACCTAATCAGCACGTGAAATTACTGTCAGTCCAAATGCACTCAGAAGCTTTATTGCTTTCCAAGAGTCAGGCTGACTGTGCATGTCTTGGAATAATTCAAGCAGCTTCTTCCTGGTATTCACCATGCAATGGGAAGTCTAAAGGCCTCTTAGGAAGACTACAGCTGGGAACAGGCTCCCACCTGTAGCAATTACATGTTGCACAGACCTGTTTAGGTTTTCAAGGCAGTACGAGACTGCTTAGGCTTTCTGTACACAAGACGCTGACAATTATGGGTGAGAGAGCATGAGAAGGCTACAGGTGGTAAAACAGCAGCAGCTGGTACCACTGACTTGCAACCTCTGCCAGAAAATGCTCTCTCTAAGCTATCTTTTCATCTCTAAAGAAAACTTCAGAGGACAAATAAGTCAAAAAATGAACACACCCTAAACTTATCATGTCACTGCAAGTAAATTACCTAGGCATAGTTATCAAATATTCCACTATCAACAATATGGAGAACAGTTTTCTAACACTGGCTGGATTTCAGTTTCTCCTAAGTCAACAGGAACATAAAGTCTTTTTTTTTTTTAGTCAACAAAGTATAAATCTTGACTCAAGCCACAGCCCTATTAATCCTCCCCTGCTAGGTAACCCTCCCAGGCTAGGCGGTCCCCTTGCAAGACCACTGGGTAGACATACACACAACACTTCATCTGAATGCCTGTCTTCCATAATCCCTTTCTTCTCTGTTTCCCACCTGCTGCTTGCTACCATAGAATTTTCTGTGGGACTGTACCCAGTAAAGCAAATGGATGTTGTTCATATTATTCCCCATTTCATATTCTCTTCCTTAACTAATACTGTAAAAATCAAAGCTCCTTTGATGTGCAGAACACTACACATCTAAGGGGAGAAAGGATGAGAATCACCTCCAATGCAAGTGTTTTTTTTCCTACTATTTATTATGTCACCACAAGGGAAAAGGTCCACGTGAAGAAAATGCTCTTTCTCTTGCCTCTCCCTGAATGAATTAAAGTCACTGAGGGTCTCTGCTTACAAATGTCTGTAGCATCCCTGATACTGCTGAGCTTACAGTATTTCTCTGTCATAAAACAAGGAAACAAGCTCGGTAGGCTTCAAACATCCATGCCAGTACAGCTTCCCTTTCCTGGAAAGGAAAGGGTTACCAGAAAGACAGTATGCTGCTGAAAGGGACTTTGTGTCTTGATTAAAGCCAAACAGCAACCTTTGAAGCATAATGAGAGAGAGGAAAAGAAACCACATCCCAAAAATGCATAACCATATTCCTCACTGAATTCACAGGGCCAATGACAGACTGTGCTGTAAATATGCAAGATCCCATTGCATGCTGATTTCAGCTCAAAAACTCAGGTGTATGACAGCATACTACAGACACAGATAGGAAAAAAAAATAAAAAAGAAAACAATCTAAAGAAACTCACCTCAGCTTTGTTTTGTTTCTCTTCATATTCACTCTGTTCCTTCTCCATACCAACCAGCTTAATTTTCAGGTCTGAAACTTCAGCCATTAGATCCAATTTCTGAGTCTCTAGTGATGTTCGACTTAGCAGCTCCTGAAAGCAAAGCAGAAAATTTTCCTGAGTTATTTTTATTTGAACACTGACAGAATGCTGCATGATTTGCTGACAGTTCCATACATAGGTGTCTACCCCTTTGTTTATGTTTTCAATACAAAAGCAAAATGATTCTTTTCTTCAAAAGCCACATTCACTATTACTTTACTGTGCAAAAAGCATTTAATGCTGAAAGATAGATTTAACACAGTCATTCACTGCAGGCAGAAAAAGTAACTCAAAAAGTACGGAGTGATTGGCAAATTCATGTGAAAGCACATTTCTTTACCTCTCTTTATGTTGCCTATACTTTGAACTGTTTGAACTGCATGTTTCGAGTTCTGCAGCTATTTTCACCTACACATTCTCCTGTGTTAATCACTAAACCACTGTCCTCTTCCCCACTTCAATAAAATGTCTGGCACAGTGTTTATTTTTGCACAAGACATGAGATCAGAAAACAACACTAAGGCTGAACACACACAAACCTACATCATAACATAGAGGCCTTCAGACAACACACTATAGAACAGTTGACTGCTTCCTAAGATATTCAGCAGATGGAGCTACATTTTAGTATTATAATGCAGTGTTTTAGAACATTTTATCATACGTTATTCAGCAAAGGTTATGTTACAGAACAAGCACCCTAACCAAAACAGTACCAAAGATAAGCAACATTTCTGTAGTCATGCTAACAGTACTTTAAGTTTATACTGGGTGGTACTTGGTAACTTTTCAACACTACTAACTGTAGAGGGAACAACATTGAAAAAGAAGCAATAATACCCAACTGGAACCTAAAAGGTAATATCTAAACTGACTAATACCAAACTAGAAACAATTGGCCATGACTTTTGCTCGTGTGCCCTGAGTTCATTTTTCAGATTGCAGAGAAAGGCATACTTTGGACAGAGTGATATCACTGTATTTGGAAAACATTCACCATTCACCTTCATTGCATCTTTCAGTTTCCAAGAAAGCAAAAGCCAAAAATCTTCAAAAACGTAACAGAATATATTTGAAGTTGCATCTCTTGGTCTCTATTTTCAAAGTGAAAAATCTATTCAGGAGTTTAAGTCCTACTGAAAATTCAATACTTAACTTTCCAAGTGCCTAATTTTATTTATTTATTTATTGGATATTCTATTTTTTAAATTTTGATGGTTATTTGTAACTCACATCTATGTTTTGATCACATGAAACATACTGAGGAATTACAGCAGATTCTGCTTTGAATTACATGGAAATACCTTAACTGAATTTAGCATAGGTATTCCGGATCTATGCTGATGTTACTGAGAGGTCAAAAACTGCCCTTTCCATCAGTATGCTTTTCTCATCTTACCCTCTTCCACAAACTGCAGAGTATGTTGTATACTATGGTTTAGAGCCAAGGAAGCCACAAACAGTATTTTAAAAATTATACAGTTAAAATTCATTTGGAACCCAAATCTGCTTTATATGTAAATTGTTTTAGTCTGGTGGGGAATACTGCCCAAATCAGAAATAGCACTCAACTTACATCTGCATTGAAACACAAGTTATCTAAGCCACCCACTATTCCCAGTGTTGTGCCCACTCTGCTGACATTGGCAATGATATTTGTGTATGGACGGGAGAATAAACAAAAATGTAGTTTTATTATTATATTTATTTTTATTTTTTGGTCTTTGGATGGAATAATGAAATAATCAGGAAAAGGTAATGCACTGACTTTATTCCTATTCTAAGAAGCAGTCACCTAATGAAATCCCAGTACTAGCTGCTTTCTACAAAGGTGATTACAAATTGCAATTATAAATAACCCCTCAATGTTCCAGGGATAAAGGATGACATCCTCATTAATTTACACAAGATCCAGTTCTGCGCATATTCCAGCCCTGATTGGAACAGGCTCTATACGGATGGTAACACAGCACATTTCTGCAGATTAAGATACAGCTATAAATGAGAACTCTGATAGAGAAATAGGGCCACTTAACATCAAACAATCTAGCAGGATAAGAGGCTCTATTCACTGTTGAACTAACACAACTTTATTTATTTATTTATTTATTTTGACACTGACTTGGCATTCAGTGATGCAACAGGAAGATTTCTTAATAAGGCATAGCATCCATCTAGACATTTTTAACAACGGATCTGTCCTTTGAGTACACTGTCTGTTATTACTCCCTACTTTTTCAATAGGCTCCTAAATTACACTTACTTGTGCAGTGGAGAGTAATACCTCACCCTCATTCTGAGTTCAGCAGCTCCATGTGAAGAGTAAGGTGCTAGCTGGTATGAGTGAGCATGAAGGCAGCTGAGATCATTTTTTAATCAAGTCAAACAAAACTTTACAGTTTGCTCTGAAGCTGGAGGATCAGATCCTCAGCGAGTGTAAACTGGCATAAATCTCTTGCCTTAAAATAGACAAAATAGCTAACTAGCCCTGGTTTGTTTTCAATGGAGCTACATTGATTTAAAACAGCTGACAATTTATCTTGCATCTAGAGTGTCTAACTTTTGCTTTGAAAGAAAGTGCCGTTTTAAGTAAATGTCCCCTCTTGAAATGGATAACATCTGGAAGCAATTATTTTCATCTTCAAGCAGATGCTCACAGCGAACAGCTCATTAGAGAATGTGACCCATTTTGTTACAGAGAAATTATAGTGTATTTCAGTGGTATGATGCAACTTGAAGCCAGCCAGAATAAATATGCCATTGTAAGAAAAGAAAATACAAATTTATGTTATTGGTTTTAAAGCAAAAAGGATAATATGAGAGAGGCAAAATGGTAATTAGGGTTGTAGCAGCTTTAGGAGGATCTCAAAAATCTCAAATATAGAACATATTCTAAGAAATCTTATGTATAAGCAAGTTAGTTGTTTTTCATTTAAAATCCATTAAAAATATAAATTAATTTCTTGAAGGTCCTTTTTGTGAAAATCAACTTTTAACCTTAAAAAGATAAAGAAAATGCTATTTTAGAGTAGAATAATTACAAAGATGACTCATGCAGAAGGTACAAAACATGTATGGCAGACAGATCAATGCACACCAAACTAGTTCCAAACACAACTGTATTTTTCAAATTCACTCTGTATACTTCGTAAATATTTAATCATGCTTTTCAATATTGCTAGTGAAACTGACACATGCACTATATCTCACACATTTGGTTGGCTTGGAAATACAAATTTCTCATAAAGCTGCTTATAAAATTTAACATGACAGAAAACAGCTTAGAAAGAGGGCACCCACACTATTCTAGGTTATCTGTTTTAAGCACTGTACATTTCAGGATATTTAGCAGTCTACAAAACAGATGAAATAATCATGCTATATACTGTTTCAGAAACCATAAATAAGATTCCAGACAAGTGGAAAAAAAAAAAGCAGACGCTAGGGTCTCATTTGCACTTGTGCACTGTACAAAATACAAGACTCCAAAATTTCATACTTTTCACATTCATTAAAGTAGCTGAGAGAGAGGCAGAGACAGATGGACCTACCTGGTAAGCAAAATTCAGCAAGAACCACCGCAAATGAGGACTGCACTTTCCAAGTGCTGTGTGTCAGCTGTGGTGGAAATAAGATATTTGCTTAACTGAAAACACAGCTGAGAGCAATGTACGTGTGTAATCTCCATGAAATGGTGCAACTCAGTAGCAGAAAGTGAATTACAGCCCTCCAATTCATCATTTGTCCATTATATAGTTAAGCAACAGAAAGGATAGAACTTCCCATTGCATTCACAAATTGGACAGCCCTTTGCATATATCTGACAAGCAGATGCGCCTATAACTGTAAAATAATAAAACAGTGCAATGCTCACCTGTATAGATAAGCTGCACAACTTGAGAGCATACTCTGAAAACCTCACGCCTTACAACCAGAGCAGCACAGAGCACACTTCAAACTCTGAAACAGTAAGCTAGCTGCTGGCAAGGAGTTACCACACGTTATAAACAAGTGCTGAAATTCATTTAAGATCAGATAACTGAGGCAATTGAAAGTTGAAGGAATGAACCTTGCCAGCCAACAAAGTTCCTGAGAAGCAAACAGATACACACCAGATTTGCACTGTGCAACCAAGGTAGGATTCCATCTCCCTTGAGAAAAAGACAACAGCAAAAACAGAATAGGTACACGCTAAATTGCATGGGATTCAAGTTCCTACTCTAATACAGCTCCTCCCTGCATTTTTTTTTTTTTTTTTAATTTTTTTAAGAACATTCTCAATTGCGCCTCACCAAGGATGTTGTCTGGCACATGTTCACCTGCTCTGCGCACCCAGGTAGAAATTAGCCATAAACTAACACCAGAAAGAGGAAAAGCACAGAAATTCACTCCTGTTCATTCAAGTGTTTCAGTCTCCATGTGTTTAAGACAGAAAAAACCCTAAAGCCAAGCACTTTGTACTTTGCAACAGAATTTAATCGACAGAAGACACAATAATCCTTATGCAATGCAGCGATCTGACAAGATTCCTCTGGATTGCTTTGTGCAACTACGTGTCACAAATAAGCTGGAAGGCAAAAACAAACTGTCAAACCACATTTAGGATTTGGTACAGGTCAGGCAGAAGACAGCCACTGCCACACAGTTCAGCATTTTGGCACAACTTTGGTTGGCAAAATAACCTGTACATTTTATGCCATAGAGCTTCAATGACAACTAGTATCTGCTAAATCAATCAAGTGCAGCACAGGAATAGCAAAGAAGTATTTTCACTTGCGATAATTACTATACCAAATGCACTTAAAAGAACTGTGGAAGTGAAATCCGAATGTGTAGAAAATTCCCTTTTCAAACTGACAAGAATTACAACATTGATTCCATCGCACCAGTGCATTTGCGTTCTGGCTGGCTGGTGCTTTCTGTTATGGGACAATTTAGGACAACTACTTTATCTATATGTAGAGAGAGCAAAATCTACTTTTGCTTTCCAATTCTGTTCTACATTTATTCACAGTACAAATGAAGCAAAAGTTGATCAAATGTGGATAGGAAGTCCCTCCGAGGCTAATGTAGCAGATGTTCAAGATCCCCTCTTCGCTTAAAATTTCTTTTTTAAAATTCACTGGAAGTTCTTAGAAATGCTACAGATTAATTTAGAGCAAGACACATATCCACCATTTTTCTCTAAAATCAGCTGTAATATCACATTTTAAAGTAACTGGTATACTAGAAATGGACTGTCACAACATAAATTGTGTTTTTAAGATAATTCCAGGAGGTTTTTTGTTTATTTTTGTTTTGTTTTGAGACAAACTCATTACAACGTACTAATGGGCAAGGGAGGCAACTATTCACACAGGTATCATTTCCATGTCTTTTACACACTCATTGGCAACTAGAAGTCAATTCAGAGAGACCAAACTGGGGTCTTGTTCCTAGGCATGCCCCAGAAAATTTTCTCTTACCACTGGCTATGATTGAAGAACAAGAAAACATTTTTCTTGGCCCAAACTAAAAGGATATTTAATGACGGATCTAAAGTTTTGCCGTTGACTTTCATGAGTTCTTGAAAGACCTACTTCATTTTAAAGACAATGCAAATACCTCAAAGGCAGTGTTCTTTCTTAATTAGGGTCTGTAGTGGAAAAAGTATCCTTACAAAAGCAGAATGTTGAGTTTGACATAGTAGCATCACATGTCATGAAAACATACATGTCATATTTATTTTGGCTGTGGTTTCATAAACATCTAGGTCAAATGTGCAGCCCACCACTGTCCTTATGCCATGCCTTAACCTCTTCTGTAAGCTGGTTCAATTCACTAACCAAGCAAAAAAATATCTCCTTTTAACCACTGCCTGCCCCCCCATTCCTTTCTGCCCAGTCATAGAGAAAAAATTCTGGTGAGCATCAGAGTCAGTAAAAAATAAGTTTCAGATGCACATATTCAGGAACAGAGAGAACAAAAGAACAGAACAAAGCCTTCTCTCTCTCTTCTGTCTCTCTCTCTTTTTTTTTTTTTTTTTTTTTTTTTTTTGTAGTGGAAAACTGTTAGATGATCTCAACACATTTCCCATAAGCCCACATTGTGACTAAGGAATATTGGTCCCTCCTCTTAGAGAATCACAATTTCCTCCAAAGCAGCAGCATCTCTGTTGTTCAGCATTCAAGATGTCCATCCCAAATGCTGAACAGCCTTTTTAGGTAATTCGAACAAAGTTTATTTTAGCTGCTGTTTCAAAAGTGTTTGCATGATAGCTTTGTAGCAGGGTTCAAAACAACTGTGCATAAATCATAAGCCAAAAGGATTTTAGCCAGTAACCACACCCTTACAAAGTGGACAAGTCTCTGCTAGCACAGACTCGGAAAAGCTATTTTGCAGGGTAGCATTACATACCCTTGCTGTCGTGGTACCAACTTTTTAAGTAATTTCATTAAATTATCTTAACAAGACATATCATTTTTTCGTTGTTGTTGCTGTAGCATTTTGGGCACAAAATTAAGTTAGATTTCTTATAGTTCCCAAAATTAAAAAGACAAAGCTTATGCTGTACTCACATATATGGGTTCTCAGGTAAGTAAAAAAAAATATGCATATCCATATTGCAGTTACCTTAGTTCTACCAATACACGTTAAAGATTGCTCAAAATATGGCAATTATCTTAATCATTCCATCTTCTGTTTAGAAGAAGCTGTCAGCTTAAGATCACAAATGTAGGAATCAATGTAGTTCAATATATTCCAAATAAGTAAGCAGAACCAAGAACTAAAACTGGATTTACAATATACTTCAAGAGAATAATAGAAGTCTTTCTGAAAAGCAAGAATGTTTATACAAGCAGATAGAGGTGGATGATTATTATTTATTTATTTGTATTACAAAACAGGTAGTTTCCTGCAAAAAATAAATTAATACCGTAATACTGTCTTAATTGCCCTTGAATGATGCAGAGAATAATTCTGAATGGAAAAACTCAATGACAACATGAATATCTTTCATGTCATTACTAAGTGTCATGGGCACTTGTACAGGACATTGGAAACTGCTGACGAAGACGACCTAGTTTTACATTAAAACAGGAACCTTCTACACTCTATATGAATGCATTCATGAAGTTTGAAAACAGATTTTCATAATTTAAATATTAAATAAACAGTTACTGTTCTTTGAATTTCACTTCAGATGTCACTGAAAAACTAAACGTACTTGCTGTTTACATTTTCTAAAACACCTCTTCATTTAAGTATAGAATAAAACTTTTCATAGTTGGAAACTTTTTGGGTTACAACAGTTGTGAGACCAATTTTGTTTTGTTTTGATTATTATTTTATTATTTATTTTTTGTTTGTTTTTATTATTTATTTTGAGAAACTTGGAGAGTTCTGACTGAAAGATGTTTAGGATACAAGTTCACCATATGGAAACTGCTACCATTTAGATACAAATGTACATGGATCCTTATCATAGTAAAATAAATTTATTCAGAATAACTTAAGTTTAATTTAAAGCTTTGAATAGTTAATTGAAAGACTTGCATATTTCACACAGACTAAAATATTAAGTTTGTAACAGAACATTTCAGTAGGTGGAAAGGAGAAATACATGTTCCTTAAGAACAATATATATCCTGCAAATTTCTGGTCTATATTTTAAGGGTTAGTTTCAAATTTATTTTCAATGTCTGTGCACTGTATTACCAGCAGTTTATCTGCATGTTTAGCAACTTTTCTTGGTAGAAACAGAAGATTGCACAGGGAAATTTCTTTCATGGCCACAAAGCTATCATCTGTACAGTAACACATGAAATATTAGATACTTATTATTCATCCTTCTTCCTCAATATATGTCATGAAACACCACCAATAGATTAAATCATATAGCCTGAAACTGTTGATAACAAAAAATGCAATGTACTTTTTTTTTTTTTCCAAAAACAAGGGGAAAACTAAATTAAGCAAAAATCTGTATAGAACCTAACTTGATACAGTAATTCATTTCAACTTTACTAACTGTTCAGCTTCAAAGCCTTATGAAAATAGAAGTTTTATTTAAATAAAAGTTTTCAATTCTATAACTGTACATATATGAGGTACATTTAACCTGTCTAACCAGTTACTCAACCATGTCCAAATTTAGTTCATCAGCACAGTGCAAATAATACACAATAGTTTCATTTTACATGCTGCCACGTACAGTGTTATGTAACCAGCCAATAAAACATTTTTGCAACAGAAAAACAAAGAAACTTTTATTTCAAAAAAAAAAAAAAAAGTGCAAAGCAGCAAGAGAACAATAAAAAGAGGCAATTCTTTCTGTTTTCTCTTTTTGCCAAAGGCACTCACACATGCAGACAGACTAAGCTTGCATACTCTCCTCTCCTTTGGAAGATCTTATGTAAAAATCTTTCTAATTCAGATTTTTACCTGTTGAAGCATCTCTTCTGTAGCATTCAGTTTCAACTGATGCCCCTCAAGACAGATTTCTAAGTCCCGGATTTTCTCTCCTTGAGCTTCCACCTGGTCTGTAAGAACACTCACCTGTAATTTGAGAAGAGAAGTGCAATGCTACTGAACTGACTGTAAATAAATTTGAATTTCATTATACAATTAACTTCCAAATGCACATTTTTACCGCAAATTCTCTTTTAAAGTCCTTAGTAGTTTCATACTCTTTCATAACTTGCTCTACTGAGACAGTTTTCCAGTCTCACCTACAAATATTTTAATTCAACCCCCGCCCTACTCGGACTGTTTTTTTTTTTTTTTTTTTTAATATTAAAATGAGAGAACATTTCTAGAAGAGCTGGAAGAATACTTATAGGTAGCCTGAGTCAGTTCATGCACAAGTCTCAACAACTAGAAAACACCAAAGAACATATTATACTGAAAATACTTGAAGTGGTCTTGAAGCATGCACTGCTATTTCACGTTCTGTTGGCACTCAGCTCCCTAAAATGGGTAAATGATAAAACTGTTCATTTGGAAACCAACCAATTACCTTGCTTCTTACAAGAACAGAAAAACAGCTTACCTATCAATAAAGCGTTTTGAAGTTGTAAGGAATGCAATGAGTAAAAGGCATGTTTTAGCAGCAACAAAGTTCTATTCCAAGAAAAATTCCCAGGCTTTGCAAGCCAAAACATGACAGCAAAAGAAATGAGATACAGACAATGAATCCCAGGAAAAGAAACAATAAGCTATACTGGTAAAGAACTGTAGGAATTGTGGTACAGACTGCTGAACGTGTAACAAGAAAAGCCCAGCAGCCAAGCTCAAAGCTTGTGAAGTTCTAAAAAAACAACAACAACAACAACAACAACAACAAAAAAAACAACGAACAAACCAACAACAACCTACATGTAGGCTCAGAATAACATTAGATAGATATGAAAAAGTGTTAATTCCTATGTTAGGAAGCACATACACTCTGTAGATTCATTTTTGGTATTTATTTATATAAAAGTAGTTTCCACCGCAGACTAAACTTTGATTACACTAGAAAATGTTACCTCAAACAACAAAGCAACCATAGGTTTCTAAACTCCAGTTTTAATGAAACATGTTAACAAAAGCTTATCTATGTTCTCGTATCCAACTCTGGAGTACTTGTACTTAAAAAAAAAAAAAAAAAAAAAAGTACTTGGAAGTGAAACCTTTAAGATGTACCCATACCCGTTAAGCAGCATTGTTAAAGCCCAAGGGAATCAACAAACAACTGAGTTCACTTCAGGGCAGCTGCAGCGGGAATGACTGGGTGATCCATATTTGTTTTACCTGCAAACATAAGGACAAGGATGCCTGGGAGAGGGATACAGAAAAAGAAAACCAGAGCATTTTATTTTTATGCCTTTAAAGTAGTTGGCCCTTGAGAAAAGCACAGATGAACACAGGATGAGAGATGACAGGAAAGGGTGGGTGGAAGGAGATCGCAACATTTTGCCACTCTTGGCCAGAAGCACACTAAGACATATGTGAACTGGTAGGGTGGAAAGAACTGCCCACAAGGAAGTCTGTTGCTTATCAACTTTTTTGTTTCACTCCCATTACGTATGTCATGGTGCACAAGAAGTTCTGAGAGATCAGAAAGCAAGAAAAAACAAAACAAAACAAAACAAACAAAGCCCCTTCTTCAGTCTGACACAGTTTTCAGAGCAAGTAAACAAGTTTGACTTAAAGGGTCAGGTTAAGTTCCAACCAGTATTGAAACTTATAAGGAAAACTCTGTGTATTAAATGTGACCTGCAAAGGCGTTTAGTAAAAGTTTAGTAGCTTTAGAAGCACTGTGCTGAATATTCCAATTATTAGGTTGAGAGGCACATTAGCTACTTTGAGCTCATATTTTCCTCTCCATTTAAGATCACATCTGCCAGACTCTTCTAGGAATCAGTAAGCTGCACACAGAGTATAACCTCAGCATATGCTGCACTGGCAAGTCCATCTTGCCTTAGCAGTGCAACATCAACATGAGTCAGTCCCTAGTGAATACATCTTCCGTAAATATCTATAAGGGAGTTATATTGATAAAATAGCCCCAAATCAAGTGGTATAATATTTTAAAATACCTTAGGAAAAAGACCTTTGTGGAAAAACAAAACAAAACAAACAAACAAAAAAACTAAACAGTAAGTACATTAGCCCCTATACACAGGCACTGAGCTCTAAAACAGTATTGTTGATGCTGTAGCATTTCCAGTCTCCACCACACACTGAACAGCAGAAGTAGGTTTCAAGGTCCCCTGTTTGAGTTAGTCTTGGGAGAAACAGAGTGTGAGTGGCACCTGTAAAGTTGCCTTGGTATGGCTTCTTCTTCAGCAAGACTGGAGCTCTCCCAGCTTTGTATTCCCCACAAATTATAGCTGTGGGCCACAGTTACTGGCACAACAGACTGTAAACCACCACAGAGAGGTGCTCTGTCTCCAATCACTTTTTCATCTTTCATGCCATTGGTCACACTCAAGAGCAGGGTTTGCACCAACAGACTCTCTAAGGCCAACGTAACCTCAAGATGGGGCTTGCTTACATTCCTCACATTGGACTGCATAGACAGAATGTGCAGAACTGGTATAAACGAGGTTCTAACAGAATCACAGGATGGATGAGGTGGGAAAGGAGGATGACCTCTGGAGGCCATCTTGTCCAACCCCTCTGCTCAAGCAGGGCCATCTAGAGCAGGTTGCCCAGGACCAATCCCCAGCTCTGGATCTTGGCGTCTTCTTATTTTTGTTGCTGATCACCTGCTGACCAAGGCTTTCATCTATGTTATTTGACTGGGGGTTTTGGAGTTCTACTGCAATAGCGTGCATTGCAATAAGAAAATGCATTAGAATATATTGACTATACCTCTCGATGGGGTTACAATGTAGGTAAAAGGCAAAAAAAAAAAAAAAAGTTTCTACATCTGATTTTAATCCATTCCTTTTGCGGGAAAACTGCAGGCAGGACTCTGAACCATGTCATAAAAGCATGAACCATGTACTTTAGGAGTTTACTGTATTAGCTGTATTGTCTAAATACCTATTTCTGTGGATGAAGAAATATCTTCTAAAAAGCAACATGAAGAGACAGGGAAAGTACATACTGAGAAGTTGCCTCTAAGTTGCCTCTGGTGCTTCTGGAGACTAGTGGTCCTATTAAATCTGCAAGAACTGACACATTTCTAACACAGCCAAAGCTGTAGAAGACCACCAGTGCAAAACAATCAACAACCATCTGTATGGTTAAAACCACATCCAAGAGGACAGCCCCTTCTATACACAAAGATTATGGGACTATAAACATATGTGATGATATGAAGGACCCCTTCAGGGCAAAGACACAGGTGCATCAGTACAGCCCTGTGCTTCTGAGTGAACAGCTGGGTTTTCTTCTAATAAATTCTTCTAATTGTTGCTCCAACTATGAGTGCACATTTGTACAAGTGTGAGAAGTGAACATACTGTGTGAAAAGCAGTGTGCTATCATTAATAGAATCTCACTAATAGAATCAACATGCTACAGTTAATAACAGTTTCATTAATATGTAAATTAATATTATCAATAAACTAATAATAAATAAATATTTAGAATAATTATTATTTAATAATCTTATTTATTACAATTGTGATGCTGTCTCAACGAACTTCTAATCTCCTATTAAAAAATGGAAATTTGAAACACACGAACAGTGTGTTTCATTTAAGTTCCAAACAGATTTTATTTATTTTTTTTTTCCTCCACTCAGGATTTTATTTGACTTTACCTCCCACTCCTTAAGCTTTTTGGTGATGTAAAGCAACTTCAATACAATATACACGCAGGGAAAATATTAGTTCTACCCACTTATGACTTACGAAAAAGTTTTTATTTCTCATTTTTATTTCTGAGACTTGCAAGTCTTCCACATCCCAATAATAACCAAACTATCTGTCTGAAACTATATGGTGTCCATCATCTTGCTTTTGAATCCCTCGTCTCAAGATGCTAAACAGCTTCCCATACTGTTACAACCTATCCATTCTCATAAACATAGAAATAGATCACTCAGTGGAATGATAACGTTTTTGCAACACACATTTGCTAACAGAAGTTTAATGACTTCAATGGAGAAGAAAGTAAGGGATGAGTACATTATCTTGAAACACGACAGCATAATTTTTCCCTTATTCTTCAGTCTTTCAGTTCATTAAAAACAGTGTCATGCAGAATCTAGAAAGTAACTGGCAAAATCCGGCAAACCCAGAATGAAAACTATTACCAGTACATTATTATCTTGGAGAAATAATAATAATTATTAATGATAATAGTAACAGCAAAAACGTCAACACTCTGAAGTTCCTTAATCGTCATTCTTACCATAGCTGCTATTCCCCACCCCTACACCCAGTTATTGCACCATTAGACTAATCATATGGATTATAAAAATCATAATCATAATTCCTGATTAACTATTAGTTACATTTCATGACCTGCTAACTTTTTTTTTTTTTCCCCACAGAATATACTCTATTATTTCACCTTTTATTCAATGAATATCAAGTACATAGACAATATTCTCTTTAAAACATACCTGCAGTATGAGAGACTCTTTATCACCTTCTAATCGTGCCAATCTTTCTTGATAGGTTTCATTATTAGTAGATGAATGATGATTCACCTGTGACTGGGGAGAAAAGTACTATAAGAACTTTTACAGTTAATATTAAAATTTCAAGCAATAGATAATAAAATTGATACAGCATGGTTGTTATAATGCAAAATACATGCAAAAAGTAGGTGTACAGAACAAAGCTGTTTATTTTGTATGTATTAAACCTTTTGCACGTGTAGTTTTTAGCTGGATTTTGAATACTTTCTCATTTCCAACAATCAGTAACTGTATAGGAATAGATTTGATATTTGCTAGCAACTTATCACTTCACTGGGAGATTCCAGCTTAACAAGACAAAAACATGAACTATATGCTTTTAAAGGTCATTCCTTGTTAACATAACACTATAATGAAAATAAGGAATCCTCATAAGTAACCAAGATTTATTTCTGTATGTCCATCTAGATAATCCTTTGACCTCAGCTATAAATCCTCAATCAAAGCATCAGCCATTCTGCTTGGACTATTATTCCACTTGAAGATCAAAGTCTTTTAGATCAGAAATCTTTAACCTTGGCAGCTACATTAGAGATAAAACTTCCCTCCATATTATTAAATGGTTTTCCCAATGGACAGCCCACAGGCCTTCCAAATATTTCTCACTTGCACACAATGGTAGGTAAACACTTTTCTGAACACAGAACATCAAGTTCAGCACACTACAAACAGCAAACAGCACACTACTAGGCAGGAGAAGATTCTCCTAGTAACAAAAGATAAGGATGAAGACTGCCCAGTCAGGTAGTCTTTGTTTGCACCATTTATACTGCTGTCATCTGCTATTTTTTATGCTAGATTTAAGAGATATGCCTGTAACCACTTGTGTAACCACCTTCCCTTACAAACACTGTGAGTTAAATTGCTGCCAATATATTTTAACATAAGCAACTTGTCATCACTGCAAATCACAGCTGAACATTTTATATAATCAGTAACTAAGAATTAATTCAACATCAAATCACAAATAAGACAGACACTTTACTACACTCACATTTAGCAAACGTATAACCCCTGGTGATGTCTGCAGCACTGACTGACTGTGAAGTATCTTCTGTTGGAAGTTCAACACTCAATACCCATATAAGACCTAGTGAATCACACACATGTGGACAAGGAGAAGTGGAAAACAAACAAACAAAAAAACCCAACCCTGGCAAAAGGTCAGCCAGAGACCGCTCAGATAAGTACAGTACACAGAAAATGGCCTGCTAAAAAAAGGGGCTGACTGACACACAGCAGTTGTTTAAGACTTGGGAAGTCTTTGTGGCATGCATTAAGACAAGATAAAACAATGTAATATGAACCAAGACCATCTGTGGATGGTTGGAGTGCACGCTGCAGTTGTGAAAGAGTACTGAGATGAAACTGAGTATAGTTAGGTATCACATGTATCAGCAGGAACTGAATATGGAACCGTAGCACTGAAGTTGTAAGACCAGACAGCAATGAGTTAGTGTAAGAGATGACAAACAATGAACACTAGACTCATGGAACCACATGAACCAGCAGGCTGAATCAACAAGATTTTCCACAGACAAATATGTTGCTTCAGAAGATGTAGCTTTAAAGACTAAAAATCATTACCTGAGCTCCACAACTTATAAGTTAAATGTGTTAATTATATTTCTTGTAATGAAACAATGGGAGAGATGTCAAAAAAAAAAAAAAAAGTTTCTGATAACGTAGTAAAGAAGTAGAAGGAAAGGTGGCTGAAACAGTTAGGATGGTAGTAGTGCTGCAGATGAAAACTCAAGTGTATACCATAC
Source organism: Aythya marila (assembly GCF_965140915.1). NCBI lineage: Eukaryota > Metazoa > Chordata > Aves > Anseriformes > Anatidae > Aythya > Aythya marila. The sequence continues at coordinate 59,263,829 of NC_139046.1, read as the reverse complement.
ATGCTTTGCCTAAGACAGCTGCAAAGCAATTTCTCAAAGCACCTATATTACACTCTCCATAGAGAACTTGGATATAGTTTAATGATAATCAGATTGCACCTGATATAAATGCAAAGCATTTCCTCAAATAATTCAAAACCATTTATGCCAGTTCTTAAAAAAAAAAAAAAAAAAAAAAAAAAAAAGCAGCTTCAGCTTCTTATTCATCTTTAGTATCCAGATCTCTCTTGAATATGTTCCCTTTAATTTAATTTGGACATAATATTAACATATGCTGAAAATATGAGCGTCTAAGTATCACTTATGTGATCCAGTCATTACAGAGTACTATTCAGAGAAAAAGGCTTAAAAATCCCTCCAGAATATGATACAAAAAAAAAAAAAAAAAATAAAAAAAAAAATCAGACTTTAGAGTATGATTCAACAGCTTTATGTTAAAACAAGGATAATTAGCAAAAATACAAAAGGGTATGGCAAGAAAGGGAAGACATATTTGATCAATTCAGCTAGCTAGCTTAATTTTCAACAGCCTTCTCAGACAGGAGCTCAGAGTCCAGTAAGCAAGGAATTTTTGTTTCCTTGCATGTTATTTTAACAGGAGACAATTCAGAATGCAGCATGTTGCCAGAACTGAACAACTGTTGTTTAGAGTTTATGTACTGATGTTCTATTCAGAGGTTTCTGAAACAAAACTTGAATCTGCATAGTCTGTAAAAGTAAGCCCCTTACAACAAGCACATATGCAAGCTAATAAAATTGAATATAGGCCAATTTACGTTCTCCTTGTGTCTTAGGTTTCATCTCCAAGGAACTCCAACACATCTGATTTTAAAACAAAACCCACCAACTTCTGAAGTTCATCAGCAAACTTACACAGAAATTTATCACTAAGGTATCTCATACTGGGCTATGGAGGAGGAAGGAGCTGGGAAAAGAAATCTGGCAGTCAGTTAGACTGGTGATTTGTAAGCTTTTTCAACAAGTCACCCACCTCTTAGCATACAGATTACGTCAAAACCCTCCTCCCTTCTTATTCAGAGTCACATGAATCACTTTCAGTTCCACTGATAATTGAATCAGATGCCTGTGGCAACTGTAGTACTTGCATTAATGGGAAAGATTAGGGACATCCATGACATATTGTTTTCTGTTGCAGTTCAGAAGCTGAGAAGAGGAATATGGCCAGCAGAGTTCAACCAGCCAGTTTATCGCAAACTACTAACAGCACACAGACTGCGATATTATATTTCAATACAGGAAAAATGTACACTATAGACTTTTTCCAGTCTCTCTGGAGTTGACAATATTTAGAAGAATACAGACTTCCCAAGTTTTGATTACTGTTTTGGGTCAGCAGAATTGGTGTTATGAGTCACAATATTTGCTATTGTATAGTGGTGAGTGAGAAGCCCACACAGTAAACAATTTTATTTTAGCATCTATCTATGGATATAATACAAATTTAATCTCTTGGCATCCTAGTGCTACCTGAAATACACACCCATCTGAATGTATGTACATTCACTCAGCATACTTGAGGAGGGAGAGGTGGCTGGAACATGATTTCTGGATCTGCAATTCCTGCCTTTCATCTGAAGGCAATTATGAAAGCAACAACAGGATTTTTCTGCTTGTCATTGTTCATTGTTGATTAAGTGAAAATGGCAGTCAATCTGAAAGAGCTAGCAGCATATAGTCTGCAATTAAGTACAGGCAAAGCTAGGTAAATTCACGCAGTCCTTAAAATCAAATAATTTTGACCAAATATTTATACTTTTATCAGGATAACTTTTCCCATTGCTAAAACTTCTCCTCCAGACAGTTAAGTTACTTAAGGAAGATATCCTTACAGAAGTCATGAGGTTCACCCTTAATATCATAAGCTTAATTAATACAGCATATGCTTGACCGCTTCATCTCTTGTTAGCACAGGTTATGTACAGTAGCCAGAACAAAAGAAACAAAAGCACAGCTCTAATGTATATCTGTCTCAGGTCAGCCATCAGCTCAGAGCTGCACACACTTGAAAATTTAAGTCCAAAGCAAGCTACAAGAGTCATCACATTTCCATTCCATATGAAGGCATCTCTTTCAAAATGACAAGTCTTACCCTTCCAAAGTTTTCCTGACACATGAGAATTTCCATTTTGCTACACTTCATCTACTGCAGTTCAAAAAGCCCAGTTTCATAATGCTCTTGGAGAGCACGTGATATCATTTATCATAAATATTAGCATTTATTTCTGTGATGAAACTCAGTAACTTGTGATTACACCTATATGCCCATGAACCAAAATGGGGGTTATGTCATTTTTATTCAGAATAGCGTGTTCCAATTAAGGCCAGATGGAAGGAGGATAAAGCAACAGCACCACAGAGGAAATTGTATGTGAACCTCTTAACCCAAGCTCCTTAGGAGAACCAAAGAAACTCATGCTGAAGATGACGCACATTTAGCATTTGGAAGGTGGGGGGAGAGCCTTAGGTTCTTTAGCTTGCAACAGAAGTTTAATGGCAACAGATTCATGCTTAGGCCCTGTAAAAGAACCTGACATTAGCTACCTGCCAAATGCTTCCCACAGACTGACAGCCAGTCACAAGTAATGGTAATAGTGTCCTGTATATACACAAGAACTTTTCCATCTCCTTCTAGAAAGAGACTGCTTAGAGACGCGCCTCCCCTGGCGTGTCCTGTGACCTCCTTAACTTGGCTTTGCGCCTCCCTAACAAGGTATCTTTGAACATTGGTGCTGTTACAAACTCTGCTACAAAAGGCATGAAACCAGGGTGGTACTCTGTGTGTCAGATACCATTCAGCTTTCCAGGCAGAATAAGCTCACCCAAACGGTTCTGAAATTGCCACCTTCATATGCCATAAAGTATAGCATAGCTGTACCCACTGCAGAGTTTTGTCTTTGATATCAGGCAAGATGTTATCAACACAAAATTCTCTCTCTTTGAGAAAGACTACTCCTGCAGGCAGCATTAATTCTTCTTTCTATCAATAGACAGAAAAAAGTTAAAATAATAAAAAAAAAAAAGTAAAAAAAAAAAAGCAAACAAAGCATGAGCTGTGCCTCATATACAACTGAGACGAGACTAAAATTTTTGTTTGTTTGCTTGTTTGGCTCTATTTGATCTTACTTTGTTGTGCCCACTCTATCCATAACCTATAAGCATTCTTGGCACAGCACTTTTCACAGGTCATTTTAACATCAAGAAAGTCTAATGGAAAGAGATGAAACGTGGTAACGCTCTGTTTAAATTTGACCTAAATATTGCCTTGTACCTGCTGCTGTTGCATGATGCTACTGTTGTTGTTATGTTACAATAGTACTGCTTAAAACCGTATCCTCTGTTCTAAGCATCTGAAAATATCATCTGTGTCCTTCATTTCCCCTTACCAGGGTCTCATGATTTCTTTATAATTGTTTGTTTGCTGTCCTAATCCAGTCCAAGGCACAGATACATGTGGGAAAATGTGGCTTAACCAACTAACTGCAACATCAAAACCGATCCTGGTCTCTGAAGTGACTTCTTATGATGAAATTGGAACCAGCTTTGGTGTACTTCACCAATGGTTTATGGAAGTCTGTTGCAACTACTCTGTTAAGTGCCATTTGTTACTCTGGAGGGTACTCATACTTGCAGTCGCAGCCAAAGAGCAATAGTTTATGATTGCAGGGCCCCAAATCTATCCTAGTCAGTGCCAGACATGGCACTAGGATTCCTGAATATGAAAATTAAATAAGTAACTTAGATTTTATTTTATTTTTTAAACCACTTATCAAAAGAATTCGGGAGCACACTGTTCAAGGTCTCCTGGGAACCATGCAAGATCATTTTTCATTCCTCTGCAATTCCCCCATGTGCTCACTCCCTTTAAGAGCCTGCAAGAAAAAGAAGCAATATTGATATTCTCCTTTATGTGCCTTACATAAAAGGAATTAAGCGCAACCATTGTAATAGCATTATTAATTTCTGAAGAAGTTTGTGCTATGTTTGAATAGAGTATCCTTTCTAAATACAGTACTTGAAAATCATCCCAAAGACACCCTCTGTTGTTCGTACCCCCAAAATGGTTAGCATTTCAGTAAAAGCCATTCTTCACTGAAACTACCTTTTTATTGTTTTGTAGTTCTCAGTGCACACTGAATGCAACAGTCTGATAATACCACTAATACCACACCATAGCCTTTTTTTTTTTTTTTCTTTTAGCAAAATTACATTTTAGAAATGAAATTAAACCAAGAAGCAGGGGCAACAGACATACCATACTCAAAATATTTAAATAACAAGTTAATGTGATCTCAAAAACCACTAAAGAGTTATCTGGCTTTAACTGTAGAGAGCACAGGTTAAACTAACAGTCTAATGTTACCAAATGTACTTCCTGTTGCCTCCTCTCCTTCACTCACCCACTCATTCCCCATTTAATCCCCTCCCCATCCACATGCCAGAAATGTAAGCGCTTTGAGAATGTGATGCAAATGTTTTGTAATTTAACTGAACTTCAAGATTCTCAAGCTTCTATTAAAGACTGACATATCATGAATATTTTATATTTATTCAAGAAGCTACCAAAATTGAAGTTCCTATTCACATTCCACACAGGTATTTACCTATATTTTATGTTTACATGTTCAGTAAAAACAAAAAAGGAGTGCATGCTCATCTGCATACCTATGTTTTTAGACTAGTGCCATACAGAAGCACTAACATAAATATCGTGCATACAATTTCCATTAAAAATACACACAGGTTAAAAATAGTTTTTTAAAGGTATAGTGAGATGTGCTCCTTACATGACATACAATTAAATCAATATTGTAATTAAAAACAAATAAACATACAAAAAAACAGTATATTGTGAAAGATCTATTCTCATCCCACTCATGCATTTTTCAAAAACTGAGAAATAAATAGTTAAAACCTATAAAACCTACAAGCTGACAAAAATTAAGGGATTTTTCTAAGGTGATCAGACAGCTGCATAAACCTTGTTTTTCTTTTACAGGAAGACAAAAACAATCTCATTATATTACGCAGTTAATTCATGTCCACATTCACGTTTATCACAAAATTAGGATTTTAATAGCACTGCTTTTCTTAAAAAACAAAAACAAAAACATATTTTAATAAGAGAAATGTGGGCAGGAAAAATGTACCACCATTTTTATCCAAAACAAAGGCATCCCAAAAAGTCACTTACAATTACCTCAATGAAGAATTAAGTGAAGAACCAGTGCAAATACATCTTAATTTTAAACTACAATGTCGTAAACAATGTATTCTCATTTTTTGCCATACACTGTCACGTAGGATATACTTTGTTGTGTTATAATCTCAGGAAAGCATAAGCACTTACTAGAATCTATTGCCATTTGTTCAAAGTTTGATTCTAGAGTTTCACTTTTAAAGACAAAGACAGCTGATTCTCCCCCCTCCCGCCCTCCTCCTGCATGCCTCCCCCTCCTGCATGAAGCGTCTCCAATTCATTTCTCATAAAGGAACTTACAATATTTTACGTCTGAGGCACCCAATGCATTTCCTTCTGCGAAACTCGGAATTCTGACTTAACTTTGCTAACATGCATTTACAAAGACAAAACAAAGCACAGCAAACCACTTACCCTCTTTAGCCACGTGAAGTGCTTGTAAATATCAATCTCACCATCCATGCTTTGGGCCCATCTCAGCAGTCACATTCCCAGGGTTAAAAGAAACTTTTGGAAACAAGCGCACTGCTTTGTTCTACAGGATATAGCTGTGACTTCTTCCCCTTTTAACCCCTCAGCTTCTAAAATTTTGAACGTGTATTCACATTTCAAGCTAAATCTACTGCCTCTGTCCCAGTCTTATCCCAAATGCTTCTCACAGATGTATATACAATGCACAACTGTATAAACTTCAGACTCTCCCCCAAACATCTGTTTTTTTTAAACAGCAGATCAGTTAGCAACGAGAACAACGTAACTCTAAAAACATCAAAAATATAACTTGCTAAATTATATTTAAAAAAGATCTTTCAAGAACAGTATAAATCTGCAGAAACTGTTCTTGTTTAATGTTGAACAACAAGCTAAGCTAAAATTATTAAGCTGTCACTGAGAAACTATTTTCAAGTAATGCTTTCCCTGGCTTTCTGTTTCAAGAGAGGCTGGAACTCATTACCAAAGACCCCCTATTTCCTGTCTCTGTTTTACTCCCTGTTTATCGTAACACGACTCAGACTTCTTAGTTTATTTCAAGGCCCAGACTAAAACTAAAAATAAGTTCTGCTCTTTGAATTACTTGCCTGGCCTCACAAAAAACATTATAAAAGAGAAGGAATTCAAGGACGATCCTGTGGATAAGTTAATTATTCCATAAACACTGCCAGAGAGGCAGTTTTCCATCTTAACAAAAAATGACGGTACCCTTCTAAGATTTTTATCTGCTGAAGCTGAAGCTGAAGTCTCATAGCATGGCAATGTTTCATACTTGAGAACACCACGATAATAAATGCATATGCAAAGCAACACTCTGGCAAAACAGGGAAGTTTAAAAGTACTCCCTGTTACTGCGGTGTCCTCTAGTGCCTCCACGCAGTAGTTATGATTATGTTCTATTTTTTCCCAATCAACTCCTGTTTCCAACTTTGTTTGGTCTTAAACTGTACATCTGATTGTTCCATATATGAAGACAACAGATTAGACAATGCCTATTAAGACTAAAATGCAGCTGTCCCCATAGGATTTTGGTGATGATCTCAGAACATTTACTTAGCTCCACATTTTCCTCAGTTCCTACAGCCAAACACATTCTCTTGTTTAAGAAAAAGTACAAGAATTTGGAAGAGCCATTGTCAAAGCTGCCCATCATTCTAACGCTATATGCAAAGAACTCAAAGTCCGAAAATGTATAATGCCCTGAAAAACAGTTATTAAAAGGATCTGTCACACTTACCTATATATCCACTCTCCAAAGTGTGGAAGTTGCTACAAGTTATGTGGGGTTTTACTATTTCAGCCATTCATGATCCTTTTTACCTGATGCATATCTTTGCAGGATCTTCGAAGTCACAAGCAGGGATAGATATAAACCTAGACTACCAGCCTTCTTTAAGTAGCATATGGTAATAAACACATGAAGTCATATGACAGGAAAAATATGAAAAGACTTCAAAAAAATACCACTACAGGACTTCTAAAAGTGCTAATATAACTAAAATCACCAGTAAACACAAGAAGGTTAAAGAAATATGTTTCCAAAAGAGAAGCATGCCACAAGACAACATCTGCAGAAAACTCGGGTTGCTCTGTACATAGAACGTACTTATTCTACATTGGTTGTAGAAGTTTTTATACTATATTAATATTGACGAGATAAGCTCTTTCTTAAATAGTTCATGTCACCTGCCAAAAGCCTTAGTATATTGTCTGTTTTGCATTAAAAAAAAAAAATTAAAAATGGTTAAGATGCTCTCAATATAGTACATTCTCTATCTGTGATAGCGTCTCTCATAGCTGACAAACTGAAGACTGAATGGGGGTTCTCTTGAAATTAAAACATAACTCCCTACAGATTAATTTTTTTTTTTCCCCTTCTAGAAAACTAGTTACCTGATTACAGAGAATAGCAAACACATCAAACTATCTCAGATCTCTGCATATCCCACAGCACCACCGCCAGAGTCTCAAATTCCTTATTTCATCCATTTCAAAACAGAGGCTGTAAGATTTATTTCAGGTTTATTTAAGGAAGGGGAGGAACGTACTCCCTTAAAATGTTCCAACATACAACACCTTTAAATGATTTTGTTTTTAATTAAAGAAATAAAAACTAAAAGAAAATTGTATTATTCCACTTTTTGGTGCCTCAGTGTAGCATCAGCAATTAGGTGAACATCAATTTCTCCTATTAAAAGCATTTTAAGTGACAAACATACCTTCTTTTCGCCTTGTCATTTGTCCTGGATTTCATGCAAAGGCACTTGATTTTGTTACAGTCATTCTTCCTGATTAAAAGGTAAACGTGTTTGAATTTTCTGCATCTTATCAGCTATGAATGTTGACAACACACATTCCAGACAGTCACGTGTTCCACGTGTTCACTTTTAGCCTGTCACCTGCATGCTGAACTTTATGTTCTGCTTGAGCTTTGGCCTGGTAAAGTTTTAGGCACCAACTGAATGCAAATCGATTGCCTCAGATTCACTTAGAATATTTTCCCATTTCTCTGGAAAAACAATTTTTTTTCCTCTTCTGGGCAGTGTGAAAATACGGAAAATATGTTGCAATGTGAGGATTGCTTCATTGGGTTACTGCTGTGTTTAAAAAAAAAAAAAAAAAAAAAAGTGCGAGAAGGAAATCGATGTTTATACATAGTTCTTCACTGAGCACTAATTCAATGGAGAACTGAAGCCAAACCAAAATAAAAAAAAATAAAAAATAATCCCCCCAGTATCACCAATATCCCCCAATACCACCATGCTCATATGACACCCCAAGGAGAGAGAATGATCTAGCTACTCACTCCCAGGAATTAACATTAAGCTTTTCCTTTATCCATCACTCTGGGCTCTTCACAATCCTAGTATTTGAACTGCCTTGGAAACAAAGGGATTAGGACCAGATTTTGTCCAGGAAAAAATTCCTCAAAATACTAATTCATACACCTGTTATACTCATACTGCAAAAAAAAAATGTGAGAACTTGAGAGTGAAAACAGACAGAAAAAAAATAATGAAAATAAACCTGCACAAGAGTACATGTGAAAAGAAATTCAGACCCTTTGTGAAAAAGGCAATCCTTTTTCAAGGATTTCCAAGGAATCCTGGAAATCCTTTTTACGTGGTGAGGAATGGCTTCAGAAATCTAGATGAGGCACTTCCTGAGTCTTAAGAGTCTTAATCATGATGAATTGATAATGCCTAAGGGCAAGAGGAAGATGAGAATATTTCAAAAAAAAAAAAAAAAAAAAAAAAAAAAAAAAAAAAAAAAAAGCAAGCAACAAACTACTGCATTTTGTATATGAACATATTTGCTTTACTTGTGATAATTAAAAAAACACAATGAAATACCATATAAATACCAATAAAACACCACAACAAAAGAAAGCAAACTAACAACAACAACAACAAAAAAACACAACAACAACAACACACCATCCCAGGAAAGGCCAGGAATAATTTTAGACACATGAATAAATATTCCTCTGCCAGCATAAAATGCACTCAATACAAATGGTTTAAATTGGATTAAAATCTGTATTTTAGAAAAATAAATAAATCATAATTAGATGGCCATTATTTCCAAGCCATTACTGTTGCGTATTTGGAGGAGAAGGGAGAGGGAAAAAAAAATGTAATACTTCAAACAGGTGCAGACATCTTTGGAGTCATTCCCATCTGTGTGCTGTATGACATCACTTATCTTTTCTGGTTATTGCTCAAGTAATAACTAGCTGTCTTTCCTTGGCTTGCATAAAGACAGCATTACCGATACCTTGATGAAGTTGCTGTTTATTAGTTCACCCACAGACATTTGCACATTCTTGGCAGTTGCAAACATTTTTTGCCATATTCTGAAATACTTTTTCCAGCCCAAGCTCTAGCATAACTATAACTTTGCATGAAGAATGTGGATAGTAAGAAACCTGAGTACTACGTTTTGGCCTAAAAACTAGAAAATATTTTTTTACATAATAGGACAGTAAAATCACTGTGAACACTACTTGGCCTCTACCTCCCTAACAAATTGCTATAGTCAAGAAAGGGATACATTGGAACATAAAGAAAATATTTATAGAAAAATAATCAAATTTTACCACACAACAATTACAATAATTGAAGTTTAGTTTTCAGCCTGAAAAGTTTCAATGCACTCCTGAAATTATTAAATTTGCAGTAAATCAGTACATGAAATATTTGAAGCAGGTTATTTACCAAATAACTGTACATGCATCAACATTACCAGGTAACATTTTGCCTCTTCCAGTATAACCTATATTTAAGTTTCCCAGACCTTTACATTTCAGAATGGAAAAAATCATTAATAAACCAAAGCAGAATAAGCTGCAGATAAACCCTTGCTATTCCTTATTCTTATTCCTTATTTTATATTTTATATTATAAATAAATAATATAAATAAATAATTGATTTATATTATTTATTTTATATTATGCCTTATTATTATCAATAGACAAATAACAGCTTAATTATTTTCTTCTTAAGCATTTCATTAATTCAGGAAAACAAAGCACATGCTTATCTACCTACACAACTGAGTAACATGCCATCATACTGTATGCTATTTTATATATGCAAAATCTAAAATAACTATAATTTGGTTTAATTCCTAGAAGATCATGAAACCTGAAAATGTTTAGTCATATATTAAATAAGTATAGTTAACTACTTGTACTACCATTATTAGCATACTATTCCAAAAAGAGCATGAAATACTTTTGTTGTGAAGTACATTAATGCTATCTTTGTCATTAATGACAATGCATCTCATTTGCAAAATGTAAACTTACTAAAACTTTGTGAAATCTGAATAAAGGTTACATACAGAAATACTTCAAGACTATGTCCTTCCTCTAACGTTCTAATAATACTTCCAAATCAATACAGTACTTTTTAAAAGAAAATTTTACCCCTAGGTTCTTTACATGGATATTACCTTATATCTTATCTGTTATCACAATTGTTTAGTTAAATAATTGTCTCTTACCAATCCTCTTAATTTTTTGATGGAAAGCATTTTCAGATGTTACCTCTAGCTACACTTAAAACATTAGGTACCTCATAGCATTTACATTTATATGTTAATATTTGTTAAATTAACGCAGTGTATCATATTTCAAATGATGAAAAACAATGCAGCTGGAAATTAAATGACAATGTAATATGAAATGTAAAACATTCGCCATCCATAACGTTAGACACAAAAGAAAAGGCAAACACGATACTCAGCTGCTTAGTGCAAAGGCCCTGAAGTCAGCAGCCAAAGGAGTCCTAGACAAATGGAGTTCTAGATAATATGAATAAATCACATTCATCCTTTTGAAGGCTAATATGCAATCTCTGTACACAATCATGACTTCCAACAGAGTAGATCTCTAATCCCTCTGACAATATCAACGTATGCATAGCTCACATAGGTGATGATTGCCCCCAGGGGCTGAACTTCATAATATGTCATTAGGCTACCTTGAAATCTTGGAAAACTTAACATATAAAAATAACAGGAATACCACCTTTCTTCCATGAGCACTCTAAGCCTATGGCCATAACACTGTTTAATCACTTCAATCAAAAGTTGGCTTTGTTCAGTATTCTTGGTCATTACACGGGTGCAAGAAATTGCAGAAAACTAACCCCACCATGTCATTTTAAGAAATTGACCTAAACCAGCCCCACTGACAACAAAGCTATTTTAATCTTAATTTAGTTTGTGCAGCGAAAACTTTCCTACCTCTGCTAAACATCTACTATGGAGAGCAGTCACTCTTAGAGAGCATGAGGCTGGCTCACAGACAACGATGGAATGTTAAAAATATATATATAAAAAACATCATCCTGGTTTAGATAAATTCCATGCGAGCCATGTGCACCCCCCTTTCCACTGGCTCCAAGGCATTCTCTAGTGTGCATAAATAGCTGCACATATGAAGGACACTGCTGCTTCCCGAGTGCTGTGAATTTCTATAACATGCTTTGGGAACTCTAAGAGGACAATATCTTCCAGTTCAGGGCTTCCTCACATCATGAAGTGATTGAAAAAGAGCTGGAGCTCAGCAGAGGACTGGGTCATTCAAATTATGACTTGGACTACTGCTCAGAAAACATAACCATCCAATATTTCAAGCTGGCAAAAATAAATATGAATGTATACAGAATGACGGCTTTTCTACACTGTCCCAAGCAGGCTTTGCTGGTACATTTTCAATTTAACATGTGCTAATACCACTCGGTAATGGGAAGATTCAGTTATATATAGCTCCATCATGCCTCTCAACAGATGAGTCCTGCAGTCAAATCTACCAGGAGATAAATGTACTGGCTTTAACTGGCATTGCTCAGAACATATTCTCTTCCCACTCAGCTGTTACTGAGAAGTTCTACTGATGCATACATTTAATACTTCTGTTTTTAGCAGCAATATCTTACATTTCAATTATATATTTATACAGCGCTTTTAAGGACTTCTTGTAACCACAATTGTTTGCAAGCAAGTATGATTTATTTTTTATTTTTTTAAACTAGCAGAGGATGTTACTATTATATCCCATCTTTATAAAAGCATTTGTGTGCCCTGTATTGCAGTCATTTTCCACCTCCGTTCTGGGCAGATAACGCTAAAATGAGTCCTAGACAGAAGTGAAGAGACTAGTGATTATGTTTCAGCAGAGCACTTTAACACATGCCTAAAATGTGTTTTTACACCATAAATTACACTAAGCCAGAATTATGAACTAGGATTCACTATTTTAATCTAAGTCCCTGTGAACACACTGGAGGAAAGACATCCCTGATTTTAACAGACAGTGGAAACAATCTCTTCTGAATCTTAATCATGAATAAAGGGCAATCAAGTCTAAGAAATTTATCCTACTCCTGCAAACAAGTCTGTTTTTATCACAGCAAAAACACAGCATGAAATGAGACAAAGCACAGCGTGTATCATAAGGCAAATGACATCATTTCATCAAATTACTTCATGTTCCTCTACTACTACATCCTATCTTTTCCTCTTCCTGCTTCCTCAAATTTAGAACATTTAGAAAGATTTTCGGAATTAAGCTTCTGAGAAAAAACAAACAAACAAACAAACAAAAACATAAGCAGGGGAATACTAATGAGTTTTCAAGAACCAGCATTTTAAGGGTCAGTATAAAAAGCTACACAGTGAAGCAGCTTAAATTGAATATAAACATTCCATTGGAAGGAAGATCATGCTTTGCAATCATGGAAATGAGGCTTTCACTCATGTTTAAAATTATTTTAGGACCGCTGTAAGAACATTATGGTTCATCTTTACTCAGAAATGGGTTCAAGAAAGATGTAGAAATAAATACAAGAATTAACAGCATAGACGTTCATCTAGAGAAATGGAACTGTCTATAAATATATTCTTTCTTAGCTCACCAAGTCAGTCAGTTGTTACTGCAGCAATTAATTTTTAATGTTGAAATTACTACCTGCTTTGTGATATGTCATGTGGTCACTGGCAGTACTAAAATATTTAACAAGAAGTAGTGAAACCACACAGAAAATTGTTCTATACAAAGTTTCCATTATAATCCTTTCAAGTCTCCATGATTATCTTTTTGTGTCTTTTTTCCTCAGTTTTCAAGACCAAAAAAATTACCAACGTATAGACACAAAGTTCTTGAGCAGTTAAAAGTGTACTATTAATGATGCTTTATTCTATTTTTGCTTTGTTAAAAGATTCGTGCTTTTCTAAAGTTACAGAAACTGTTATATCCTCATTCCATTATGTGTAGTAGTAGTCTATCTAAATTCAGTGCTAACTTTGTCATACCTACTTCATCTATCTCAAATCAGTTGCAGTGAGGTTACTGTGCCCAGCTATGCTGTAAACTTAAATATCTGATGTTGACAGGTACCAGACCACAGAAACTCAAAAAAGAGCCTTAGCCAAAAGTATACATTTAGTTCCACAAATGATGTGTGCTTCTTCCTCTTTCGTAAGGGTTTGTAGATGATAAGCACAAAATCTAACTCCAGCTGAAACACTAAATCACTATCAAAAGTTCCATTAAAAAAAATAAAAATAGATGCTCTCAAAAGAGGAAGTAAGTAAGGTAGCATCAGGCAGGAAATACAAAGTGTGAAGTTTTCACACCTGAGGCAGATCTGAATTTTCCCAAACCTTTGGTATTTACACCTATAGCAGACAGACCAAAACATGTAACAGAATTGTTTAAGAACTAGCAACCAAATCCCAAACACAACTTGGTGATATTTCCTGTCTGATAAAGGTACCAAACTACAGCACTAAGGGAAGGTAAGACCTTAGTCAGACCACCGATAGTGTTTGTAATCATCACAGGAACTTCCTGACTGATCAGCAATAAGCCTGTGTGTCTCAAATTTGAGGGAAAGGCTAAACTCCACAGCCTTATTTATTTAAACGTTAGGTGTAGTTCAGCACACTAAGTGGCAATTATGAAAGCTGCAAAGATACTGGAAATATAAGGCCAAGTAGCATTTTTCTGCAGAAAGTATTTGTTCCTTTCTTGTACAATTGAGCTAGATGGTAGTTCTCAGGTAATACCCAAACAAAAAAACAATACTAAGAAGGTTCATTCATTTGCTGTCTTACTTGTAATACCCACCGCTGCTGAGCGTCACAAACAGACCCAGTAGACAGCTATACTCTGTGTCAGAGAGCTTTCAGAGCTGAATTAGGTTTTGATGATTGCTCATGATGAAGGAGCACACAAAAATATTTGGGTTTTCCATTTCATACTTCTGCTTAAACCAAAATGCTAGCTAGCAAATGCACCTGTTTGACACTATTCAGACAGAGCTAATCTTGAACCCCCTGACTTCCCTTTCTGCAGCTTCCCAGAAAAGCCAATAGAGGGCAGTAGTTTCAGTTACTGGCAAAAAGGAGCCGTATTTCCAATATATGACTTGAAGGTGGAAGGTTTGCAACCAGTATTTTTGTAAAAATTATGCTTTGATTCAGTTCCTTTATCCTTTTTTTTTTTTTTTTTTTTTTTTTTCTATTTTCTCTTATTTGCAGATAAAGTACTACATGCTACGTTCTCTCAATAACAACTCTACTTCAGGATAAGAGAAGAGTTCTGTCCACACAACAAATTCTGAAAATTTTAAAAGCTTACATTAATAAGCCCTTTACAGAAAAATTAATGTTCTTTCAACCAGAGAATCATAGATTCATAAAAGATCCCGAGTTGGAAGGGACCCTCAAGGATCACTGAGTCCAGCCCTGGCTCTACACGGGATCACCCAAAAATCAGACCCTATGTCTGAGAGCATTGCCCAAATGCTTCTTGAACTCTGGCAGGCTTGATGCTGTGACCACTGCTCCGGGGAACTTGTTCCAGTGCTCAGCAACCCTCTCTGTGAAGAGTTTTTCCTGATGTCCAACCTGAGCTTCTCCTGAATTATATAGTAATGAAAACACTAAAAAGCTAACCATGTTATCTCTCTGCAAAAAGCTGATGCAAGACATAAAAAAGCAGCCAGAAATGCTATCATACTCTTTCTGCTAATAGACCCACATATTTTTAATTAAGCGGATTATTTTGATTTGTTTGGTGATTATTTTAGAAAAGTTCTGTGATGATTTTAGGTAGCTCCCTCCCCAGTCACAAAGACATAGATGTACTTTAAGATGAAGTTTTACAGACACAAACTCATTCTGTCTTTTTAACTAAAAGTCAGCTAGTAAAACACAAATTCAGTTTGTTCACCATAAGGGACATGTTCTTGTTTGTATACTTGATTGTGCATTGCAGCTGCAAGCATTTTTAATACAATTTCCAAACATGCTTTTAAGTGAAGAAGGACCATAAAATGACACATTCTTTCCTTGAAAGGAGGATGTTTATTGCTTTTAAAATTGATGTCAGATTGTTATTTGTATCTTTGGTGTCTAATGTATTCCCAGTGAAGGTAAAATGAGAATATTTTTGGCCTCCCCTATTCCCATATAATGTTGGGATCAATGCAATTACTGTGTTATCCAAAATCAGTGGCTTATTCACTACATGTTACAGCAGCCACCAGTATGAGCTTCTAAAGAAGGTGTATGGACCCCTAAAAAATAAACACATGTGGAACCACCCACAAAAGAAAATCCCCTTCCAACCTAACCCATAAAAGCTCTTAAAAAATCTATATCTCTAAAGTGAAGGCCAATAATTCACTACAAAGAGAATGCTTGGAAGAGACAGTTGCAAATTTTGTTTGAGAGCCTCTGGCATATTCTATATAATAGATGTCTGTTTTCTGGTGGGGTTTTTAGTTTATTTTTATTTTTATTAGTAGTAGTAGTATTTTTTTCCGATGTGGGGTGCTTGTACCATCCATACTTGGAAAAATACCCTGTGTAAGACAACTGTTAAGATAGGTATGTGAGTGTAAACAGTGAGCGCAACACCCAAAACCGTCTAAACGTGTGTTTGCTCAAAACTGCTCACATTAAAGAGGAGATGGCCATCAGCTGAAATTTACAATAATAAGGGAATTACATACCGTCTTTTTGAAATGAGGGAGTCAGTTCAAAAAAAGAAGTAAAAAAGAAGTGTGAAAAATACAAGGACAAAGGGTATAAGAATAACAGAGCAACTGGCAGCATCAAACCAGGTTCTGACTGAAGTCACCCCAGCAGCACAGCAACATCTCTATGTCTGCCAAAGCACCTCCCGGTTGGAGGCTGGGTATTCTGACACTTAGCTGTTGCAACAACTGAGGACCCATGTGCATGACCTCATTGGTGCTTGCTGACCAGTGCATGGGTTATGGGGTACTTCTTGGGCTTTTTTCACACATAAAAGCTAAAGCACCCACATGTCCAATAGGTGATATGTTTTAACAGGGGAACCCAGCATGTAACCGACACTGTCTGTGAGAGCAGAAATATGTGCATGTAATTGTGAATTTGTGTGTGCATGTGTATGTGATTAATTTTTTTTAATTAGTTACAGAACTCAATGTATAAATCTGAAGCTGTCCTTAACATTTTGTTACTATCTAGTATTCCAGTTTATTTGTTGTATTGCGGATGTTGATCCTAAGTATATAGTTCATTGAATTCTAGTTACTATGTCTTTAATAAATCAATAAACTCTTTCAATCCCGATTTATTTAAACTATGTGGATTGGGCTTTTTTTTTTTTTTTTGTGACACTCCAACATTTCATAAACAGTACTGATTATAAATTTTGAGCCCTCCCATGTGAATGGATTCACTGAGCTAAAGAGTTCTCATTCTCTATAGCTTACTGTGTTGACTATTCTTTTTCACATATCACTTACTACATTTCACAGCTCTGAGTTATTAGCAAGGATTTTTTGGAATGGGAATTAACTTTGAAATTAAAAAACAAAATTCATTTCAATGAACTGAGCTGAATTTTATCAGAGTTCGTCTTAATTTCCAGTCTAAACTACTGCTTGTCAATGGAAAAAGCTCTTACATATCTGAAGTCCATGGAAGTTGTGTGCATGATTACAAATGGTTTGGATTTTTAAAATATATAAAAGAGGACTAATTCACACTCGAAGCTGGAGATAAAAATTCACAGATTAATAGTAATTTTGTATTAAATGTCGCTGCTACTATGCATACAAATGCATATACATGTAAATGTCTTTAGAACAAGTGCAGATTTTGTCAATACAGAACAGCTCACAATATTTTAAGAACACAGTCATCTCAACACACTGCACTAGAGATACATCATACCATCAGTTTTCCCATTCTTTGTTGGTTCTGAATCCAGACTGCGCAACTGCTTTATCATACATGTACGAATACTACTCTTGATGTGCTAGACAACACTTTAAGGACATCAATAAATTGCAAGTCTCTGAGGGAACTGAGGTTTTTGTCTTGGCAACTTTCCCATGAAAACGAAGAAATACACTTATACAGAATAATAAAGTTGCCAAAATATCAAGTGTTACCTACTTCACAGAACTGAAAAGCTAACTTAATATCTCTGCAACAAAGGAGCCAAAAGCCAGGCCACCAGATTCAAACTCTTCAACCCAGAGGTTCAGGACCAACTGTGGTGTGAGCAGTTAAAATGTATATTAAAAATGTATCTTTCATGCACTAAAATTATATTTTACTGATTGCAAAGCTTTGAAAAGGCATAAACATTTTTTGCAAAGGCAGGAATGTAGTAGGAGCTGGTCTGAGGATCTGGACTCCAAATCTAATAGCGTACATGTAAATCCAAACATTTAAACATTTGCTTCCACCTCTCTCACTTTCAAATCTGGTAACAAATTCTCATTCCTTTCTTTCATATAGTCTGAAACAGGATTTTCCAGCCACAGACCTGCACTGTGTAGGTAATGTCAACAAACCAGTTGACAAGTCCAAAAAGAAACTACCAGTCCAACAAGATTAGCTTAGTAATAGGCATAAGGTACGTATAGCAGATGGTAAACACTGAACCAAAAACTAGAGTCACAATTGTGTAAGAGAAACATGCAGTGACAAAGCCAGAAGAAAATCCATTCATCTAGAATTAAGAAAGTGATAGGTAGCTTCTTGTCTTTAGGAAACTACCATTCACTTGCAATAGCAGGCTTGGTGAGGAGTATTTCAGTTGGCCCTGCTAGCTTCCCTGACTTTATGTCCAATGGGTCTCTCCTTGTATGGTCTATCTGAAGATCTGCTCCTTACATGGATAACTTTAAATCTTTTCCAATATAGCCAAGTGTTTATTCCCTGTCTATCCCAATATAAATGTCTCAAAAACAGAAGCTAATGCTTTCTACGTTTACTACCACTGCCTGGTGTACAAGGTACTTTGGAGATTTAAAACACCAATAGCTAAAGGCAATGGAAATGAAGTAAGGAAATGATAGGAGAATCATCCATATTTTTCCTACTTCTCCTTTCATCAAACAATGTCATCTATTCCAAATTGGTGGTTTAAAAATGAAAAAAATTGCATAAAATATACTTGTGTTCTACCTCCAGCAAAGGATGAACAAAACCCAAATAAAACCAAAAAAACTTTTCTAAAACTTTGTCTTTACTGTCTTTTCTCTTGCCCACACAAAATAAGGTCCTCTATCACCTTCTTATACTCCCACCTCTGCATTGCTTTAGTAACCATCTCAAAAAGCAGTAATACCCTCAAGCTTTCTATGACTGCTTACCATCCACTGCAGTTCTCTTAAAATGTGGATTTCACTCATTATACAAATAACTGAAGTATCAAAATACTTGATCTAATGCTGTTTCAAACAAAATGAAAAAGCTGTAAATAACTACTCACCAGATTCTCTTCAAACCACTCTCTTATACACACTGCTGTGGCCCCTGGAATTTGATTTCGCAATGCTTCTTTCTCTTGTGGATCCTCTAACATTTCTAACGCCATCTTTAGATCTTCCAAGAGATGTAAAATTTGAAATGTGCCCAAGTATACTGACGGAGCAGGTGACACAATATCATAAGCACCATTAGCATACTCTGCAGCTGATTTTGTTCCTAAACCAAGAGAAAAAAGGAGAGTCTGATTTTAAAGAAGTGACAAATGTATAGCTAGTACACACTACAACATTTACACTTCAAATGCTGGTAATTATCAATATTTCCATTAATGTTTAGAAATACTCAAGATAGTCACTAGATAAATAAAGAGCACTTGAGAGGTATGTAAAATCATATTTTAAAATGAATTGCAACCTAGACAGCCTTTGCAATGTCTGTTAAATTACAAACTCCAAAACCTTACTACAAATCACCTGTAGTTTTCTATGGTTGCCATGAGATGTCACTACCTTCTCAGCTACACTAAAATCTCCACACAGAGCAGTGCTTCGCAAGCAACACAAGTCAAGATTCACATAGCCCTTTGACAAGAAATTTAAATGAAAATAGACTGTATTATCAGAAGTGGAAAAACATGTAACCTTCGGTAGGTTTAAAACACTTTCCACAGAGAACAAACCCAAAGAAGTTAGCAACAAAAATGCTTGACCAAGCTTTACTAGCTTTCCAAATCATAAAAAAAACTCTAAAACACAGATACCCCCTGCCATACCTTCAGCAGCAACATTCTTTTCTCCAGAGCAATAAGAACAGCAAACATATCTCAATAAATATATATTTATTTTATATTTCTAAAGTAATTCTATAAATAACTTCTAATATCTTTTGTGTGTGTGTGTGTCTGCTTCAGTGTCTGCTTCAATTCAGTTCTCTTTAATATCTTTATTGATGATCTGGACGAGGGCATCGAGTGCACCCTCAGTAAGTTCGCAGATGACACCAAGGTAGGTGCTTGTGTTGACCTGCTCGAGGGTAGGAAGGCTCTGCAGGAGGATCTGGATAGGCTGCACCGATGGGCTGAGGTCAACTGCATGAAGTTCAACAAGGCCAAGTGCCGGGTCCTGCACCTGGGGCGCAATAACCCCAAGCAGAGCTACAGGCTGGGAGAGGAATGGTTGGAAAGCTGCCGGGCAGAGAAGGACCTGGGAGTGATGGTGGATAGTCGGCTGAATATGAGCCAGCAGTGTGCTCAGGTGGCCAAGAAGGCCAACAGCATCCTGGCTTGCATAAGAAACAGTGTGGCCAGCAGGGCTAGGGAGGTGATCGTCCCCCTGTACTTGGCTCTGGTGAGGCCGCACCTCGAGTACTGTGTTCAGTTTTGGGCCCCTCGCTACAAGGACATTGAGGTGCTCGAGTGAGTCCAGAGGGCAACGAAGCTGGTGAGGGGTCTTAGGAGGAGCAGCTGAGGGAGCTGGGATTGTTCAGCCTGGAGAAGAGGAGGCTCAGGGGTGACCTTATTGCTCTCTATAGGTACCTTAAAGGAGGCTGTAGCGAGGTGGGTGTTGGTCTATCCTCCCATATGCCTGGTGACAGGATGAGGGGGAATGGGCTAAAGTCGTGCCAGGGGAGGTTTAGGTTGGATATTAGGAAGAACTTCTTTACCGAAAGGGTTGTGAGGCATTGGAACGGGCTGCCCAGGGAAGTGGTTGAGTCACCATCCCTGGAGGTCTTTAGAAGATGTTTAGATGTAGAGCTCAGTGATATGGTTTAGTGGAGGACTGGTTAGTGTTAGGTCAGAGGTTGGACTAGGTGATCTTTGAGGTCTCTTCCAACCTAGATGATTCTGTGATTCTGTAATGGGCTGTCTTTGTTCTAATCCGCATTTCAGACCTTTGATTTAATTTAACATTTGTTTAACAACCAGTCAGATGGAAAACTTCTCTTTACCTTACTTTTTACTTTTTTTTTTTTTTTTTTTTTTGTTATTTACATTTCATTGCCTTGTGTACATAATAGATTGTACTCACGTATGTCTTCATTCCTGTTCTCTTTGGCATAAGCAATCCCATTTTTCCCCTTATTTGACTTCACGGGAGATTTTCTAGGCTTTTGATCATTCCTACTCTCTTCCCCTTAATTCTTCCATTTTATAATATGCTTTACAGATGTATATTGGATCCACAAAGCATATAGTATTCATTAGAACACTCCGTCATTGATCTATACAAGGTGACTATAATAATCTCTATACTATTGTTAGTTTAATCCTCTGTTTAGCATCACTTACATCTTAGACTGTAGTTATGAAAGGAACTGAAGTCTTCATTGAACTTTTAATTTTTTTTTTGCTAAGTTCTTTTCTTTTGAGCTGACGTATTTAATTTGAAACCCAGATGTATAACTAATTCAAGTTTCCCTCTTCATCACACGTTATTTTGCATTAATCAGTGTTAGCTTGGCTGTTATGGTTATTTATTTACTCTGATTCTGACAATACAGGCTGTTTGAACCCAATGAACTTAATGGTATTTACATAGAGCCTGACATATTATTTTCGGAATATAACTCTCAAACTCATTAACATTCCAGGTCCTAGTATACTTGAATATACCTAGATTAGCTTTTAGCCAAAATGCTAATTGATCATTTAATCCCAATATTGTTTGCCATTTCAGTCAGTTTTCAATCCAAGAGAATATTTTGTCTGTCATTTTGTGAACACTTAACTTTACAAAAAGCTTTAGGAAAAAACTCTAAATAGTATTAACCAGATGTTCTTCTTCAACCACTGCTTTAATTGATCTGATAGAATTCTTCATGTCATTAACTATGCAGAAGAGTGTGTGGTTTTAATTCTACTATATCATTTCTATATTGTTTGTGCAAAACAATCCCTGGAAGTTTCTGAAATTTTGCAAGGCTCAGTAATAGGGAATGCTTTGTGGGTTGTTTGGGTTGTTTGTTTTAAAACAATACACTTGTTTTCACATTTAATTCTGTTCACTTGTGTTGCTTATGGGTTTAATACCTCAGTTGCGAGATCTCATCTTAGGTTCCATCTGTGACCACGTCCAAGATAAAGTTTCTTCAATATCCAGTGCTACAAAAGACAGTTTCACCTCTTAAATCAATCTAGTCTTCCTGATTTTTTTTTTCCCTTTTGAGGAAAGGATCAATTACCTGTTTTGCTGGATTTGAGTATTCTAGCCACTTGAAGATACTTTCTTGTTCATTTCTATACTCTCAGCTATCTATGGAAGCTTAGTATTTCCTGTTTATGTACTTTCACAGAATCACAGAATCACAGAATTTCTAGGTTGGAAGAGACCTCAAGATCATCGAGTCCAACCTCTGACCTAACACTAACAGTCCCCACTAAACCATATCCCTAAGCTCTACATCTAAACGTCTTTTAAAGACTTCCAGGGATGGTGACTCCACCACTTCCCTGGGCAGCCTGTTCCAATGCCTAACAACCCTTTCGGTAAAGAAATTCTTCCTAACATCTAACCTAAGACTTTCTAACACAGTTTAATATTATCGACAAATATAGCAGATTTGCAAATTGTGTGCAAGAGTCATTTGGATCACTTAACCTCTTAAATCTTTTAATTTGGTCAAAGGGGCTCACTGTTTACTTTCCAAAAGAGAAGCACACACAAACTAAAATCCGGCATTGTCTTAATACTGATGCCACTTTTAGGGGTATGCTTTCCTTTGCTATTGATGTTAGGACTTTTAGTTTTCTCACTTTTCCATTTGAAAAATTCCACACTAAAATTTTCTGGTTTTTTGTTTAGCAATTAATTTTCACACCAGAAAAGCAGACAGGATCCAAAGTTACTTCATAGACAGCCTTTATAGCTACCTCTTCAATGAGCCGGCAATTTAAAATAGGTATGGAATGAGTCAAACAATGGGAAAGAAACAAATTGAGTTCTACCCATAGATGTATAGCGTTCTTCTATAGTGTTGTTTATGTTACTTTTATGAATGCTTTTTATATACAGACTAGACTAAACAGATACAGACAAGAGAGAAACAAACAAAAATCCATACAATCCAAATAAAAATCCAAACAAACATTCAGGCCCACTATCAATATTTCAGGTACAAAGTAGAAACCATGATCTTCAAGGTAAGTACAGATTTTAAACAATTGTTCTGGGTTTAAATTAATTACGTTAGGTAGTTAGATAATTTGTACAACTTATACAAGTTATGTGCAACTTCCTTGAGGATGATACTTCTGTCATCATCTCTCAGCAGTCTAAATGCCTTTATTTGACTTCATCACACCACTAGAAAATAAACAAAAACAAACAAAAACACACACACACACTCTTTAATCCTGATAAGCAAAAGAACTTACAAAACTTAAGTTCTTCAGAAACTCACTTCTATAAACATAAAAAAAATCCCAAGCACTGCAGCACAGACAGGGCCAGCAAGGAATTCTACATTATCTGATTTCCTGAACCCGGGCACACTCCATATGCATACTTCAGTTATCCTAAGAGCTTCAACTGACTATTCAGACTGTCAGGACGCTAAGTCCCACTGCTTTACATAGAGGTAGAAGGTTATCATCTCAACAGAACTCACTAAAATTGAGTCCATGTGTAAAGCACATACAATGAATTTCCATAGTTGTGGTTTGAGTTGAAACTTGAGGTCAGTCCAGTATTTCTTAAGGACACTTGGGAGATGGCAATATCTTTTTACCAGGAAAGAACAACAACGTGATGTCCAGTGATTAAAGAAAAAATCAACTTCAGAATTTTCAGGTTTTTAGTTAGTTTTCTTTTCCTGCCTCAATGTAATTTGTAATTCCTCCATGTAATTTTGCATGAAATAAGAAATAAAAAGCTAGAAGAAAGAAATGTGTTTCTGTCCATTACTAACAAAAAGAAATGCAACAAATAAAAATAAAAGATAATCTTATGGAAAGCTCACGTTCCATGAATTACCTAACAACATAAAAAAAGCTGGTGTTTCTTACAACTTACTCCATATTTATGACTGGGATTTCATTTTGAGCATAAATAGCACAAGATTTTTGGAACTACAGAAGTCAATACAGATACTTCAAAGTTTTCCTAGCTAATAATAATGAATATGGCAAAGTGTTTGTTTGTTTAAATGAATATAGATGTAACAAACTTACAAGTGAACTGTCTGTAAATTATTAAATGCACTGGTTCCATTAGAACTGGGAAGGAAAAATCTATCTTTAATTAATAGCAACTAAATTAAATGAAGGAAGTAGAGACTGAAATTTATGAAAAGTAGATACTTTCATTTATGACTCTAAATCTTTCAACTGGAATTATTATCCATGGAAAAAAAAATATTAAAAAAATAATCAGAACTATTTGAGATTTATGTTTAGACTTTAAAAAGTAGGTGCTGATGAGAAAAGAATGTACCTGGGTCTGATATAGTTGGGGAAACACATGCACACACGCAAACGAACAAAACACATTCTCTCTATTCTCTCTTTTAATCATCATGAAATGAATATAGAGTATTCATTCTGAGATATACTGAAGATTCTAGTTCTTGACAATCAAAACCATTACCTTCAAGTCACTGCAATGACAAATATGTTCAATTACACCACGACTTAAAAATGCTTGCTGGATTGGGACCAGAGTTCTCAGCAAAAGCTACGAAGCCCTCCCATGAGCAACTCTCCTTGTCTGGAATGGGAGCTACTTACAGATATCAGTGAATCACTAAGAGAACACAACCCTTCCCACCATCAAATGCATACATGTACTCTTCCCTTGTGATATTATTATTATTTTTTTAACTGGCTTGCCATGAATTGCTACTGTAGTTGCTTTCATTCTCCTGACTGAAATGGAAAAATAAAGAATTCCTCTGAAGGCAACAACTAATACACTTTATACTAGGTAAAGGAGTGATGTGAATGCAGAAATTCAAGGAACTTGCAAGGGACAACTCAGTAGCTTAGCTCAAAAGCTTCCTGTTTTACTGCTTAAATTCAAATGAATCATAGGCTTGTTTCTCCTATTCACTTTCCATATAGTTTCATATTAAATAGTATATGTATCATTCAACAGAAGGACAAGAACACACCCTGAAAAACAGAACTAAAACTGTGTAGGAGTAAATATTTACATTTCTTTGCATTAGTTTAAATCTTCACATCATCAGGCTGCAAAGTACATTAAATTTTACCACCAGACAGTGAGAACCTGGATCTTATTGCAGATTGATACAAAAAAAGAGATGCCACAGTGCAAACAGAACACTACAAATTATCAGTAAACTCTCCTCAACAGCAATGAGTTTATATCTGGCTTTAGTATAGGCAACTGAAGAGGGGAAGAATATGGTTCATCCACTAGAATTTTATTGATACTCAGGAAAAATGAGTGCAGTTTTGAACTCCTGCAAAAATATTAATTATATGGTCTTAAGCAAGTCAAAGTTTTCTTTTATCTCTCTCTTTTTTTTTTTTTTTCTCCTCTTCTTTTCTCCCCCAGTGGTAAACAGGACACAGGGGAATCTTTTGTCATCATATTTATATAAAACTCAACACAATGGTTTCCTAGTGTACTACTGGAGCACAGTTAATCACCATAAATGTCCACTTCAGAAGAGGAAAAAAAGTAAATGTATTTGACAAAGACATTCCAAGCTGCTTAATTCTGTCTTTCCCATACGGACAGTGGATGAAGGAGGTTAAAAGTTGCTATGTACTATATGTATTTTAGAAAGAACAACATAACTAATGAAAAAAGGAAAACAACTTAAAGTTACACATTTGGGTTACACATTGACCATGCAAGCACATTTTGTGTTCTAAGTTTCTTGCAATTAACTGAATGGCTTCAAAGGAAAGTTTCTTTTGGGCAAATACATAAACTATTTCAAAAGCAACACTATTTGAAGCTTGTAAAAATATATTACTAAAGGTATGAATCAGGTAACCTTGCTAGTTTGAAAATCCATTCTCCTCAGCTTATATTATAGGTATTTATCCATCTTTCATCACTTTTAGCAGTTAAATCTCTCACTTTTGCTTGCCCCTTTACTTCCACTCCACTGCATTCTTCTATATAATCTGTCTTTTCCCTCCAAAATAAAATAAAAAAACATTCCTGGTAATATAAAGCTCAACCAACAGTAGTTTACAAAGAGATTTTCCTAGAACTGCTGAGATTTTAATCCAGAAAACAGAAAAAAAAAGAACAAGCAAACAACCCACCAAACCCAAATCCCAACACTTAAAACAAAAAAACACAAATAAGACCAACACAACTCCAAAGTTAATTCTACACTGCAGTACAGATGGCTTTATAGAAAGCTTAAATACTCATATGTAACAGTTTTGATATTTATTCTAATCATTGTTGGTCAAAACTATAAACACATTTTCTCTGGACTTTCAGTCAATCATCATTATACTGCTACAGAACTTTTTTTTTTTTTTACCTGAATTTTTACTCAGTGAGCATATAGGTTGTCCAAGTTCTACAAAGCATAATTGTCTTTTGAAGCACAAGTCTCTTCTTTTCATGAAGATAGCCCTGAAAACTTGAATTTATGTAAACTAGTATTAAGGTCTGGATGGAACATAACTCAGCGTCCTCAGTCCTAAATCGTCTGTTAAAGGAGTGAAGAGGTTGTTCACACAATCCTGTCTTCTCATACAGTAATGCAAAATACATCACAAATGGTGTGTTTTGAATCATAGCTCACATTAGCTCAAATCTCTGCTGTTAGATCTTTAACTACAGTGAACAGTAACAGTTAAGCTGGATTAGCAGGAAGCCCTAGAAAAAAGTTACCAAGACCAGAAATGCTAATGACTACATTCAGATGCAAGTTTCATGTAGCTTGGGTGATTTTCATGTGAGTTTTATTTACAACCACACGCAGAATCCTTTCGACAATTTTCAAGAACTGTCTATAATTTCATATGCAAATTATCTATGTAATTACTCAGCCTTTTTACTTTTACATGCTTATGGACCTTAAGCACTGATGTACAGCACATTAGGCACAATATACACAGCTGCAACAAAAATATCTCCCTTATCCAGAAGGACAAGCTAAGCAGCCTTACAGCTGGTGAAAAAAGAAGGATGGCTTTTGCAGCTATGGTGGAGACCTAGCAAAGTTAGGACAATGCAAATCTTAATGATATATTTGAGGTAAAGTATCCATTGCATGGGAAAGACAAAAATCAACCAATTTTATTAAAGGAAAAGAACAACAAATACTTGCAGCAATTTCTTCTCTGCTGAACTATTTCTCCATAGGCATATCCACAAAAAAAAAAAAAAAAAAAAGTGTGTTTAGCGCCAGTGAAACTAGTAGTCTAATTAAAAGTGTTGTGAATTGATAAGTACCTCTTTTTAGTAAAACATTCTGAATTGTTTGTAGTAAGTCACTGGTAACATGAATGCTGTTTCATGAAAAGACGGCTCTCTGAAAGCACAAGGAAAATAACAGCATTCAGTTCGTAAGAAAATAAAAACATGTTTCATAAAAATCACACTATTCTGGTAGTCAAAAATAATTTTTGAATCAATTTAATTGCCTAAAGTAAGAAATAGACAAGCCATGATTCTCAATTTAAATAAAGTCTGTGTTTAATAAAACTTGCTTCAATTGAAATCTTAGAAATCTGTTCACTAGCATATTAAGCAACCAAGTGACTCATGTACTGAAGAACATAGCACACCATATAAACCACAAAAGAACCTCTGTGTCTCAGATTTTCAATCGTATGAGGTTATGACCATCATAGTTTAACTGCCTTTCTTTGCTACATACTATATCTGAAGCTATTTACATTTCTGTTTCTTTCCCACCCTTTGCTTCTATGCCAATGGAATTTGAAGTCATCGTACTCTGAAGCCAATTTCAATCTTTCCTCTTCAAATCTAACTTTCTGAAACTTCGCAAGGCAAGCTGCGGGATATCATTTCTATCAGTTTGGGTAGTAGAGATAAAGTGGTTTTAATAACAGAGACATATATACAAATATTGGTAGGTAAGTTCTGCCATTCCACAGTGGCATAACCATTCCAGCAACCCTTCTAAAGAGTTATACGTGAAGAGCAGCAATACTTTCAGATCTATTACACTAATAGGAATTTCAGCACATAGGGACTACTCTTCCATAAACATCATTTTGAGCTGCAATACTGAATGGCACACTTTAATTACAAAGCTTCAAAAATTATGAACAGATACGCAGAGTTCTGAAGCAGACATTGCATACAAACGTAATGCAGTACTGCAGTTTTGGTATGTTGTCATAGCTGTCTAGCTCACAGCTGTATTTTTAGTTTATATTGACAGACCTGCTTATCTGTAGTCAAAGATAAAATATTTCAGTAACAAAGATTTCTATATTTCGAATTAATCTTAATGTGTTTTTTTTTTTTTTCAAGAAATATTCTAATTTTGCTGTTTTGCTGGAAAGACAGGAATACTTGCAAGGAAAAACAAAGACCAACTTGAGCATAAAGGACAATTTTGTCTTTTACAAAAGCAGATGTTTAGAGTTGTTTTGTGCAAGTTCTTTAAGTATTTATAGGAAACAAGTTCCCAATGATTGCGAGCTCCGTAAGATTTTGTAGTATGGACCTGTTTACAGAGGAGATCCATCAGTACTACAAACAGGATTCGGGGGTCTTGATTCTCGATCTTGTGCTCAGACCTCCCTATCTGTGAGAAAAAATGCTTTGGATAGTGATAGTATGGAAAGTGTGCTTTGGGACAGCAGTCCACATAGCTATAATGACCTCTTGCAAGGTTAAACACTCAAGATTGAGGAAATTCCAAACTGCAGGTTGCTCTGGCAACTCTGGGTAAGGAATGAGTGAACAATCTCTCACACGTGCAATAACCATTCAAGTTGCCATGTTTTTCATATGCTTTTAAAACTCATATGAGGCTGCATTTGAGGATTTATGCAAGGCATTAAGAGAAAGGCTACAGCACACGTAAAGCCCTAACAAAATACAATATCAAATAGATGTAATGGTTATTGAAATGTGCACGCAGTTTGTGAGTCCATGTCTTCAACAATGGTAACAAATAGAAAAGAAAGACCACAGACTGTTGATGAGAATAGTTACAGATCAAGTAAGTAGAAAGACTGTGAACTGTTACATTTTTAAAAAGGTTTAAAAGATTTAAAATTGTTATCTTATTGCTGACAACCACTAAGAGATTAGCTAACTAGCTTTTCCAAAGTCTTGTATCTGAAGCTAAATGCCAGCAATTAACAAATATTTATCTTCATTTTATAACAGTTTTTATAGCTTAACTGCAAAGTATAAATACTAAGTATTTTTATTATTTTTTCTCTTTACTTTTCAGGATGATTAATGGTCACCATTTTAACCCACTCTTCTCCCCCATCTCAATGCATATTTTTATAGAACTGTTAATGATAATGTTAATGATATGAATCTATATATTTATCAATGACCTGATTTCAAGCCATGCAGTATTTTATTTTCTTTTTAATACCTCTATGTTTTATCTGTAAACATTTTCTAGCTAATGGTTTCAAAAAGCTACTATAGTATCTTATATAGTACACTCTCACAAATGCTCGCCTTAATTAATACCTAGCAGAAACAAGAAAAACAAATGCTGTAGATATATTATCTCTTTTGTTCAGAAAAAAAATTCTAGATTGATTGAATGTGAACAGAAAGGTAAATGGAAAGACAATAATCATAATTGAAGCATAGCTTATTAACACAATTACAATTTATTTAAAAGATGAGGTAACCACTACAGCTGTTGCTCCAATCTGTCAGGAAAGAAATTGCTCATTATTTCAATTACTCTGTTTGTCATTGTTACTTCATCTACTGTTTCTGTCAAGTCAGTGCTTGAAATGAAATTCTACAAAAACCCAAGTAGTACGTTATAAAACGTTATAAAGCTTTACTATAGAAACTAAACTTTGAATTTAAAAATACTGTGAACCTTGAAGAAGACAGAAGTGATAAAAAAATAAAAACCAGCTGGTAGTATACAAATTGAAAAAAAAAGTATGGGCTCTTCTTTATTCACAACCATTTTCTACACAACCACAAGAGGCTTGTACTTCCTATCAGCTACATGTTATCCAGCATGCATTTCAAATAAGACACCTCCCCAGCACACACCACAAGAAAAAAAAAAAAGGCGATTAAGTGCTCTCTCTCTGGTCTGGACAATTTCAAATCCTTATGAAGCAGAACAGAGAATTGTATCTTCTTCCCCTAAAGTGCCGTGAAACTAGCCCTTACATTCTGAATGAATATTGTGATGACGTGTCTGACGGATAAAAACGGTCATTAGGAAATCTTTTGATTTCCTAGTATTTATGTAGGAGCTCAGTAAAAACCTTGTTCTACAAAACCTAAAATGCACACAAAGGAGTTCAAACAGGGCTATTAGTATTTTTTTTTTTTTTTTCCATTTCCATATTTTGATTCCATTTTCTGATCACCTAATTAGAGTTCATTTGGTAATCCAACACATCCAGTAATATAGCATAGCTATATTATTTTCATAGTCAAATTATGATGGATCAGAAGAGCATGAAAAACACACCAGCCACATTACCAACCAACAAAGTAAAATCAAGCAAGCAAGCAAACAAACAAAAATGACATAATAAATACGTCCTTCTTCACATTCTGGCAAGCAGATCTCCTAAGGAAAATATATTAAACCAGAATAAAAGTCTTGTTCATCTCTTCAAGATAACTTCCCCTTACAGCCTTTTATTTTATTTATTTATTTTTCTCGTCAGGGGTATGTGAAACAGTTGGGTTTATAGTACACAGCCAAGTGTGAGTGTACTGCCCCTACAGACAAGGGAATTTAAACACATATACTTCTTAGATATTGACATACTATTTAATTACTTAGGTTTGTTAATCTTTCAGTACTAACACTGAAATATCAGTACACACTCATGATAATACATTTAACATTCTCATCATTTTTCATTAAGTAATAATTGCAGGAGCTCTGGTTAAAAGGAAACAATAATTACACTGATTAGTTGCTGATTTTCAAGAGATTCTGGAGCTACACCAGACTATAATACTACGACAGGAATTTTTAGATCTTAGATTTGTGGTCATTGTTCACAAAAGAAAATAATGAATTTCCAAATTGCTGACAGAGAGAACCATTTTGACAAACTAAAAGAAAGACTGTTTTAATTAATTAAAATTAATTTAAAAGAAAAACTAAGCGAAATCCATAATCCTATGGATTACGGATCCGCACGTTTTAATGGATGGGGTACAAGTGGAAGTAAAGAGAAAGTTAATGACTTGGACACCAGGAGGCAATGTCATAGGTATGAACCTCGAGTAAAGAATATATAGGCTGATCTGACATATGGGTACTTTCTCTAAAGAAAGCATCTGTTTGGAGTGCAAGTCATTCTGGCTAATGGATAAGTCATGTTCATTGACAATTACATTAGTCCTTTTTGCTGTTTTAGCCAAATAAGGCTAATTATTTAGCATGCGTAATTTATATAGCTATGAGGGTGGGTTATCAGTAAAGATGAACTGAAGCATAAAAAGACTTGGGAACACTGACTTATCTGTCAAATTTGATCAAGCCGAGTGAAATTTAATTTGTTAATCTTGCTCGACAATCCTACCCTCATGCACTCTGAACACTAATACATTTTGTATTGCACTGAGATGCACAATCTACAATGAGACTTTTTATTTCCATTAACCAGAATCATGTATTAGGCATGCTAACATTTGGAGAAAAAGACATTACTTTTTCCAATTAAAAAGGCTAAAAGTAGGACTGTAAATATTCATATTATGTATTTGAATGCCTAGTTCTTACCTCAACATACTAGAATGTGGTTCTCGTCCTTTATAATAACTACAGCTAATATAAGAGCTTAGGATTGTTTTTCTAATTAAACAGAGAATGCTGTTCTTTGCTTATGTGTGTATACACCAACAAACGTGTGTATACATATACACACACACACCCCTATTCAAACTTAAAAAAATGAACCACTTACAGTTACGTATCTCTGGACTTCTCACTTCTCTGTAGTGGTGATTAATGCTCATTTTATACCTGCTTTCCAAGGCCAAGAGGAGTATAGTTCTTCCTAGTATCCACTCAGGCCTCATCCCAAAGGAAGCCTACATCACCTTTCATCACATACATGTTTCCAACAGTCATGAAATTTAGTCTTAGTCTTTGAATTCAATGCTGCCACAGGATATCCATGGAATCTGTATATAGTGAGCTGAAATAGCTCTGAACAGTTGATTTCTGCTGTTCCCAGGCTAGTCAAAGAGCAGCTACATTTGTGCAGATAACTTGTCCAATATTTGCACAGTATGGTATATATAAATCTTCAGTTAGAAAACTCTGTGTCCATGTTTGTTTTACGACAGTCCTCCTTCTAAAGGAGTTTCCTACCCTATTTCTCCTCTCACCATACAGGACAAGAGAACATTCCTGTTTTGCAGTCCCTCCACAGATTGCATACAGAAGCCTACTGGATTCAATTAGAGAGAATCAAACTTGAATAATAACTATGTTCTTCAATATGAGACAAATTGGGATAATCACCAGTATCCAAGTATAAACTCTAGCAGATACATTTGGACCGTCAATCATACCAGAATATGCAAGAAACAGTTCTGGAGCACACAGAACATTAACTAGAAGAGAATGACCAGAAATATTTTAAGTTAGAATAACTTATAATAATAAGTTAGTCTACCTTAAAATTACTTTTCTATTTCTTGTAATGGAAAATAATAAATAAATTAGGTAAACAACTCTCCAAACAATTTGAGCTTTTCTTTACGTTACAACTAAAATGGAACAAAATAATATTTTTTTTTTGGTCTGGGTAGATATAATCCTGAAATCATATGAGAAGTATTCAGTTAACATTGATGAAACTTGACAGAATGCACTGCCTGGGAAATATCCTGGTGCTTTTCCTGTTAGATATCTTTATGTAAGCCTGTTTTGCATATTATACAGTGGGCATTAGAAGGAGAAAAAAAAAAAAAAAAGTAAGCAACCTGAAGTTGTAAAGTCAACTCTCTTGAAGTTGCCAATTTGTTTATGACCTATGCTGACACTGGAAACAAACTCTACATACTACTCTGTTTTAGAGCTTGGGCATCAACAACACTACAAAACAGCTGTGAACAGGATGTGCAAACCACTGAATAAAACAGATTATTTCTTACATCATTTGCTCTGCTTCTATCCGTGTCTCCATAATCATGACAGCTAAGGGAGGGGGGTAAAAGCAATGTTGTTGGGCAGCCTGGAACAATTTAATTCTATTGCTTATTTATCAAGATGAAACCCTAAAAAGACATGTGCATGAATAATCTGAAAAAGGAGAAGGAGAAAATAAAATGATAATAAAAAAGTCAAGCTTGGCTCAATTATTATTCTACCATCAAACTAAAAGAAATACGTGAATTGTTTTTGTAAGGCAGTCATATATTATCATTTAATGAGTTATCTTTCCATACCATGGAAGAAATACCCTACACTAAACTCCTATTATCTGACTCTAAACTGATCGTTTTTCAGAGTTGCTACTCATGAAAATGCTACTAAATAGTAATGTTACCCTTTCAGTGGAAAAATATACAGCCTGTAAGCCTAAAATACTTTTGGGAAGTGAATATGAAATGGCATCTTCAGGTAAAACTGAAAGTTTTTCTAAACAAAATATAGCGCTGCTCAAACAAGCAAGGAGAGACCTGTTTATTGATTACATAGCCTCTTATTGCTCATGAGAGGAGATACTAGACAATTTGAGATATGTTGGAAGCACACGCTTATAACACTGATTGATCTGACTGATGCAGATGAAAATCTAAGGCACAAGAAGGCCTTAGAAAGGGCTTTGAAAATCCTCAAAAATCCTCAAAATCAGATCAAGCTTTCCAACCTCTTTGTTCAAAAGAAAACACACCACAAAGCTCTGACAACTACTGGAAGAAGAGCAGTATCTAATCTGAAAGTCAATTTAAATGTGTCTTTTCTTTTTTTTTCCTCTTGGAAGATAAATGCTTTCTGAAGAAAATCTCTCCCTTCCAAGAAATAAAACAAGATAAATTTTTCTGAAGAATGGAATATATATGCATTGATGATATCAACAATGTTTGCTGGGCTATGTATAAATTATCACAGAAGTGAGAAAGCAAAATAAATACATAAAGATAAAGCCAGATGTATGAAGGTGATTTAGAAGCACAGGTTCCCTAGCATGATGAAAGGGCCATGGACCTCTATGTTGTCTTATGTCTTTTTAAGCATTAGCTAGTATCATAGCTACTGCAAATTTAGGGTTAAGAAATTATTTCAGTTCCCCATTTTATGAACTATGGTTTAGGAGTTGCTTTTCTTGTTTCTTTGTTTTTTTCTTGTTCTCTGTTTACATATCTGAGGGAAGTACAATGCTTCACTGACTATCTGTTCGTGTTTTATAAGACAAGAGGTGAACAAATAAAATTCCAGATAACTTCTGCTTAAAACCTTGTTTGAAGAAAGTTTTGAGGTCAGGGAAAAAAAAAAAAAAAAAAAAAAAGGAAATGCATTTCTAAGTTTTCGTATTTGTCTGGAACTTGTTCTATTGGCATGAAGAGTTATTTGTGGAGTTGTATCTATCACATATTCACATTTTTACAATTGTGCTCTATTTTCATATTTCTGTGTATCTTAGCAGTCATAAACTTGCAAATATAGAATAAAGTTTCATATGTGGAGAAGAATAATAAACAATAAATCTAGAGATACTTTAGACTAGAAATCATGGACACAGACTTTCTGCCTAATTATGGCTAGTCTGATGGTAATTTATGAAGCTTCATATTAGTCTCTGGACAGTAAATTTTACTAGAAGAGGAGGAAGAAGCCAGAACTGCAGCAACAAGAGGCTGATGTCATCTTCTTCAGCATTAGGGGAAAATAATGAAGGCACAGCATGGGTGTCACTACTTAAATTAAAAAGCTTTAGTAAATGCTTTCCCATTGTGCAAAAGTGAGATCATGGCCCTACCCAGATACTTCTTTCAGGAGTTCACACTGAACGGTGTGTGAGCACAAACCCCAAGGCTACTGAGTCCTAACCACAGAAAGATCTTCCCTTCTCGGATGCTGTAATGTTGAGACAAAGTTTTTTTAATTTTTTTAATTGCCTTACCAGAACACCAGAAAACAGCAAATTCAGTCTTGCATCACCCTTTCTATTGGAAAGCTATGTAAAAAGAAACTCTTAATTTGGCTCCTGGATATGAATGCTAACAAAACAAGTTTTACGTTCTAACTCATTAAACCATGAAGGTAATTAATAGCTAAACTATTTTATACTTATGCATTTCAACAAATAAAGAAAATAACATATTTAAAAAATACATAATTAGGAATATTTATGTGTGTGTGTAAGATAAAGATATATACTATCCAGATAACAAATACCTTGGTAAAAACTTCTTTTTTTACAACAGACACATAGAATTTAAAAAGTAACAATATATATTATTTTACAGTCAACTAAATGACCAGGTATAGTTTGAATGTAAATTTTGAAATTAGTCATTGCAATTATTTTCCATTAAATTTCAACTCAGTGGAGTTACCACATTAATGAGGATTTGTTTAAATTACCATATAGCACTAGAGCAAATTAAATCTCTCCTATTCCAATATTTACATATCTGAGGTAGAATTATAGGCTTTCTTTATTTTACTTTTTCTTCACATAATTATTGATCCACAGAAAACACAGGAAACTGACAAATTGAGAAAAATAATTAAAAAGTAAAAAATAAACAGGAAAAATGTAGGAGGGGAGAAAGACAAGTGTTGTTAAATATCAAAATAATTTGGTGTAAAATAAAGCATTATTGTACCTGCAATGATGTCATCCATCTGCTCCAAAGCTGCTTCAAGCATATGACTAGCGTCAGAAGCCATGCTCTCTGATTTGCTCAGACTTTTACTCTTCCTACTGTAAAGACAGATGAAAGCATGTGTATTATACTAAAGCAGACCTGACAGAAAATATACGTCACTGTTTCATTCTATATTAAGCCATACAAAGAGAAGTCCATGCTAACAAAAACACAGCCTTGTAATTAATATGAAAATTAAAAAAAAAAATAGTTCCTATTCTTGATAGATGACTTGGGATTTCTGAGGTTCTCATTTATCACTGACTCATTTTTTTTCTTAAGATACTTTACTAACAAGGAAATGCAGATGAAAATGAAAACAAACAAATCTCAAATACTGGAAGCCTGAGATTTGCCTACGCCTCATTCTTAAGAATACTTTTCTAAATTCAAAGTTTGTGTATTTCAACCTTTTGCACTGTGGGCGAAAAGGAGGGTTGTCTAGGTTTCAATGAAGGAATGAAACAGGTGCTTTTACTGTTCCTGGTGAAATCACAGTTAACCTATAAGCCAAACTCTGTAGGAGCTCGTTATTGATTGCAGCCATATTAGTAAAGAGGGAAATTATAAAAATATGTTGCTGCCTCAACCCCAACTGTAATGATACCTAATATATTTTTCACTTCTGACTCCAAGTCCAGCAATTCTGAAATCATTTTCACTTCTCCTTTCCATAACCACATTATATCACTTTTTCATGACCAATCTGCTCCAAGTATGAAATTTCTGAAGTTGATGCCTCCTTAGAACAGGATTAAAGACATTCATTAACATCTGAGATCAAGGATAATAAACCAAATTTTCCAAAAATTAGAATCCCCTGTGACATTTCATAGGGAAAAAAAAAATATACGCTGTTTCATCTCTGAAATAAGCTCCTTTTGCACATCACTTCATTGCTCAGGTGTAAAACCAGCACCTGCAGGGCAATGAACAGGAGTCTTGGGTATAATTTTTGCAGTGCTGTAAAACACAACTCAAAATATCAACAAAGACTTTAAAAGGTCACAGAATTTTGATTTGATTTCTCTTCCACAAAGGTGTAGTTCATTCAGATTTTTGTATCTCCCAATACAGTAAATTTTTAAAACAGTGGTTCAAAACTGCTGTTTTTACACCTTTGTAGGCACCACAAAAGACATCTGTGTGACAATGGCCAGAGATACCCTTCAAATGATACAGGTAGTAGGTAAGTGCATATGCAGTTGGTCATATGTTTGTGGGGCCAATTATTCCAATGCCACTGAAATTTCACTAATCTGTATTTATCATGTGATATGACAAGAAATAGATTGTCACCTGTCTTTAGATTTAAAAGACAAGATAATTCACATAGATATATTTGTATGGTGTTCATTCAGTGACAATTCAGACACTGGCCACTATCACCAATGACTGACATGACTGGTAGCTAAACCACCTACATTTGCTCTCTTTGTTCGATGTTTCCTAAACACTAGAATGTAGAATTAGCAGCCAGAGAATAGAACAAGCTTTAAGATAAAAACATTCTTTTGTTGTTATTTCTCAGGACCATCAGATTAAAAAAATCCCTAGAAGTATACTCAACACCAAGTCCAAATTACTGCATCATAACAAATGAAGAAACTCAGAAAAAAGACCAGCACAATGCAAAAAAATAGTAACAAGTCATAATTATTTGCTTCTTTTGCAGATTAATAACCCTACAATACAGGCTTTTTGTCATGGTGCTGGTGAAGAATACACAAAGATACAAAGAAAGCTAATTTATTAATAAGCTCTCTGTTATCAGAGAGCTGTGTGTGCTACATCCAGTCTGGTCAACGTATACAATCATCATCTAAAGGGACAGCTGCAGGAATGAGAGCCTGATTTCAGCTCTGCCATTTAGGCTGTCATAATGGCTAAGCCACTATTTACTTTCAGATCAAATAGATCTGAAGAGCAATATGAGAATG
Source organism: Aythya marila (assembly GCF_965140915.1). Classification (NCBI taxonomy): domain Eukaryota; kingdom Metazoa; phylum Chordata; class Aves; order Anseriformes; family Anatidae; genus Aythya; species Aythya marila. The sequence goes on along the minus strand of NC_139046.1, from coordinate 59,225,903 downwards.
CCATATCAGAAAATAAAGAAGAGGAAAAAAATAAAAAAAAAAAAATCACCCACAACCTTTAGTGTCACCTAAGGCAAAGATTCATGCAAATTACAGGTTGGGTTTACCTCTCCCTTTTTGTCAAAATAATAATTTAAGCATGAACAATGCTAAATGTACCTGAATTTCATCTGATCTCTAAAGCAAACAACCCAAATATTTCATTTAATGGTATTGGAAATAACACACATTATCCTCAGAATAATCTTAAAAGTCATTAAGTCAGCTGATATAAACTTAAAATTTCACAATATGTACACACAAAACTTTTCAAACACTCCCTCTTTTTCTGTTGCATCAATTTGTTGACTCTGGTAGATTTCCATCCTCTGTTATCATATTAATCTGCCAGCAGGTGAGCAGATTCATTAAAAATGTTAGAGATACCCAGTTCTCAACTGCAATAAGCCACTTTCCTTGCAGTATTTCTCCTAGTTCAAAGCATCCACAACATGGGTCACAATCATCTCAGTGAAAGGAAATCCACCTACAGAAAGCAGCTGCCCAAGAGGCACCCAGGCTGTCTTGCTGCTGGGGTGGATGTTGAAGAAAAGAGTCACTCCCTCAGAGATCTATGGCTGCCAGCTGTTTTTGTAAATCAGAACAACAGACTGTCTCAAATCTGAAGGAAGAAAAAAGGGAAAAATACTAAAAGCATTACAGAGTTTCTATCACTAGGTTGCACTGAATGTTCTTATTTGTGCTGTAAGATATTCCTGTGTGCTTAAAGCTGCTAGAGCAATACATATTTATTATTAACAAGAAAGGCAGAACTATCATTTTTTCTAAACATCAAATATAGTTTTTGATCACCTGCAGTGAAAAAACTACAAAAATCCCTGAAATATTACAAGCTTGAAATTTTACTTACAGAAAAAAATTCAGTGAACACCTTAACAAACACAAAGTTTTGTTGAAAAATACCACCAGAACTGTCTTCTATCTCCTCCCAACCTCCACACTCCTCCTGTTTTCTCACCTGTATCCACAGTGTATTTGCTGCTTAACTGAATCAAGCTAGAGTAGAACCTGCTGATCAAACGATTTATTAAAAAAAGTAATGTGCTTTGCTCCAGAGTGATAATGTAATATTACTTGCTTGACATCTTTTTCTAGACAGACCTGTTGCTTGTGCTGCAGGCAAGTCCTATTTTCCCAGACACTCCCTCCTTGCAGTTTGACTGTTCTGAGCATTATTATGAAATAGCTTGTTAGATCTCATACGTCTTCAGTTACTGTTTCTGAACTAGCTCTGTAGAAGTACCTGCAATTGTGGATTCTGTTTATTTTTATTATTGTTTATTATTGTTAAACAAGACAGCTATATCACTCCCAAAGCATGGTGAGGGCCTCAAATAGGATCTGTCTATTTGCAGATATTTTAATTGTAATTCTTTTTACAGATTTCATTCCTGAATGACGTCAACGCATGCAAAACACCATGACTTATCTGCATATATAAATATATACAAATTGAAAATTACCTTTTGTTCAGTCCTTAGCAAAGCTGAAAAAGCTTCTCTAATAATACAGCAAAAGCTTTAATACTAGCAAATTCTAACGATCATAGTTTATTCGATTAACTTACATAGCAGTAAAACACAAAAACCAAACTACTCACCTTTTCAGGTCCTTAAGAAGAAAATTATTTACTTTTTCCCCTGAACAGTAAAAATTGCTAGCTATTAATAGCCAAAGTTTTACTGTTAAGCAGATGTAAGTCTACATTATTATCATCCCTTCTAAGCCACACGCTCACAATAATTTAGAGCCCAGCCCACAGATAAAGATATTGCAATCCTGTTTGTTATAATTACCTAAGTAATAAGATCTTCCAGGAAGTGCAGAGCAAACTGGTCTGAATGCCCCAAACTTATTTCGCTCAGCTAGCTTTACCCTGTAAATCCCAATCTGAGATTTGCGTTTCAAATAAAATGAAAACTCTCTGCTACAACTAACTTGTTTAGAGCCAATATCCATTGCAAATTTCTTAACCCAGTTCCTGTATGCAAAACAACAGCTTACTGTGTCCAAAAAGAACATGATATTTAAAAGATGTATTCACAATTATGAAAAGCCTTAATTAAATCTGATTTTTTCATGGCTGCCTTGAACTAGTAGCTTTTCAGACAATAGAATGTGAACATTTAGGCAACTCCTAAGTATGATGTTTTCCCAACTTTGCTCCTGATAACAAGGTCACCAATGTTATCAGTTATGGAGCGATGCGAGGTTTTGCCAGGAACTCTTGAAAACCAGATCTTGCCTTAATATCAGTGCTTTGGGTAGCCTTCCAGTACCTCTTGCATTTAGAAGACGTAGCTAATAATTAAATACCATAATATTTTTTACCTGGGATGAATAAATACATGTTTGTAAACTGTTTCAATGATTCAAATTCAAATATCACTTTGCTTTGTACTTAATGGCTTAATGAAAGATCAAGTGGCTTGGCTAAGCCTCAGAAGTCCTCCATGCGTTTTTCAGCTGCAAGAAGACTCCAGAGCTGGAATGAGCAAATGAGCTGTTCCCACTCGCACCATTTCCCACCTTGCTTCTCCCCCAGCCACAGGCAGTCTGTAGCCAGTTATCCCACAGACTTGCAATTGCCGATTCATCTCTCCTACCTTGCTCAGGAGTTCTTATGACACCATCAAACACAGAAGTCATAAACGCGTATTTGGATCCTGGCCTTCTAAAACCCAGCAAGCCTCTCTAATTAAGTTAATCCTTAGTCCTAAATAACCATCCACAGCTGCTGGGAATAGAAGAATTTCTGATCGCTAGAATGACTGCCTAAGGAACACTACTTATACAGCATCCTCTGGGATTATCCACACAGAAATCATATTCATCTGATTATAGGTTAAATTTAATTTATATTTGTTAATATAGACACTACCTGCCCTATTTCCCCTTCACCTGCTTCATTGGGATAGGCAGAAGGGTAAATTCAACCCTTCCTTCATTTATTACCATTTATGTAATGAATAAAAACAAGACTATAGATTTTTTATAGAATAACAAAAATGGGAAAGAATAAAGACTTTTTTTTTTTTTTTTTTTCAGCTGAAGAGTGTAAAGGGTCAACCAAGGGGATGGGGGTGTTAAGGGTGCAGGGGCAAAGCTCTAAGACAGAAACGTAGATTTGCCAAAGTTGGGCAGAGACCTGAAACTGAACCATTTCAGGTCAGTGGTAGAAGAGAACTAGGAAGGTCTCTGTTCAACATGCTGCTGGGTGTCCTTCAGTGAAGGGACATCCCCTGGCCAAGCATACTACTGTAATACCTCCCTGATGGAAATGAGCTAAGTTAGTTCATTAGGTAAATGTGCTAAACTAGCTTAGGCAGGCAGGCACTGTAAAACCACCATGTTGTGTGCTGTTGAGAAAAGCTATGACAAGCAGTAGGAACTACACCAATTCTAAATGTATTGTGCTAAATAATTAAATTTAAAGATATAAAGGGAACAAAACACTGCTAAATTTACTGCATTATGATTTAGCAAAGTCACAAGCCAAACATCTGTTTTCAACAATAAACCCACTAAATTTGCTAATTAGAGCCTGAATTTAAACTCTGTATCTAGTTGAAAGAAAAAACAACAACAACAAAATGAAAAAAGAACACACACAAGTATCTTGTAAATGCTTCAGCTGATACTTCGTGATCCTTGGAGAACAAAAATCACCTCACAGTACCTCCTCCACAGGACCCATGGATATTAAGTTACAGTTGCTATTGGTACCATAACTGAATTTCCTGACTCATGTTTGTGCAACGTCTCATCCTTACATACAAAAGCTGACGCTGACAGAATGGCATGTGCAAAGTGGGGTTTCTTCAGCACCTCCCTATAGCAGTTTGTCACCTGTAGGTAGCCTTTCAGTCCTTCATTTTTTTAAATAAAAAAAAAAAAACATTTTTCATAAAAGCTTAAAGAACACTCCATAATTTAATTTTAGTTTATCAGATATTTTAAGCTTTATCTCTGTTATACACAGTATCAAGGGAAATTTTGTAGCTTTTGAATTTGCAAGACTTAGAACACAAATTGCATTCAATATTAGTTACTGTATTAAATTAAAAGGCTAATTATTTTATTTCAGTTGTCATCTAACTATTTAAATTTCTACCTTGTTACTTTATTTACTTTTATTTTAAAACAACACAATGAATAAATGCTTTCAATTCAACCTTAGCTGAGTAAAGCATTAGCTGGTAAAATATATGAAAGTTTCTGAATCAAAACATGAACTTTTATTGTCTTAAAATAAATGCAGAGATGAATGGCATACAATTGTCAGGCCTGGCACTACAGTTCACATTTAGTTATAAAATGCTGCAATTAAAAAAAAAAAAAAAAAAAAAAAAAGAGAGAGAGAGAAATCTGACACCCTAAATTCTGACATTTAAAGTAATTTTTTTTCTTTCCCTTCTGCACTCATGTATTCACTGGTCTCAGGGTCCCAACTTCCAATTTCCTTCCATGAAGGTCAATACTTCAATTAAGTCTTGTCAAGTTACTTAACTCCAGACACCATCCCTGGGAAACCCCGTCTTACACCCCACAAAAAAGAAACAAAACCTGAAAAGCGTGCAAGACTTGGAAACCTTAAGCTGAAAATGATACAGTGAATGATTCAGTGCAAGTAAGGTCATGCTCTAGTATATCAAAAGGTGAGAAATTGCAAGAAAAGTAGACAGTAGACACTAAAACTCTTTTCCTTAGAGTGAAATACAGAATGATCAGTGAAACACATAATAATCAGTTTCTTGACAGAAACTGAGATTCCATATAGATGATTAACAAAAAGATTCAAAACACAAAATCCTAAAATTTCAGATAAACTATTCTGCTGGAAAAAAAAAAAAAAAAAAACAACAACAAACAAACAAAAATCAAACACCCCCTTCCCCCCCCCCCCCCCCAAAACAAAACAAAACAAAGAAATGCAAACCTTTAAACCTTGAGAATCTGGAACATTATTAAGGCTGATAACATTTCTCAGGCCTTTTCAAATTTCCCTGGAGCAGAGGCTTCTCAGCCTAGCTCTGATGCTAGCATTCAAGTTTTGTTTGCCTTCCTGCATTTCACTACATGTTGCAAATGGAAATTCTTGCCCACTAGGCTCTTATGGAACCAACTCAACAGAACAAGCATTCTTAACAACAACTAATTTTATTAATCAATTAAATGCATGTTCATAAATCTCACTAGGGCTACAGAAGTGTGTAAGAGCACTGTGAAACAGAGATTTTGCATTACCTGTACTGTAACTGATATAGGTGCTTTTTGGAACATTAGTCTGAAAATATATTGTTGAAGGCTAGTGCTAAAGCAGGGCCAGAAGATCTGGTATCTCAAAAAAGTGTAAGGAGGCTTGATTTTCAAATCAGATCACACTATCCATTTCCATGATGTGCTCTGACAATCATTCTAAGAATCAGCTGCTTTGCCAACACTGACCAAACACTCCTCAGCCATCTGGACCTGTACAGTCCTTGATCCTACTGCTTAAACTTGTATTTATTATTGTTTGTACTGTAATCAAGACAGGTATCCATCAAAATCATATGAGTCAGAGGCAGAGAATGGTTGTGTATTTTTGGAACACTACAACACCGTAAGAACAGCCATGCTGGCTCAGACTAAAAGCCAGCCTGGCCCAGTGCTCTGTCCCTAAAGATATTCAGGGCAACAGAGGTGCAGAGTCATCAGCCTCCTGCTCTGTCTTTCCCAATAACCAGCAAACATGAGACTTGCTGAATCACAGACTACATAGGAACCATCACATTTCATAGATGTTGAAGGACCCCACCCTCTGTGAATTTATCTGATTTCTTTTTGCATCCTTTCTGAATATTTTTTCAGTGAATGCTCATACAGCATATATATAAAGAAAAAAAGTGGTTAATCACTGCTCGCTTTTTCATGCCACTATCTCCTAGTCTCTTCCCAGTCCTCTTCTACTTTCTCTCCTATAATATGCTTAGTTGAAGAGTCATTATCTAGCAAGCCTCTCCGCAGAAGAAAACCAATCCATACCTTGCAGCTGAGTATGAGCAATGAATCTTTACAGAAATAACTCCACTTTGAAGCATTAAAAGAATTGAGAGTGCTAAGCATTCCTTAAAATGGACAGACACTAAAGTAGGAGAGGATTGGTAGAGGACACTAGTGGACAGTGAGATACGTGAGATGTGAGATTCCCTTGTGTTGCAGAAAAAAAAACAAAAAAACAACAACAGAATACATAGGAGGGTTAACATGCTGGAAAATTCAGTTCCTGCAATCAAAAGAAAGAAATTTCATCCAAAGTTTTTTTTTTTTTTTTTTTTTTTTTTTTTTTTTTTTTAAGATAAAAGGCTCAGGTTCAGGCTAGACCACACAGAGAAACATAGACAACATGTCCAACATAGATACAACTCAACTTCTTCTGAATATTTCTCAACCAAAAGACCTACTCTTGGGTTACTCAGGTTACAAGGCTCTGTTCTGATTTTTCCTCAGCTTAATGAAAACAAAAACTTTTGTCAAGTCTAAACTCAGCTCTAGATATAAAGCTTTAAAACAAATACTAAAGAGACAGCTTTCTGATTTTGTAAAATTTAATTTTGTATCAGCATTATTCCCCTCTGTGAAACATTTTGTGCAGCAATGTAGGTGGTTTAACATGAGCCACCCTGCATCTGTGAACACAAACATGCTGAATTCACACTAACAGGAACTAAACAGTATCAAGTACTGTGTAAATTTAAGATTCAGTAGCTATTTTGAGGAAAGTGACTGTGGGAAACAAAGAAAGAAAGAAGAAAAAAAAAAACACATTTCTGCTAGAATCAGCAAACAATATAAGCGATTCTGCTTGGATTAAAAACATTCAAAGTAGGAACAACAAATGGGTCACTATGAAAGGACCATGTCCCACATTACTCAGCACTTCATTGAAATTACAAATTCTACAGCTGTGTCAATTTTGTGCTTACAAAGAGAACTTTTTAATATCAATTCTTTCCTAAAGATTAATGAACACATTGATTAATGAAAAGGGAAAAGCAGCCTTCAAGTTCTTCCTCTCTCTGACTAAATATGTATAACCAAGAAGCAAAAAGCTCTTCATGGCAAGTTAAATCCTGATCTAAAATGACACACGTTGTTTGTTTTATTTTTCCTCTACTCTGAATATGGGATGCCTTAATTCTTGCAGAACTGGCCAGTGGGTAAGGAAGTAGCTATATGAGACACTATGCCACAACTGATTTCTAAATGAGAATAATATATTCCCCTGTCGCATTGATTTTCCATACCTAATGTATTAACATAATTTTCTAATTATGAGAGAAAGCATTATAGAGTGAAGCAATATTGCATGACAGATGAATCAGTAACTTGACATCCAAAAGCAATATTCAATAATTTTAAGTTTCAAATAGGTCAGGGAAAACTATGATACCTCCCAGTTGAAGAAACATTATTAAAGGTGGCAAGAAAAAAGTGACATCCTTTATTCCTGTTTACTCAGCAGACTCTAGAAGGAACAGAAGTACCAAGATCACTAGAGACAGATTAAGCAATCCCTGAAACCAGGCAGCAGTCCATAATGAACATCTGACCAGCTATGTAGGTCTCCTCAATGACCTGTTCTATGGAGAAGCTGTATTTTCTTACCGGAAAATATGTTTAGCTAGGAAAGGAACTTAGCAGTGTCACAACACCGAAAGCCCACGCAAGTGCCCAGCTTTTCTATTTCACTTTCATCTATGCAAGCTGTTACTGTTCCTGCTCTGTCACCACAGCTGAAACAAGTAAGCTTCAGGTAACCGCATACCCAGTTTTCAGTACTTGGTGTCATCTTTTTATAGCTTACAACAGAGTTCTGAAGTGCCAGCCTGCTGCTTCCACAAAATAGCTACATCCGATGGAACAGGATATGAAGGAGAATCTGGAAGTCCACTGTTATATATAGCACTTTTTATTATCAATCATGGCAGGCATTCTCAAGTTTTTACCAATGACGAAGCCCATCCATGCTGCATCCAGGAAGCATTTCAAGGCATTTATTCCTCCCTCAGTCCCACACAAATGTAAAATGAACATGTTTCCATATCAAATCATGTTATCACAGGTAGGTCAAATCAGTTTAAATCCTTCCTTATAAAAATATGCAAAATATGTAGGACTAAACAAAAAAGTGAGAAAATGTATAGCTACAGATCTATGCATAGGAATGCTGATTTTAATTTTCAGAACTTAAAAAGCATATATGTTATTTTCAGAAAGAGACTTGGTAAAATTGGTTCAATGTATCAATCTTCAAAGCTAACATACTCTAGTTTAGTAATTTTGTCTTACAGGCTTGCTAGGACACTTCATTCAGAAAGCTTTTGGAAGCGTTGCAAATAAAAAATGCCTTTCTCAACACAAATGGAATGCAATAGCTGGACCTAGAAAAAGAGCCATTTATGAATGTAGTATTCTTCCCTTCTCTAATACACATATTTATATCCAAAGTTCAGGATGCTGTCAGCATAATGATTCATCAAGGACATATACATAAGATCCCTTTTGTTCTCCTTTTACAGTGAATTTCTATTATTCCTAGGGCATGAAAAGATAGGAATTCAACCATTATAATGAACACATAGGATTTATCTAGATTAATTTTCAGATAATATTTTAATTAATTCCTTAAATGTGAACAATAACAAAAAAGTATTTGCTAAAGTAAATAAAACTGTAGCCTAGAATTAGTGCTACTGTGTTACATCTATTCCAAACAAGAGTTCTTTCATATGGTTGGAATAAACAGAAAAATTGCAATTGTTAAGGCAAATGCTAGAGTACAACAGTACCCAAAGCAGTACGTTGTTATAAAGTTAGTCAAATTTTACTGTCTCTGAAATAAAACCTTTATAATGCCATAGAAGACAAATGAAACAGAACTCTTCTCTTACTTTAAAGGGTTTGAGTGTCACTATAGCAAGGCCAGAAGTCCTAAAGCACAGTCCTAAGCAGCAATGACACCTGAGGGGATACTTCATGTCAAGCTTTTACATATTCTGTCTCCCTTCAGAGACAGACTTCATGTTAAGACTCTGAGCAATTCTTTAGAACTGTTTGAAAGGCTTGTTACTCACTTTTGGTCCTATTGTGAATAAACCTGTGGAGTTCCTTGAGGTAATAACTGAATTGTGTTTGATAACAATACGGTTATAGGGATCTGTTTATTAAAACAACCATAACATTAAAAGATTTCAGACTAGTCACTTTGCAAAGGCCTTTAATCCCTAACTAGTTTATTTGTCTTTATGAAAAATTCCTCAGATGTTTCTTGCATCTGTAGCCAAGTGAATACTTAAATACTTAAAGGGGGCTTATAAAAAAAGATGGATAGCAACTTTTTACTCAGGCAGATAATGATAGGACAAGAGGGAAAGGTTTAAAACTAAATGAGAAGGGATGATGTTATGCCCTAGGATGCCCTAGATGTTAGGAGGAAATGCTTTACTCAGAGGGCGGTGAGGCCCTAGAACAGGTTCCCCAGAGAAGCTGTGGATGCCCTTGCCCTGAAGGTGTTCAAGGCCAGGTTGGATGGGGCCCTGGGCAATCTGGTCTGGTGGAAGGTGTCCCTGCCCGTGGCAGGGGTTTGGAATTGGATGGGTTTTAAGGTCCCCTCCAACCCAAGCTATTTTGTGATTCTATCAAGTGACAGTGCATAAAAATAATAATAAAAAAAAAAAAAAAACAATAGAAAAAAGATCAAATTATTAAAAGTTAGCATTGGGTGAAATTGATTTCTCTTTCTCTTCTGAAGTAGAAGGAAGGACGACTTAATAAGAGTTCTGTTTCTTCAGACACAGTTTATTTCGTTGTGTAGAAATTGGATCTAAGTCTGCTGCTATATCAGTAATCATGACAACTTTATGTTTTTATATTAAATCTGTAAATAAAATTTGATTTGCTCTTACATATAAAAGAGATATAGCCCACTCTGTTTCAGTGCTCCACTCCACGTGGAAATATTCAAGTAAGTTTTATTCTGGTGTATAAAAGGGAAAAAAAAATTAAAAAAAATCCACATGTGGTCATGTTAAGAAACACCAAACTACTGCTCTGTCATGAGGAAATTATTTCTTCTCTACTAACTGTTATAGATAAAGGACACTTATAAGGGACAGTTATGCTCCACGACAGGAACAGTTTTGTTAACTTCATTTAAGAAAAGCAAATAAAAGACACTCACTTTAAGATGAAGTCTACCTAGCGTGTCAGTTTTATAAGTCTCTACTAATTTGGAAGCTCTGTTTTTGAGTACTCAAATCTGAGTTTCAAAGGAAGCGAGCAGCTGCTAGTCCCATTATTCTCATTTAGTCCTTGGATAATCAGAACCTTTGATTAAATCAAAAATGACTGGTGAATCCAAACCAAATCCATTCTAGTGCACAAATTTCCCTCTTGTACAAAAACATTTGTTCTGAACACAAACACACACTTCTCTAGCCCTTTCCAAAGTCTGTCCTTTTATAAATAAGTTTGTGAAGTGAGAACCAGCTAGGCTTCACAATCTACAAACTAAACTGAAGACGCTAACAAATTTCCTAATTAAAATGGAGAATACAATCAAAGCAAAACAGTCAGACTACATTTCTTGCAACAATTGTCTAGTCCTTCACCTAATCTACAATTGTTTTGAAATGCGGTAGGCACTGGACAAAGCATTGGTGAGTAATGACTGCGGACTATTCAGTATTTTTCACAGCATACTACAAGATGTTCTGCAGAGCAGGCCAGAACAGGTCTTCTTGCACAAAAGCTTGTTATAACAGCTCTCCTTTCTTCTAGTAACAAAAGATTCTACTGTTATTTTCCTTTTGTACAACTGAAGTTTGCCAGATCAGGCCATAAGTTGCTCTTTTCAGTTTCAGGTAAAATTACTCCTTTGAATACACTGAGCTTCCCACACTGAAGAACATTTCAACCCAAGAGACAATATTTACCATTTCAAAACATTTAATTGATCACTTGTAACATTTATGAATGACATTTTCAGGTTTACTAATAACCTATACTTACACTAATATACTTTGCATATATGTGCTTTTCATTAGAAAAAAAAAGTAAGACTATTTTCAGGAAAAGAAAACTATTCACTTAACTCATTTGGATTTTTTTTTAGTTAACACATTCTTTAAGAGAATCACATATCTTCCTTTCATTGATATTTTGCAGCCAGACTGTGCTTCTGGTCCATAAAAGTTGCTCCAAATATTTAATATTTGTTCTTCTTCCCTTCTTGAAACAATTATTATAGCCATCAGTACTACAAAAGAGTTTAAAACAAACATTGTACTTATGTATATGTACTTACATAATATTTGAAAGTTATAAATGTATCTTAAGTCCAGCTAGGGTTGTGTGCACATGCGTGTGTGTATATAGCAAGTACATTCAATGTGGAGTTAACAAGGGCAACTGGGGTCCTGGTCTGAGTACATGGGTTAAAGCTCCTTCCACATTTCCTACAATCTCACTGCTTCTGCAATTGTTAATACATGCCCTGAACACATCTCAGGATCTGGACATTTTTTCTGCTGATCTGAGTGACCATAAATCTGCCAGTGAAACTGTTTAGGCAGTGCTGGTAAGAACACTGGCAGATGACTCATGCTTATGTGGTTTTTCATTTATACCCTCAGTGCAAAGCATATAGAGAGGCTACAATCAGAAATAAGCCAAAGCCCAGTTTCATACCTTAGGTTGGACATAAAAACTTGAAATAAAGAAATAAAGAGGTTTTCTGCATGAAAGAAAGGAACAGACTCCACATGAAATTTCAGGTAAAAGCTTATGTTAGCTGCATTGTGAAGACCTGCACTTATACCTAATGAGAACAGTTTTATGAAGCGTGTGGGAGTGTTATCACAGAGTAACTAAGTCACAGAATAATTCAAGTTGGAAGGCATCTCTGAGGATCACCTACTTCAACTGCCAAGAGCTTACTTTTAATAGTATACAGGTTAACATTAGCTGGAGTGCCACCAAGGCACTGCAGGTATCGTACAAAGATGATTTAACAGAAATTTAATTATGAACTGCAGAGGGATAATACATTTTAAGAAAAGTATGGAGAAGTCTTATCCAAGAATGATGTAATACATCACCTGCCTAATACTAGGCACAGTGAATTCATCCCTGCGAAATGCATGAACTTTGTTTCCCAGGATGGTTTATGATGGTTTCCTATCTATTTAGGGAGTTGGATTTACCTGTTTAAGGTCTTTGGTAGAGATTCCTCCACCCCATGTAGTGAAACATCAGAATATTGAAACATCGGGTTTGGGAGCTGACCATATTACATACCTTAGTTTATCAACACAGAAACACATTCATAAATTTGACTGTAATGTCATTAGATTAAGACGTTCTGATTATGCATTATTAAAACAGATGCTGCCAACTGCATTGCATGTAGTGGAATAAAAATATCATTTACTATGTTAAAGGGACACTTCAGCAAATATTTTCCCTTGTGAAACTATGACTTCTGAAATAAACTTTGGGTAGCAAATAGTGCAAACAGGAAAAAAAATCTGTTTGTATGAACAGCATAGATAGAAATAAGAAGACATCCCCAGCTAAATCACCTCTAAATTTGGAAAACAATCAGGTTTGTTTTCAGAAGGGGATGAAGTAAAACTTTGGTTGCCATACTGTCAGTGCATGAAATCCAGATTAGAATTCAGCAGCTTAGATTTATCTTCAGTAATTAACTCGCATACAATCTGTTGATTTTAGAGTATGAAGACATGGCCAGCAAGTGAATCATTCCCTGAATATTCATACACCTCACAGTGTTGCTCTGAAGAAAACAAGACTCACATTCAGCATTTGATAAGCAACTACACGTAACCAAACAAAGCTTTGGACTCATCCTCCTCTTGCCATTCAACATATTTTAACTTTGAGCCCTCCAATTCATTTCATCCCTCAAGCCTAATGTTAGGCTTTGCTGAAAGAAAACCAGGCCTGCTGATTTGGCTTCTTCAAATTCACATCTGCGTCAGGAAACCATCATCAACATAGCACCATGTCCTTAGGTGAATGCAAAAGAGCTCTCATACAATCAGCAGTTTACACTCTGTCATTGCACCTTTCTGAAAGTCAGATCTATCTTTTGCCATTCCAGGCATGACATCTGCCACATACTCCCTGGTTACCATTGGCTTTCATATCTTTTCTTCTCTCTAAACCAGGAAGGACTCTATTTTCCCCTGTATTCAATCAACTTTGATCTTTAGTTACTTGAGGTTTTACCTAGATAATCCAGCTAAATAGATGAACATATATTTTTAAATGGATATAAAATAAATATAAAGTAAGAACATATTTTATATATCACAAACAGAGACTTGAGGAAAACACGAATTGCTCCCCATTAGCTTGCTGATCATCTGGCAGAGAACTAATTTGGAAACCCTTCCCTAATTGATTTCTTTTGGGATATGCTACGTTACAACTATAAAGGCAGGAAACTAATCTAGGATCAGTACATTTGGGGACCTATTTAGTAGATAAACTGACTCACACTTCCAGCAAGAAAGCTAAGAAAAAAGTCAGAGTGGGAGAGCACTGCGGCCATAGAAATGGATTAATTCTCCATCAGAGATAAGAATAGCACTTTCTCAAAGATTATGCTGAAAGATGCATCCTAAAAATGGAAATTATGTTACTTTTTGATAAATTCAGGAAGCTAAATAGGAAAACTACGTGTCAGGACTGTCTTATGCATGTGAAGATACCTATGGGAGTATTTTTCTCTTTGATCAGTATGAAAATACTCAGCATCTTGGGGTCACAGGTCTTCCAGAAATACTAGTGAACTACAAAATATTCAAAACAATCTTGCTTTACAGGTGATCAAAGTGGAGTTTAAAATCCAGGTCATGCATACAGTCCTTTAAAACACTGCACTGTAACTTGGCAGACTTACAGTATAAACAAAATACACAAATTGACATACACAGGCAACTGTGCCATTAAGATTAACTTTTTATGTTTCTTTCAGAAAGGAATTATCTGCTTAATTGAAATTCTTTGTTCTCCACATCAATGAATTGCCAAATAAGAGAAAAGTACTATTGGGAAATAGCACTTGGGGTTTATAGCAAATAAGCACCTGGAGAGGCAGGGAAGCAAAACAGGTAACTGTAATGTTACAAGGTCACAAGAGACTCGCAATAAAAACATCCTGCTAAAACATGTAGGCAGAGGCACTTAGCTACAAAAAGCAGCTTTAGTTTGTTGGTTAATGTGCATGCATTTAAAACCAAAAGAACCAGAAAATACTGTGCTGTACAAGGGGGTGGCAGGAAGGAACTCAAGCCATCACAGTTTTTCAAATCCATCTCAGAGCTGGTGCTTAGACAGTGTTAAAGAACAAACTGAGGAGTAGGTGGGGTGCAAGTCCCAGTTTCTTCAGCTCTTCAAAGTAATGGTGAGTTGATAGCACAGAAAATACAAGAGCAAACTGGAGAAAATTTAGAGAATTGGATCATGGCTTAAATTTGACAATTTTCAAGGGATTAAGTTACCCATGCTAAATGATTTCACACCCATCTACTGAACGTTGGTAACTGATCAAGTGTGCCTCCAAGGCCAGTTATTGCTGCCTAAACTTTATTCAATAGCTGATTAGACTTTGGAGATTATAATTTAAGAAGCTGAATTCACTGAACTCTGAGGATGAGCTGGCAGATATAAATGATAAACACCTCTACAGATTAGAGTAATACAACCTCCCTAACAGAAATACGCCTTTTGAAGGTTTCTCATCTACTGCCATAAATGGAGTCGTGTTTTGTTGCACTACCATTTCTACACTATCAGTATTTCTGGAAAATGCAGAACAGCCGTGCTTGGCACAGCACATTGAATGATAAAGTTTGGATCTATACTGAGTGATCATTATTACAAAACACATTTCCTTATGCATCATTTCTCTACTTTGATATACAATAAATCCTCTGAATCATATTACAAACATCTAAAGCAACAGCCCGCTGAGGCTCTGCATTACCTATGCGAGTCTATACTTCTGCTAATCTTACCAGGTCAAGGCCTTCATTTGTTTGAGCTAAAAGGCAATTTAAAACACTTTTGCACCCTAGCTGTGGAGAAAGCGAACTAAGTTTCTGGCCTGTTTCTGAATAGTCTAATAAGAGTGAGAGGTGTGTCTAGGGATGAGTGCTTTAGATTCTGTTGCTTTGTTTTGTTTTTGTTTTGTTAAAGAGAGAGGGAAAAGTGGAAACAAGTTGGGTAAATGAAGGCTAGCAGCACAGCTGCACAGGAGAAACAACAACAACAACAACAAAAAACAACAAAAAAGGAGGGCCATATTTAGTTTTTTCATTTTCCTCTCTGTTGTACTCACAGCACCATATCCTCTGCTTTCCCCCTTGTTGCTGACCCTATCTAAGTGTTCAGAAAAGGTGGTTCTTAAGGTCTTCACTTACTCTTCTCCATCTGTTCTCTTCCCATCATCAGTTCAAACACACTGTACCACATAAAGTCACATTATGTTGCCTTACAGCCTGCACTGATGGTCTAAAGTAAGAGAGACTTCAGTACAACAGAAACATGATAGAGGAAAGGATGTAAAGGAGGCAGAGACCACTCTTTTGCCCTGCTTCAGTTTCTCCTTCAACACAGGCTGGACAGGGAGAAGAACTGATTCAAGAACCCAGAAAGCTCTACTCATTCCTTCCCTACCTCCTTCTTGTCCTCCTTGCTTCTAGCATATGATATGATTGGAGTAGCCAGACTGAAATAAGATGGTACTAACAGTGTCCTCTGCCACCATTCCTCTAATTCCTCAACTTCCTGAGACAGACAGAAGATAAAAGCGGCAAGGGAACTAGGAACCAGGGAACAACGCTCCCAGCTCAATTCCAACCATGCTTCAGCCAGACAGGAGATTAACCAGTTTCTGCCCCCTCCTTTTAATTTGATGTTTCCCATAGGGCAGAGTCCCAGATGTATGATAGATAAAGTGCTATTTTGCCAAGCCTCTTGATTACTACCTGGCATGGATAAATAAAGCATTTATGTTTTAAGAAGTGAGGCTATTGCTAATGTGAAACAGTTACAGGCATATCATGCATGTCAACAGCAGACATAAACATCATCTGTCAGTGCCAAGATTAGTCTTGAGCTATCCCTCAGCTTAAGTCCCATTTTGGGGGACTTGACATAATTTTTCTCTCTCTCCTATTCTGGCAACAAACTATACTTGTCCAGAAGACAACCCTAAGGTTCCTCTGAGCTCTTTTTTAACTCTAACTTACATGGGGTTTCCTTTAGGTTCAAGAGGCCCTTCCCATTGCTTCAAACTGGGAATATCAGCAAATGGAGGGTAAATCCAGATCACTTAAAAACAATCCACGCTTGTTCAGGCTTATCACAATTTGTCCTTTCCCTCTTCTGGTATGACAAGTTCTACTCCAAGCGTTTCTCCATTAGGAAGATAAAAGGAAGTCAGCACAGCAGAGCCAAATCAAAGTCAGGAACACAAGCAAAGCAAGTTGGTATGTTTGGAAAGCCGAGATTCAGCCTCCTTCACCTCCCCATCTACTCTTTCCACACAAGTTTCAGAATGAAGCCCCTCACGCTATGTGCACCTGTTCTCACAGCGCTACTTCCTGTTAAAAAAAAAAAAAAAAGAAAAACAAAACAAAACAAACAAAAAAAACAAAACAGGAATCACACAGAGATGTGCCCCATACTACTCCCTGTCCTGCCAAACCCCTGCAGTTAAAATAATTACCTTGGAGAAGACGTCTATGAGCAGGGAAATATCGCGTGTAGCGCATGCAAACCTTCAAAGGCACACAGCGCGCTTCACCCACATACAGGCAGATGCCACCAAACGAGTCTGACATTGCCTCCCACGGAACTGAACAAGCGATCAGACACAGAAACACGCAAACACACTCACTGATAGCTCCCACAGGTGCTCAGGGGGGTATTTTTGCCACAGCACCACAGAAACAGGCGCTGAGCCCTGGAGCTGGGCAGCAGCCGGCGTCTCCTCACCGCCTGTCTCCCTGCGCTGGTAGAGGAGCCCGGAACAGCCGCCCTGTGTCCCCCACGAACACACCTTTATCCTCATTTACTTTTCTCAATTAAAGGCCGGGGTGGGAGGGAGAGCTGCCGAGGTCTCCGAGGCAGGAGCGCGGCGCCCCGCCACCCACCGCCTCATTTCCTTACCTGCTAGCGGAGCTCAAGTTTCACAACTTGGCGAGGATGAGCATTTACCCTCCAGCAGAGCCGGGTCGGCTTAAAAACCCTCCTCAGCGGCTCGGCGTCCTCACAAAAACACCCCCGAGGAGAAGCGACCCAGCAGCGGCGCCCCCAAGCACCGCCCGCCCGCCCGCGGGGACCGACCCGCGGCACCAGGTGCGCCACAGGGCGGTGGGCAGCCGTTGGGGGACCGTTGGGGGACCGTTGGGGGACCGTTGGGGCTCGCCTCACGGGCGCGAGGGACGCGGAGCCCGCGCCCCCCCCCACCCGCTGCTGGCTGCGGGGCCGCCCCCTGGTGACGCCGATCCTTACCTCGACAGGGCTTCTAGGTTAAATAAAGCCTTACGGTATTAACCGAGAAAACCGATATGCTTTCTCCACAGACACAGAAATCAGACATTTTTAGCGCTTAGATTTAAAAATCAGAAGTGCTGTCTCAGTCAGATAGCACGGACCAATGATACCGATACGGCGTTTTAAGCCGTATTTCTTTCGACCCTACTTCTAAAAAGCTTCTCTAATGCGACGTTTACAATTACAAAACTCTGTTACAGAAAGCATCCAAGGAAGCAACGCACAGAACAGACTCACAATCACAAGGTACGTGGCTGCTGTCTGTAGAGGTTCCTGGCTTCTTCGAGTAACAATAAACACTCCACACGTTTTGCTCATGGAGGCTTTACTTCGGGCCAGCGAAGCACCAGCAGGTTTTGTGCTGCCTTGTTTTTATCCCACATGTGATACTGACACAGCTCTTTCACGGCATGCCTCTGCTGAGTACCTCTGGTTATGTCAGTTTTCCAGGGAGTTGACTAAACAGCAGTAAACATTTAGCAGAAAGAGAGATAAAGAGTTTCGAGTACCTGTAACACAAGCAATGTAATTAAGACGCACACCTTTGGCTGTTTGTGGAGCAGTTGTATTTCAACCACCACAGTTTGCTCTTACCTCTGTGACATTGTTGACTTCCATCTAAATAGTCTAAGCTTAGTTAATACGCATGATTTTTAAATGTAATTATATATAACAATTATGCTCAATTTTAAAATTCCCTTTTGGCTAGTGTAAGCTTGCCCTGTATTTGTAAATGTTGAAGCATTTAGATATTTTGCTTCCTGTTACCAATACACTCTGACCTTGTGAAGAGTGTTGTGTGATTTTAGTCTTCTCTTAAACTTCTGCACAAGATCAAGACTATGAATCACATACCAGGTATTCCAAATAAAGAATTGGACCTCAGTGACAGAGCGAACATGCCCAAGGTGGGGAAGAGAGAAAATGGGAAGTAGAGTGCCTTTGAAACATCTCTGAACATGCTAAAGAGTAATTAAAATTGGCAAGAATCCAGAGGCTGTGTATTCATTTGGCTTGCTTTCAAATTTCTCTTGTCTACCTCTCAGCTTTGAGGTAGTCTTCTTAAATAGGTCATGTGGAGGAATGGTCAAAATTATAATGGTTGATAACACTTGTATCCTTCATGCTGATATGAAAAAGTATCACTACAGCACTGTTGGTTGCAGTGTCAAACTGTTTGGGAAAGGGTCAGTGGAATTTGGAACCAACTAGACAAAGCTGAGAAACTTTTTCAACACCAACCTGGTTTCTCATTCTTTTCCCCAGCCATCCTTGCTGATGGTCTAAAACCTGTGTCTGGGTGACTTTCCACATGATGAAAGCAGCAGCTGGGACCTCATTTACCCCTTTATGGCCACGTAGTGTTGTTACCTCTTCTCTTGTTCACGCCTGTAATTATCAAGCCCATGCTGGCACATGCTGTACCCCAGTGTTTTGTTGGAAAAAGTGCTGCCAGCCAGTGCATGGGAAGGTGAGTGTGGCCTTGCCCTGGTGTTGTGAAGAGGAAGGACCTGGAACAGAGAGTTGGTGCAATCACTGCCACTCCCTTCATAAGCAGTGAAGGGCAGAAGCAAGAGAGCTTAAGCAGCACAGGGCAAGCAAAGAACGCAAACCAGTGTCCTGCTACTGCTGTGATATTCGCATGTAATCATTTTAGCGTTCTGTTTGTGTTTGGTGCTGATACTTCTGCAATATTGCTGTATTTTGGGCTAACTTGATCCTGTTGATCTTGTCTGTCCTAAATCATGCTCAATGTGATTTTCACGGAAGTGGGTTAATTCCATGTCTCAGTGTAGCAGGTTTCAGAAGCACTCCCTCAGCTGTCCTGGCCTCTTGGCTAATTACCATTCCAGAATTCCCAGTCAATAAGAGTGGTTTCTTTTCTGCACTAGTGCAGACACATTACTGTCACAAAGCTAGCATTGTGTTAAGTCTTGGCCTCTCGTATACAACAATGAAGCTTATTCAGGGAGAACAGATCATCCTCAGAAAAAAAAAAAAAAAAAAAGAAAAAACAAGTTAGGAACCCCAAAAGAGAGCACTGCTGGGTGCTGCTTTACTGACCATTTTCATTTCTTCTGTATCTGAAATCGGCGTAGTTATCTGTGACCTCCTAGATGTTGCTCAAACAGTTTATCTCCATAAGATATAACTACCATGCACTATGATCCAAATTGCCATTATATTTGCTGAAAAGTTTTTATAAAGCTTTAATTACACTGTTTATTAGGAAGAGTAAATTAGCTTCATCTACTGTAGGTAAAATCCAGTCCCAACAATTCTAACTTTTTATAAGCAACTTACTCGAGAATTCTCACAAGAGATGTGTGAGATCTCTTGTCCTCCTTTATTGAGCTTTTGTCCAAGAAGACTACAGTAAAGGTTAGCCAGCGTAATTTCACTTCTTTCCCCAAATCACCGTACTCATTCATAAACTACATTGTGTGAAACACCAGCATTAAAACATTACGTACAAATAACATGACGCAGGACCGAAAGCTGCAAGCACTGTGTAATCACTCGTTTATGAACAAACAAGCCATTTAAACACTCAGAGGTTTCCTTTCTTGTAAATTTTGTTAAATAAACTGTAGAATGGTAATCATGGGATAGAGAATGCTTCCCCATTGACTCCATACAGCTAATCCTTTATGTTTTATTAGAAAGCTTACCCTGCCTTATCTTCAAGGGAAATTTGTTGCCAGAAATTACTGATTTCTTCTCCTTAGGTAGAAAACCTTCTCCTACCCTCTGAAACTTTTTTAAAATGTATGTTCATTTGTAATGGACAAGATTTCCACCCCCCCCTCTTTTCTTGTCATTATTTGGTGGAGTTACAGTGAAATATTCCAGATGAGCATTTATTTAAACATATCTTGTTTCTACATAAAATTAGGCTTGAAATTTTCTTGTGATCTGTACAAGTAGAGGTACTAGTTACTAAATCTCAATATACTATTTTTTCTCTCTCAATTTAGAGTTCCAAGAATTCCGTACCAGTATATACAATATAAAAGTCTTCCTTCATTCAGATCTCTCTCTCTCACCAGGTCAGATGAAATACACTTATTTTTATTCCTTAACATATAGACACATTTCCTAGAGAATACTATGCTTATTTAGCTGAATTGTTTTCCAGTCTTTTGTTTAAATTTCAGAAGTCTTTAATGGACAAATGGAGCTCTTAGAAACTCTTTCAGAAATGTACTGTTACTTTTGTTCAGCGTTTTTAAACACTTGTAAAGAAGCTATTGGTCTGGCTGCTAGCATTTAATTAGTTGGGATTATGTCAGACAGCTGTAACTAGCTGAGTTTAGCCAGTGGTGCCACAAGAACGTAGCTCCATCTAGCGTTCAGCTTCCAAAACAAGTACGAGTGATCTTGAAAGTGTTGGAATTAACTTTCTCAGCTCTCAGGTATATACTAGTAGGTCCCTATGGACCTGGGCGGGGGAGGGTTGTAGGTTGACAAGTCTACCACAGTAAATGAAAAACAAAACAAAACAAACAAACAAACAACAACAAAAAACTATTGGAGGGCAGGTGCAGCCGTTTTGGACAGACAGCTGTTTATAACATCTGCATCCGAGTTTGCTGTAACCATCATGGAGAGACCTTCTTAATGCAGACTGGAAAATAGAGCTTTTGCTGTAAGTTACTGTCTGCTTATGGATAGAGAATAGTCTACCATATAAGCAGTTACTCTATTTTCTATACTGAGGTAATTATGAGCCACAAGGCTTGTTTGAGTCAGACTTAACTCTGAACGCTGTGGGATTTCGTGTTTATCTAAATTCGTTTGAAAAGTTATGTGTTAAGAAATGGTAGAAAAATACATGCTAGAAAGTATTTTCAATTATATAAGACATTATTAAACTGTTTATCTGCTAAAAACGTATCCATTGTTCTGCTACCTTCTGGCAAAAGTTTCTAGCCAGCATTTAGGTTTGAGTCAAGTAAGATGCAATTTTTCTGAGCTTTTATTTATTTTTTAATCCACTAGCTTCAAAAATAGGAGAGATCATAACAGCAGGAAAACTTCAAGTTAGTCTTACCTGCAAGTTTTGAGCTGCAAGGCAAGGTTCTCTCTCCTCTGTTTCTCCAGATAATGCTCTTGATCACTTCTGTCTTTAACAGTTGTTAATGCACAGTTCTTTTTTCTTATAATCATACATACGGATGCAAGAAGCCATCTTTGTTATAGAGAAAAGCCTCAGACAGCTCCAGCGTATTTTCTTTATAATTCAGTAAGTCTGATATAACAAAATACTGTTTGCTTAGCTGCAGAAGCAAACCATGGCATCTGATTTAACTTGTTGCAACTCTCAGGCAGTAAAGATTAGCTTAAACCGCTTTCATCTGACCTCTATGTTTGCAAGGGCAGGCAAGGTCACTTACCATGACTCAGCTGAGATGCAGTAACTCAGTCACATGCCAGAGCTCTTGGTTTACTGTTCAGCTTCCTTTTGTCAGCGTTTTGTGGTATTTGCTAAAATGTGACTTCACAAAGATAAATGATACATTCTATGGAGATTTAAATAAGATCAGGCAATGTGTCAGTCAGGTATAACAAAATCTTTGGCTGATACACATCTTAAAATTATCTTAAAGGTTGGCCTGCAAGCAGTCACTAAGATCTACTGCAAGAGGACTCCAACCACCCCACAACCAAATCATCACCTACAATAAAAAGCAGCAGGACCCAATCTCTAATGATAGTCTCAGATGCAGGAGTTGATAACCTGTATGTGTGTGCCATAGCATGCATAGCTCAGAAATTATAAGTAATTGGCCATGACTGACACCCGGAACGGGAACTCCTAGTTTTACAGATTCCCTGGGGGGCATGTAGTCTGTTACTACCCAATAAAAGTTTCCTGTCAAAGAACCTTTCTTGACCTTTTACAGAGTCAGACTTCTGGACACTTCCCCATGCCTGTTCCCTTTCTTACTTTCTCTGCCTTCACAGATAACCTTTTGGTTTTCTGAAACTTGACCTAGCACTTAAAAACATGTTCTGTCTCTCCAAGACTGTAGTTTTTTTTAGCAGTTCTAAACTGCTAATGCATCTCTTCTCTGTCCTGGCTTTGAGCAGCATGCCTAATTGAAAGATGTCCACCTACCTCCCGGTCACTATGCTTTCACAGGATTTTAGAAATAACAATAAAAGTATCTCTTCCTTTGTTTTTATTTTTAAAATTAACTAGCATAGGAGACTGAGTGCCTCATAGCAGAAAAAATGACTAAAAACACATTTGCTAGGCTTCCTTTATAGCGTCCATGAACTTTAAAGCCAGTTATCAAGATTCTAAGTCAATGTAAGATTATGGATATTTGATTTTATAGCAGATCTTATATAAATTGGGAAGCATTACTAGGGGTTAGTAAATAATCACTGGTTGGTAAATAAAAGCTACGTAAAGATTTTCCTTTCTTCTGCATGGCCAAAACAAGTTATCATACTGTCTTCACCCAAATCAAGGTATATGTCTGGAACTTAACTGTCTCTGCAGATACATAGATCTTACCTCATATTAAAGTCATGCTGTAAATGCTAAGGTTAGAGGCAAACAAATCCAAATTAAGTCCTTTACCATGAGCTACCTACACATATGTTTTCAGTTAGAAAATTACACATGTTCTACTTGAATCATGCCTTTTAAAAATACTTTTCTGGCAGAAGACATGGATATTTTAATCCAGGTGATTAGGGCTCAGACTAGGATTTGACAGTAGAAGCTACACACCCTCCAGATTTCTTTATACCAGACTGGAACTAGAGCTGGTGGGGAAACTATTTGTGTACCATCATGAGCCCTCTCAAGAGGATTGTTTTTAGCTTGATTGCAATGCCACAGCTGCATGAGTTTTGGTAGATTACGAGGAAACCTGTGTTTCATTGCAAATGACCTCTGAATCCTGTTGTGATTTCACACTGATTACAGCTGTATAAGCATCTGAATATGCTCATCTCTGTTTAAAAGTTGAAGCTGCTTGTTCTGTGTTTTACTACGGTTTTTGTTAGTTCAAATAAAAGTAGAGTTTTTTTATTTTATTTCATTTTATTTTATTTTCCCATAAGCATTGCTAATTTTGATATTTGGGCAGCTAGCAAGCCTTTTCAGGTAGTTTGCAATTCAATTTTATTTTCAACTTCCAAGTCTAGTTAAGCTGTGAGTGTTATTGTGTGATATAACATAATGGTGTGTTTTTTTTTGTTTGCTTGTTTGGTTTTTGTTTTGTTTTTGTTTTTTTGAGCTTAATGTGAGCTTTCTTTGTCTTGTTATGGTAATAATTAGTTAGAGGTTTCTCTCTCCAAAAAGTGCTTTTCTGAACAGGAAATAATTATGGTCAGCTGTCTTTACTGTGGCTGTGATATCCATTTTAGCAGAGCTGCTTGGCTCTTATTTTGTTACTAGACTTTATTGCATGCTTGTAACTATCGCAGTTGCTTGCTGGTATGTCAGTGACGGCATTTTTGATATTGCTGTTGTTTAAGGTGGTAGTCTTCTGTATCCAGGTTTGGTTTGCGACTTGCATATTCAGCCTGAGAAATATTATTTATTTTATTTATTTTTTTATTGGTGTAAAGACTTGTCACATGCTTTTTTGTTTTTTTTTTTTTTTTTTTAAAGCAATTTTCAGAAAAGGCTTACTTCTTAAGCTCCTTTCAAAAAGCAAACAAAAAAACAAACCACCACCAGCAAATATAACATTCAGGCCTAAAGCCTAGTTCACCACTCATGGAGAGCCTGAAAATGCTGACTTTATTTAGTACACTTGTATAAATATATAGAGAGGAAATACTTGTTTCCCTGAAACAATGGAATGAATAGGGTTAGGAATTTAGCTTTTACTTTTTCTTGCTTGTGTACTGTCAGGTACTGGGATTCCGTTCCCTAGGATGGCATCACATTCCTTTTCAAAAAGTATTCGTATCTCAATTGCAAACATTCCTTATTGTTTTTCTTGGACAGTCAGTCACCTGATGTTGTTGTTTGACCGGTTTTTAAGGAAATAAGAATTCTTTTAGTATGGGCACAAACAAGGGTGAAATTAAATTGTGATTTTTTTTTTTTTAAATGAATAATAATACTAATAGTGTTTAATTTAGTGAGTAACATCAGACAGATATTATAGCAGCAATTTTTAAAATAAATTTGCATAACTGTGTAGCCAAAAAGTTTGCTTTAGCTGGAAAAATATGTTAAGCAGCTCCTTTCTTGCCTTACAGCTCTGTTAGAGGGAGTCACTAAAACTGTAGCTTGCAAAATCAACTGCAACTTAACTGTACTCCTGGGATTTCAGTGCTATGCTGTGTCTGAGAAACCTCTGGAGGGTTATGTTGTAGGAGTAGCTGGATGGTTGTCAATGGGGAAAGCTCAAATGTTCTTCTTTTAAAAGAGAAAAAAGAAAGTGCATTGATTCAGGTCATGAAATAAGCCTAGGATGCAAAATTTTGTGGTTCTGATTTCGCGTGCAAAACTGCTATGGTGTAGATAAATTGTTTCATGCTTGTGTGGCTGTGTGCCCGTGTTTTTTTCCTATTTATATGCATGGACCTATACATGTTGGAACATACAAGTATATGATACCATTGATAATGAACTTAAAATTGCTTAGAACAAATATTCATCTTTTATGCCTATTGATTTTAGAAATAAAAAAACCATGTTGTTTTTAGTACAAGTTTCATAAGAAAAAATATATTAAAATATCTTTTTTAAGATGCTATTAGTACTTCGGGGAAATGATTGATATATTATTTAAAACTTTAATACATTTTTGTTGATTGGACTGACCAGGAATGCAGTTGTATTCTCCTTGCATGTTTATTATGCTATTTTTTTCTTATAATGTTAATGTCATGAGAAGAAAAGTATGTGGGCTAGTTTGGAGGGTTTTTGAGTTTGTCTACTGAAACTTAAACTGTAAACCTGTAAAATTAGAGCTATGCGCATTAACTTTATTGCTGTCATTTATCCTGCATTCCTTTCCTCTCCTGGTTGTGATGACTAGCTTCTAGAATGGTGGTCAAAACAAGAAATTCATAGTATTCAGCAAAACTGCTTGTGCTAAAAATGATTTCTGAAATAAAAAACTTTGTGAGATCTTTATAGGAGATAACACTTTTTTCACAGTAATGCATGGTCTGAACATAGTTCAGAAATGATTGCCTCTAAGATTGAAATATCTGATTGTAGATGGCTCCTGGCATTTCTTGGGTCCATGTGGAGAAGAGCTAGGGCTTTAAATCAGAATTTGCACTTATTCTTAAAAACCTCTTCTGTTGAAGCTGTTTCTACCAACTGCAGATGTGGCACTGGAAAGCTGGCATTAAATCAGCATACATCTTGCAGACACATTAAAATTGCTTTTGGAAAAATACAGTGTGAGCATAAAGCCAAAGAAAATTTCTGTGACTCTTAACAGGAGAGCCATCCATCCACATGACACGGTATCACTTTTTCAAATTGAATATACCCACAGGAAATTGCACTGATGCTTTGTCTTCTAATCTTCAGTTGTGGTAAATGGGCAGTCATAGAGGAGGCAATGTAAGACTGGGCCTTTAAAATAAGAAGCAATTGGGCAAATTCATGAAAGAAAAGTCTTCAGTGATACTGACACAAAGACAGTCTCTCTGGCGTGAATCATTATAAGCAGGGTTATAAACTTAGTGTTCTTATGTTCCTTTTTCTGGGTACTTCTTTCAAATTGGCTATTGGGTTTTATAACTCTCTGTTTAAAAAAGACTGCTCCTGTATTCTTATTTTGGACATGACAAAAAATAATGGGGATGCATTGCAGCAAGAAAAGCTAAAGTTATGCCTTAGGAAGAAATTTCCAGTGGCTGGCTTGTGAATTGATGGAGGAAATTCCTTGGGAAGTTTGTGGGGGCCTTTGTCATGAAAGGGCTTAAAAACAGTTGAGACAGGCTAATTTAGTAATGTCACCTTCTGATATGTTTCCTTCTGATTGCACAGAAATTGTTAGCCAACAAATTAATATCAGGATTAACATCTAGGCATTTCAGCTCTTCAAATTGTTTTATTGTTCATGTGTATTTCTCATACTAGAAGGCTTGAAACCTTGCTCCTTCTTGTAACTGAATGTCAATTTTGAGATTTGTGAGAACTTTATTAGTTTATTTTTTTTAGGTTTTCTTTTTCCTTTTTTCAATCTTTATTTTATGCAATATGAAATAACCTACTGAAGCTCATCCATACAGGACTTTGTTGTTATCAAAACTAAGATCTCTGTGGATTCATTATGGAGTTTGGATTTCCCAGGCAGTGAGGTTCAGAGACTGCCCTGTGTGGGCTCAGGATGGTTGTTTGTTGATATATGGAGGCTTTCTCTGCTGTGTAATAGTGTGGAGCATAGCATACTTCAAGAAAGCCTTTACTAAAAGAGCAAGCTTAATCCATATTTATGTCAAAAAGCCTTTATTTCTTAAGTAAAGATTACACATCCTTTTGCAGTAAGGATCTCAAAGCATTGCAGAGGTGGTTAATATGTATTTCTGTGTGTGTAATTTTACAGATGAGGAAAAGGCCAAACTGTCTAATCTGCCTTTCACCCATGATCATGCAGCAAGTAAGTGACAGTCCTCCTTACTCTCAGCCCCAGAATGTCTTTAACTGTGCTTCTTGCGGCCTCCGTGACATGGAAGTAATGCTGTAGTTATTAAGGCTGTTTAGAATGATATAATTACTTCTGCAAAAATCAGACCAGCATTGTTGCAACTCATCAGTCCATATGCTTTTAGTTGTATTCTGGAACTCCTTTACAAAACCATTCCCTGATGTTTGTTGTTCTGTGGAAGCTATTTTTAAACTAAACAACAGCTCTTTTTTGGTGAAAAGAACAAAATGGATTTTCTGTAGAAACAGCTGAGGGTTGCTTTTCAAGCACCGCTCTTCTTCGTAAGTAAACAGAAATACTACCATCATTAAAACTCAAAAAAACAAAGAACCAAAGCCAAAACCTGTATTTCATAAGTGTCTAGTGTGTGACTTTTTTTTTTTTTTTTTTTTTTTTTTTTTTTTTTTTTAATTTTTAATACTTTTGAAACAAATCATGTTGCATTTCCCTGGAGTTTCTGTTATTTGCAAAACTAGGACTGAGCAGTGGCATGCCCTCACCTGCACTACAGTGCTCATCTGGGATGTGTTTTCTGTACAGGTACTGGCTGGAGTCAAATAGGTTATAAAATATTTAGCTATGAGCAATAGAAGTGATTGGAAGTACTGAGAAAATGCCTCACAACTAGATACGAAGAGTGGATTAATAAGAGAGGAAACAATTGGAGTCCTATGTAAAAACTGTTAAACCTTGTATGGCATAGAATGCATCATTTAGAAACATTCACTCTTACAAGCGGTGATACACTGGAGAAAAAAAAAAAAAAGGTGACAAATTGAAGCCGAATAGTTGCAGCTAGATATTGCCATTTATGTGTTATCAGTAACAAAAATGGACTGTGCGGCTATACAGATAACAAAAATGTAGAGTTTTGGTTGGTATAGACTAGGTCAGTGATTAGGAATAGCCTTAATGTATTAGGCAAGAAGTATATGTTTAATATAAACCAAATGTTGGTGAGGATGTATGCTCCTTTGCTTTGTGATATAATAAACTTCTGCTGTTAAATCTATAGATTGCTTCTCTGGAAGCATGCAACTTTGACAGGGCTTACAAGGCTTTATGCAGTGAGCTAGGGTAGTGAAGGTTGTCGGATAACGTGTGTTGGATGGAAAGGACTTCTCAGCTGATTTCCATGCCACTGAAGCAGAAAGTATAGTTTTGGTTGGGAGAGAACATGTCAGACATGTATTTTATGTGTATGGTGATAAGTCATCATGTAATTCCTAATACGGTCTTAACAAAATCTTAAATGGACGTTACTTTAAGATCACTGGCATATGTTAGCCTTAATTTATGTGAATAGGTTGTAGCAGATGGAAGTAATGTGTTTTTAATGCATAGTGAAGACCATGTTGCCATGGGACTGCTAGCTGTCAAGTGCATTCCAGAGGCAGCTAAAGGATCTAAACTTTTTGCGTGGTGTGAAGCTTGTAAATGATCTGGGATCCATCACCCCAGGCAAGGAGCTGCTTTTCTTTAGGATCATAATGTACAGTGGAATGGCTACCCTGACGTTTTGGAAAATGCAGTGCTGGTATTTCGTATGTATTTACAGCACCCAAAACATCATAAACACACTGTATGCGTGAGGTGCCTCCACTAGGAAAGTTGTACACAACATAGAGTGTGTTGCATGCCATGAAAGCTGCTTCAGCATCCTTGCTACTGCATGATGTGTCCCAGGTGTGTTCCACTGACATGGTTATGTGGTTGATTTTAGTAACAACAATGTTGCCTCCAGTCTCTGGTTCTGAGTGGATTGCCCAGAGCCCTTGCTCATCAATGGCAAGATCTATTTTTGTAGATGGAGAAAGCTGATAGGCAGGAATCCTTCCAGCCCCTGGCAGGACCATTTGATCAGCTACATTTCTTTTCTGGATGTTGAATTTAATTATCTCATTTAAGGAGCCATGTCTGTGATAGAACAGGAAACCCTGATATATGACGTGGCCAGTTCCTTCCCAAGGGAATGGCAGGGTGATTCTGCGAGCTTTTAGTGTATGATTGCTTTCCATGAATGTCATGATATTTGTGAATTCAAAAATAACATTATTCACTGAACTACTTAATAAATAAATCTTTGCATGCTTTTTGCCAGGATCTTTCGTCCAAGAGCCATGCTTATCTCCCGTCTTCTTAACTACCTTTAGGGACTTTACACCTGCAAGCATGTGGTCGCAACCTGTAAGGAAACACCCAAAGACAACAATAAAATGTTAGAATATCTGAATTTTTCTAGCTCCCTTTCTTAGTTTCCTTTTAATCCAACTATAAGGCCAAGGTGAATATATCAGTAAAGGTAAGCAGTGTAGCTTTATCAAGTAGAGTTTAAGTTAATTTTATATGATTTATTTGGCACTTCCTACTAAGGAAATTGAAGATCTTCATAAACACATACTGTGTTGCTTTCTGCTCTGTAAGACCGGTGTTATCCAAAAGAGATTCTAGTCATGTACCTGACAGGAGGCCAACAGCACAGCTAGTGATTCCCTGATTATTTCTATCTGTTCTTTTACAGAGCTATAATTATGACTCTCAAAGAGGTGACTTGTTGGACTAGTACAGTAAAATCATCAAATTTATCTCTTATTGAAGATATATAGACTAAAACCCATTTTTCTGATACGTCGTGTATAATTTTTTTCAGTATTGCTTTTTTCCTCTTTTTTTTCATTTATAATCAGAAGACAAATGAGACCAGAACATCATAAAGCCAAAACTGTGTTTTCTTCCCTTTCCCCTTCCAAACACACAAAGCACAAAAGCTAATACAAATATATAGATTAATGTATGTAAATTACTGACTTTTTAATGTGTTATTTAAATGAACAGGTATGATGTCTGTGTTATTGATTCTTACACTAGGAGCTCACTGTAGGTATAATTCTGGCACCAGCAGCAAACAGGTCATATTTATGGCTTTGTTATGCTTTGTATGCCCTCTGCACAGAT
Source organism: Aythya marila (assembly GCF_965140915.1). Taxonomy (NCBI): domain Eukaryota; kingdom Metazoa; phylum Chordata; class Aves; order Anseriformes; family Anatidae; genus Aythya; species Aythya marila. The sequence goes on along the minus strand of NC_139046.1, from coordinate 59,195,607 downwards.
GAAGCTTGTGACGACTTGGGTATTTAGACTGCAAGATTTTTACTGGGTACCATCCTTTCCAGGAAGAACTTTACTGCAAAGCATATTAACAAGCTTGTTTACCACAGGCACTCATAAATTACAAGAGACACTATTTGAAGTTTAAAGAATTGCCTTTAATGAAGTGCAGCCATTTTAGTAAACAGAACAAACAAAGCCCTAAGGCAGGAAATTCTGGCAGTAGATGAAATGGAGAAAGCAAAACCAGTCTCCCTTATTGGCTGTATATGAACCTATTGAAGTCAGTGGCAAGATTCCAATTGCCTTTAGAAAGCAACCTTTATGCCATTTATGTGTGTTGGTATTCTCTACCAAAGCATTTGAATATTGCTGCTACAGCCTGGCCTCTTTGTTAGAAATCCTTACTCTGGATGCAGCTTCCCTGAGCAAGCTACATCAGCTTTGCTGAAACTAACATTTATTGATCAGATAGATTAAAAACAAACAAACAACTGAAATCCTTGAGTCAAGATACCTAGTGAGCGTTAGTAGCATCTCATCTGCAGAAATATGCCATATAGCCAGATTCCTATCTGAGATCTGTGAAGAGTCTCTCCTTGAGAAAAGCTATTAGCTGTCCTGTAACAGCTTACAGGAAGAATGAGAAACTATACTTTCTGCTCATTCATGACAAGCAGGAAGAATACCAAAGTTCTTCCGCTTTCTCCACTGATACCTTCAAAGCCCACTATTTTTTTTTTGTTGTGTCCCATAATATGCAGAAGATATTTTCCACCCAAAGCAGGATGAGCTCTCAACTACTGAATGTAAAAAAAAAAAAACAAAAAAAAAAAAGTGATTCTACTGTTTTCTTCTCAAGTGTATATGAGCTTAAATCTATGCCAGTAATAATGTTGCACTTGAAATAAAAACTAAAATTATAGATAAAATTCATTGCCAGTCCTGGAATTGCTCCAGGAAAAAAAAAAAAAACACCATAATTTCTTGGCAATGTATCATAGCACAGAGGCAGAGATACTGTTTGGTCAGGTTAAGAGTGCCTTGCTTCTAAGTACTGTAACATCCATGTGATGATTAGTTTCTCATAGACTTCAATGGGGCAAGCATCTGACTGGTGTTGACAGAAATAAAGTTGCTATGCACTGCTACAAGAAAATTGAAAGTAATAACTTTCAACAAGAAAAAAGTCCCCTTGTTGACTCTAAGAAAAATAAATTTTCAGGTGTCTTTTACAGGTAGTTTAAAATTCTCTGAAACTTTCTGCCTCTCTCTCAAAAAAAGCTTGTATTAAATATAAATAAATAAAGACTATACATTAAAAAAGACTATATATGAAAAGAGAGACCTTGATATTCAGTGCTTTCAAACATAGTGTAGTAGTAGAGCTTAGACGCAGAATAGGTGGTCACTTTAACAATCTGCTTTAATATCCTGTCTCTGGAAAAGCTGAAGGAACAAATAGCCAGATTATTTGTAAAATTAAGTCAATTCAATTCTGTTGAAATTAGTGGATTTGTATAATTGAGGATGCAAAAGGTCTTTCACCTAGCTGTTTAAAAGAGCAGTTTGTTTTTCTTATATATATTTTTTAATTTTTATAAAATTTAATTTGTTTAGAAAAAGTTATAGGTTGTATCTATTCTTCATACTAGATACCTTAACACTTCATTTTCAAATTAAAGGGGAGCTTTGCTCATAGCTAAGCCAGTGTGTTCTCTTGATAAAGTACTTAGTGGGGAGGAGAAAAGAATAACAGAAGAGGGCAGTAAAATAGAAGGAAAATGTAGTATTGAGTTAGGTTTTACGAAGTTGTGAGTTTACTCTCAAAGCTTTTACCCTTGGCCACTCCAAATAACAAAGACTACCATTAATTCCCTGGTACAGCTGCTGTACTCTGAAATGCACTGGCAATTCTTCAGGGTCTTTGTAAGGACATCATACCTTCAGAGTATTTTTTATTATTATTTTATAAGTTTACATATTATAATAAAAAGCAACTTCCAAAGGATGGATTTGCTATGCTGTGGAGTATTTGAAAAATAAGTATTTGAATTGTGCTTCCTTACCTACTCCTCCCATATCTATCTATATTTCAAAGATGAATATGTAAGAAAAGAGGAAAAAAAAAAAAATCAAAGAAGACCCAAAACCGTGTGATTATCTATCGTATTCACGTAACTTGTGAAAATCTGTTATCCCTGTATCATCATACATGCATTGGCTGAGGAACTGGCTTGATTAGATCAAAGTTCTGAAAAGTGAACTGCTCTTACTTGCATTAAGCACGAGTTTAAGTTTCCTTTTTTCTTCTTCTGCTTCTAATAGCTGCTGTTTCACCAGGTCTTCACCTACTTCTACACATGTATCAGAGTCTGTGACAGATCCAAAATAGTCAATGTCCCTTTGTGCTCGTTCAACTCTTGTCAGCAAATTCTCTACTTCACTTTTAACCTCAGTCTCATAACTGTTCAGTCCTGCCAGGCGTGACAGCACCATCTGTGAAAAGTCTCGGAATTCTTCAACATAATCCAGTATGTCTTGGTTACATTTTTCCAGTCGGTTCTTGAGTTAAAACACAGAAGAAAATATATAGATATGCATGTATATTCTGTATAGACTACAACTTCATTCATCATTACTCTAGAAGTCATGCTAGTTAGTCTCTTCTTTGTAATCCCCCCATCTATTTGAAATCAGTGGTCTGTTGCTGTGTATGTACAGGGAGAATAGAAATAGCCAGGGATGTAAGGACACATGCTCTCCGATTACTTGTAATCAGAGAGCACACCTCTAATACATAGTGTGGCTTTTGGAAGATGTAGATTCTGACATCTGAGGTTTTTTTGTTTGTTTGTTTGTTTTTGTCAAATTCTTGGCTGTATTTCTAAATAAATAAGAATACTGCAAGGGCAAGTGAATTTAGATTTAGCTATATATGAAAGACTTATACTACTGCAGATGTTATCAGGAACTGCTCCTTCTATATAATTGAAAGCAAATATCTGTTTCAGTCTCCCAGCTGTGAGGGGATTATTTCAACTCCTAATTAAAGTGCAGATCCTAATTACACTGCTAGGTTACACAAAGTGTTTTAAATGACTCTTGGTTAGGTTCATCTGTATACAGGAACTTATCCTGTGTTTTTTTTCTATCTCCTTGTTACTACTTGGCAAAAATTCTGCTGGTGACAATATGGTTATACTGTTCCCTTGGATGGACTGTGACTGTACTTTAAACACTTACCTAAATCTCACTGATGGTGTAATAAAATACAAGTGATAGCAATAAAACATAATGTTATGAAAGGATACCCCTACATTAAGTACGAATGTGGTAGTCAGGAATCACTATAGTTAAAAGTTTAGCTTCAGTTTTACTTAATCGTAGTTATTTGAAAAAGCTGGAAACTAATCTTCCTGATGCTGATTAGCATACAAATTATTCAGTATTCACACACACAAGGGAACATGCATGCATTTCCTAACCTGGAGTTAGGCAGTATTACTGATTGATACAGATAGCACATACCTCCAAAGATAGGATACGCCGGTCGATGTAGTTCATCAGTGCTGCATCTTGCATTACATGTTGGGCCTCTCCCATGATGCTTGCGAGGAATAGAACTGACAAAAATTGGAGTTGCAAGACTACCATTGTCTCATAAAATTTTTGAAAGTAAAAAATGATGAACTAATAGTGTGAGTGTATGTACAGAGGGTTATCCCCAAAACTACTGCCACTCCAAAATTAAAAAAGACTTAATTGTCTGATAACATGATGTGAAAAAGTAGTTAAAATTACTGAGGCTGGAAGTATTAAGAAGACTTAAAATGGCTGTTGCAGTTTATCATTTAAAAAAATGAAGTTATGAAACAGGAACTGAAAGTGTATATTTCGAGAAGCCAGATCACTGCTTTCCAGTTTGTGATCCTATGATCAATCCCAGATGTTCAGTACTGAGTCACATAAAGCCTGTAGGCCAAATTTTATTAAATACAAATAAAAATAATTTGTTTTCCTTCCTTTCTCCTCCCATCTGCTCTTCCATGTGACCAGTGCTGTGCAGGGTGTACTTGGTGTAAACCAGCACAGCATAAAAGTCAGTGAAACACTGGTTGTTCCTTCCCAGGAAGTTCTGATGCATAATGTCTGTTGCTATTTCAGCAACCATCATCTAAAGCACTTTTTCCAACTCCAGTATTCAGCCTATTTACAACTGCGCTGAAAATAAAAAAAAAAAATAAAATTATTAAAAAAAAAAAAACAAAACTTCCCCTTCTTGTTTCTGTGTTCTCTTGCCAGTGCTTTTCCAGATAAAATCAATATCCTTAACACAGTTCCTTGTCAATATAATAGAGTCCTTGATAGACCTTTTGTTTCAGAAAGAATAATAATTCTACTTACAATAACTTAAAAATAATTATTATCTTACATAAGCATATCCTCAATTATAACACTTATTTTTTATTTTTAAAAGGTTTCCTGACTCAATGCCTTCTCTGGAGAGAGAGACAGCAATACTGACATTGTATTCCCTAGGAAACTACGTGTTAGGATGTTAGAAAGGTCCCTTTGTATCTGAAGCCAAATTGGATGTCTCTGTTTCTCTTTCTCAGAATTCTCCACCTCTGCTTTTTTTCCATTTTATTCCTTTGGAGGTTTTTAAACTTAGACAGATTTCCTCTAGTTTTTGACTGTCCTGTGTGTAAGCATGAAAGTATTGACAGAATGCATGGAAACTTCACAGCAGGCAGATTTTAACCTCTGTTTCCTTGATTGTTGCAGGGTACAGTTTTTTATGCTTTATAAGCAGATTTCAGAGGTGTACAGAAGTCTTTTCTTGCAATATTCTTATAAAATTGAGCCCTAGAAAGGAAGTTATGATTGGAAGTTCTCTTTCAAAGTAGCAGCTTCATTTTTTTTCCATTGCAGTCTGTAGTCTGGGTTGTCCTCTAAAGCAAGGCAGTAACTGCGTCACAGCATTTTACTGGAGTGTGTCAGTGTATCAGTCAGCAGAACTACGTACTGAAAGTTTTTCCTTAGGAGTGGTGGTATTATATGTGTAGCCTCTTCCTATGCTGTGGAGAGTTGTCTGAACTTTTCTACTCAAGTATTGTCTGTAACTTAAAAAGAATGCTATCATTTATTACTCTCAGAGCAATAATATTTGAATCCAGACTACCTAAAGAAATAAAATAACCTAATCAAAATATTACAAACTTATGACCAAGAAAGCATACCTAAATGTCAATAAATATGTATATAATTTATTTCCTTCATCTTAAAGGAGGGACAAGTTACCTACAATACTTTGACTGATAAATGTCCTGTGTAAGAGTAAGCACTCCACATAAGAAAAACTACATTTTGTAGTGTTGCTTCATCTTTTCTGAGAATTACCAACTAGGTGAGAGACCAGAAGTTTCCGAGGGTTTCTTTTAACAAGACGTTGCTATCACTGTGCTTATTAAGCCATTACATCATGGTAGATTACAATGATGCTCTATGTCGGATGCACAGTGTTCTCAGAGCACATGCTATAGCATCTGGTTAAGAACCGGGGTTTATATATTTTTTTTTTTTTAGCTACTATTTACTTTAGAGTTTTGTTCTGCCTAGATATAGATATAATAATTCTGTATATATATATTTCTATATAATCTACTTATCTATCTATCTATTTTTCCCATTGACATATTATCTCTGTATGTCAAATACATATTTGATAATCATTGAAAGCAAGATTGCTTGGCAGATCAGGCAAGACATCAATCTCAGTATACAGAACCATATACAGAACATTATACACTAGCAGAACAGAAAGACATTGGTTATCCTAAGCAACACTTTTTCTCTTATGAGTTAATCCTGGAATAGATTTCCCACTACTATCTTGATTTTTACAGACAAACATCTAAAAGAAAACAAGTATACTGATGTGAGCATATGTACCTTTTCTTTTTTCTTGTCCTTCTCTGTAGGAAAGATGGCATTTTTTTTTCTTGTCAGTGCTGCTGCTTCACTGCAGTAATTTCACTCTTGCTATTTTGTGTCTGTTTTGACAGCTGTTTGAGGCTTCCAATTAAAATAAAAAAAAGGCAATTTCAACTCGTTCTCTGTTTGTGGATGGAGTTTTCAGTTCTTAAAATTGATGTCAGCATCAATTTGAAGTGAATTCTAGCTTTTGGAAATAATTAACTTATTTAAGTTGCTGTTTCACTTTTACATATTATTTTATTTATATAATATATATATATATACACACACACTTGTTTCTAGCACTCAGCTGGTTAAACCGGATGCTACCATTGGTAGGTTTTGATACTGGACCATAATAATGTTTTTGTATTACTAATATAACATGTATAATTGACATGTGTATTTTCTAATTTTTGAACAAGACTTGAGAAAAATATTACTATTGGCCATTACCTGATGAGGCTTTCTAACACTGAGATCTCTGAAATTAAAGAAGGCTTTTGTCATAGTGCAAAATCAACACTTAATTTCTATTCTGCCTAAGATTTTCTTTTTACTGTTTTGTTTTATCTTGGAGTCTGATCCAATTGATATAAAAATGCAAACGCCTGAAATCAAATTGAAGTCTTTATATGTTGTTTTGCTATAAGAACAGAGCTGGGAGTGATACCAATAATGCAATACACAATTTAAAAAACAAACTTGCTGAACTTTGGGCTTCCACAAGGCGGCGCTCCAGACTATAAAACTGGAAGGGAGCACTGAAAAGCACCAGTTCTAAACTCTGAATGAGATAAAACTTAGTGAAGGAACTGTGGTTCAGATGGTCCAAAATAATAGTTTTCCGAATGGAAAACTACTCATAAGCCAGATGCTAGAAGGCTTTAGTGATCTACTGCTTCAATGACAAGTTCACAATGGTTTGCAGTACGAGTCTTGCAAAATGGTGAAAGCTAGCACTGTGGAATTGACAGGAACTGGAGATGTGCAGCGCAAAAAAAAAAATAAAAAAAAATCTCATGGGGACTGGCTCTAAAAATGAAATCATAAAAGTGATTTATTTTTTTTTTTTTGAGCTAGTTAAATAATCCACAGATTGTTTAAGTCTGAAGTTAAATTCAACCACACATAATGATTTTGAATTGTCTATTCGTTTGTTGCAAACTCAAAATTATACATTGTGTTGATCAAAGACTGTTCCTTGTACTTGGAAGTTTACGTTTGTATAAATGTGAAACTAAAACTTTGAATTATACAATGCATTGTAAACTAATGTTAAAATGATCGCTACTTTTGGCTTGATTTACAGTGCGAATATTCTCACTAAAATTTTTCTTGAATGTTAAGCATATTCATGGAAGGATTACATGTACAAAAATAATAAAAATGAGATTGGTTTAAATTCAAAGTACTTACAGAAAATGGTCATTACAGTCATCTGGTGCAGTTCAGATGAGAAAGCCAAGTTCTTGTGTTTGTTGGCTTATATTTTTGAAATATTGTAGGTGTAATTCATAACTACTATTTATTAAAATCATATTAAATCTTACCTGGATGAAAACCAAAGATGATTTTTGTAATGCCTACTATGGTATTTATTATTTTATTTTCCTGAGGTTAGTAGACACCAACATTATACTACTTCATCATATTCCAGTGTTGTATTGTTGCACTGAAGGAGTAGGTTCATAACCTGTGTGCCTACATTTTCAAAGAAGAGAGAAGGGATCTGTTTATCCTTGGAAAAGCTGTTAAAGCTTTTTAAGTAACTTTTCCTCTGAGGTCACTAAATGTCACTAGCTGGTGGAAGAAAACATTTACTGATGTTGAATAACATGTTTTTGTAGTTCACTGGTAGCCATGAAAGAGTTTGTAACAGGGTGCTGCAAGACTGAGCAGTGGGTTTGGGACTCTTCAGTTATGTTGTCTGAAACTAAAACGTTGACCCGACATTAAATTTCTAAGCGATTGCTGATGACATGTTCAGAGATTATGATGATAGTTATGACACTAGAAACTTGAGCTGAATAGAATGGAGTTGTGCTAACAAGTGTCTAATTAAATCTGTGCAAAACCTAAAAGATATAAAAATGTCTATGAATCTAGAAGGAACTAGGACAGAAAAGGCCCTGAAGGGGCCATGCAGAAGTTGGTGAGGATGACTGAAACTTGCTGCACTGTTTTCACATTACCAATAAAGATGAGTCCTATTAGGGAAGAGTTTGAGAAGCAGTGCAGTATTTATTCGAAGTCAAAGTAGTGGCCAAGCCCAAACTCAGGATTCATACTTAACAGGAAAGGTTATAATTTAAAAATATATAAGAAATTGGAATATGATTAAAGGAAAAAAAAAAAGCCACCTATCATTATGTATCTTGCTATTTATATCTGCTCCTGACATCTGAATCTTGAAGTCTCAAGGAAAGATTAATGAGGCCTGCTGTGTTCTCAGACTTGTACACAGGAGGTTTGAGATTTCTTCTGGAAAAGTTGGTTAAATCTGTACTCTGTTCAAGCACACCTCTCAGTATAGATGAAATCAGAATTAAGAATGGTATTCAGGAATTGAGCCAGAGGAATTGAGCTATTTTGACTTTAAATGGAGTTCCACATGTATAAATTCCTCCCTATCTAATCTCTTAGCAAAAAATAGATGTTCTTTCATGTCATAGAATCTAAGCAAGATCAACAGTTCTTAATGTTATTAGCTCAGATCTTCCTGCTTTGCACTAAACACAGAATGCTGAATAGTGAAGCATGTTTTGTGTGTTATTTATTTATTTATTTAAATATGCATTAGTCTGAGCATTAGTTTGGTGAAATCTCCTGACAGAAAGTTTCCAGGTCAGGAGAGGGTGTATTAGGTGGACCCGAGAAGCAGTCAGCTGTACAACTCTTAAAATGAACATTTTTTCAAAGCCTCATTTCAAGAAGATCGTATTTCCATTTAATGTAGGTTTCATATTATGCTGCACCCTATCTCTGAAAACAAATGAAAAAATAAGCCCTTCACAAAATCTCCAGATTGGAAATAGTCTCTCAAATCCACAGAGAGTGAACTCTAAGCATGACGCATATGCAAGAAATGGATTTTGTGGCCTTTGTTCTCTAAGGTTAGAGCTATCACATTTGCAAGTCAGCATCAGATGAGATGGTCCTAGTGCCAGTTCATGGTGAATAATAAAGCGTATGTAGTATGCCAATTGAAGAGGACACAAACATGTTAAGCTGACATGAATAATAGGTAACCATTTTTTAAAATGTTATAAAGAAGTCAGCCTATTGTTTAGCAGCACTATCATCGTTATACTGATTCCATTCCTCAAGCTTTGTTATATCGCCAAAATTAATTATCTGTCCAGGGAAAAGGTCACATATATCTGTGCACAACATCCAACATTGTGCAGTGTGGTATCAGGTGGATTTGATCTGTTCCCTTTGACCTGTCAGAGCTCAGTGTGCAATGAATTGATACAGTTTGAAATATGTTTCTGCTCAAGACAATCCAGCCTTGTCACAGAAATATGCAACCCAGTCTTTTTTTTTTTTCTTACGTCAAAAAAGCAGAACACTTGTCTAAAGAAAGCTGAAAAAGAGTGAATCCATTCCGCAACACATAATATGCGGTGAAATTTTCCATCTCTCTAGCCCTTAGTTGCCCAGACAATCAGTAACTGCATCTATTTACTGATTAAAATAAAGATTCAGTACCACCATCATGGCCTTTTACTGGGCTGGGGGGCGGGGAACAACTGTTCTGCCCTGCAAGCTATCCAGCCTGGCTCTGTTTGTTTCTCTGAGCAGATAGGGCATGACTAACTCGTCCATATGTTCAGACATAAAATTCCTGCTGTGGTTCTCTGCAACAGAGGACAAGCAGCATCTGTACATAAGGGATATCTCTTCCGTGCTTGAATCAATGTAGTCTTCCAATGGGGCATATTTATTCCTGACACTTGGGAGCTAGCACACTACTGTATCTTTAGGCCTGCTGGTATAATAGCAAGATACTTGCATATCATGTACAGAAAAGGGAATAACACATCCAAATATTCTACCATGAATTCATTGTCTGTTCTGTGCGCTTGTACTTCTGGCAGATATATTGTGCAATCTCTGTAGAATTGTCATTCTACTAAGCCTGGGAAAGCAGTTGGGTTAATTTTGAGAATAACTTTCCTAGTCTGGGGTAAGTAATTACTGTAGTTATTCCCACATGCTGTAGCAGAATTAGGCAGAGAATTTTTCATCTTCCTATGGGATTTTTAATGTTAACACATGAATGGCTATTACATGTATATTCTTTTAGGTCCTTTCATTCATATTATCTATGCGTTTCTGTCTGAAATGCAATTTTAAGAATGAGTTACTGCCTGGCATGGTAAAATTTGAGTGACAAATTGAGCTTGTCCACTGATGACTGTCTTGCTGGTCTTTGGTACAAGCTGCTTCCTAGTCTAAAGTATGTCTACTCTAAAGTGTGTCTTACTAGTGTCACACAGAAAGAAATGGCATAGGATATATGAAAAAATCCTATGGCATGTTTCTGTAGAGATTACAGAAATAAAGTTCAGTCTTTAATTCTGGGCTTTGTGTTTTCTTTCACAGGAACTCCCTCTTAAAAAACACTAGACTGTCTTCCTGTGTTTGACATGTGTTGGGTATTGGGAAGTATAGAGAGCTTTGTGATATATCTTGAATGGTATCTGTGTGTTGCCACACATTGTTATATGCATTACGTTAGCTTCTAAGGGCCGAAGTCGTTACACAGCTGAGGGCATGCCATGACCTGTTAATTATAGATCAGAATCTGACTGCTTTTTCCCACCTCCATACAAGGCCATGTATTTCTATCCTGTTTTTATATTTAAGTTATGCAGGGAACAGGCATCATTATATTTAGCATCATCACTTTTAGCTGGCATATTTAACTAATTAGTTATTTTTCTTTATTTTTTTCCCTATAATGATTGTTTTGCAAATAGCTCTCCCTTTCAAAGCAGCTGAATCGTATTCAGCCCCAGTTTTCTCTTCTCCTTTTGTCAGAAGTATTATGCCATTATACAGAAGAGACAACTTGTGCCAACTAGAAACTGATGGTGTAGGAATTGTTGGCTCTACATACCTGTTGAAAGCTGAGCTTTTCTTTCTAGCGCTAGGCACTTCCAAGACTATATTTATATAATAGTTTTGGCATGAATATCAGTTTCATGATTGTGATATATCACATAGTGAGAAGTATATAGGATAAGCTTTAGCTCCTTATTAGACCTTTACCAAATAGATATACTTGTACATAGTCTTACAAAGAAAAGTTTAGGGAGTTAGATGAATCAAAAGTAGCCAATGCAAGGTCTGGCAGCCTAGATATGTCCATAGTCTTACCATATAACAGGCCCAAAGCTGCAAACATGCTGCTTTTTGTAGAGAAACCAGATGCTGCTACTGGAAAATGTCTCAGCTTGACATCTATGGCCAGATGGCCAAACCTGAGCCTTGTCTGTATTGTAGTGCATGCAGATAATTCTGCCAAGTATAGAAAAATAGAAATATGATCCAGTGACTGTCAGCAGTTAAAGAGGATTACAACAAATTCTTCCATGTGCAGCCAAGGGACATCAAGTTATTGGTGGCTGTTCCTGCTGCATGTATGACCCAACTGTGAGATCTCAGCTTTGGCCCAGCACTGGTTCCAGCAGCACTTCGGTTTTAGGACATGATGGTGCTTGGCTTAGGAGAGAGATAACAGACACTGGACTGCTACTGATAATGGATTTCATTGCTTCTCTTTTGATCTGTTCCAGTATACAGTCAGTCTGAAACTGTCTGCAGATTAGGCTAAGCGAACAGTCTTTGACATAGAGACAGGAACAGCTTATGAAAGCATGTAGGGGCAGGAGCTAAAAGCACTCTTCCTTAAAACCTGTTAATTGCATAGAAACTTGAGTTTCTGTTAAATAGGTCATGCTGGCTCTCTTGACCAAACAGTATTGAGAAACCATCAGTGCACGAAGCCTAAGTTAGTGGTAATTATAGATCCAACTATATTTTGTAATGTGGAGGGTGGCTCTAGCTGGGTGGTTTGGTCAAGTCTTAATTTTTCTTGAAGTTGCCATTTACTGAAATAAGTCAAAACTCATTTTCATTCTGCCATCTAAACCTTATCTGGTTGCTCTGCATTATTAAGCAGTTATGTTTTTTTCCAGGTTACTGTGTTTCAGTCATAAACATGAATGGTGAAATATGCTTTGGATGAAAAATATCATAAACCAGAGTGCAACTGTGGGACTTGTATCCAAAGTAGTTAATAGATGCAATTGTATACTTGAGGGTCTATTTTACCTACCTAATTACCTCGTGTTTTCTGACTACAGTGGGGCTAATAAACTTTGAAAGCAGTGCAATGATTTTACAATTCTAGAGAAACAAACATAGTATTTACCTTTATTCATACTGCTTAGAAGCTTCAGAAACTGTGCAATCCCAATTACCTTTTGTAATGAACATCATCCCATGAGAAATTTCAATTCCCCTACAATCTAACTGAATGTAGGCAAAATGGAAAATGCACATGGAGAAATCAGTTTGCCCAGCAGGGCTTTTGCACAGACTAATTCTTAGAGAAGAAGTTTAATTTACTCCAAAACACCTAGGGTGATTCCTGGGGGTTGCAATAGCTAATTTATGCTGAATGAGAAATACAGTTTCTTCAACTACCTGATTAGAGTGATATACTTTTTGCCAAAGCAGTGTCCTTGATACTATAGAATAGCTGTAAACTATCCCTGCCTCCCCCAGATTGTGACATATGGATGGTTGTTGGCTGCTGTAATGCTCCGTTTGACAGTATCAGATGGGATTTACTCTGAGTGGTGTTGAGGGGGAGGATGTTCTACAACCTTATAGCTGACATTACAATCAAGCATGAAATGAGGATGAAAATTTACTGTTTAAAACATAGCATTGCCTATTAAAGGAGTTAATTGGTGACTAGTTATTCAGAAAATGTTATTCTATGTCATAAATGTATGTGCACAGTGACTGATCTCAAGTTTGAACAGTTTACAGGGGTGTTGAAAAAAAAACTTCAAAGTGATTCAGTATAGAACAGTGTGCAGCTGGTTTTGTGCTGGATTTAGACCCTTAGGGTAACCAAACCTTGAATGGAATTGTGTTTATGGAACTGTCTAAAATGAGGACAAATTTCTAAGGTGGTGTAAAATATCCCTAAAAGCAGTCTGCAGAAATGGTGACTACATTTGGCTTTATTTATGTGGCTTTTATCCCACCATCACTTTTTCAGGACAAGCGTCCTATTAAGTTAAGATTTACTTCTCTGCAGTGGGCCAGCTTCATTCCTGCTTATGCCTTTGAGCTAAGCGGTAATTATTCCTGGATCTGGTCCTCTGTTTGGCTTTCTATTTCATTTTTACTTGAGTTCAACCTTTTCAGGTGGTGTGGTTTAGCCAGGACTGCATTCATGTCAGCAATGTTCCCCTCCTGCAAGTTTCTTCTGTCCTTTAGTATCTTGAGAACCAAGATAAGGAACTTCTTCAAACTTGTTAAGGTTCCCATTATTGTCTTGTTTGTTCATATTACATGTTCATGAGAATGATGCAGCCAGAAATAGCATGAGAAAGAGCATTGACTCCAAACTATATCATTATGCAATATATTGGTATTATAAAATAATCTTTTTTTTTTTTTTTTTTTTTCTGATGAGTATCAGAACTGATTTTATTTATTTTTTTTTTATTTTTTATTTTTTATTTTTTTTTTTACTGAACTGTAAAAGACTCTTAAGCTTATGCTTACCTGTTTTGGAATGTCCTGATGCTTCATGTGTGCTGATATCCTTTCTTCCCTTTCACAGCTGCTTGTAATATTAACTATACACCCATACATAAAAAAGCAGCTCTCTTGCCTGAAGGTACTTTATTGTGTTTGTAAAAGACTGGTTCAGGGAGTTGAATTCCACTGGACCACACACACTTGCAGGAGCAGTCATAAATTTTGCAATTGCAAGCACGGTTAAATCTTTTATTTATAAGGTAACGTACTTCGTATACTGTCAGAAAACAACGAGCAGAATGTAGTTCTGGTGCATCTGTCCTAATGTCAGGAATGTCTGCCAGTTTACAATTTTCAAACAAATAGTTTTCTGTAGTATCAAACATCAGTCATCTGCATGAGCTCTTGGGTACTAAATTAAACAGACAGAAGTCCTGTCTTAATATAAATACAAGTCGAACATGTTTTGATAGTTTTGAAAGAACCTTATCTGTGTGCAAAATATTGTGGAAAAGCAAATTGTGAAGGTCTACTTAATTACAACTGACAAACAATGGGAGCTGGGCACATTGTGGCTTTTAATTCTCAGAACTGCCTATGGGGCTAAAGAGGCTAAAGAACCTCAATTCTACCAGAACTAATTATAATGCATCTGATGTAGTGCTGCCTTCTTGGAGATTTCTGAAAGATGTGAATTTTGGAGTAAAGTTGGAACAAAAGAGACTAAATTTGGACAAAGGCTGGTGTTCCATGTTACTCAAACTCTGTCTGCCTGGCCTGCGTGTGTGTACGCTTATATGCACACTAATTAACTTAGAAATAAGCTGTGTGTGTTTGAAAGCTTCCCCTCCCTTATAGTTGTACCATTTGGTCTGATAGAAAGTATTATGTGTCCTAGTATATCTTGTCTGGCTTATATCCTTACATAATTGTAGCTAGGACATCAGTTATATTTGCTAGCTTTTGCATGTATATTGCAGCCAGTTTGTGGAGTGTAAAATAAGACAGAATTTGATGCATTAGATGATCAAGTACATATTAGTATTTTGATTTTTTTTTGTATTTAGATTTTTTTTCTTTTAATTTAGAGTATCTATTTAAATATTATTTTTAGGAGCATGATGTTTTGATAGTTACCAGCAGCAGATTCAAAAGGCATTCAGTAGCCCCATTCATACATTACATACAATTTATTACTTTTCTAATGGCCTTGATAATAAAATAACATACAAGTCCATTCATGTATTATGTTTAATCTCCCTGAAGACAAAGGATTGAATTTGTTTGCTTTCATGCATACCAATATTTATCATATCAATTCATTATTGGCTGAAGTGTGCGAGATCAAATCTGGTGCAAATTTGTTACATTATGTGAATTTAAGTGAAGTTAATGGCACAGTATGGAATTAGTGATGCAATAACCAAACAGTGATGGGTCTCGGTGGGGATATTTTTTCAAGTTTCCAAGAATGTGCTATTTCTACATTTTTAGCAGACCTAGCCCTGAAACAACTGAACAACAGAGGATTTTTTAAAGGGCTGAATGCCTAACTGCCTTTGTTATGATTTTTTTTTGGCTTTGCACACTTGGGAATCTCAGCAGTCCTTGTGCTACCTGCCAGCCAAGCCCTATCTCTTCTAATTGTGAAACTGGACCTAGTTCTGGACTCTAGGCCTGGGCTGCCCTGTGACCTGGGTCTGAGCACTTGTTCATCTATGCTGATACCTGTTTTTCTGTTCAGTCTTGTCTTGAAGGCAGGCAGGCAGGAAGCAGACAGATCTGATGAGCCAAGTCAGGTTGCCCTATGGGCTGTTTTGACTGCCAGTTGGATCAGCCTGCTGTAACAAGTAGTCTCGTATATGAACTTAGACTGCTTAAAATAAATAAATAAATAATTCTGGCTTCAGACAACGTTCTACTGTTGAGCCGGGATGAGTAGCTCCTTCTCTTGCTTTTCAAAGTTTTACCACAAATCTTCAATCTATTTTCTCTTTTCTTCTCTTATTCTGGGAGCTCTGGAGCCAATTCAGAATAGAATATCCATCATGGGATAGACCCTGATGATCTTTTACCTTTCAGATATCCTTCAAACTAATTTGGACAAAAATAAACACTAGAATTTTCTGTCCTGAATGTTTCAGACATGATTGGTCACTGACTGCCTCAAATGGGTATTTTGTCATTTGGCTTCTGCAAGTTAGGAGGATAAAAAATGAGTGCTGTCAGTTGAAAGCACTCTAAATAGCTTAATAGCCATTACCTTAGGCAGTACCTTTTACTCTCCATTTTGTCTTGATTCCAAAATATGACTTTATCTTCCTCATTTGTCGAATACCTTTTAAGATTTGCAGTCTCAAAAGATGAAGGTGCCTTCCTGTACCCAGAATAGCTCCCACAAATCTGTCCAAAGAAGTCTTTTAGAAATGCATCACTATAAATCATGAAATATTTGTGCTGGGTGGGGGGCAGGTGGGGGAATAGATAACCGCCTATTAAATGAATGATGCTTCTTTTCAGTGCCTGGCCTGAAAAGATAACAATATATTGATGCTGTTAAGTGGAGTAATGATCTTTGGTTACTATTCTTTTTTTTTCTATTTTCACTGTGGTATATGCAAATATTACCCATTCCTACAGAAAGTGAATGTGTAATGTTCTAACGTGGATGCACGTATTTTCAGTACGAGTAATTTTCTCAGAATCTTACGTAGCATTTAATAACCACAATAGATTGCACATACAAGCACCATGTGTATGTCTGTTTATAGCTAAGGATCTCAAAATATTTTATGGACATTAACTGTGAACAATATAAAGTAACATGCATCAGTGAGGAAAAAATAGTGTTAATTCACCTTTTTAGGAGCTTGAAAAATCATTCCTTTTATTTTTATTTTCCTGCAAGTATTAGGAGTAAGTTCTAGTGACAGATACCTATTGTACCAAGGATACAAATCACCTTGGTTTTGAACTTGGAAAACCAAGCCACCAGAATTCCAACTCATGTTTTAAAAACTAGAACATAAAAACTGAATTCCTAATTTAAAGCACTTTGTAAAGTATTCCAGTGTTGAAATAGTAGGACAAAATTTTGTTCTTTGTTTCCTAGTGGCATGCTTCCTTGGCAAAAAGACTACACAATTAAGTTTCCTTTTTGAGACGTTTCAGATTTTCAGGAGTTAGAACTGCAGTTCATATAGAGCAACTGCTTTTGAGAGACTGGGAATGTTTTGGAAGCATCTTAGGAAAGAATTTCACATGTTAAGTTATACTAACCTGGTTCAGACACAGTCAGTGTGCAATGTCAGTGCTGTTGCATCAGATCCTATGAAATATTGCAGAGGAACTTTGTGTGATTTTTTTTTTTTGTTTGTTTTGTACTGAGTTGAGTAATCTACTATGTACCCTGGACATGCACCAGATAGAAGTGGCTCCATCTTAGTTAAAACTATAAAATGGGCTGACTTGTAGGTGCACCTGTATGAGCAGGCAGGTGTGTACATGTTGTAACAGATGTTTTATTGTTGGAGTTCTGTGTAGGGCCTCAGGGTTGTCCGAATCATCCTATGCTGAAGGGGTAGGACCTCATGCAATGATGTAGAGTGACTTCATAGACTTTTCCTGACAGCTCAGTATCTTTTCTTTATTCAGAAGTAATAGAGCTGGCATAGCTCTCTGAAGAAAAAGAAATCAGTGTGGTAGAGAGGGAACATCCTGGAGAGAAGGCTAGGATCAGTCCAAGTTGAAGGATATGATGAAAAGGCAGTATGTACAAGCTGGGACGTGTTAATATTTTCTTGGGAGGTGTACCAATTTACATATGAAATGAACAAAGATTAAGTGCTTGGAAATCAAGCATAGAAAAACATTTGGCTGAAAAATGCTTAAGATGGGTGCTGCATGCTGGAACAATAGAAGCAGCAGCAGCAGACTGTGCTTCATGTACATTATCTGCAGCAATCATAGTGCCTTTATGATCTGTATGCCATTAGAGGAGTGAGTGATTGCTTCAGTGTATGACCAGATGTTTTATTTGAAGACCATTAATCAAATTTCCCAAGGCAGAAGAAACATTAAGCAATTAATTAAGTTATAATACTGGTCTTGTAAGAGGGTTCTGTCTACACTAATTAATCAAGCCAAGTTGGAAGATTTTGTTCAAGGAGCTCTGAAACACTTTCTGATAGCCTTCAGAGAAAAACTCTGAGTATTACAGAGATGTGAGCTAGTCAAAAAGACCCTTGCTTTGCCCTCATGTCTGCTGCTGTGATGGGCTGTCTTAGTCATGGTTACATCAAGATACTTTATAGTCACAAGGACTATTGTAAGAAGCTTCAGTTGAGTGAGACAAGAAGTCCCTCTTCCTTTCTGCTTTGAATTTAAGGAAAATGCTTTGAATTTTGAAAGATTAAATCAGACTGCTGTTTTGATTGTTCATCTTGGGAGAATGTAGAGAGAATATACAGTTAGGAAGAGCTCATTTTTATTTTTAATGCAACAGCAACAGTGCCCGCAGGGGTTTCAACCTAGAGCTTTATAAAATGAGACTCTTGTTTCCATCTTGCCATCATAAGAGCATTAACTTCAAGAGGAGGGAGTTAGTATCCAGTGCTACCTCCTAGCAGTTCTATAGGAGGAAGAGTTTTCATGGCTGCAAGAGAGCTTGTGGGAGCTTCCCCATACGTAGTCAACAGTGACCTGTGTCAGTAGTACCAAATTTCCTTAAACTTATTTGAAAACTTGAGCCTCAGTTGTGTAGGAGGATGCTGGATGTTTTCTCATCTTGTGCTGAAAATAACAAGGACAGTTTTGTTAGTGTTTTATTTACTTGAAAGCTTTTGAAACTAGCTGTAATTGGATCTCCCATTCCTCTGTCTGAAGGGAAGGGACAGATAAGCTTGAGAAACCTGCTGTGATCAGTCACGCAGGAAATAAAATAACTGAAAATAGAAGATGAGACAATTTGAAGACTGTTTAAGAAAAGAACCATTAGGTGTGAAAATAAGATTTGTTTTGACACATTACCTACTAAAGCAGCCAGGGAAATTAATGTAATAGTTGTACTTTTCAGATTAACAGTTAATACACAAATGGATGTATTTGTTTCGTAAGTTACTGGAGCATGTTTTGGTTGATGTCAGCTGGCTTCCACACTCTGCCTGGCTGGCTGGATAAGCATTCTCTGGCATGCTCTCCGGAGAACGTGCCTAATGTAGGAGGTAGAAAGATCCTTTAATCAAAAGGGTCTACAGCACTTGGAAACAGCCTGAAGATACGAAAAATTAAGTAGTAAAAAGTTTGAATGTCGTAGAAAATCCTTGACCACTAAGGTAGCAAAATGGATTCAGTTTTGACAGACTGAGCCAGATCAACAACTGAACTGCGTGTGTTTTGTGATGAACTGTGGCTGCCCACCAACAAGAAATCTGCTAACTCAATCAAGATTAAACAAATACCAATCAGAACTAAAGGGCAAATAGTGGCCCTAGCATAGTTTTTTGCAAAAAAAGGCAGGATTAAGAGTAAAACATTTTATGATGGTTAAGGGGAAGACAATGAAATAAAAAAAAAATGACGTACAGGCTAACTTGTCTTGGGCTGGCTTGGGAAAGCTGCAAGACATGTTTCCATAGAAACAATAATTACAGATTATATAGATGCTGCACGGGCCACAATCTTTTCTTACTGCCTAGAAGAGGGTTTCTTGGCAGTGAATAGAACAGGCAGGTGCCAAAGTGATGAAATCATCACTGGTAATAAAACCATTAATTGAGATGGAAATCTTGAGGGGCATTACAGTAACTGATTATATATGGAAAAATAAGTTATCATACAGTGTTCACTTTTTTTTTTTCAGTCTGTCTTCTTCAAACATGTTAATTAGACTAATAAAGATACTCTCTTCCCACAAACTTTGTACTGTTGTTAGATTATCATGGACCAAATGTAGTCGTTTGAGGAAAAAGTAGTTGTTATCTATGCATAGATTTCTAGCATCCCTATTTTCCTTGATCTTTCAGGGAAGAACATATATACTATTTTTTTCTTCAGAAAAGAAACAAGTGCAAAGCCAAACAAAAAACATGTACACAAACATCTCAGAGGAAAAAGCTTGTATAGATTACTGAAAATCTTTATTATACTTGTACTATTTTTTATTTTATTTTTTTTTTTTAGTACTTGTTAACATGACAGAAGGACCTCTTTAGGACTTGCCTGCATACCATAGGATAAAAAGATTAGATAAAATGTTAAACAGTATTTGGAAAATTTCTTGATGAATCACAGTTGATCTTCTAGGTACCTTCTAGGGGTGGGCTTTGAGAGAACAAAATAAGCTGAAAGAAAGTGTCATTTGGGTTTCAGTGGGAATATAACTGATGAAAAAATTAGAACTTTTTCTATAATTTTTCTTCTTGACTTAGATTAATTGGATTGTTCTAAGAGGAGATCTGGGGTAGTTTAGTAAACTAGTTTCTAGTAAGCTTCTAGCTTCCCAGGGAGGACAAAAACAATGTTGTATCTGTCAAGTTAAATTGTGTAAGTGATTTTACTTGGACAAGTGAGAAGTTTAAATTATAATAATAATAGATCATTTTGTGTCTGTTTGTGAAGTTCTATTTGTGCCAAGTAGGCTCACGTGAAATTCCTGAGATCCTGTTCTGATCTCAGATATCAATGGCCAGACCGGGCAGCTGTTACTACGATTACTTACCACTTTCATATATACTACACTCATGCCAATACTTAGTACCAGTATCATCTATTGGAAGAAAGAAATATAATTGGGATAATGACACTGATGTATCTGTTCTGGAGAGCCCTCATCTGAGGGCTGCTCTGGCAGTATGGAGGTTATGAAGCAGGTATGAATATGTCTAACTGTAGTGCAACAGCAAAGTACAGGGTAAAAGAGGAAAAAAAATAAGCTGAATGAAGTACCAGATGAAATTAGAGGTACAAGTATTAGAGCAGAATTTTGCAGTATATTAAGATAAAGCTCACGTAACCAGGAAAACACAAAAGATAGTAGTGTTTTTTGATGACATGCAATCACAATCTTCATCCAGGTTCCCATAAACTACTGTGCATTTTTTTATTATTATTTTTCAATGTATTTCTAAGATTTTGGCTAATTGTCATGGCTACTCTTCTCTTAGACACAAAATTATTCAATAATTGGGGAACATTCTTACAGTTGTGTTGTTTTCCTAAATCACCCAGGTCTACAGTCTTTCAGACTTAGAAGCATGCTACTGCTGTGTTTGAGGAAGCATTTGAACATGTCACCCAATACCTGCAAGTCTGAAATGAGAGAAGATTGCATCAGGATATTGTTGGCAAGGTAACTTCTGTTATAGGCCTATCTGCCTCTCTATACAGTTTACTCCAGTTAATTTTCATAGGTTGATTTTCTTAAATGTCATACATCATGTGTTCTTGTTATGAAATGGTAGATAAGATATAGTGTATGAAGAAATGTCATTCGTTGTTTCATATTTCACTCTTAATTAGTCTATCACTGGAATATTTTTTCAGACTAAATTGTCAATTTTGTCATGTACTTAAGTAGTTTCATTTTTACGCTTTAGAGAAGTATACATTTTCAATTGATATAATCCAAGATCATGTAATTCTTACTGAAGCACAGAATCCATATGTACTTATTCCTTTGAAGTTCAAAGGGGCAAATTGTTTTCATAGGTACTTACTTCTTTCTGGAGAGTTGGTGAGAGTGAAGAGGAGAAAGAAAATGGGGAGAATCAAATCTGGGCTCACCAAACTTTGCAGCAAACCTTTCATTTGCGCACTAGACACTGAAATTTCATAAGAGGTTATAGCTACATTATTAATAAAATGAATATTATTCCTTTTCATATTGTTTCTACAGTTAAATCACTATACCATACTGATCCTGTCAGTTTCTGCTTTTTCTTCTGATACTGTAATAATTTATAGAACATAATGGGCAATATTGATCTACATTTCAGTTGAATTCATTTATTTTTTTTGTGAGTAGTAGGTTTGTTGACATATCCTTGCAATGTGAGATACTTGTGTGTTTCATATATGCATGAATAATATGAATATGTACTTAAACCCAAAGATCACGATAGAGGGTAACATTCCTATCCAACAAAACATGCAGATATATACCCGGGACTCATTGAATTGATAAAATTGCATCATGTCTATATTTGTTTCATGTAGTGTTTGGAAATGATGGGCTTAGACACATTCATAAGTATTTCTTTAGTTAATTCCCGAGTGTAAATTGAAGTATGTAGGTAAAAGACTTTGTAATACTATATCTAAATTATTGTTCTAGATGTTTGTATGGTTACCTGTTAAGTCACGACTCAAGTGCAAGCCAGTTCTCACTTTCCTCCATTTCTTGCTTTCCATGGGTAAGAAATATACAAAGACTAGAGGACACCTAAGGCACATGTCAGCCTAGGTGGTAGTGTCAAAGACCGTATCTGTCTCATGTCTGTATGGAGTAAGGCCTTTCAAGCGCTCATTTACAAAAAAAAAAAAAAAAAAAAAAAAATCAATTTAGTACCCAAAAAATAGCTGCATAGCTCCTTTTGTGGAAATGTGAAGGAAATTGTGACTTCAGAAAAGCCTAAAGAAATACATGATTGGATAATGACTAATTCTAGTGGTGACATTTTCAGAACAAAAGCTTATGAATTTGAGCATGGCTGTGATTAAAGATTGGGGTAACCAAGCCAAAATGAATCTACTGCTATTTATTAATCCTCCTTCAGTAAGTATCTTCCATTATTCTCCACATATTTACTTATGTCTTTGCTCAGAGTCTATATTTCAGTATAAATCAAAATGAAATTTAGCTATGTGAAGTTGCTTTGCTTTCATTTTCTATGATTGACACTATTTACGCAATATATTTGCCTGTTAACTTGCATCCCTTCTCAACTTTGCTGTTGTTGAAGTAATTCAGTGCAGTGACTGACACAAAAGTTGGATGTTACTGGCTGTCATGCATGTAAAGACAAGTGTGGTAGTTCAGATAGTGCTATAAGACTGAAATTTGAACAGCAAAAGCCCACGTTCTCTCTAGACACAAATCACATCAGTCTGTTCATTTCCAGTATACTGACACATTTGGCAAGTTAGATAATAGATCTTAAATATTTTCCTTTATCACTAGATGTGAGCGTTGTACCAAATATAGTGTGCAAGTTTTTTCCAGTAGGAAGAAGCATGGTGTAACAGTTGTCAGTATTAGAACTCAGCTTGAACACTGGCTTTCTTATGATTTTTGTCATATTGATTAATTTTGATCTATTATCACCTTTCACAAAAATCTGTGTGCATCACAGATATTAGAGAAACAGGAAAAACATGAAAATAGATCTTTTTGAGACTTTGACTGGGAAAAGCATGCACTTTACTGTAGTAATCTCTTTATAGTCTTTGATATCTGGTGTTGACGAGTTAAATGACCTCACTTAGTTTATTCCATGGGACCTCTCATTAGGGCAAGCAGAATTGCCCTTTATTCTCTGCAGCACTTAAGCTTGGCTCCAAATTCAGCACTTCTCCTCTGTCTTGTAAGGACATACAGTGTGCACAAGAAATTTTCCAAAATGAGGAAATTGAGGTTACTCTTTATATTCAGTCACTGGAGGGAAAAAAAAGAAGTAGCAGAAGCCTATGATTTGTCACAAGACTAGAAATAACCTTTGAATAATTGGCCTCATTAAATAGAGGCTTGTCGTTATGGTAATATCATCCCAGTTGATGCAGAAAACCAAACAGGGTCATAAAACAGCAATTATGAGACATGTCACAGTGAAAGTATTGGGTAAGAAATTGTCTTGCAGGAAGTGATTGTTGGCAGGTTTCCTAGGAAGCATGTATTCTAGGGATGCCTCATTCACCTAATCCTGTGGTGCAGTCCACATAGCACAATAGTTGCCTGCTTACTGAATGAGGACCTTGAGATCAAGACCATTCATCAAACCCAAATTGATCTAGGAGTTTCTTTTCTCTGCCCGTCACATTCAATGACTGATTAAGGTAGTGAAACCCTTTCTTAAAAAAAAAAAAGTTCAGAAACTTGTGAACGATGTGATTATAATGCATATATGCAGTATGTAATATATGTAAAAAGACAGCGGAAGAAGGAAGAAGATCATGAAGCTGATGCTTTTGAAGAGCTTATCAGACTGAAAAGCAAGAACACTTTTTTTTAAAAAAATAAAAATGGTTAAGGTTAGGGCTACTGTTAGTATGAAAAAAATACTTTGCTGTTCCAAGAACTTGAAATTTACTGTTTTCTCATTAAATGTGGGAAAAAAAAAAAAAAAAAAAAAAAGCTTAATTAAAAAACGAACAACCCCCCCCCCCCCCAAAAAAAAAAAAAAAAAAAAAAAAACTTTAGTTGTAAGATAAATAGTATCTGTGGGTTGCTTGGGTGTTTATGAAGGCAAAATTTTATTGCTCCTCTTCCTTATTACATAGCCCATGAACTTTCTTGTGTTCTATTTCCAGTTTCAAGTCATACAAAATTTAGGAGTTCCTTTATTATAGGAGGCAGGTGGATCACCAGCTGCTTTGCTAAAATGCTGCAGGAGGCACACAAATTTCTGTGCTGATATTGTACAGAACCTTTCATTCACACAGAAAGAGAAAGAACAGTCCAGTGGCTGGAGTTGTGGTTTAGGATAGGTGGATGTTGCCACTGATGTTCCCACTCTTGTGGGAACTGGACAGGTATAGGGGACTCTGATTTAGCTGCATGTACTGAACTCGAATATCTGAACACTTGATTGTTCTCAGCCCTGAAGGACTGTTGTGTCCCAATAAGCTGTTAGGATGCAGATTGTTTGGAGGAGAAGAGGGTTCTCAATAGTGTGGATGTGAGTCATTCCCTGTCAGCTGGCCTGAGGCCAAACAGGCTTGTGCATATTAATTTACTAGAACAGCTAAGGCCTACTCTTAAAGTTTTTTATTTTTTTATTTAAAAAAAAAAAAAAAAAAAAAATTATTAATTATAGTGGAATTCAATTTTTCATTTAAAAATGAAAAGTCAAGGTCTTTTGTTTTAAAATTATTAAAAAGATACATTTCAGCATTAATACTCAGTGCTCTTCACTGAAATGACTCAAGAATTAATTTGTGGGCAAATAAAATTCTTTGAACTTGTTTGAAAAAAGTTTTTCTCGTTTTAGTGTTTATGGTTTTTAAAATGCTGAATACGTTTAGCTGTCCCAGGAGTCAGACAGGATTAGTGTGCTCAGCTCCTAACTGGAAGGCTTTATGTTCAGGTGTGTGGCAGTAAATAGATCTATGGAAGAACTGACTTAAACAAGCACAGTTACACAGGCATGAAGTCAAATATCTGCCAATACTGAACATAGAATATATTTCTTCCTATTTAAGTGGAAGCTAGTTAAATACATAAATGTGTCATCTTTTTTCAACATCCAGAATGATGATTTTTTTCATACAATTCCTTTATAGTTTTGTTCCACCTCCCTCCCCACCCCCTTTTGATTTTACCATTTAGTGTAATGATAGATACAGAACAAAATAGATAATATGTTAGTTGTAATTTAAAGAATCCATTCATCTTCTGGATTAGGCTTTTTGAAACAATTTGTCCATATTTCCTCTAATTAACTGGAAAAAATACATTAACATGAAAATGAAAAACAGCTTTAGTTAATGGACTTATATAAGTTTCATTACGTATATTTGTAAAATTTGTTACTTGTACGAACTAATGATAGCTTCTCTATTTCACTAAAGTATTATGAGCATATGTATAGGTGTGTTAGCACAGAAGATTTGAGTAATTCTGTTTTAAGAGGCATGTTCCTGAGATACCCATGTCCTCAACTCTCCGTTGTGAAGGCAAATTGCATACTATCCAGAACTTACAGTAAGATGTTTTGGGTTACAGTTGCTCTTTATAATATAGAATAGTTCAGTTGGAAGGGACCTACAAAGATCACAAAATCCAACTGCTTGAATATTTGCAAATTAAAGTTCTCTTATATTTGCATGTTGCTACAATGTATGAGTGCTTGTAACTGACATTATAAGAAAAACAGTTCTTCATGTTCATAATCTGTTGTATGGAGTAATGAGAAAAAAAAAGTGGTGTTTTTTTTTTTTTTTTCCTGACTTTCTGTAACATTTGTCATTAGTAAAATGACAAATTCAGGAAGAGAGAATAGTCTTATGGAACAGATACACAGCAGGGAAGCAGAAGAAGCTAGGCTAAGTGTGTGGGGGGGAAGGAGAACATGTTAGAAATAGAAGCTGCATCTGGTTAAAATTTAACCCAAAGACTTAGAGAAGAATGACATTAATATCTATGGAATCATACCAACAGTAGGGGCACAAGGATGCAGTCACTGGAATTAATACTTGTTGGTAGTTTGTGATGATGTTAATGGAACAATGCAGATAGATCAGGCAAGTCAAAACTGTGCTAACTTAAATTGTTATAAAAACAAACAAAACCAAAAAACATCAGTAAGTCCCTCTGCTATTAGAATTTTAGGATTTTTCATGAGCCAGAGAAGTTGTATCCTGGAGTGTGGCAGCGTCCGTCTCCAGAGAGTGGGGCAGAGTCCTAAATATAGCTCAGTCTGGGAAGTATTTGGATGGCATTGAAGTAGGGAATATTTTATGAGGTTTCCATATATAAATAAAAGATGAATGCAATTAGTGCTCACCATAGGATATTTCCTTCTGTGTAACCCAATTTTTTTTTCCTATGGTTTTCAGCAGGAGATGTGTCATCAAGTGCCTTTTGAATATCAAACAGTTTGAATGAGCTGTCATAATCAGCTCTGTAACCTTTTATAACCATCTTTATGGATGAAAATTTTGCCTTTGAAATCCATATTGGCTATTCTTTCAGATTTCTACTTCAAATATGCTATGTAACTTTCTTCTAATTAGTGATTCCATCATATTTGTAAGGTACAGATGAATAACATTATTATTTCTCCAGGTCAGGACTGGTTGCGCTTTATAAACACTGAAGACTCATCTTTGTACTTTTGGACTCTTCAAGCTTTGTGCTATTGACTTTTTATGACTGACACAATGCTCTGAATCCTGAGCATCTAGACAATGATATATACTTTAGAGCCTGAGGCTTTCTTGAAGATCATGGAAGTTACATTGCTCTATAGTTCCAGTGGTCACTCCTTTTTTTTTTTTTTTCTTTTTTTTTTTTTTCTTTTTTTTTTTTTTTTTCCAAAACTAGATTAAGATCAACAGTATTCTGAAAGTATTAAGGTACCTAGGTGTATGGTTATTTTTGCTCCTGTTTATCGTAAAATCACTGGCATCAATATTTGCTGGGTGGAGTCCATGCTCACTGAACTCAATGACTTCTGTAATGGGATAACATGGGTAACTTAGGGAGATTTTCTTAAGACTGCCACTATTTTAATCAATCAATTTCAAAAATAAATAAACAAATGCTCATCATCACCCTTTGAGAAATTTTAAATGTCCCAATAAGAGGACATGGAGTAAAGGACAGTTATTTGCACCAGAAAGGACTTTGTCTTGAAAAAAGCCTTTCTTCCGATTCAATTGCAAAGTATCTTTTTATTCAGAATTTCTCTTCCTGATGCTAATGACCTATTTGAAGCAACAATTACCTGTATTGCTACCTTAGAAATCTGAGGTTGTTATGAGTAAGAAATATAGAGGCAGGGGAACTTAATATGGTAAGATAAAACCTTGCAAATGTTGTATTTCCTAAATAATATAGGGAAGATAAAATAGCAAGTCAAAGCTCAAGATATCATACACAAACTGAGGCAAGCTATGAATGCTCAAAATACAAAAATGTTGAGATTTTGTTGTCAGGACATTTATTTCCATGTTCCTTGCACTACTGGGGCAATATGAGTTTGGAAGCACAATTTGTGAAGCCCCTGAATAGTGGCAGTTCCATGCAGAGCTTCCAGCCTGATATTTCTCAAAGCTCTGGAGATGTATATATATTTTAAAAACTCAAAAGCAACTCTTTTATTGGACAAAACACCATTTTATTAGTAAGAGTGGCCAGTCAACCATAGAGTTTGCTAACTTGTGATATGATTTTTGCACTTTTCCAGATCATGCACACTTTTCCAGTTCTCAGCCCTATCCTTTCCTTGATGTTCTGATAAACTTCTGAACTATTAGTTATAAAAATTAAACTGGAATTTTTTGTTACTTCCCACTATGCTACAGTCTTCACTCTGGTTTCTCTCAAATGTACTCAATGTGTGAATATACTGAATATACGACCATCTCCAGTCTTTGAAAATATGTTCTCAGTCACCTTTGCAAATGGGTTCATGCTGCACTCTGTGCTAGTCCAACAGATATACTTTGATCAACTAGGAAGCGTACAGCCACAGTGGATGGTAAGGAAAAAAAAAACTGTCATGTAGAATACACACAACGTCTACCTTCGGTTTTCCCACTGTTCTTTACTTTATCTTGATATTGCGGAGAAAATTTTAAGGTCCAAGATACATGGTTAAGTTACAACACTTCAGCTGAACAATTGTGAGAGAGAATGTTCATGTTTTTAACCTGAAACAGTGAAAGAAAATAATCTATTTTACTCCCCGGTCTATTACTGCAATTAACTGAGAAGGTAGAGTAAATCAGTCTCGTGTCCAAGGTCTAACCCAGGTTGGTGTCCTTAGTTACACACTGAATGCTCATAGAAAAATCTATAAATCTCCATATAAGTAAGAATGTAGTGTATTTAGTGCTTGTGACTAAATTCTTGCAGTTTAAAAACCAGCTAGTTGTGATATTACTACTTTTTGTTACTTATTATATCCACCAGTGTTTTGCAGTTGTAGTCAGGAAATGATGTATATGGTGCTCTATAAATGAAACAATATTATAGTCCTTGCTTTTGAAGAGCTTCTGACATAAAGTAGACAAAAAGTCAGTGATATAAAAACAGATGGGAGATGCAAACTCATGACAGAGTGGCTCTGAATAATTTGATGAGCACTGGTCAGAACAGACCAAAGCTTAGCCATGCTGTTCTAAACATTACAGTAAAAGAAAAAGTTAGAATGAGAGTTCTGAAGGAAAACAGTAGGATTATTTTTGCGTCATTAAAAAAAAAATAAAATACACAGGTCCACTGCTGCTTGAGAGAGAGAGAGCAGGTGGCAGACAGGATTACACAAATATTACCATATTTTATAAGACACAACCTAAGTATCATGTGCACGTCACTGTATTATTTTGCCTGACTATGTACAGGAAGAATAATTGAATGCTGGTTGTTCCTGCGCGTGGTTTTTGGAACGTGGTTGTTCAACTTTGTGGGAGTGGGAGGGGATACCATAAACAGTGTTTTTTGTCTAGGAAGCAATCTTTTGTAGCAGCCTTATTAAATAAGGCTGCTGAAATCTGTCATCTGTTTTGAATTCCATTGTATTTCCACTCTGCTGTGTTATGGCAGTGGAACAGTTCAGCCTTTGATTGTAAGCAGTATTGTCTGAATAATAATCCTGGTGGTTATGATCTTCAAAAATCCCTTAGGCTAACTGAAAACGAGGGAGAGAATAATGCCTTCTGTAGCGTGTAACAGAATGAACTTGATCAGGGAAAATGAAAGCTTTTACATAAGGTAGTATTGTCATCATAGTGCAGAAAGAACAGTTGTCGCAAAAGAAAAATTTACAGGTGCCAAAGTTTTCAGTATGTTTTACTAGTGTCTTACCAGTATTGCTAGTTCTTTAATAGTTTTAATTGAATAATTGATTTCTATTTAATTTTGCATTTATCACATATTATATATGTCAGTCATCATAAAAATAGAAAAATATATTCACTGTATTCACATTTTTCAGAAAAGGAAAGAGTTTTATGTCAACCTTATCAAACCCAGCTGAGAAATCCTAAATCTCTTGACAGTAGAAACCCGTTTGGGATGAGTCTTGTGCTTTTTAAATGGAAGAGAAACAGTTTATTTGGATTATAATTGAGACAAGCTGAGACAAACTGGGGGAGTTTGTATAGCAGAAACAAACACTGAGTAAACAT
The DNA here is from genome assembly GCF_965140915.1 of Aythya marila. Lineage (NCBI taxonomy): Eukaryota > Metazoa > Chordata > Aves > Anseriformes > Anatidae > Aythya > Aythya marila. The sequence goes on along the minus strand of NC_139046.1, from coordinate 59,165,769 downwards.
TGGATGTGTAGGTTTAGCCATTTATTTGGAGGTAAAATAGATGGACCTGCAAGGTGTCCTTCTACCCACGTTACCAGTTCTATGTGGAAACACTTGTAGCTGACTGCAAATTTTAATTTTGTGATAGTAACAAGATAATTTTATGTTGGCTTTTTTTCCCCCACTATTTAAACTCAATAATACAGCGAGACGAGAATCCTCAATTGAGTGAGATTTTTAGCTCTGCTACGTGGCATGAAGTGTTAACAGTTCCACAGTCAGTCGTGGTTATCTTTGTTGAATGCCATGTTATTGATTTCATATGACTTCTTCAATTTGTCTGTAATACACTGAGTTCTGTTCTTGTCCTAAAAATGCTTGCAATTCCCTTTGATTTCATATAAATATGTTGACAGCTTTTGAAAAAAAGGCTTGTTTTGAGGAAAGGAAATCTCATTTTTATGACAGCTACTTCGTGGAAATACTGTCAATCACTTATGTTCCACGCTATCATGGCTGAAGCTAGAATTTAATGTGCTGTCTGGTTTTGTTCATTTGTTTTTTAATAAGCTGCTGGTTAGGAACTAACTTCTGGTACCTGCTGTATGTTCAGGTTCCCAATTAGGTCTAATACATTTTTTTATTTTATTTTTGTCCCAATTAACCCTGCTGGAAATAGCTGTGTGCAGTGTTGGTGAGTAATACTTTCAGACTTGTTAGAGATGTCGATAAATATTTTATGTTTGTAGTAGTACTTGTAAAATAACTCAGTGGACTGACCAACTTCTCCAATCAAAGTGCTTTGAGGAAAGCTTTTTTTTTTTTTTTTTTTTTCCTCCGGCTGTTATGAAATAATCAAACCAGAACTGCTAAGTGAAAGAGACTGAGTAATTTGCCAGTCTTATCAGAGCCATTGTGAATGATGACTATTTAGTGCTATGATACTGTGATGTAAAACCAACTCAAAATATGGTTTAGGCGAAAAATAGATTTGGTATTTTAGATACTGAACTGAGTGAACATGATGTCTGTTTTACAGTGATGGAACTTGTCTTCACAGTCATTAAGTATGTTATCCTACCTAGTAGGATTTCCGATGCTTTTTCAGGACAGAACCAGTAGCTTCTGTAGTGTCACATAATAAATGGAAATCCAAGCACAGTAAAAGTTAGAAGCACGGAAAGTTAGAAGTCTGAGTCTGAATGTTGTAGCTGAAATGGCATTCAATATGTTCATCTTTAAGTGCAGTAATCTGGTATGTTTCTTTCCTGGATTTACTTTAGAGTTTGGGTAAGTGAAGAATTTCTTAATCACACTTAGGTTGTAGGCAACCTGCAAGTGATATATGTATTTGTAAATACCAGAGTGGAAGTTGCTTGTGGCAGGGCCCTAACTCAGCCAGTCCTTACCCGACAAGATCTTCTCTTGTCTGTATCAGGCAGAAGATCAAATAATCACCTTCAAGCAGACTACGTGGAGTAACATACTGCATTAAGGGTACTGCCCTGGAACTGTTTTTGTCCAAATATTATTCCGCTGAAGTTAGGGAAAGGAGGAAGGTTTCTCCAGCACAGTGTGTAAGGTAGAATTTAAAATGCAAATCAAAGGAAGAAATATTTATTTCTATTTTCAATATTATTAAATGTGGTTTTGTTTCTCGAACAGATTGACAGGTGCTCTAAATTATTAGTGTTTTCTGTGGTTTCATTGGAATTTATGGCTTTTTCTACTGTCTGCTGTTTCTTTTCATAACTTAATTACTATCCTTTGTAAATTCCGGTATCTCTTTTTAGAAAACATTTTTTTTTCTGAGAGCTTTGAAGAGGACTACTGCACAGCAAACTTAAACTGTAGACCTCCTTTTATCTTAATCAGCCACAAGAAATTAAAGTATAATTCCTATCTGCATCAGCATATTTCCATCATAGATGACATTGAAGCTTGGATCCATTTTAGTGCTATGCTGTTTTTAATTAATTATGAATATATTTTTTAAAAGCAAGTGAGCTCAGAAAGGCTCATGTTTGAAGGAGACTTTCTATTAATTTTGCCTACTTACGTGGTCTCTGTACATTTAACTTTGGAAAGGTTCATCTTTATTGTCGTGAGGTTCATCGGTGAATTTTTTTCTTTCCCAGTGGCAAGTTCCAGACTAAATGAGTAGTTACTAATGAACATAGTGCACACAACTTTCTTAATTTTTCTGGGAAATTGTAAAGTTGTTCTTTCTGGGAAGTACTGTGTTGTGCAGGTGTACGGAAGCATCGTGTGTTATCTGTGCAATTGACAGTGTGGAATGGATCCAGGAGGGCACAGTTTAGCAGCTGCTCTGTCAAAGAAGTGGAGATCTTTATTTCTTTCCCAGTCAGGATATTGATTCATATGGAGACTTTGTGCCACAGCCTGTATGCATCTGCCTGTTTTCTGTTAAAACTGCCAGAGTTCCCTTCCTTGCTTCCTTCCTTTCTTCCTTCCTTCTGTCAAAGGATATCAGAGAACTGTAAGTCTGATCAAGGACAATGGAGAAAGGAAATGCAGGCATGAATGTCAGTATCAGAAGTTTTGATTACTGTATGCAGTTTGACTATATCTAGGTTTTTGTGACTCAGAATAATGTATTTCACTGAGACTGAGTTGTGGGAGAAGATAAAATGGCACTGGGGTCCTTGTGATGCTCAATCTGAAAAGAGTAGTCAAATGTTCTTTCTCTGGGCCTGAAGAGTTACTGATCTCATCTTGTGAGCAGTAGACCTGAGAAGAATAATTCTGATGGACTGTTTTTTCTCTAAGAATTTCTGTAGTGGAACACATGAAATGGTTTGTCAGCATGGAACAGTCTAGCATATCTGTTAGGTGCACAGAAGCTCTCTAACTCTATAGGAGAATCTTATTTCTACCAGTTACCAATACAGAATTTCTACCACCTGATATATACTTCCAAATTTGAACCAGTAGATTAAAAGTTTTAAATGTTAAAAATAAAATTTAATGAAATACAAGACAGTGCATTGGTAATACATGGCATAAATCTGCCGTATCTGTATTATCTGTATTTTCTCCCCACATGGAGTACATGCACATCTCGTAAGTACATGCATATCTTGTGAAAAAATTCATGCCCTGTTATATTGGAGAACTGCACTGAGCTGTCTCATTGTGAGAAGCGTGGTAAGTACAGAAAAGTTCTGCTCCCTCACAGCTCTTTGAAATTATGTCAACTGCATTTAATAAGCTTCTCATCAACACTAGATTAACCATCACCACAAAACACTCACTCACTTCTATGATAAAGAACTTGAACATCAGTAGAGCACTAAGAATTAGAAATAAATTTTAAAAAGGTGAATTAAAATATTAAGAAAAAACAAAATTCTTTCGAAAGGCAGACAATGTATTAAGCTCCCTTCAACAGTGAGTACAGAAAGGTCAATAAACTTGTTCTAGCCATTTTCAACATTGTCATGTTACTTTTTTTTTTTTCTGGTCTTAAATGTGTTTAAAAAAAAAAAAAAAAAAGCAACTACACAAGAAACTTTATTGGTTTCAAAAACCTTGTCCCAAACTTGTAAGGATTTCAGATGCCAGATGAACAAATACTTGAGTTAGAGATTCAGATTTAGAGGGACTAATAAATAGGTTGAATGCTGGGGGATACCATACCAGTTGTATAAAAATTAGATGAGCCACTTTATCCCAAATTCTTGCTGACTACATCAGGCCTTAGTGCTCATGTCTTTATGCCTTCTTTGTGCGTGTTAATATTCCACATGCAAAATATATAGTATTTTTTTTTTTTACTTATATGCCCAATGAGAAAAGGTGCTTACAAAGGAGGAAAACAAACAATAACAAAACCAACAGGCTTATTTAAGTTTAATTATCAAGTCAATTATCAAGTTTAATTTAACTCAATTTAATGCCAAATATAGTATTATGAAGCAGGTGGGGAGAATGCATTAAAGCTCAAATTTAAAGTGAACGGAAGCATCAAAGTGATTGGATGCTGCATTTTACTTTGTATTGAAAAAAACAAAGGAAAAAGCCCCAAATTAAAAAGGGTCTGTGAGAAAACAGTAGGCATGTCTCTGCGTGAGTTAGTATTTACCTATACAAGTCCTTTGAGACAGGCTGCACCTGAGTACAAAACAGTAGCTGCATCTGTGGCAGGGGTATGAGAAAAATTCATCAGCAGAAAGTGAGCACATAATGTAATTGGATAACTTTTAGAAACAACTGATAATTCAGTGATTATTTACTTTTTATGCTGGCTGAGTTTTGTTGGATTAAGAGCAAAAACTGAGGTATGAGCTTCTTGCTATTGGCTCTTTGCCTCAAAACTGCTTTTCAACCCTGACTTACCAAGCATTCACCTGAGTTTCTGACTGTGAGGCTGTGATGCTCCGTGGGTCATTGGATTTGTTTCCATGTGAACTCCAGAGACGTGTATGCTGACATGTATGTCAATCACTGCAAGCTTCACATTGGGTAGGCAGGGGACTGGGCAAAACAACTAATGAGACTGGCATTGCTGACAAACTGATATGGACAGATAGGGTATTCTGGGGACACAAATGCAAGAACAAATGTGCTGTTGCAAGCACTTAAAACTAATAAGGCAAAATTTGTGGGATCTGGAGGAAAGCAAACAGCAGTTCTGCATGTGTTTTTCTGCAATGCAGCCAATGAGATAATACAATTATGGTATTGTTTGGGCTAGCTGGGTTTCTTAGGTGCCCTAGAAGAGATTGGTAACAGATTGCTTTTGGAGCTGGGTCTAAAATCAATTCATGTGGAAACTTGATAGTAAGCCTATTCTCCCAAAAGCTCCGTGAGAAAAATCTTAGGGACAGCTATGCTTCTGCAGGTATCCTTCTGGGAGAAGGTAAGGGAAATTCGTGTTTTGATTTGGGTGCAGGAAGCAAGGGCTGGGCTTCAAAGTGTTTTCTGAGTGTTCAGCAGAAAAGCTAACAACTAGTGGCTTCTAGAGGACTTCTTGAGATCATATGAAAGGTGACAGCTTTGATAAGGGAGGGCACAACAGAAGGCCTAATGGGAGTTTGAGCCTGTGCATCTTGAGGGAATATGGAGAAAAGGCTGCTGATTCTTGTTCGACAGATGTCACAGAGGCCTGAGGCAGCTGTAACTATAATAGCAGGTCTCTCCTAGAGCCTGTCTGAAGTCAGACTGAGTTGCAGGAGTACCCAGAGTGGGCCTGAGGAATGTGATTTGTGACAGTTTGGATCAGCGTAAACTAACACGGTTAGATGGCTGAAATCATGAAGTGGATTTAAATAGTGTTTACGGCTGGATTATGAACCCCACATAACTAATTCCTCTGCCTTGCCTGGAATACTACTTGGTGGGCAATTTCAGATAAAGTGCCCAGATGATTTTGAGTTTAAAGAATATTTTCTTTAATTGCTGGCACCTGATTATTTTGGAGGCTAGAAAAGAGGTTGGATATTCAATTCCACAACTACTGTCGTACTTGTTGAAATCAGTGGCAACATTTTTGACTTGGTGTTTGTTGCTGCTATGAAAGTGTGCTCAAACTTAAAGTTATATTACAATTCTAAAACCTGCAAATAATATTCTCCTGAATGCCTAGTATACATTTGTTACTGTCTTGTCTCTACCTAATCTGATGCAAGAACTCAACCACACTATCTTTCAGAAGCCTTGTATTTTTGTACATTGGTATCTGGGACTGGAACACTGAAAGCAATTTGTAACATTTAAAAATAAATCTGGTAAAAGCAGTGGATGTCAAAGTATGCAACGTTTTGAAAGGAGTTAGCAGAGGGAATGTATGCCAGGAACACTCAGGTTAAGGGTGCATTAAGAGGTTAGTTTCCTCTTATCAGAAACAGATTTCTGCATCATAAATAAATATCCATAAAGAAGTGTTGAACTTATGTTCTGAATCTTCTAAGATGCTAAACACTTCTGTGCCAACTGAGCAAAATAGTTTTACATGTGCTTAGATTGAACAAGATTGAAATTCCACTTGCACTTGTGTGATGGGGTAGATCAGGACTACAAGCCAGCACCTTGCAGGATCAGTCCCTTTTTTTGCACAGAACATTCCTGAGCAACTCAAACAATGAAAACATTGACAGTCTGTAGAAAGTTGATTGAAGATTGTGAAGTATTCAGAAACTGCTCTGATAAGATTTATCTAAGTATTCCCTCTGCTATGTTTTGAAACAGAACCATATGTAATAGGGAGAAGACATATACCCACCAAGAAGCTTCATCTTAATGCAGTATGTACTGAAATTTTCGCTCACTTAAATGCTGGCTACTCTGAAGTATTCTCTTGTAACTTGTCTTTTAATTATGTAAAGGCTTGTATGAAAATCTATTATGCTCAGAGATCTAGAAACCAATGTCCTGATTTCACTCTTTTACTTACTTGTACATGTAATCAGTGGAACTTTGTACATCTCTTATTACCCTGTGATACCAGGATCTGCCATGTTAAGAACAGCTTAACAAGCTGTAACTCCCAATTAGTGTGGGTAAATTCTCTTAATTCATAAATACGATAGTAATGTGAAGATATGTGGGCTGCTTTTTTTCATGAGCAATAAAAATACTGAAGCAGCTTGCATCAACATCTTATTTTTACAGGGGATAAATGCAGAGGCACCTTTACTACAAATGTTGAAATATGCTTGAGCTAAAATCTTTACCATTTTTTTCATTTATATGTGCTCAAAACTATGACTTGACAGTTTGTGTCTGGCCACAGTGTATTGAATAAAATCAAGATCTCTTTGGTGTCTGCCTTGTGCTTAGTTATATCTGGTTTTGTTAATTTTTGTAGACATTGGCCTGCAACTAGGAAATCTTAATTTCTGCTGGTACACTCCCTTCAGTTTTACTATTCCTCAGAATTATGGGAATGCATTTTTAATGCATTACACTTATCTCCATCTATCTATTAAAAGTAGTCATAATAGAGGAAAAATTGAAAATATATCCTCATGCGTAAGTAGCACTACAGTAGATGTTACAATGGTCCTTTAAAATTCCTGTATCAGTGTGGTACACTTTGGTTTATTACTCTGCTCCTTTGTATATCAGTTTCCTAAGCTTTCAAGATCGAGGTTAGAATTCTGTACTAACAGTGCCCAAGGGGCCTCTGCTAGTCTTTGATTATAATCTTTTCTGGGTCAGATTAATAATTCATACAATATTTCTCTATGAAACGAGATGCTGCCTGTCACCTTTTTAAGGCTGCTTTCAGCCACCTAACAGGACTCAGGCCAAATGAGTTCATTTGAAGATTAAATTTCAGAGAAAAAAAAAAAAAAAAAAGATAATTACTAAGTTACATGAACAGGCACCAAGTAAACAGCATTCTAAACTTGGATGTGGTTCTTTGGATCTTCAGCTATTAGACTGTAAAATCACTTCTCATGGAAAATGATGGAAGATCTATTAGATGAGGCAGTAAAAATGCAATTTGATAACTCTTAATGGGGGAAAAAGTCACTGTGGGAAATAATTTTGCTCTGTGCAAGAGCTGTAGATACAAATAAATCTTCTAGCATTTTTGAGGGAAGGAATACATTTCTAGTGCATCTCTTGACTGATTCCTTTCAGACATTTCATTACTCTTAACATCTTGTTCTACACATGTTCTTTGGGACAGAAAAGGTATTGAAAACGTTATGTTTTTAGACTTAAATAATCCGATTTAAGAAAAACAAATGCATCTCTATAGCTTCATTTTTAATTGAGTGTGGAAACCTATCCTAAGAGGACTTGGGCACTTCAAAAAAGTGGGTTTGAACTAAATTCAGGACAAAAGCAGAGCCTAGGAATTAACTTTACATTACCTCGCTACCCCCAGCTACACTCAGGTTTGCCTTCACTAATTAGGATTTGAGATGGTGTTGTTTGCTATCCCTTTACCAGTTGCCTACATTCAAGAGCACAAGAAGGCAAAGCGTAGCTTGACAGTCTCATCAGACCTCAAGAAGGCAAAGTGTAGTTTGGTCACCCCATCAGGCCTTACTCTTTGAAATAAGGTTGGAGGAGAACTCTGGAAAGGGATGAGTCCATAATGTCCATGACTTGCGTATTCCTTGCTACAGGGCTAGGGAATAAATAAGGAAAAGGATTCACTTGCCAAAGGCATGGCAAAGCTGGTTGAAATCCTTGTTGTATTATAGACTTATATGACTGTGCAAAAGTTGTTTGGCTTCCCTACCTCTAGTAAAACAGCCTAATGTGAAGATAAATCTGTTAAAATTACATGCTCTGTACTGGAAAAATGGGCCTTTCTGGTTTTGTTCTAGAACCATGCTGTGAGCTGACGCTGGCAAAGAAGGAGAAGGCTTCTGCTTCAAAAGCAGTCATGATTAATTATTTTGCGAAAGTATATTGTAATTTATCTTCTTGTTAAATCTCAGTATCCAACTCTAAAATGATCTTGGAACACTTTAAATTGAATCAAACCAATGAGGTATGATTAATACCGCAGTTTCAAGACCATGTCTTGATTGTCTGATTGAAAGCTAAAGGAATGTATAGAAGAGTAATGAAGTTAATACTTTCTTCAGATAACTGATGATACCTGGTGTTCTTTCTTTTGCATTCCATCAGCCTAGGAAAGATTAATTTCTAAAATATCAGCAGGGATTACAGCCTAAAATAGTCCTGTATGGGAGAGGCATAGTGTTTCTGTCTTTACAAATGGTATGGATGTGATTAAATTGCTGGGGAGAGGCTAAAACTTGATTATAGCAATGTAAAAAGGTAGATGAGGCTAAATTTCTCTGAGGCACACATTACAGGAATGTTGTGCAATCACAGAGAAAAACAATATAGCTTGCAAGGAATGTATTAAAGGCAAATAAATTTCTGTGGAGATTTAAAGGTTTAATCACATATTGTAAGCACTTAATCTGTGGCAAAGCTTGAGACAGCTTAAATTACATCTGGAAGAAAGACCCAAGGAAGTAGGCTTTGAGATTATCTGTGTTACAGTATCTCAGTAGAACCCAAGATTTATTTTGAAGACTAAAACCATCTTGTTTTAACCAGCAGCACCTGAGTAACATGAGCTGGAATTAAAGGTATCCTTTACTGTAATCTGTGAAGTAATGGTTTAGGGAGAACTACCAGTGTCTGCTGTATTCTCAGCTCCAATTAGCTTTCCTCTGCTCTTAAATTCTTACTCTACTAGAAGAGCAAGAAGAAACAGTGGTCATGAAACTTTCCCTGCCAGTTTTGCATCCTCTGAGGATTTCTTTAGGCTGGGAGAATCCCATTATTCTCATATTCACAAGCTTACTGGAGGCATTTAACTTATACGTGTTTTTCTTGCACAGCAAAATGGGTGATGTATGATTTGCGTTCCGTCTTAACTGGCTACAAAAGGAAGGTTTATCATTGTAACAGAAAAGGGGGATCAAATCCCTTCTGATTCAGTCACAGTGGATCTTTTCCAGGAAGATTCTGCCTTCTTGTATTTAAAGTAAATGAATAAAATAAAACAATCCCCCCAAAAAATCAGCCAAAAAGAAAAAAAAAAAAAAAGATTCTGGAGATGGTCATAGTTGTTTTACAGCAGACAGGTATATCTATATATCTATATCTATTTTGTGTAGAGAAGCTATCATTAATAAACCTTTCTATAAATTTATTAACTGAGCAACTCCTTAGTTTTCAAGGAATAGATCACTTGATCATTTGTGCATGGCATGACAGAAGTGCTTGGCAAATACCAATGGATTCTTTTCAAGGTAGTGGTGGTGGTGTTGTATGCTTTAATTTAAGGAGCTCCAATCTACAGGTAAAGGAGCAATTTCTTGAGCAAGCTACTCTTCTCTTAGATAAGCCACTCTTCTCTTAGATTAGTGGTCTCCAAGTCTAGCAACCTACGTTACTTTATTTAAGATCGTGCCAGCTGTTAAGTGAGCAGGTTATATATATATATACACATACATAATTTTTCTTATAGCTACTAATTACATTGTTATTCTAGTAAATAATATTATTTTAAAGATTGCCTGGTGCCTTTTTTGTTTGTACTTATCTGATAGCCTTTGTCAGAAGAAGTAGGATCGTGGCATAGCTGATGCCCCAGTTTAGGAATTTTTCTTTTTTTGTAGCATTTGTTGGTGGCAGTCAAACAGCTGATATCCTTTGTAAGAAAGCACAAGTTTATTTCTGATTTCTAAGTATGTTATTTAAAACTGTTCCTTATGTTCTAAAATCTTTTTGCAGACTTCCCTGGTCTGAAAACGTAAAGATAAATAGAGATCAAGAAATCCTACTTAGTACACATCCATGATTTGTTCTTTCACATGCCATTTACAGTTTTCTGATAAGCAGATGCACAACCTGGTGAAAGAGCTGGAGATACTGTTGGATTCTGAGTCACAATGATTTGTCTTCTGGGCTTGTTTCAATAACGAGACTACTTTTTGCTCTCACCCCTTATTTCTCATCACATTTTTATTTGCAGCTTTTTGTAGCTCATACAGACAATTTCTTTGATTTATGCAGATTTTGATTTTTTTGTTTTGTTTTGTTAGTATCTTCTGTTTTAGGAAGCTAATAGAACAGTTTTGGAAATAATTTTGTAATTTTATCAAATGAAACTCAAGCCAATGACAATGCTGCCATCAGATACTTGTGGTAACGTATGCTGGCAGCTTTTTCTTGTCCGAGTAGTCCTGGCATGTTAGAATCATAGTAGAGCTGCTTTGTCGTGGTTAGGACAATTGTGATATGATAACACCCTATAGACCTTTCTGTGTAAAGGAAGTTCTCTCTATGGCTGTTGTTGTTTGATAGTGGACACCTTTCCTTTTGTGTGTAGCTGTTAACCACCAAACTCATTAGGTTGGAAGTAGCACAATGTTATAAGACCTGCATTCATCTTAGTAAATTTTTAATGATCCCTACAGCAGGTGATCAGTATTTTGAGTTTGTTTTCAGAAATCAGGTGAAGAAATTATATCTGATAGTTTCTGCACAGGCAGCTAAGAGGAAGCTCTCGGTAGTTCTCTTCCATTGTAGTTTTCTGCATTAAGGACTATTGAAGTGGACAGGGTGCATCTTTCACACCTTTTTATTTCAGATCATTTATAGACTCTTGAAAGTCTTCCTGCATTGCTTTGCATTTTGTTCACACTGCTGTTAGCACTTTATGCTGAGATTCTGTGATGAAATTTTACAGTAAAAGAACAAATTGTGCATCTGTAGTACTGCAGAAAAGAAAGGGGCCAGAGGGGTGTGGGCTTCATTCGTTGTATGATATCTTGCTCAGGAAAGACAAGTTTGTCAAGATTAATAATTATTAGCCCATCTGTAGAAGAACCCGAATTTCTGTCTCTCAACTCTATTATTTGATAAAAATGGTTTGATGCACAGACATACACTTGTACGTAAAGCAGGTTTTCCTGTATCCTGTGATTCCTTGTTATCCTTAAGTTTTAGATTTTATTTGTTAAAGTAGATATGATGCTATCAAATGAATATCAAAAGATGTGCTGTGTGTATTGACATTTCATAAAGAATAAATTTTATAGGTAATACACAATCACAGACGAAAAAAGGACTACTATTTTTTTTTGTAATTGTTATTGTATCATAAAATCTAGGCTGTTCTCAAACCTGAGTTACTGCTAGAATTAACAGCTTTGTTTTTTATTTCAGATCATTCTATCAATGTCATTTTTTTGCAATTAATTTCATTTAATATTTGCTTTCTTAGTTCTCTTTCCACATTTTCTGCTTTGGTTCACAAATTGACTTTTTTGTTCAAAACTTCCCAGCTGTAAATTTGGGATTAATGTTTTAATAAGACACATGAAAATAAGATGTGAATAATGGAAATGAATTTTTATAGTATCTGACATTCTTCATTATTGCCAGTACCACTGATGATTAAATGTAGTAACTTATTGGATAAAACTTTAAGAAAATATGAAGTCAGATTTGTATTCATTCACATTCTAGGACTATCAGACACATGTTCTGCATTTTACGAAAAATGTTCAGACAACAGTCAATTGGTGTAAAATGGTATAAAAGAATTGTAATTGTTTTCTTTACTATATCAGTTAATACATTTTTTTTTTTTTTTAAAGAACTTATGGGTTGTCACTTTCTAGACCTTACTCCAGGTATTCTTTCGTCTAAGTGTAGCAAATAATCTGTCTCAGATGCAGTCAAATTATCATGCATAAATTAACTGTTAGAGTAGCAGAATGTTTCTTGAGCTGTGAAGCAAGTTCTGAGGGAAAACGTTGATAGGAAAGATGAAGACCTGTTTTTTTATAGCATGCTGTGTGACTGGATTGCCCATCAGAATTACGCTTCTGACTCAGTCCAACATTATTAAGATTTAGTGTTTTCCCACTACATTTTCTCTTTTCCCTTGTTTGCCTGCCTTTGATTTTTCTAAAAGCTACACAATAAATGTAGTATAAACTTAATATAGATTAATTTAATATGTTTTCATCTGTTAGTGTGTTTTCATGGTTGAATGGCTGTGAGTATAAGAGATTAATGATGAACAGAAAAAAAATCTTATCTTTCTGGTTTCAACCTCACTAAGTTTCACTACCAAACCATACCAGTGTTTTCAGGAAATCTTTGTTACATCATCCTACAATTGCTTTTCCATTGTGGGGAAAAGACATGTAATGAGCTTAATAGACTATTGAGAAAACCACCTCTCCTGTCCATCTGCCAAGAGATGAAAATGTAATATAAAATGTTTGATATGTATTCTGGGACACGTGTCACTTTTAGAAAAATATGACAGTTGCCTTAAAGAGGCTATCCAAACTGCAGTGACAGTATTAGTCGCAGTTCTGTTCCAGCATTTCACATTTCACTTCTGCAAATAATACTTCAAGCAATGTTTTTCCATTGGTGGTGACAAATATACTGGTTTATAGTTTTGGCATCTCAGGACTTGGTTTTCATTGATGGAGGTGGTTTTGATTGGGTTGTTGTCTCCAAGTAAAATATTTAGTAGGTTCTTACTATGTTGCTATACATACATATATGTTACTAGAAGAAATTATAGAGAGGTGTCTAAGGCAAATGTAGCACAGTCAGCAAATCCAGCCATCATCCGTGCAATCTGTCCTTTTACAGCCTCAGTAAAGCAAAGCTTCCCTGAAGGCACGTTACATCACTGGGTGGTAAAACAGAAACACGGCTGAAAACTCCTCTGCAGGGGAAGTGGCAGTTATTGCTGATGTTTAACTGAATACACTGCTGTCTCTGACATCCCGCGTATGTGTGATGTGGATGGGGAAGAAACTAGTAGCACTCATGGTATAATGTAATATACTTTTAATGGAGTTTTTCATAAACATCTGTTTTTCTGGAGTCCCGAGCTGTTCTCTCTCTATTCGAATAACTGTCTGAAACTTCCCTCAGCTTCTGCTAGTACGCACACCATTTCTAAATTGCAGTCTTTGTAGTGACACAACTCTGTAGTGTCATTACTAATGGCCTTCTGAGGTTATATTTGCACTTCAAAGTTAATTGTAAACCAAATGGTGGTTTTTCTATATATGATTTCAAAACATTTTGTAATGGGGCATTATTCCAATGCACAAATGGAAGTTTATCCTTATTTCTCCTAATCATAATTCTTTGAAGACTTGTTCTTTGCATATTCAAGCTAGAGTATTAATTTGCAGTATGACATACCAGGTTGCCTTAAAGAAAAGAAGGGGGATTGCCATTACATTAAAAAGCTACCAGGAGTTGTAGTTTTTCTTATTATTTATCTATATTAAATGATGTGAGAAGATGTATCGAAGCTAATTGGCTTCCTTTGAGAAATAGGTTCAGATAATCGACTGAAGGTGTAAATGATTAGAAATACAAAGAGTTTAGGTAGATCTAACAGTCGGGAATAGCTTACTTCATCTGAGGTGTTAAAGCACATAACAGCTTTTAGCCTGAGTGATTAATCTCTTGAGGTTTCTGTTTGGAAGCACACATTCTTTCCACAAGACCTGGCTAATAATAACGTGTCATTAGATGCACACCTCAGCACAGAGAGGCAGGTTTAAAATCAGAATTACTTTTATCACAGAATCACAGAATTTTCTAGGTTGGAAGAGACCTCAAGATCATCGAGTCCAACCTCTGACCTAACACTAACAGTCCCCACTAAACCATTTCCCTAAGCTCTACATCTAAACGTCTTTTGAAGACTTCCAGGGATGGTGACTCCACCACTTCCCTGGGCAGCCTGTTCCAGTGCCTCACAACCCTTTCAGTGAAGAAGTTCTTCCTAACATCTAACCTAAAACTCCCCTGGCTCAACTTAAGCCCATTCCCCCTCATCCTGTCACCAGGCACGTGGGAGAACAGGCCAACCCCCACCTCGCTACAGCCTCCCTTGAGGTACCCATAGAGAGCGATAAGGTCGCCCCTGAGCCTCCTCTTCTCCAGGCTGAACAAGCCCAGCTCCCTCAGCCGCTCCTCATAGGACTTGTTCTCCAGGCCCCTCACCAGCTTCGTCACCCTTCTCTGAACCCGCTCAAGCATCTCCATGTCCTTCTTGTAGCGAGGGGCCCAAAACTGAACACAGTACTTGAGGTGTGGCCTCACCAGAGCCGAGTACAGGGGGACGATCACCTCCCTAGCCCTGCTGGTCACACTGTTCCTGATACAAGCCAGGATGCCGTTGGCCTTCTTGGCCACCTGAGCACACTGCTGGCTCATATTCAGCCGACTATCCACCATCACTCCCAGGTCCTTCTCTGCCTGGCAGCTCTCCAACCATTCCTCTCCCAGCCTGTAGCTCTGCTTGGGGTTATTGCACCCCAGGTGCAGGACCCGGCACTTGGCCTTGTTGAACTTCATGCAGTTGACCTCAGCCCATTGGTGCAGCCTATCCAGATCCTCCTGCAGAGCCTTCCCACCCTCAAGCAGATCGACACACGCACCTAACTTGGTGTCATCTGCGAACTTACTGAGGGTGCACTTGATGCCCTCGTCCAGATCATCGATGAAGATATTAAAGAGGACTGGCCCCAGCACCGAGCCCTGGGGGACGCCACTAGTGACTGGCCTCCAACTGGACTTGGCCCCATTCACCACGACTCTTTGGGCCTGGCTATCCAGCCAGTTTCTAACCCAATGAAGTGTGTGCCAGTCCAAGCCAAGAGCAGCCAGTTTCTTGAGGAGAATGCTGTGGGAGACGGTGTCAAAAGCCTTGCTGAAGTCAAGGTAGACCACATCCACAGCCTTTCCCTCGTCCACCCAGAGCGTCACTCTGTCATAGAAGGAGATCAGGTTCGTCAGGCATGACCTGCCTTTCATAAAGCCATGCTGACTGGGCCTGATCGCCTGCTTCCCCTGCAAGTGCTGCATGATGACTCTCAGGAGGATCTGCTCCATGAGCTTTCCTGGCACTGAGGTCAAACTGACAGGCCTGTAGTTTCCCGGGTCTGCCCTCTGGCCCTTCTTGTAGATGGGCGTCACGTTTGCTAGCCGCCAGTCGATTGGGACCTCCCCCGATAGCCAGGATTGCTGATAAATGATGGATAGTGGCTTGGCCAGCTCCTCTGCCAGTTCCTTCAGTACCCTTGGGTGGATCCCATCCGGCCCCATCGACTTGTGCACATCTAAGTGCCGTAGCAGGTCACCAACCAGTTCTTCATGGATAATGAGGGCCACATCCTGCTCCCCATCCCCTTCCACCAGCTCAGGGTACTGAGTATCCAGAGAACATCCGGTATTGCCGCTAAAGACTGAGGCAAAGAAGGCATTGAGCACCTCCGCCTTTTCCTCGTCTCTTGTAACTAAGTTTCCCCCCGCATCCAGTAAAGGATGGAGATTCTCCTTAGTCCTCCTTTTTGTGTTGATGTATTTATAGAAACGTTTTTTGTTATCTTTAACGGCAGTAGCCAGATTGAGCTCCAGATGAGCTTTGGCCTTCCTAATTTTGTCCCTGCACAGCCTCGCTACTTCTTTAAAGTCCTCCTTAGTGGCCTGCCCACTTTTCCAAAGCTTATAAACCCTCTTTTTCCTCCTAAGATCAAGCCACAATTCTCTGTTGAGCCAGGCTGGTCTTCTTCCCCGCCAGCTCGTCTTTGGGCACGTGGGGACAGACTGTTCCTGAGCCATTAAGACTTCCCTCTTGAAGAGCGCCCAGCCTTCCTGGACTCCTCTGCCCTTCAGAACCGCCTCCCAAGGGACTCCACCAACCAGTGTCCTGAGCAGCTCAAAGTCAGCCCTCCGAAAGTCCAATACAGCGGTTTTACTGGTCCCCTTCCTGGCCTCGCCAAGAATAGTGAACTCCACCATTGCGTGGTCACTCTGCCCAAGACAGCTCCCGACAATTACGTCCTCCACCAGTCCTTCTCTGTTTGTGAAGAGAAGGTCTAGCGGGGCACCACCCCTGGTAGGTTCACTAACCAGCTGCGTCAGGAAGCTATCTTCCACGCTCTCCAGAAACCTCCTAGACTGCTTTCTCAGGGCTGTGTTGTGCTTCCAGGATATGTCAGGGAAGTTGAAGTCCCCCACGAGTACAAGAGCTGACGATTTTGCAACCTCTGTCAGCTGCCTGTAGAATTCCTCATCCGTCTCCTCATCCTGGTTCGGCGGTCTATAGCAGACCCCGACCAGGACACTAGCCTTGTTGTCCCTGCTGATCCTAACCCAAAGGGACTCGACCTTGTCGTTCCCAGCCTCGAGTTCTACAACCTCAAAAGACTCTCTAATATAGAGAGCCACACCACCACCCCTTCTATGCTGCCTGTCCCTTCTATAGAGCTTATATCCAGGCATTGCAGCACTCCAGTCATGAGACTGGTCCCACCACGTCTCCGTGATGGCAACCAAGTCGTAGCCTGCCTGCCGCACGATGGCTTCCAGCTCCTCCTGTTTGTTACCCATGCTGCGTGCATTGGTGTAGATGCACTTCAGCTGGGCCATTGCCTTATCCTCTGGCCTTGCCATTGTTCCCCCTGGCACAGCCCCAACAATCCTAGCTTCAGCCCCATCCCCCTTCCTACCTAGTTTAAAGCCCTCTCAATGAGCCCTGCCAGCTCCTGGCCCAGGATCCTTTTTCCCCTAAAAGATAGGGACCCGTCTGCGGCCATCAGGCCAGGTGCTGAGTAAAGTGCCCCATGATCGAAAAACCCAAGATTTCTGCGTTGGCACCAGCCCCGGAGCCACGTGTTTAACAGGTGGGCTTTCCGTGTCCTCCCTGAACCCCTCCCTGCCACCGTAGGGATGGACAAAAACACCACCTGCACTCCCGCTCCATCCACTAACCGACCCAGCCCCATAAAGTCTCGTTTGATAGCCTTCAGGCTTCTCTCTTCAATGTTGTCACTGTCCGCCTGGACTATCAAAAGAGGATAATAGTCAGAGGGGCGTACCAGGTTGGGAAGCTTCCTGGCAACGTCCTTGACCCTGGCCCCAGGGAGGCAGCAGACTTCCCTACGGGTAGGGTCAGGCCGACAAATAAGGCCCTCTGTTCCCCTAAGAATCAAGTCTCCCACAACAATAACCCTCCTGTCTTTCTTGGTGGAGGCAGTCCTGAGGCGCGGAGTTGACCTCCTCGCCCCAGGCATCCTCCTGGGAACATTTGCTACCTCTTCCTCACACACCGGCCTCTCAATCTCTAGGGCCTCAAACCTGTTGTGTAAGGGCACCTGGGAATGCGGGGCCGGAAGGGGAGAGCATCGCCTGCGATGTCGAGCAGGGACCTGTTTCCATTCCTCCTCAACTCCCAGATTCCCTCCCTCTGCCCGACGGCTACAGGGCAGGGGGTCCACCCCCATTTGAGGAGTCTCACCTTGGTACCTCCCTTTGAGGCCCTGCAGGGAGTTACTCCACAAGTCTATCTCCCGCTCACACTCCCTGATGGCCCTCAACCTCTCCACCTCCTCCTTGAGCTCCGCCACCATGCGGACCAGGTCATCCACCTGCTCGCATCTCACACACGCAGTTTCTCTGCCTCCCGCCGATGGCAGCAACAGGCTCAGACACTCCTTGCATCCGGTGACCTGAACTGCGGCATTTTTTAACGGGTAGTCGGTCTGCGTGTGTACCGACTTTCTGGAGAGCGCGCCGTGCCTGCACCCCTTAATGAAGGTAAGGTGTGGAGATATCCTGCAGACTACAGAACTGAGCTGTGGTCTGTATGGTCGTGAGCAGGGGATACTTGTCCTGTCAGGGCCAGAGTGCTTATCTGCTGGAAAGGCACACTTCTGCACAAATCCTTGATTACTCTTTCTTAATGAGAGCTGACGAGACAGTAGGCAAGAAAAAGTACTGTTTCTTCACTGAAAGATTAAATAAAAGCACTATGTATCTTAATGCAAATCCATTTATGTGGCTCCTTTAGGATGCCTTATTTTTCACTACTAAGGACATTTGTGGGACAACATGATCTTGCCACGATCCTGGTGTGGATATAAACAACTGTTATTTGATGCTGACCACTTAGCAAGTGCTAGGTTTGTAGGCATCTTCTGTGGAAGGGTAAAATAACTTTTTTTTTTTTTTAAAAAAAAAAAAAAAAAGTAACGTTTTATACAGACAAGTGATAGGACAAGGGGGAATGGTTTTAAACTAAAAGAGGGGAGATTTAGATTAGATGATAGGAGGAAATTCTGTACTTATAGTGTGGTGAGGCACTGGAACAGGGTTGCCCAGAGAAGCTGTGGGTGCCTCAGCCATGGAGGTGGTCAAGGCCAGGATGGATGGGGGCCTGGAGAACCTGGCCTGATGGGAGGTGTCCCTGCCCATGGCAGGGGATTGAAACTCGATGGCCTGTAAGGTCCCTTCCAATCCAAACCTGTCTATGATTCTATGCTTAAGTTCATCGGTCTTTCAACCCGGAAGCACCACTGCTGTTTATACTTGTCTGGTTTGACTTTTGTTAATATATCCCATCTTTAAGTTGAGTTTAATGTTGCTTTCACAATACCTGTTAATACTATGCCTGTTAATACTTTATCAGTTATATGTGACACTTGCACTTTCACTTCCTTTTTTTTTTTTTTTTTTAACAGACAATTTAATTAATCAGGGTTTTAAAGTTATTATTTTTTTTTTTTTTCAGGCCACTGTCTAAACTACCTAATTGTCTCCTCTGTGTGTGAAAGTGGAAAAAAGGTAGGAATACATTCTAAAATAATTTTACACTTTATAGAACTTTGGAAAGAATGTGATATGCTACTCTATACATGCTGTTATTACATAGGGGCAAAAGAAATCTAACCAAGCATATTTGTTTGTATAAAGAAATGTTATGAGGAATGGAACTCAAATGACTGTGGAAGACAATGCTTTATATTTTGTGGCTTTCATAAATTTGTGTTAAACACCTTGAAGTCAGTATTATATATTTTTTTTCTTACTCTAGTAGGTAATCAAAACTTAAATATTACATTTGAATGTCAAAAGTTGTACGAAATGTTACAAGGTGAGTAAATGTGCTCACAGGAAGACTTATAAGCCTCAGAAAATCTGAGGAAAGCATATTCCTAGCTTTCAGTGTTACTATCTCAATGTGGCTTGTCAGTGAGTTCTGTTTTAAACTTTCTTTCTGCTATTTACCTCCTTTTATATGTATGTGCTAGTGTACTTACTGAATTTGGGTCCAGATGGCATGGTGCAAGAAATCTAGTTTACAGTGCATGTGTTAGAATTACAGGATCATTGAGGTTGCAATCTTGAGATCATTTAAGAAATCATTATTTTACAAAACAAAAGCAAAAAACAAAGTTACTTAGTTCTATAAATGTGGAAGTTGCAAACACTTCCAAGGAATACTATTTAGCACATGGAATTTACAGACACTTACAACAGGTGTCATGTATTTTGTTGCCCTATGTAGCATTCTTTTGAGCAAAGGTTGTGATTACTAAAAATTAGTAAGCAGCAATTTTTCAGGTAATATCTGCATCTACGAATGCTTTTTTTTTTTTTTTTTTTTTTTGCTATAAGCAGTCTACATAAAAGAAAATCAATTTGCACAGTTGCAAAATAAGAAAGGTTTGAAGAAGAAAAGAGATTTGTACTAACTAGCTGTATTTTTCTAATCTAGTGTTTAAAAAAAAAAAAAAACAACAAAAAAACAAAGCTGAAGATTTCTCTTCTGTAAATTCAATTTAAAATATCAGAATGAAAAAAACATTCATTACTTTTGAACACACAGTAAAAGGGACTACATGCAAAAAATAGAGAGCAAAAATAATTATTTCAGCAGATCACTGCATTGCTCCAAAAGGCTCAAATTGAAGTGTTTGAAAGCCATCCTATAGGCTAATTGTTTGCTCAAGTCCCAAAGCACTGCATGTCTCCATGACAACTGTTCTTTACTTTTGTATTAAAAATACCACAACACAACAGTTTATTCTTCATACTTTTATTTTTGGGTATAGTGAAAACCTAATACTGGTCAAGTTTAATTGTAGCTTCTCCTTTTGTGCTGTTTCCATTACAGTGCAAGTATCACAGTTGTGATTTCTGATCTTAACTAGATTTTTTATGATTGAGTGATCATTACATTTTATTTTTGCACCATGAAATAAATGTATTTGATATGAAGGAAAATGTCATTTAATGTAAGTTGTTGTGGTGGGAAAACAAACAAACAAAAAACAAACAACAAAAAACAAACACAGATTCTAAATGCCCTTCATCTGTGTGCAATTTCATGTAATTTAACAGAGGTTTCTCAGTTGTGATAGTGATTGACAGCAATACCAAAACTAAAGGTGTTTTACAGTCCCTACTGTACCATTGGCACTTGGCTATTTCATTGACTAGAAACTGGCACAGAATTAGGACTAAATCCTTGATATTGAAAAGGGAACCCAAGTTAATGAAAGAACAAATAGGAACTTGAAAAAACTCTCTTGGATGTTTAGGAAATGAACACCTAGATTACATTTGTCTTCCAGACTGACTTGCTAAATGACTGCAGATACAACTCATCTCACCTCTGTAACTCGGTTCCTCCATCTGTAGGTGGTATTAATGATCTGTTGTTTTTGTGTTTTCTTTTCAAAACACTGCACTATCTTTTGGAATTAGATGCATTATAACCTCAAACTTTTCAC
Organism: Aythya marila; assembly: GCF_965140915.1. Taxonomy (NCBI): domain Eukaryota; kingdom Metazoa; phylum Chordata; class Aves; order Anseriformes; family Anatidae; genus Aythya; species Aythya marila. The sequence continues at coordinate 59,144,707 of NC_139046.1, read as the reverse complement.
TCCGTTGTGAATACTAACCAACTTGCTTTCTAGAAATACTTTAGCTTTTATCAGTTCTTTTCCACTAGTGTTCATGCTGATGATACCAAGGCTCTTGTGGATGTTTCAGTCACCTGCACAGCTTTTGTAGTGGTAGTCATTCTAGAGAGTTATGCAGCAGCTCGGGCTTCCTGCTTAATTTTATCATCACATTTTTGCTAGCGCTGTTTACTTGTATTTCTTTACTTCTGGCAAACATTTGCTTGGAGAACTTCTGGCCAGTTCATACCAGTACTTTTAACTCACGGTAAAATTTGTGCCAAAATAGTTCATATGATGTGAGCTTCACGTGGTTGGGAAGGGTTATGTGGCTGTGTGCAGTCTTCTAGAAGGGAGTGTTATTAACCGAATGAAGAGGAATAACAGGATAACTACTACTGGCCTTGTGATGGTTCTGGAGCTCATAGCAGGATTCAATCCTATAACATGTTTGGGGTGGTGATGTTGGTGAGACGTGAGTGGTTGTAGACAACCATCTCGAGAGGCAGGAGACCTTTTCTCCATTAACACCAGTGACAGGACCCGCGGGAATGGGGTTAAGCTGAGGCAGGGGAAATTTAGGCTTGACATCAGGAGGGGGTTCTTCACAGAGAGGGAAATCACTTCACTCCCCAGGGAAGTGGTCACTGCACCAAGCCTGTCTGAATTTAAGAAGAGATTGGACTGTGCACTTAGTCACATGGTCTGAACTTTTGGGTAGACCTGTGCGGTGTCAAGAGTTGGACTTGATGATCCTTAAGGGTCCCTTCCAACTCAGGATATTCTATGATTCTATGATCTGTCAGGGATGTAGAAAGGAGGCTGCACAAGAGGTCTCTTTGAGATGTACTTCCTCCCCCTTTCTGTTACTTTTATGGTATATTTCAATGAGGTACTTTTTGTTTTCAGAGACACTGGTTTTGAATTTTAAAACTCTTGCTTTAGTATTTACTGAGAGTTTTTCTTCAAAGACTTCAATTTATAGTTTGTGTGAGTAAAACTGTACTTAATGACATGTGTAAATAGAAGCAATTAATTGCTTTACTGAATTAAAGCCTGTCCTCTTAGGGCTTCATCCTGCATTCTTCACACTCTCCCTGAGAAATGAGACCAGCATGGTGGTGACAAATCCTGCTACTAATGTATGTGGTAGTTCTTAGACGCATCAGTGAAGGATATTATGAATAATGCTTCCTATTGTTTGGATTAATCTTTAATAAATCAGGGAACAGCAAAACTGCTGTGTTACCTTGATCGAAAATAATACAATTCAGATATCTAATTCAGAAGTAAGAGTTCCCAAGCAGTTTAGAGTATAAACTACTGGTCTAGAGTAATCATCCAGTAATGATCACATCTATAAAAAATTTGTAACTTTTTAAATAGAAAACATACAAACACCCTTCCCCCAACTGCAATAGTAATAATTCAGTTGTCAGTAGCAGCTAGATAATAACAAACTACTGTTCTATCTTTGAGCTTGTATTACTAAGAAATTTCAGTCTCCTGTGCTAACTCTAGAGAAGTATAGTGGAAAACAAAGCTAGACTTGCACTGCATATGCCTGGGTGCCAGCTGATTTCAATACATCCATTAAAGCAGGTAAACTACGTGCATACTATATTTGTACATATGGTGCAATTATAAATATGTACGTTTCCCTGAAACTGAACACAAAATAGTTGTTAAACTGTTGGCAGAAGAGAAAAGCATTGGCTTAAAAAATGTTAATTAAAATATTTTTTTATTTGTTTTTAAAATAGCAGTAATAAGCATGACCATGCATACTATTCATGAAAGACATTGCTTTTTCTAAAATCTAGTAGTGACGGCCTTGTATTTACTTGATACTTGTAACACCATCCGAGATGAGCTCTAACAATCTAGGAATAAAACAAATATAAGGTAAACAGTTCCTGCTTCTTTGAAACTCTCTGATCTTTTTAATCTTGACACGTTCACATGCCTTATTTCTTACAGAAGACACTTCTTATATTTATATTTCACATCTCCAGCTCTGAAGTCTTCCTTGAGATCAAGAGCATTTGGAGTTAGGGTTTTATTTTTTTGAACAAACAAAATGAACAAATGAACAAACAAATGAACAAACAAAAACTAAAAATCACCACAATCTGCTTTAAGAGTGTTTGGGCCTCCTGAAGAAGCCCAAATAGCATGTGGAAATTGCATGCAGTGTGTCAGAGGAGTCACTATAGAAATAAGAGTACTATCTATACACCTCCTAAAGGCTCGTGGCTGCAACAGAAATCCTGATAGAAAAAACTTGGCTGATTTCTGATGCATCCTCAGTGTTCCTGTGGGAAAAGATAACAAAAGAGAATCTGCCTTCAGAATTAATAGTAGCATTAATTTTAGATACTCTAGTGACCCTAATGGATTCTACAGCTGTACACATATTAGTTTTGTCTGCTAATTATACAGGATATTTCCAAAAGAAAAGTAAAAAAATGAAAGTGAATAAAACAGAAATGAAGATGAAAAACATTCAAGAAGGCATAATCCTATCCTTACAATTTTGTCCTATCCTTACAAATTTAACTCATTTGGCCAAAGTCAATTCTCAGAAACACAAATGCTGACTTTACTAAGCATTTTAAGCATGGCGCTTACATTGTGTTGAGCCCTCTAGGCTTGATTTAAAATGAATAGAAGTTGAATAGTCAGTGAAAATCTTTCTTAAGGAATACTTGTATCAAGTATGATGCTTCAAATAAAGGGTTTAATTCCCAAGTAAAACATAAATATAAAGTGCAGTGTTTATTGACAAATAATCTAGGTATAAAATAATGGGACTGAGGTTAGAGATACTGAAGAAATCAAAATGATTCTATATAAGAGTATAAACTCACTTTTTATAAGCAAAAATGTGTAGAATAGAAAACAAACAGTTAATTAGCACTCATTTGTTAATAATCAAGGTCTGGAGGTCTTTGTCTGACTTGCCTATAGCCCAAGGTAACCTTTACTTGTTACATCTCCAAGTCAGCTTAAAGAAAAATGCAAAAATGTGGTGTCAGTAATATCATTATGGGTTAGTGTTTAATTTATTTTCAGAAGTTAAATAGTAACAAAAATCAGAAAGTTTTGCTAACAAACATCAAAATAGTAGATCTCATGCAGCATTTTTGTTTTATTGACCCCATTTATCAGTACAATGTTAAACTTTGAGGCTGTAATGGTGGAAGGATTGTGAAGGATGAAAACAGAAAATGCAGAAAGTGGAAAATAAAGGTGCACACTTTCTTTTCTTTTTTCTTTTTTTTTTTTTTTTTTAATTTTCCATTCCTTTTTTCCATGTGCTAAAATGCTGAGATGGTTTGTTTGATTGCAGTTAATTGACAAATAATCCTAAAAATGAAGAGACATGTTTATCTTAAATGTATGAGGAAGTTTAGGAAAGAAATGTAGCTCTGTAGTAGTAACTGGATGCTGGCTTGGAAACGGAGGCCCTGCTTGACATGCAGTTTTATTACTGCTATCCCATACTATTCACTGGTGCCGAAATGCAACATAATATGGGAATTGCAACCAAAGATAAAGTAAGGATCACTTGGAATAGATTAACTCATAAGAAAACAAATAATTTTTCCATAAAAAGGCATTAATTAACAAAAAAAATATATATATGCTGGGGGGTGTGGGGGAAGGAAGGAGGAGGGAAGAATACACAGAACTCACAGAAACAGAATGCTTTTTATGGCTGTATTTTTAGCACTCTTCACATGTGACAATTGCTGTGGAAAAAAATAGCTGGTTAAAAGTATTTTTTTCCCAATACTGAGTATGGTGCAGTGTGTGTGTGTGAGTACAAATATGCATAGATATGCATAATAACAAAACATTTTAAGCATGGCATCAGGCACTTGGTGTATATACAGTCCCATTTAGACCTTATGTGATCTTCTCTTTTAAGACTAAATTTCTCTAGAAATGTAATAGAATAAAATCTGTATTGTTTCTTCATTAGTTACAAACATCTTCTGCTAATTTAAGTCTCCCTGCAGTTTGTGGTTCCTTACCACAGTGGTATGTAAAAGCAGATTTGATTATTGGAGAAATAAGCATTCTTCTCTCAGGTAAAGAAATATGTATATTCCTTCTGATATGCCTGAAGATGTAATGAAGTATTTGAAGACCCAGTCAAGCCCAGCTTCCTTTGATAGCACAACATCATCCTGATGTAAGTCAGGGTTTAAAAACTACAGCAGTGTCACGATTTGTACTACTCACTTCTGTAATGTTTTTTTTGTAATGTTCTTCATTGTTACTGTAGAGTGACTACAAAAGATAACATTAGGAAAGCTTTCATCCTGCTCACCTGCATGGGAAGAATCCACATATGCTTGTACTCTAACAGAGATGTTCATTTACTGTATATTGTGCAGTTAATAATTAATCAACATGATTGTATTTAAGAAATATGATAAGATCAGCATTATCGTGGTGTTTTAACATCAGAGATCACGTAAGCTAAGAAGAGAAATAGACTGGAGAGATTTTGATGCAGACTCATCTTTAGAGACAAGACAGGCTGGATATGTGATAAAATAAAGCCACATTTCATTAAACACCATTTATAGATTTATTAAGAAGAGTAGTTTTAGTAATAATATCCTGAAATAACAGATGAGATGCTCTGTTCCAGTTTCATTTTTATGTATTTATACGACTCTGCTTTTTGTTTTGTTTGGTTTGGAACATTTAGAGTTCTTCCTTGACAACCCCTTAAAGTTGTCAGGATTTTTTTCTACATCGTTGCCTTAATTCTAGTTCTTTCTCTTTTTTTTTTTTTTTTTTTTTTTCCCCCATCACATTCTCCACTTCATCTCTTACTGTTGTCTTTTCTTTTTTTTTTTCTATCTCTTGCTGCTTTGCTTTCTGATTCATTATTTGAAATAAAAATATTTCAGGTGATGAAGAATCACCTGCATGTTTTGCATGATATTTGCTTTCTTCAAATACAGACATTTATTATAAATTGTGGACAGGTGTCTGAGTTATGTGGTTTAAGGTTATCTGTTGAATCCCTGAATTTTCAGCAGAACTTTGATTATTACTTTGGTTATATTGTTCAAAGTTAAAAAGACTATCAGTAATGTGGAAACGTAAGTGGGAAGACTATTCTGAATTTGATATGAGGAGAAAGCACATTAGAACAAAATAACGTCTGTTCACAGCAAAGTCTTGTGGTTTGAAGCTGGGGCTGTATTTATTATGACATGTGTTGCAGAAGATCAACATTTAGATTTTCTTGCTCATCTCTAGAATAACTGGGAAATATTTTGCAATTATTATAAATAAATAGCATTTATTTGAAATATCTTCATCAGCAGGAGGTGTTTAGAATTAGCTCCTGGTTTTGTTGCACTTAGATGGGACAAGATTTTCAAAAATGCCAAGTAACCTCAAGTGTCTTCATTCTTGTGTTGAAAAGGGACTTCTAAATAGCTCTTTCTGCAAATTTTATTTACCTCTTTCCCTAAGTTTGTATGCTGAGAAGTTAATAATGCCAAATAATATCCTTACACTATGATTTTTTTAAAATACTGACCAAAAAGAAGCAGTGTTCCTCATAAATTTCCTAGCTCTGTCTGCCCTTTAAGTCCTTGTATTTATAAAATAAATGCATAGAGCAGTACCATGTGAAGAAACTCAATGACTTAATATTTGCTTCAGTTTATAAAATAGCAAACTAGGTGTTTTTTCCTCACTGTAGTCAATAGAAATATTCCCAATAGTATTAGTGAGTGCAGGAGTAGACCAGGAAGATGTTTTTGCTTAAATTAAATAAAGGTACAACAGATTATTCCTTCACGAAGTTGGAGCCTATGTAAAATATTATTTATTTATTTATTATGAGGGAAGCAACATGCAGTCATCATGTGCATGAAAAGTGCACTAAAACTTGTCTAACTCATTAAAATGGGTTGCTGAGGGACTGTACTAATGCCTCCAATCTGTTAGGTTATATGTGAAATGAGGGACTGTATCATTCAAGCTCAGTGTTCTGAAACAATGCAAATGTCTAATGGGGACTGTTCACTGCAATTAGGAAACATCAACAGTTGTTTGAAACACGGATATGTTAGTCTAGACCAGGTTTATTCCAGAAAAGATAATGAAAGTCTTCCTTTAGAAACTACATGGAGTCAGTAGTATTTTGTGGATTTTCAGTTTCTCAGCAGATGGCCATGTGTCCAAAAACTAAGTAAGAAAGAAGAGCTTTAATTCTGCCTCTTCAAAGGACTATGAAGCTACAGAGAAATCTGTTAGTTGTGCCTGCAACAAGGTTCCAGCACAGCCTGAAAGCACTGTGGGAGCCCTGCACCCACTGGAGACTTAAAGTTATACAAACAGAAAAGCCAAAGTTCATGAGACAGTCACAAACTCAGAAATCAAGGATAAATGATTTTCATGTGATCCTCACCTTAAGTATGTACAGAAGTAGCAAATATGGATGAGTAAATGTACTCACTGATTTCTGAACACAGTTCTTTAAAGATTTCTTCAGGAACTAAGTGAAAGGTGATACTCCTTCATTGTCTTGGTTCTACCTGTCATTTTAAGCAGAAATGTTGAACATGTAATGCTAGTGATAAAATCGTAAAGTTTTGTGTCACCAGTGGTATCAGAATGGATTTAAAGGCTTGAAAAGGAATTCAGGTGGAATTTAGGTGCCTAAATCCAAAGCTGCACTTTAGAATATTTTTGCTCTATTAGATATTCACGTGAGGTTTGCAAAAGCACCAGATCCATCAAATAAGTTTTTAAGTTGCTTGCCACAATTATATGAGGAGAATTAGTGGCTGAAGTGGACCTATATTTTATATGAAAAAGACAGTGAACAAAATACAGACATAGTCTTGCAGATCATGGACCAGGAGATGGGTTTGACTCTTCCACTTAATGTACAGAACCATCCCTGCTCTTTTTTTTTTTCTCCTTTATTTATTCAGCTGCTCTGTTTCACTCCTTTTCTTTCCTGAAAATATTAGAAGAATGGAAGGTATCACCACACACTTCAAAAACATGTTTCCATATTATAGTCTATTACCACTTCAATTAGTGCTTTTGTATTTTCCAGAGGAGGTAGAGCAGGAAGATTTTGAAACCCCTCTACGCACATTTACTATTTGCCTATTATCTTCTCTAAATAAAAGAAGAATATGGCCATTGATTCATGTCAGAAGTTCACATTTTCTTCATAGCATCTGGCTGTAGCTAGCTGCAATCTACCATTAGTACATAATCTACTTTATGCAGTGCTACTTTGACTCATTTCCAGCTAGTGTCCCCTTGTGTAGTAGGCATCATCCTAATTTATTGCTCCAAAGAGGCTATTTTCATGAAAACATTAAAAATGATCCTTCACTACATCACTCTTCATAATTGTCAAATGTTGTATTTGCCATCTACACAGCCTGATATATTGCACACGTGAAAATATTTATACGTGGCTTATAGAGAGAGAAATTGAGGCATGGTTTGATGATTAAGACTTGAGGAAACCAACACTGTAAATGAAGGAATGGAAGTCTGTGTTCTTGTTCCATTGCTGCCACTTCGTCCTAACAGAAGTGAAACCATCTAGTTAGATTCCAGTTGAAGCTATGGGTGTCAAGGAGCTTAAAGAAGTGAGGCAACACTGGGTCTGGCCTCAGTACAAATACTGAAGAACTTTTATAGATAGCCTCAGGTCATGAGCTAAACTTATAAAACTTATTAAACTTATAGACTTACATCTACCTTCCAGTTCCAGTGAGAGAAAATGCTTAAAAAAAAAAAAAACAAAAAAAACAAAAAAAAACAAAAAAACACTTGCAGGTGTGCCACTTTGAAATGATCTTTCTTTCTTTTTCTTTTTTTTTTTTTTTCTCCAAAGATTATGTTTAAGTCTTAGACCTTCAAACACATTCACATATATTTGTATGATTATTCACATTTGTATGAGAGAGCCATACAAATGGATGGGGGACCTTTTCTTAAATAGTAAGCAGAAATAATGTCAACATTGCTTCTAGTTGAGAGGGTAATAAAAAAGACGACTGATCCTCTGAAATGTAATTTGCTAGAGAAAATATGATCAATGGGACAAATTTTTAATTTCATGTCTTTGTATGAGAAATACTCTTCTAGTGGAAAACACACAAACCCAAGGAAAACCTAAGTACGTGTAACCAAAAGAGTTACAAGGAGGAAAAGGAAGGAGGAAATAATTTGTAAAAGGATGAATAAAGCAATGTTATTTTGGAGAAGAAAAATAGATGAGGACAATTTACTGGCTTTTGGGGAAGTATCTCAGAGTGACTCAAAATGACTGCATCTTGGTTCTGTGGTTCATGAGTATTGGACATTGATGATGCAGGATGATATGCACAAATTCCTGTCCCCTAAAAACTGACACATAAATAGGTAGCTCTCAGCAATAACATAATATCTACAGAATTACAGTCTGAGTCCTTTCCCCATGTGTGTGTAAGTAGCCAGTGTCTCCTCCTACATGTCCATTCTAAACCTTACTCACTTTCCAGATCTATCCAGATGTTTGGTGCACGGATTCTTCATCTAGCACCTTGAAATGTGTCATTTTTTCTCACACCTAGCCTGGTGGACCTCTTAGAATTACCAGAACTTAAGCACTGAATAGTAATAATGATCACATGAAGTTTGAAATAATCCTGAAGCTTTTTGTTCTCTTGCTAAACAAGGATACAGCTCTAAGTGAAATTGGCGGTGCTACCTTGCATGGGCCAGGTTATACACAGCAAGCGTTAGTAAACTGCTCTTTTGAGATGTAAATTACAGAATCCCAGATTGGCTAAGTTAATTAGTAAAATGTAAACATAGTTGACATTTTTTTGACAGAGTGCTTTCCAAAATCTAATTGAAGCACAGTTGGGGTCAGTAGAATAACATTAAGGGAAATTGGATAATGTTTCCTTTTCTAGTTACCTTTCTTTGGCCATCAGTAAAGGGATGAATAATTCTTTATGTTGCAGGATAGGAACTGCATCAGAGAGTATCTGTATTTAAGACCTTACACCATAAGAGGGGAGAAAATGGAGGAAAAAAAAAAAAAAGTCACAGCTTTCCTAGCAACTTTAAGGCACTGAGAGTGCCTCTAGTCTGGTAGTTCTTTCCGCAAGTTTCCAAAAGGGAACACAAAGTTCCTCACTGACTCCCTGCAGAGCATTCCCAGCATTATGCTATTTTTGAGACATGACATTTGGCATAGCAATTGCGTCAGTAGGTGGAGGGAGATTAAGAAGAGACCAAGCATATTGTTGAGGTTCTTTCCTTTGAGTTTGTCTGTCACACAGCTGTGGACAGCACAAAGATAATTTAATCTCATCTTTCTGCTACCATGCTATTGTCCTATTCCCTTGGTAGGCATGTCAAAAAGAAAATTGGGCTCAAAAGCTTTATGACCATTAGCTGTGTGTGGCTAGTTGCTGGGGAAAAAAATAGCAACAGTGAAGGTAGAAAGGGTGAAGTATAGGCAAAATTCTGGAGAATGAAAGCTATGCTGCCAGACTGAAGTTGCAATGGTAGATGTAGCTGGGGTTTGTGTGATACCCTGCAAAACTCAGCATTGCATATAGGCTTGAGTTGGATTTGGCTTTATCCCACCTACCTGCAGGGAATAAACAATACTTGGCTTCAACCCTCAATTAGCAACTTGGCAATTCTATATCCTTTCGTTGAGAAAAGAGATGAAAGGCTTTGCTTGCAGCCCTGATCTCCTCAGGGGAGAAGTATGCTTATCTTAATTCAGTCAATAATTGTGGTAATTTTTTACTTGAAAACAAATTTTTGTAGATTTAGGAATTCAGGAATCTGTGAAATTCCATTTATGAGCAGGATTAGATGGTAATGACTTAATTGATGTTTGAGTATGCAGACAAACTATGCACACAAAATCCTTTCCATAATTAGATCTTTTCATGGAGTGACAGGTTTTTGTAATTTAGATCTCAGGCAGTAATTACAAACCAGCTGCTATTTTAGGCACAGTCTGAAGCACACCCATGCTGCTTATTTTGGAGCTGAAAACAAACAGGAAAACAGCGTTAGAGCACTTAAACCAGAGAGATGAATGAAAGTCACTTGGGGTAATGTGACATCATACACAGATACATGTATTACTGTAAGAGTAATATATGTTACTGAAATAAACTTTGTCTGGGTTCACTGTCATGGCTGCATTTACTTGGTATTATTTTTTAAGCATTGTGTTGAACCTCTGGGTTCAAAAAGTTCAGGTTTCATTTGCAGACTGTGTTGCATAAAAATCACTGTGTATTGGTATTTGGGGACCTGGAAGGGTCAGGGTGAATTCCTTCTTCATACAGACTGAGGCTTGCTAACATACTTTAAAGGCCATTCCTATAGTAGTATCTTAGGAGCGTCTGGATAAGACACATAATGCAGCTTAGGAACAAGAAAGAATCATATTTAACCCCTGCTCCCCACTCTCCTGCTGTGTTCAAAGCAGACAGGATTCTCAGGAATATAGCATAATAAAAGTTGTCTGTTAGACTGCTGCCTTGTTTGATGAGGCAGCAGGAGGAATATGATATATCAGGCTGAGCGTTCTTCAAAGAGAAACAAGAGTTTCCTGGCTGAAGGCAGGAGCTTGGGTGCTTTCTGCCCAAAGGGCTCCTACACAATGTTCAGTTGTTTATGTTGCAGATTTCAGGATTCATTCACACGTTGTATGCTTTCTGTGTCAAGCATGCTTTCCTCAGACAGAGGATACTAAACTTTTAGCTTAGCATCTGGCATTGTTTGGAACTCTGTTTTGAAGAAATAACCTGCTCTAAGATGTTTGCTATTGTGTGAGGGGAGAAAAAAAAAAGGTTTAGGGAATCTTCTGCCATTTATGATAGCCTAAATGTATTTTTATTATTGACCAAAAATATGCCTACTGTTCTAATTGGTGCAGCTATAAGACTTACAGGTGTTGGCAGTGCCTGTAGGTCCCCAATTCCTTTTCCATTAATTTACAAGATTTATTTATTTGCACGATTTTAGTAATAAAATCCAAAATGAAGCAGCGTATCTTTTAAAGGGTGTTTGAACTTTGCAGTTATGTATGATGTTGCATGGGCTGAGTAAGTTAGAAGGTGGGTGATATTCTTCATGGGTAATGGAAGAGAGTGGGTCATGCTTGGCAAAAACTTTTTGGAATACTCAATGCTCTCTTCCTAAAACATTTATGTTGTGAAACATAAAACGTATGAACTGATGGGTGAGATTGGAATTGCTTATTTAAGCTAAATTACTAAAATTTGATGAATAATCTCATAATTTATTTGTTGACTTTTCTGTAGTGAATTCTTTTTTCCTAAAGATGAAAGGTATCCAAATGGTTCAAAACTGTTGCAATTTTAGTTGATATTTTAAAAAATCATATTGCATTTTTTGAGTACTTAGATGAATTAAGGACTAGATTTTTTTTTAAGATTTTAAACTTTCTTTTTTGTCATTAACCAAGATATCAGTTATGTGGTTAGAGTTATATTCTAAAACCAGAATTCTCTCTGCTAAACTGAAAATTATAAAACTTTAGATAGGATCTGAATACAAGGTTGTTGTTGAGATTAGTTCCTCCACAATGATATTTCTGTTAACGTTTTTTTCCTTTGGGTAAAGATCTAACACTAGCCAGCTTATCGGCGTTTCTCAAACTTCTAAATGATTCTTTAATAACAAAGCTGTTTTGTGTTAGGCTCTTTGGAGCAGACTGTTCAGGCCTGCCTTATGTTATGGAACATTCACAGATTGTTTTATTGGAACATAAATTCACAGATTGTTATTTGCAAGTGAAGTGGTTTAAGGCCATGACCTTTTGGATGGTATGGTACACCAGACTGAAACGTGTGGTTAATTAACTAGGAAATTAGAAATGCCTAACTATAGCCAGCAAATGATTTGATGCTGTTTAAAAGGCAATATCAGAATACTGAGCAGGGTGATAAAAACTGTTACTTCAAATAGACTGGTTTTGTTGCTACTAAGGGACAATTCCAGCTTTCAGCTCTGGATGTTGGATCTTCCTATTTGTACAAGTCATGCAAGGGTAGGATCCAGCCCTGACCAATCTACAGATTTCTGTTTCAAGGCAAAGTGTGGCTTTTTAAAATTTTCTTTGTAATTTATACAAGTCTCAATAATAATAATAATAATAATAATGTATTGCTTATATTAGAAACTGCTGTTAGGGCCAACCTTGACAAATTTAAGTCACATTACTGTCAGATGTGACTGGAATTAGTTTGTTGTGCGAAATGCTATGTGATTTCCTGTCCTGGAAAAAAGCTACTTCTGGAGTCTCAACGTTTTTGCTAATTTTGTCATGTCCTATTCTGCGTCTCTGCTGCTTTCTGAGCTATTGGTTTCTTACTGTAATGGCCTGTGTCCAAGGCTATTCAGGACATTGTCTTACACTGTCACTCCTGTCTGTCCCTTCAGGCTCTATTTCCAATTTGCTGCAAGTTCTGCTAGGCCTTGCCCCTCCTAGAGCCGTAGTCAGTCGTAGAGCCAGTACTGCTTGTTATTAACATGGTATCTTTCTTAATGTTCACCTCACTGGATATTAACTGTGCAGGATCACTTGCCTTTTGCAGGTTTAATGTTGCAGGATGTCTTATTTGCTATAGATCGGGCTTTTTAAGTGGGGGTTATCAACCTTTTACTTGGCACTTTTAGTTCATTAATTGTTTAGTCCACAAAAGCAGCTGTCTCAGCCCTACTGGAGTTTTGTTTCAGGTCTGTAGTCTGTGTATAAAGGCCTAAAGGATGGCTTTGGAAAGGTTTATTGAAAAGAGCTGTATGGATCAGTTTTGACAGAGGAAGAGGTTCATAATGGCTTTTCAACAAAGGAATAGAAACATCCAAAACAGTATTTTTGAAAGACATTAAAAACACTTTTGAAGTTCATAAACCTCTGCTCTAGTCTAGTTTGTGGTGGCTTATGTGGCGGGCGGTAAATATTCCAGTCATTGCCAGGGACAAAAATTTCTATACAGGTGTCCTTAGTCAATTTTCCATCTCACCCGTGATCTTACCAAGCCAGCTCTCTGGAGCACTGATTTCCTGCCCATGCGCCTGTATGGAATGCAGAAGAACAAGAGGCTACCGAGGGCCTGCAGGTGCTGCCCCTTGTAAGGGTAATAGTAACTTCCAAACTACAGGACTCTTTGCGTGTCTTTGTCATCCGTCTGTGTTGTCAAATAGTCCCAAGAGGAGAACTGAGCTGAATTAGATTCCAGTTGCATGAAATTCTGTGGCCACAGTTTATGTCAGTGACCCCATATTAATGCAGTACATGCAAGTAGGCTAGATGTTCCAAATGAGGAGAGACCAATCTTATCCCTAAAGAAACAGAGAAACTCACACTGAAGTAGATGACATGCACATGTAGAAGCCTTGCTGATGGATATGGAGTTCCGGCTGGCATGAAATAAAACAAGAATATAGCCTTTTTAGGTGCAGTTGTATGGTCATACCACAGATATAGCTGTGCTCTCTTTTCCCTTTCTTTCTGGGCTCTGCCAGTGGTCGCCTGGGGATTTCCCTAAGCTACATGTCAGGTATTGACAGGAGAAATGCTAACTTTGATAACCTGCCATGTTAAATACTAATTTTGCTAATTTACAACACTATAAATTGGTAGAAGTACTTCTGTAGCTTCTTGATTTTTTCTTTTTTGATATTAAATATAAAAATCATATTTGATATCTCTAAAAATGTTTCTCCAATGATGATTGTGTCCATGGGACTAAACAGGAGGAGGGTTCCATATTCAAAACTCCAGATCTTGTTTGAGTGCTGTAAAATAACAATTGTGTTAACAGCTTTGTCCTTCTGGTCTCATTTACTTATGGAAACAAAATGACTTTGGAAAAAAAGTTGAGTTAAAACACTTACGAAGTGTTTGCTGTGTGTTTCTGAATAGTGAATTAAACATTAATTTATTAAATACAAAATAGTAGTAAATTACAATTGCACAATTTCTTACAGAGTTTTTATTAAGATCAAAATTACTTGTTCCGACTAGATTTATATAAATAAATCACAGTACATTTTTACTTGTGTTTAGAAGATTGTAATACATATTATAAAATTAAGATTGTTTTTTTCCCTCAAACCATCACTGTGAAAGGAATCATGCATTATTTCTACTGAAACAAAATGCCCACCTAGTTGAGAGAGCCTTGATACAGGTATGGCTCTACTCTCCAAAATTAGACATGAAACATAGAGATACCAGGACTATTTACTGAACAAGAAATAATAAAGAATAGCACAATGTTCATGTGTTATTGAAAATAAAAGTATACCAAAACAACACAGCTCTCTTTGTGCATCTTTGCAAGGGGTATTAAAAATGACATTTGGCCAGCATGCAACGACGTAAAACATTTCAGTTTTACAGTGTCTACATCTGAGAAAAGGAAGGACAAACTAAAAAACCCACACAAAATAATCAAACAACCCAGATGCTTACAAGTTCTCACGTCATCTTCCCTTCTGTGCCATGTGTGCAGTGTTCAGTCAGCAGTTGAGTTTGTCCTGACGATACCTTTCATGAATAGCGTCTGTCTCTGCCCTCTGGATCAGTGCATTTTTCGGGCCTTCAAGGAGGTGGAAGTCTTTTCAGAGAACCGCAGGACCCTGGAGTTTTCCCAGCTGTAGTTCCTTGCCCAACCCACTGTGTCAGATACTAACTCTAAATGCAGCTCAGCCCTGAATGTGCAGTGCCCTCACACCTTGCACAGCTTGGTTCATGTATCATAAGGCTGTTCCAAACAGAATATTGGTTGCAAGCAAGGCCTTGCAGTAAATACAGCAAGAATCAAAGTGAGGTTGTTACAGAGTCTGTCCTGCTCCGATTTTCCCCAGCACAGAGGGTTTCTATTAAATTCTACAAAGTTGTAGATTGCTTTCTCTACATGCTTTTTTCCCTTTTAGATAAGAAAGCCATTGTTTTCTTGCTTGACACTGAGATGTAATTGACAACGCACTGTTCTAAAGGGAAGAAAACATTTTATTGATGACAATTCAGGCTGAGTTACCTAGTATGTTTTTTTCTTCTTTCTGTTCAAATGAACTCAAAATGCATTAAGTGTAATTTAATTTGGTAGATTTCTAACTGGGTCAAACAGACTCTTCAATTGAATTTCCAGTCCTCTTTCTCCCTTTCCCTTTATCGTTTGTTGCTTTTAAGCTAGAAGAGAATAAAGAGAGTTTGTAGCATTTTTTAAAATTTAAATTTTATTCTTTATTTGTAATGGCAAATAGGCCCCCTCAGTGCTCTAACATTGCCAAATTCTAAAACTCTAAATATATCTTTTGTACTTCTGACTTCAGGTGCTCAGTGTTGATATAACCATTCATAATGGTTGATGTTTAAAAAAAAAAAAAAATCGCAACTATGCCCTCAAACCGAGATGGGTGGACTAAAGTAACCTTAATTTTATTCTGGTCTGTTGTCTCACTTCAGACCAAATGAGCAGTCTTCATTTTTTTTTTTTTCTTTCTTTTTTTTTTTTTTTTCCTACCATACTTGCTTTCTGTTCTGCCACTCCCTGCCACAGGTTGCGATGTACGCATGTTGGTGCACTGCCAGGGTTATTTACAGGGGAAAATGAGGCAAAAGAACAGTGATGCTTTTGATGTCTTGTGAATTCAGTGAAAATAAAGAAATTGCAGCGCTCAACAGCAGAAGGATTGTGCTTGTGAGTACTTTAGCAGGGGAATTTCACACAACTTCCCATTATAATCTGCCTCAGTGTCAGTATCTTGGAAGGTTTTCTCACTGACTTTTTTCATTCTATTTTTTAATAATACCTGAAATTGTGGCTTGTTATGGAAAACTAAAATTAACAGTTGAATAGCACATTTTTTAATGAGTGAAGAGGGATTAAAATCTTGCTGAGATGTATTTCTAAGGGATTTATTTCTATTTTACTCTTACTGTACTTGTGATACAGCATAATCATTCATTCATGGAAAATAAGAAAACAAATGAGGGTTGGAGGTTTGGAATTATTTGTTTGCGCCCTTCTACTAATTCACCTTTGGGAATCATAGTTCAGAAAAGCATGTGTGAACAGTATTGGGATCACAATTATCTCTTGGTTTCCAGCTGGCTTTCTAGCAGTAAACACTCTGTTACTTCAATGCACTGTTGCATTATTGTACGCTGCTGCTGTCTTCACATTTTAGTACCAGCCCACAAGAATGATACCCTGGGAATGTTTGAGTTCTAGGGAATAGCATCAATTAACTGGAGTATAAAAGTGAAGAGTAAAGCATCCAGGTGTAGAAAACAACTACTGCTCCGCTTCTGCACTTCTATGAAGAGGCAGGTGTTTTTATAAAGAACACAGTAATGCCATAGCCTGGGTAACAGTTTGTAAATCATGAGTCAGAGAACAAGAGTTAGGAGGATTTTAAAATATATATATTTTTTCCCTCATCTCTAAGCCTTTGAGGTGTGTTTGATTCTACTTGAAATGCTTCTGGAACATAGAGATATCTTCTTTGTAATAGAACTGTTTTCAAAATCATTCTCCTGATGCCAGCCCCTTGAGCATTAATGAACTGAGTATGGTAATAAAATCTAAAATATTAGCCATTATAATGATATTACTTTTCTTTTTATGCCCTTTTCAGTCGCTAGAGACAAATCTTAGAAAGGCTTTTACCCTGTTACATGAAGACAAAACGAGCTAGCTGCATAGGTGTTTTCCTTTTTACAGAAGCTATTGTTCTTTACATTGCCCTGGTAATAGCAATTGCAGTGGGACAGCATGCAGCTGCCTGTTTTGCATCCCAGGTAGGGATGCATGTATAATGAGTTGCCCAGGAAATCAAAGAACGCCACTCCAAAGGAAAAGGTCCTCCTCTTTGCTCATGCGTATCTCCTCACATTGGCTCCTGGGAGATGTGCCTGAGCAGAGAGTGCAGAATTTTGCCTGAAGTGAGGATCATGCATGAACAGTTATAAGCATTGTATTTATATCACTGGTCTGCTGACATAAGGCTTTAGTTGATAGTGTAGTGAAATGGTTTTGCTAGGGCTATTTTATAGCTGTATTTCTTTGTTCTTCTGGACATGCCCAGTTACCATTCTGAAATGTTCCTTGGGCAGTCTTTGAATAATTGTTGAGTTTTCCAGGAGTGTTCTTCATAGTATGGCATGAACTTATTTCAAGTTTTCGGATTTGAAGGATTTCTGCAAAGGACTCTAATAACCTTACTTTCATGTAAGGTGAAAGGAGGCACCAACTGACAGTGGGGATACAACCTTTCATCAGAAAATAAATGTCTGATAACAATTGTTCTGGGGAAAAAAAAAAAAAAAAAAAGAAAATCAAAAGAAAAAAGAAAAAAGAAAAAAAAGACTTCCAAAGCTATCAATTTACACTACAGCACTTTCTTTCTTTTTCTTTTTTTTTTTTTTTTTTTATACAAGAACCACTTCTGTTGCTGGTTCCAGTCCAGTATCTATCGCTTTTCATTGTTATCATGTTAGCTGTAAAATCTGGGTTATTCTAATGAACAGAACTTATGATAGAATTTGGGTAATGCTTATGACCATACAAATAATCTATCAGTAGCAACAGTGTTGGCTGGAGACCTAATGCTACAAGTGGATAACATTGCACTACTTGAAACCAATAGCTCTTCACACAGTAGAAGACTGAGGGTCCTATTCAGCAAATTTTCAGGGTCCTATGGCTGTGGCCACAGAGGTTCCAGAAGCTCTCGCTGAGTCTAATCCTGATTCAGGAACCAAAATGATATGCTGTGTATATATTTCTCTGCACAGCCGGGATGCGCTGGACACCCTCCCCCACTTGATTCCTGGGAAGGAAAAAAAAGTGTCTCTGTTTAGCTTAGTGACATGAAAATCAATCCACAGTAATGAAATCTAGAGAAGTTAGCCAGGCATGTATGAAAAGAACAGGATGCCTGTGAAAAGGGAAGAGCTGTCAAAACCTAATTGTGGGCTCTGGCTGCAATAAAATTTATTGAAGAGGGAAGACAGGTTGGATACAAGGAAGTAGCCAACTGCTGCTAAGAGACACTTCTCCTGCTCTAGGAGATAGTAATTGTTGCAATATTTCTCGCATGCTCTCTCAAGCGGTCCCTATCACCGTTTGGCTAGAGTTGAGAGCTCAGTGATGTGTTTTCTAAATCCAACTCTCATATGCCCAGTTGGGCGTTTCTAGTGTGGCATTTCAGCCAGTAGGTAACTTCTCATTTTGGGCATAGAAATAAGGGCAGAACTTCCCCGCTTTGCTTGATAATCCTCTACAACAGACTTGTCTGTTGGCACCACCTGTGCTCTGAAAAGGCATAGTGCATTCCTGCTGCAACAGAGCTTGTGAGTGTTCAAAGGTCGCCCTGCTGCAAGTGCACTGCTGTGGTCCTCAGGCACCAGTAATTGCTTATGGAGACCTGGTAATGCTGTGGTATTTTTGCCATTTTGTTACATCTTCCTGTTGCCTGACCATTATTTTCAACCACATAGGGTTGAAAAATTAAAAATTATTAAAATATTTATTATATTATGAACAAATAAAAGTTATTATTAAAAATAAACCATGGGAACACTTAAGAAGCAATTTAGTCAGATCATTGAATTTTTGTGTCTCATGAATCAGGATTAGCATTCCCTGTATTGGGAGGGGAGAGGATTAGACAGAGGGATTAAAAGGACATCTTTACCCCACTGGACTCTGTGGAATAGCCCCTGAGGATATGGCTAAGAAAGAGTTCAACAGGAATGCCAAATTTCTGCTGAATAGGTTAAAAGGGTGAGGAAGCCTCTTCGGCAGTCATCCAAGCGCAGAAGACCTGCATAACATTTCTGCTGAATAGGGCCCTAAAGACAAAAAACAAAACAAAACAAAACAAAACAAAAAAATAGGAACCTTAAAAGTTTTTCTGATTGCGTGGCTTCTTATTAACGTCTCAGATCTTGAGAGACACTTAAACATATTTTTTTCAGGGCAGTTAGACATCCCTTGAGATTTTCTAGTGGCATAGGTGATATAGTCTTACAAGAGAAGAAGTCAGATTAGATTTTTATATAGAAAAACAGTAGGTCTTGGCTATTCCTTTAAAGAGGTCTATTTCTTTGTATCAATTATCAGTGAAAGTTACCCAAGATCCTAAGTAAAACAAATGAACAAAACCAAACCAAAACAACAACAAAAACCACCACCACCACCAAAACCAAAATGGAACCCTTTATCTAGTGTATAATGTTTGTGGTATTCATGTATATATTAGAAAATTCAGTTTCACAGGAGTGGAAAGTAATTAAAGGAGCAGACTTTGTTACTAATATTGGTGTTTCTAAGCCCTTTTCTAGGATTTAAGAGTACACATGTGGATCTTAGTTTTGTTTGTAAAATTTTATCCAACTTCTGATGCCTTATGGAAGAATTTAACATTATAGTAATGGGGAAGCAAGAAATAAGTCTTACCTCTGCGAGAGGATGCCAGTGAGCGATGGGTTTCCGTGGGTATGAGAGCATTTCATTCCAGTGGTCACGACCTAGACTTTCTGCATCGTTGCCTACTTGGCATACTCCAATGACCTCATTGTGACCTACACTGTGAAAATGTTCCATAATATGTTTTTCTTAAAATTTTACCTTTAGAATCATATCATTTCCATATTTCATTAGAGACATTAATAATGGGTTTTTAGAATTAATTCTAGCCCCAAAATATAATGAACTATAAAATACATGGGTTGGCTCTTTGCAATCAAAATAATTTAATGCCTTCCCCATTGTAGCATAAACTGTGCATCTGTATGCATTTATTTCATTTTTGTATAAGAAGTGTACAAAATTCTTTGATTGTGCTCTGTAATTAGTTGCAAATACAAAACTAAGCCACAATTTTAGAAATGGAGGTGTGTGTCTAAGGAGTTAGTGTAATTGTTCACAAATGGAAAATTGGTGTGTGGACTGTCTGATTGTATGTTCAGTTATTTCAGTTCTGCTAAGCATACGCAGCTTAGTTATGTTGGTTATGGATAGAAATCTGTATTTTAAAATTGATAAAGGAAATTCTGCCTGACAATATGATATATTTTAGTCTTCTACCAAACTCAATATGACAAATTATTTAATTTCTCATATATTGGGAGAAAAATAATGACTTTGTTTCTGGATGCAGATCTACAATGAGAGGTTTTGAGCCAATAGATAATGTTATTTTACAGGTACAGGTATCTCACCGGTCATAATCCATAACAGCTATCGACAAGTTAATTTGGTCAATGTTTTCTGGAGGGACGTCAAAGACTATGGCTTCATTGTAAACGGGATTAAGGGTATTCCTCTTGGTGGAAGTTTTTCTTTTCTTTAGTCGCCTTCCTTCACACATTAAAGAAACCTTCACGTAGGGATCTGTGTGAATCACAAGAATAATGTTGGTTTTCTTTTGTTGTATTGAAGTAAACATAAATGGAAAGTAAAGGGAGCAGTCTCTTTGCCCATACCTGCTTGCAGAATTAGTTACCTGTACCTGACTGGAATTTGAGCTTCTTTATTACCATGGAATGACTGGGAGGTAATGGACATTGGAAAGCTTTATATTGTTGAATGCCTATAACGAACAATTCAGGTTCAAGAAGTTCTTTTTTTTGTGTACTGGCCTCTAAAGGGGTATTAAAATATCTGCTGAACTATATTACACAAGACTCTTTTATACAACAGCCTATGTATCAGTGTACTTATAACAGCATAATTATTACTTCTGCAGATTTGTAGGACAGACAGAAGACGATAGTATTGTACACAGTAGGATTTACTGATGTATGGTTTAATATAATTCAAAGTGTAAAACTTAGTGGATTATGTTCCTCCAGAGAATTATAATTATTTGGGAATTCCTGAATGCAGTTAAAACAAAAACAAAACAAAACAAACAAACAAAAAACCAACAACCTATTTCCTTGTAGCTCCTTTCTGAAAGCCCTGCAACTGCTAGCATGGCAAATAAGTCTATGAACTCTTATCTGAATTAGTTCCTCGTTTTCATTAGCAAATTTTGCAGCTGTTGTTGATAAAAGGCTGTGATGATCACTGTTTTGTCCATATGTCAAGAGCAGCAGAATTGGCTCAGTGGCTCTTGGAGACTGTCAGTGGTCAGTCTGTCTCTGTGTCATAACAAATAGTCTTCTGTACAACACAGTTCCCGATGTTAGGAACATAGTTTGGCCAGCTAATCCTGTTTTGAATCATAGTGGCTTTAGAAATAATAATGTTGCTCTCTTTTTGAGAGCAGAATATTTTAAACTGTTGGTTAAAACAGAATGAGCTAAAATATATTGTTTACTTCTCAGAAACTTCTGTACTCAAGTGACTCAAGAGCTTGCAGTGTAAGAACCTCTCTTTAAAAAAAAAAATAAAAATTTGACGGTGCTGGAGTTTTGTGACTCAGCAGGAATAGGGGACAGAAATCCACCTTGACCATTAAATACATTCCTACCTGATGCTCCTGTGATATCCATTGCCTTTAAATTTCTTGCCTTTATTATTGTAATAGTTAGTCTACCAGCTGTTGGAAGGTAGCAGAGTGAAAACATCAGGTCACCAAGATCGACGTTATCCTGTTCCAAGGAAAGAGAGACAATGTGAAGCAATAATAACAATTTATTTCCTAACCATAACAAGAGCTAAGGGTAAAATAAACCTTTGAGAATCTACATTTCTGCAAGCAGAAGCTGAATTCTCATTCTGAAACCTTTGCATACAAGATTCATGTCACTACATTTGTTGCTAGACCATCAAAGCTGTGAAGTTTAAATGTGGTTACAGTTTTTAGTACTCAGTCCTTGGAGATGAAATGCATTTAAGTAATGAGGTATAGTGTGAGTGAGGCATTGGAATGTGTTTGTTCTGTTTTGTGTTTTGA
The DNA here is from genome assembly GCF_965140915.1 of Aythya marila. Taxonomy (NCBI): domain Eukaryota; kingdom Metazoa; phylum Chordata; class Aves; order Anseriformes; family Anatidae; genus Aythya; species Aythya marila. The sequence continues at coordinate 59,122,714 of NC_139046.1, read as the reverse complement.
AGTGTGTAACGTTGTCAAGTTGCAGCAGATCTCTGTGCCTTTCCTTCTGGTCCGCAGAAGGATGCCCATAGTGAGGTTCACAGAATGAACATTGCTTGGGCAGAGTAAAGTTTTCCGTAGTTTCATAGACCTAGTTCCTGTAACCCAATATTTCATTCTTGAGTGAAGAAAGTAAATTCAAAACTATGTTCTAGGTTTTATGCTCACACACTGACACAGGAGTTCTACTTCAGAATACCTGGCATTTGTTAGGGTTAAACAGATACTGAGTCTAGAGGCAAGCCCTTGGGAATAGGGAGGCCTGGGATACAGTCTCTGCTAAAATAAATAAATAAATCTCTCCAGGAAATAAATACAAATAAATAAAAAATAATAATAATAAAAAAAGCTTCAGAAAAAGTTGATGAGAAAGAACCTCTTGTCTTGCAAGAAGTTTCTTGTCTAAAGTAGGAGACATGGGGTATGAATGGAGTTCTCCTATGTATCCCACTGAGAAATTTGCTAGTGGGAAGAAGATGACAGATTGCTTCCAACAAATATTTTCTGAGAATGAGTGGAAGAAGCATCCCACTGAGGACAGCAGGTTGTGAAAAAGTCAGTTTTTGTAATCCTTATATTTGTTTTGTGAATTTCACCTCAAATGAACTTTCTGATTCACTGAAAGTATTTGTCTTCTAATTTTCCTGTGAAACTCAGTACTGTAGCAAAGCCTAATAGAAAATAGTCGGATGGAAAAGATGGTGGTTTTAAATGTATATACATAAATTTGGGGCCCTTGTCCTGTTTTTAGGCACTTTTAGATAGACAGTCCTTCATTTTTTGAATGTAGAACTTGACAGAGGAAATGACCATCAGAAGAGGGATATTCTTCTACCTTGACTGCCTCCCTTATCTCATGGTGCTACTGCTAAGCTCTCCCTTACTTGACTAGAGATCATGTAAGCTAAGTGCTCTTTAAGTATGGATCAAGGGATGCCTTTTGATTTGTGTAAAGATCAAAGAATCTGTTGATAAGTCTTCAGGAGCTGTTTGTAATAGCTTCTATCCTGCACATACATGTGCATGTACCCTTCCCCATCTCCCCTTTCCAGTTTCGCTCTCTCCAACAAAGGGTGGTGGAGGACATGAAAGGCAAGTGAAAATACCTTGAAAGGGCTCCTAACAAATCATGTCTGAGCTAGCTGCTGTGCAGACTGATGCCCAGAGCCTATGAGGTCACTGTATGTAGCTTTGAGTTAACAGGGAAGCTGTGCAAGACAAAGAGTTGTGGTCATTGTTGCAGAAAAATGTATGTCAGAAGGGATTTCAGAAAATATGTGCATTCAGGCAGAAATGGGTCCTTTCCTTCTGCTGCTATTGAAGAGAGCTGCTGTCAAAGAAGGAAAATGCTGATAATGTGGGCCCTTTGTCAGTAATAACTAGCTTTTAACCCTGACTTAACTTTGTCCACTGTCATCTCTTCCGTTCTAAAGATCAGTGTTTTGTGGTGTTTGTAAAGCTGATAAAGGCTGTGACAATATCAGGATAGCTGATATGACTCACCCTCTTTAGAGTCTCTTGGTGGATTGTACTTGGAAGCAGACCTGCTGCAACACTGTGCCACTGACTTGCTTTGTGGGAGGATCTAAGTGCTGTTGGAGAAGGTGATGCTCTTAAGTCCTACAGGCTTACAAAGCGGTGTCAGAATATCCAGGAGAAATTTCTCTTGGCTAACATCTGCACTTAACTTTACAGGAAGACATTTGTAGGGGAAAGAATTTTTCCCCACCGTGAAGAAGAAAAACTTCCAGAATTTTAATTCCGCATCTCTAAGATGCTTAGATTCATAGAATCTAAGATTTATAGAATCATACTGTAGAATTCTTTCTTGCTAACCAAGCAACTCTGAGGGGGAACAGAATTTCATAAGCCACTCCAAGCAATTAAGAGAAGTTATCTTTTGGCATTTTGGGGAATTTGTCAGTCTGGCAGATTTTGATTGAGAGGTTATTTTTCAGGAATTGGTCACAAAATTTTAGGAGAAGATAGCATTGTTGAATTACTTAGCTTTCTTCCATCATAAAAATAAAACAAAACAAATAAACTGTAAGGCATCTGTTGTTTCAACCGAGATATTGGAATATTTAGAAATTGTCAACTATGGCAGAGTCATTCTGTGCTCAACTGTAGTGCTCCACTTGGTAACTTAAAATAATAATCATATTATTAAAATTATTTTCAGTGCCTTCTTCTGAAATTACTAATTGTTAGCAATTAGCTTACAGGATAAATCACTCCCTAGTACTGTGTCAGCAGCTCTGTGCTAGTCTTTAGCTGAGTGTAACTCATCCTGTTAAACAGGAGGATGTTTAATCCTAAAGAGAACTGTGACAATGGACCCTTAATGGCTTCACTTATGATTCCTTGGAGGCAGTGTCAAGAAGCTCAGGTCATCAAACCTTCTTAGTGAAACCTGTAAGTTGCCTGATAGAAAAGGAGTTTCTGACAAATGGGGATGATTTTTGTCATCAGATTTCTCTTGTGAATGACTCATCCTTTCTCATAAATATGTTTGGGTACAGAGAATAGGAATCCAAAAATGGACAGCAAGGCATGGAAGGAAGAAAGACGAATCATAGGCCATAAGTTCTCCATTTGTTTCTGGCTTAGAGGACATGCGGTCCTTGAGTTAGACAACTATAAGTTTTTATACCTGTGTCTTCAGAAACTTGTGTCTTGATTTTTGAAGCAGACAATCTGTGGTAGGTCTGCTATCATGCAGTGCCACACTGTGCCACTTTAATTAAAGTATGTGCCTCAATTATACCAGGTTCCTCAGCTCCCCGTGTATAAAAAGACAGCTACTACTTTTTTTTTTTTTTTTTCCCTGTTATGTTGCAAAAATAAAATAATACTAATTAGGGATTATGATGTGCTCAGATGTAGTTTTATGCATCTCATCAACTTAACCATTAAGGGGAGCACTTGGCAGGCAGTTATGACCTTGCTTTTTTCTTTTAAAGTTGCTAGCTGTTAAAATAATTTTTCAAGACACTAGCTATTTTAGAGATTTTAGAGTTTTATTGCTCTGTCAGCTGTACAACTCAGACAATTGTAAGCTCGCATACTACTTCCTTTAGCAGTTATACTGGTCACTGGAAATGAGGAAAAAAAAACACTGGAGGTTTTGTGAAATGAGATGATATCAGTTTAAACTTCTAAAACACGGAAAGGATTTATTACCGCTATAATTAAATTATCTGTTTATTTTTTTCTTCCTGCTAGCAAAAGAGCATTATACTAAACAACCAAACAACAAAAAAACAACCTTCCTTGTTATTTCATAATTTTTACTGGAATTGCACTTCTGTACTACAAGGCAAAATTTTCTGTACATTCTTCTAATCTTCAATAACGCAGGGGTTTGAATTTTGCATGGATTCACTTTAGAGGTGGTTCACCCTGATAAGACAAGGACAATTTAAGTGTACTAGGCATATGTGTTATGTCTAAATTAATTAAAAAATACTTTAAGAAGAGCTATCTGCTTTTGGGGATATAAATTTATTAAATCTATCATCTGTGTTGAGAAGTCTGGGTTCAGATTTGAGTGATATAAAATATTAATTCAGTTCAGGCACGTGTCCATGACACAAGTTTTATGCAAAAACCACACTAGAAAACACTTGAGACTCAGATTTGTTTAGGAATGATTGTAAATTATGTAAGGTGTCAAACATGATGAACTTACAAAGTTAGCTCTAATTTTTCAATTATTTCTTCATAGAATTATTTTGAGTTATATGTATGAGAAACATGTATTGAGGAAAAACTCTTTAGAAATGTTTGATATTAATTGGATTTGCACATGAATAGAAGAGTGCCAGCTGCCTTCTCATTACAAAAGGATTCACATTTTAAGATGACTAGAACAGATATAACTGGAAAATTCTGTTTTCATGACATCTTAAATCAAAGAAATGAACTCTAGTCAAGTGGGCATTTATTAATGGCTCAATCAAATTATATATACAGAGATATGATTAAGTAAAGTTTGAGGAAAATGGGAATGGTCTATCTTACACAATTATTCTTTCAATACATCAATGTCAGACTATATTTGATGTTTCAAGTTAATTTGCAAATTGTATTATTTTTTCAGTGTGATTACATTTTTTTGCATTTCGTTGTCTTTCTTTTATTCAGGCTTTTCTTAGAAAAAAATGAATGCAATTAAGTAAAAAAGTTTTGAGAACTATGAATGCAAAAATGAACCTGATTTCACTTTCTAGAGAAAAACATCAAAAAACAATTCTGAAACTTGATTCTACTGCAGTGAAGGAATCTATAAGAAAGCGAAAATGTTTGAATGTAACTCACTCTGGATTTTATACTGCTTTGGCTACATAATATAATGTTTATGTCAAGTCAAAGGTTGGTTATTCACTTGTATGTGTATGCAACTGTACAAAGCGTGTATAGAAGCTAGTCTGAGGGGATGAACAAAAAGGCAAAATAAGAAAGGGCACCTTTGAATTCCTAGTATTCTCTCCATGAGATTGTCTGTGTCACAGCATTTGTTACTATGCATACATTGATAAAAATGCTGAACCTGTGTGATTCTTGCATAACTTATACAATGGAAAGTATCATGAGCTCAAGAATGTAAATAACAACAACGACAACCTTATAAGGAGGAAAGAAAGCACTTAAGTCAGCTGGTCAACTAAAAGAATATATTGTGTTCTTTTAAAACTCTGACAGCTAAATTCAACTTTAACTTTGCTTCTTAATCAAGAAATTCTTAGGAGGAAATTCTTTCCTATGAGGGTGGTGAGGCCCTGGAACAGGTTGTCCAGAGAAGTTGTGGATACCCCATCCCTGGAGGTGTTCAAGGCCAGATTGGATGAAACCTTGGGCAACCTGGTCTAGTGGTGGCATCCCTGCCCATTGCAGGAGGTTGGAACCAGATGATCTGTAAGGTCCTTTCCAACCCAGGCTGTTCAATGATTCTATGAAGTATGTAGCTTGATTTTTTTCTCTGTTAGGATTTATATTACTAACGATAAAGTGATGCCATAAAAAAAGCTTCTACTACCTTTTCTCCTAGATATTCTGGAGCACCTTCTAGTCAGATGCCTTGGCTGACAGACCAATTCTGAAGGCCACAACCTTGTGCTGTACTTGTTAGAGACTGAAAGAAGAAGGAATCCATTCTGCAGACTAGGTGGTAGAGAGCCACTATAATTTTCAGCTCAGGGTGCAGATATTCTTACTTTAACTTATTCATAGTTTTGCCTAGCATCTTGGCAACTTCTAAATAAAGACAGTATCAAAAGTAAAGCAACCAGCAAATAGCATGTATTTCATTATCTTTTTTTTTTTTTTTTTTTTTTTTTTTTTGGATTTAAGAAGAGCTCCACCCCTCCCTACCCCCCACCCACCAATAACAATGTTCTTTTATGGTTTGCTCCTCTTCTGCATATTGTTCAAAACTGTACATTGGATTAGGGTCATGGTGTCTTTCCAATTTCACACATAAAACAGGATAAAGTTATACTATGGTGTCAGTAATTCCATGTCTCCACTTCATGGACTGGATATCTTTTTGCATGGATTTTTGTCTTTTTCTTCTGTTTCCATCATCCTTGTGTCATGACTACTTTTCTTTAAGGCAGATTGCTACAGTCCACATAAGTCCATTTATCCCTGGAAGTCTTCAAAAGACGTTTAGATGTAGAGCTTGGGGATATGGTTTAGTGGGGACTGTTAGTGTTAGGTCAGAGGTTGGACTCGATGATCTTGAGGTCTCTTCCAACCTAGAAATTCTGTGATTCTGTGATAAGGAGGATCCTCCAGACACAACTTTGCATTGTGTCAGTCAGTCAAGATATCCTACAGTGTGGGTAAATGGAGTTGAAGGATCTGAATGAAAAAGTCTAATGGTTCAGAATAAATCCAGTTAATGTCTCTGAGGAAATAACTCGTAACTTGCTCTTGCCACAGTGTCCTTAGGAAGTCAAGGACAGAGGCCTTCTCCTGTAGGCAGTCAGTGTACTTATCTCTCTAAAGGCCCAACATCTCCATTGTCATAATTTATATCTTATAATTAGATGGCAACAATTAACTGAAATTGCCTTTCCAATCAGCTGCATATCGTCTTCAGTTATCTGAATGCATTTACAGAATATATTTATTCTTTCTTAGTCATTTCAGACTGTTAGTAAATTATTCTTTAATAAGGTATTTACTTTTAAAAACCTCTATTCAGTACAGACAAATTTCATACACATTGTTATTTTAAAATTTATGCTTAAGTCCTATAGATTGTACTGGCTTTGAATCCTTTACATACATTTCTAATTCAATAGCCCAAAGACTAAAGTGCTGCATCTGGGCCTAGGAGTGAATCTAATGAATTATCCTGTAGCTATTGAGATAGAGATAATGTCTTAATTTGTTCCAAACTAAACTGATGAACTGGGGAGATGGCCTGAATTGAACTAATGAAAATTAGTAGAGACATGGTTGGAGAAGCTGGCATACTTGTCCTGTTCATGTGTGTGTGGCTGTCAGAAGTTGATTTCAAAGGGAAAACAGAAATGAAGAATTCTAAAATGAAACTTCTCTAGAAAGTTAATGTAAGTAATTTTTAAATTCCCTGCGAGTTAAGAGGGTATACACAGAGTTGTTTCTGAAGGGTTGCCTAGATGGCATTGTTGGTCAAAGAAAGATGTAGCTGATCAAAGTTTAAGTTTCTCCTTGCAAGTTAAGCTGTTTCTCTGAAAAGTATTTTGTTTTCCTGAGTTTCTATTGCTTTATGCATCTCTTCTGTGACTTCCTGCTTTCTACAAAATATGAAGTACTGTATGGATTTAATAATACAAAAAGTCTGCCTTCCCTCCCTCAGCCTTGACTCTTCCATAAATTGCAGTGTATCTTTTATCATTTTGATTGTTATGGGGAGGGGGGATGTGTCTGTGTGTGGGTAAGCATAGGGAACACTTGAGAGCTGAAGATCATTGCATCTTTCTAATCTAATATTTAAAGATGAAAATGTCATAACCTGTAAGATGTGAGTTTACAACTGAAGTGCTGTGGACAGATTTGCTCCTCTATTTCTTTCAGTACATTCCACTTCATTATATTCCACATTGTCAGTGTTTATAGATTGCTGCCTTAGGTATTATGCTTCAAAAGTCTTTTGAAATGGAAGCCTCTTGAGGGTGGGTTTGATGATTTCACACTGCTAAAATACTTCAGTACAGAGTTGACTCTGCAGAGAAGGCAGTAATGCTTTAGAAATGTTGACAAGCTTGGGAACAGCAATGAAATGCAAATTGTTCTTTAAAGGAATGGGTGTTTGGAGAACTATCTTGAAAGAAAATCTAGGGGGAGAACTTCAATTGGGAAGCAGAAGAGTTTTAATGTTAGGTGACAATTGTAAAAAATGGAAGGACAGGTAGGTGAGACAGAGAGGGGATGCCTCACAGAGGGCAGTTTCACAAAACAATCCAACAGCGCAATCTGAAAGAATGGACAGTAGTTTCCCAAAGTGAGGACCAAAGCTTTTAATGAACAGCTGTCAGTATAAGTCATGTCAATACCTGTATTTTTTCAGTATACTGTAACTGACTGGGATTAGACCTCAATTTCATGTGAAATACTCAGATACAAAAAAAAAAAAACAAAAACAAAAAACAAAAAACAAAAAAAAAAAAAAAAAAAAACAAAAAAAAAACCATCACAACAAACATAATAAAACAGGTTACTGCCATTGTAGCACCAACCATTGTAGCACCAACTATTTCACAATACAAGGTAATCTGGGTGGGCTGACCTTACTGACGTAAAAACCCTTGAAGATCACAGACAGAAGGAGATGAGAAAATAAACCCTCATGGTTTCAAGGCTAAATCCTGGCCTGTTGTAAGAAGGGGGAGGCTAAATTACATATTAAGTGTTCAATATCTCTAGGCAGGCATGAGCCTGAAGAAGATGAAGCAGCAAATCCATTCTAACACACAAAATTACTTCTGCCATGAATTACTTGACAGTTACCTTTTGCTTCTGTTCTGACATAAATTGAAAGTAATGTTTAATTATCTCAATATCCCACTATTAATGAAAATTTCAAATACCTCTAAGAAAAATTGCAAGGGAGGAAACCGGTTTTGAAAAGAAGTTAACTAATCAAAATATTTTAATCCAGAATGTCTTGCCCATTAACATTGTTGCTTAATGTGTTAAAATGAAAATGTCAATTTAAACTAAATTTGTATGCAGACTAATGCGATAGCCTTTCATTTTATCTTGAGTTACAATGGCTTCACATGGACTTACAGCTCCACTGAAATACCAAACGACGGTCCAGCTTCTGGCCCCACTCAGTTACCTGTTCGTGTACAGGCACTGAAAGCATGCAGTATAGCAGGGATGTGAGGGCACTATTGGGCCTTGCTGGCTGCAGCTACCCTCCTGCCCCAGCCCGTGGCCCAGGACCCCACTTGGGCCCAGCTACACTGTAGGATGGTGTCCAGCTCCCATCCACCAGTGTGCTCCACCAAGTCAGGCCCACCATAGGGGTGCCCTCCTACAGGCCCTGGCCTTGGCCATCCCCAGGGCTCCCCCAGCTCCTGGCCAGTCCCACAGCACATGGCTCCTAGTAGCCCAGCCCCAGGGAGCTGCAGGCCCTCGTCGTGCCCTGACATTGTCTTAATTAAGTCTCACAGAACAGCCGTTCGGCAGAAAAGAGCTGATATGGACATGCTGCTAACGTGAGATGAAATTAAAGCTATAGGCCCTACTCGCAGTTCCTCACTATTCCTTAGCACTGAATGTCATTCTCAGTGTTAGCATCTTGTGTTGTGTAAAACAGCCGTCTCTTATATCATGAATTCTAATCACATCACCCTGAGGAGGAGAGAAACAAGTATGTGGGTAGTGTTGAAAAAAGAAAGTCACAGTATCAGGGGAAAAAAAACTCTCCTTTTCAGTCTGCACCTATGGTGTTTTATGGATGGATCCATTATGATTACATTGGGTGCTCTCTGATGACTTCCTTTCTACTCAGGCTTAGGACAGATTGTATTCAAAATAGGTGATAAAGAAGGGTCATTTTTAGAAACCTGAATCTATTTTTGTTCTAAGTCTCTACAAGCCATTTTGGTTTTGAACAAGTTAATATGAAAAAAGAGAATGTTCAAAAAATACATAATGTACGTGAAAACTAGAAAGCTACTATCAACCTTTATGTCACAGTAGCATGTAATTCCTGCTATTACACAGCTTTTCTCTAAGAAGTTTTTTTTTTTTTTTTTTTTTTTTTTTCTTTTTAATAATATTTAAAATCAGATCTCTGTTGTTGGCTTTTAGGCATTTGCTGAGTGAATCTATTTAATTTCAGTATAGCAGATATGGGGGTCTGCTGTGCACTTTTCTGTGTATGTGCCCTGGAAGGCCAGGAGGCAGTTATTCTGCTCAAGGCTCTCATGTAATGAATGCAGAAGCTAGAACAGCATGTGTTCATTGTTAATTGTAAACAGATGGTGAAGAAGCGCTGTACCCCTAGATTTTGACTACTGGAGTATAGTGGACTCCTTTTGCAAACTACAATAACTACTAATCAGTGTACTGCCATTAATCCAAACTTCATCTAATCATTTTAAAAGTTCTTGTGATATCTGAAAATCAAATCCAAATTCAGTGAAATCCCTGATGTGCCCTTTCTATTTCTCTTTCTAATCCTTTTTGGTTTCTAATTTCCTTAAAAAGTGATACAAGAAGTAATACCTCAGTTAATAAGGTATATCTAAGGCAGAATTTTCAAAATTTTCTCTCTCTCCCTTTAAACTTAGTGGCCATTTGATAGGTGGAGAAAGATGTGTAATTTTATGAATATTGCTCATATTTTTTTCTAAGAGTTGCACAGACATTTTCTTCATTGTCACTTCAGTGAAAGATATTTATTGTTTGAAATAGGCATCTCTCGTGGTTTTCCTTGTAATTTTAAAACCAATCACAAAGTATCTCTCCACTGAAATTTCTTCAACGGATTTGGTCCTCTAGAGATGACAATTCTGTTGTTGTGTTATAGCTCCACTCTCCCCCCTTCCCCCTCACCCCCTCCACCAGTTTGAGAACTGTTCTGCTTTTTTTGTTTGTTTTAAAGTTTAAAGCTTTTGTAAAAATCCCTTATGTTTAAATCTTGTTACCTCTGAAATTTTCTCTGGTTACTGTTAGTGTAACTAAACACAAAATGTTGGCTTGTAATCTGTTAATCTGTCACCTGTAATGCACCATCCCCAAAAATATATGGAAGTAAGAGAAAAATGATGAAAAGGGATCTCTATGGCTTAAAAACACAGCTGAGAGCATTCCACATAACCTGCCATTAAACTGAATGCACAACTAAATTTAACATGTATTTTACTAGTAACACTTCTCTGTAAAATTACCCACTTTTAACAATAGTAAAGCAATTTCAATAGAAGTTTCATTTACTTCTTAGTAATTTATTTAAATGGGTCATGAAGAAAAGAAAATCACTGCAAATTTCAAAGTGAAGCAGCCAAGGTAAAGAGACTACTTCACTACTAGCAATACTCTGCTAATGGATTGGGTGAAAAGGTGTGCAGTCACATTGCTTTAGTTGTCTTTGTATGGCCATTCATTGTAATTGCACGTTACATGGGAAAAGAATGTAATTATGGATGGTAAGGTTAATTGTACAAAGCACATTTATTAAATATGTCAAAATAGACAAAACACCTAAATCTTCAATGCTGCAAAATTGTCTCATTCTATGCTTTAGAATCTCTCTGATTTTGAAATATAAAAGAAAGTAAAATAATGGAGGAAGGAAGAAGGACAATAAAATTAATGCTAATGAGAGTATTATTTCAGAAGTGTGGAAAACTGCTCCCATCCTTGATTTATCAAACTGTGCTGCAAGAAGAATTCCCATTTGAATCAGGAGAGAAGTCAAATTATTTTATTTATTTTTTATTTTTTCGTGGTGGGAGGGAACCATAAGAGATTAGGGCTTGATGGAGCTTTGAGCAACCTGGTCTAGTGGGAGGTGTCCCTGCCCATGGCAGTTGGGTTGGAATTAGGTGATCCTGAAGGTCCCTTCCAACCCAAATCTTTCTATGATTCTAAGGGAGGCTGTTCTTTTTCCTCCCAGAGATACTACTGACAGTTTCACAACAGACTGCTGTGTAAAATTTGCCAACTGCATGATGTGCCAATATGCTGTTGGTATATAACCCTCTCAGGGCAAACCTCCCTGAATGACCTGAAATAATGGCATGGTATCCGTGGTGATCAAGCAAGTAGGGGTTGCTTTTACCAGTTCTCTTAGGCAATGCCAGAAACGTTTCTCCGTTTCTCAATTGTAGCTGCTGATGCTGCCCAAAGGGTCATGCAAATAAAGTGACCCTCTTTTCTTCTGAGATTATTCTGCAATATTGCCATTCTGACACTAAGCCACTCAGATGTGGGGAAGGAGATTTTATGCTGTTGCTGTGTATCATTCACCTACCTTGCAAATAAGTAGAATATTTTAACCTGGGAGCTGTTAAGTAGTTTACCAATGTAGCACTACATCTACTTAGGAGCTGTACAGAAAAACAGCTTTGAATTAAAGCCGAAGACTGTGAGGAAGCTAAATGAAAGGGAAGGAAAAGAAGACAGAAATCTATTTTAGAAAATGTAGATTCTGAATTCAAGTGTATCATTCAGGTACCTATGACATGAGCAGGTGAAAATGTGATTGTGTAGTATGATAACAGTTCTCTTTATGTAGTAGTACTTCTCTATCAGATGTGCTCGTGCCTCCCTATTATATTTAGACAAGTACTGCTGGCAATTTTAGGTCCACTTTAGTGAACATGCACGGAGAGTAGTATAAGATGCAAGATAAAAAGAGAGCACTAAGTATAGATACAAGTGCTTTAGTACTGTAAGTCCATAAAAGTGAGTCAACAGAACTTCCTTCTCTTAGCGACTCTTCTTCTTACTTGTGTTACTTTGCATACACTACATGTACAATATCATCTAGAAAATAACAGGATTTTGTTTCTATGGCTAGTTTTACTCCCTTCCTGACGGCATCACATGCATTTGCATGACGTGGGTCAGGGTGAGTTGCCCACGCTCCTGCATGGTTATGTTTATACCCAAAATAACTGGTGTTATTATGTACATACTACCATATGGGTAGGAAGATGGTTGCATTTTTAGAAAATCTGAGACTGACTTAGTATCCTGGAGTCACTTTAGTGCCTTCTCAAATTTTTCCTTTAGTTGTTTATAATTTAAAAAATATGATAGTTTAGAAATGAAGACAAGGTTGTGAATTGCCTTGTCCGAAGTGATGAGTTCACTTTAGAACTGTTCATTTGAGAATGAACAATGATTTTGTGTACACTATTTGACACCTTAAAAGGGCCTGACTTCAATTTTTTGGAAGTATGATTTTGAAATAATTTATGTAGTTATCTCTGAGCACTGTGACTCATAACTTTTGGAGCAATACTGTCTGAAAAGAATGATAATGTCAATTTTTGTGTGTGTTGCTTAAGCACTGAAACGTTTCCTGAAATAAATGATTTGTGAGAACAAGAGAATGTCTGGATGGAGGTGAGGAGAGTGAGCATCTATTGCTTCATCTACTTGCCTACTTTTAAAACAAGCACACTTTTTTTGTTTTGTTTTCCCCACCAAGATATATATTATGGCTATAGATATCACAATAGATGCTTTTTATTTGTTTTATAATATATAATATTTATGCAATATATAATATATAGTATTTATGTGTTTTATAATAAAAGCTCTTTGATAAGTGAAGTGTTTTTCATGACTTTCCTAAGACTGCTGATAACGAGTAAACAGTAGAATTTGGAAAAGAAGTACATGAGAAACACGGCTGAGCTACTGAAAAGAATGACTCAGGGTGCTCACTGCAGAGATCTTGAACAATAATCTGTTCTGTTTTCATTTTATTAGGGCTGCTGCCAGCCAGTCAAAGTTGATGATGTGGATATAGGACTCAGGTTATTTCTGATATAGGGATTTCTGTCTGCTTCTTCCAGGAACAGGTTTGATGGGTGACTCACTCATACTTTAGCCATCTAATGTGGGGGGAGGAGAAGGTGGAGTTTTAAATCTTTGTTGAGCAGGACATTGTCATGTATTTGTTTTACAGAGAGGAAAAAAAGGATGTTAACTTGCTTGCTCTGATGTTCTAGTGAATTTTTTGAGGTACACCTCAGGTGATTTATTTACATCATTCCATGGAGCTTTTTATACAGTTTACAAGGTACTGTTTCCAAACTGTAGCAAGAAGGTTATGCATGAAATTTAAGCTCTAGTGGCAGTTTTTTCCCTGACTTCAGTAGAGTCAAGATCTCATGCTGGATACCACTCATTTTTACCCGCATAGAATGTTGCAATCCCAACAGAGACTGAAGTTTATTGCTAGATTATCATTTACTGTAAGATTCTGTGCTCAGTGGAGTACAGACATTGAAAGGTTTTCATTATTTTAAAGTGATTCTTTTCTTCCTGATGCTCGTAAAAACTCTCTAGGGGGCTTGAAACCAGTGCCAGCTGTTTTCTTCCTATTCTTCTTGTACAGACTTTCTTTCCCTATACCACATACATATTTATTTTATCATTAGGGTTGTTCAGAAGAGTTATCGTAATGTAGATCAAATGGTTGATTAAACCACAGCTGGCTTTTAAATACATTTATAAAACCCCAGCAAGCTTTTATAATAAAACATATAAAGAACCCTATGAATTCTGATAATAAATGTACAAATTAGTGTGGAAATCATTTTTTTTTCATTCTTCTGCATTAAATTTAATAGTGTTTGGGTAGCACTTTTTAGATTAATAGAAATATTGCATAGAAATAGAATAGAAAATATTAGTATTGCTGTTTGCCTAGCCACTGCTCCGTTTCAAAGAATTTTGCTGCAGGAAATGGAACAGGAAGTGTTAGGTAGGAGGAATAGTGGGCTTCAGCCACGTCTACTGTGGCTGCTAGCAATTGGTTGTCTGACAGGCAGGGTTACGTTTTCTGATGTTGTGATAAAATGCTATTTTTAAGACGCCAGATTTGGCCCAAGAATCTGAGTGGGGAATTTATCCCAATAGTTCATATAATCAACTGTGAAAACCTCCAGCTGTCAGTTGTTTTCTGCTTCCCTGCCCATCACAAGCAAGATGCCATCACTAGTCAGAAATCTTCTTCCAGATGGCGTATGTAGCTTTCATTTGAGTCTGCCTGATGACAGTAGCAAATGATTAGACACTCGCTAAGGTAAGCTGCAGCTTGTGACTACTGTTTTCTTGAGTAAATAGAACAAGGTGTTTAATCAAGACAACAAAGTGCCAGAAAAATGTAGCTATGTGAATCTCAAATGTCATTTTACCACAAACGTTATTAGCATAGCGTCTTCATTTGAGCCTGCCACTTCACCAGACTACACCATGTGCAGTACTCACTCTGATGCTCTGCCAGGGAGCCGTGGGAAGGCGCAGACACTACAAGCGACGATATGCGTCATTTACCCACGTGAGAAGTCCCAGTGTCTTCAGCAGGTCTAACTACAGAAGTTAATATATCCCTGCCTCTAGTGTTTGAGTTGGCATTGTAAATTGCCGTTCAGTGTTTGTGAGGACCAGGGCAGGATTCTGAGGTTTGAGCGTCGGCAATTTGAAAAAGGTAGTGGCCATGGGACTGATAAATCTTGATAAAAAAGGCTCCTTTGGATGTAGGTATCTCAGTTTTGCCTTTTTTTTCTTTAGCTCTGCTCCCAGAAAATATCTCACTGAAAGAAGGATGCCGTTGTGTCCCCCTTTCCCTGTGTAGTTTGTCTGTCAAGTAGTCTGTTCTAACAAAGTGAAATAATTGAAGTAGCTGTGCATCTTTGTAGTAATCTGAGCAAGGTTCTCTACAGAGCCTCAGAAGCAGCCCTTGTGCTCTGAGGGGCCAGGGTCAAAGAGGGAGAAGCTGTCGTACATCTGTGAGGCCTTGCAGCAACAGTCAGGCTGGAATGACACTGCTATTATACTTGCAGACCATATAGGCAAATTTTAGCAAAATGTATCTTTTAAAGGTTCTGTTCTTATTTATGCCAATCTGATTGTTTCATCTTTTATTTCTTTCAGACTACATGATCAGCTGCTAAAAGCCTCCTAGATTAGAAAAGCTATAGGTGGGTGGTACCTGACCAAAAGTCTTTAACACATGGTTGGGAATATGCAGGCTTAATCTGTAGCTAGTTCCTCTTCTGGTGCCACTTCATATCTCTTACATTTTTTATTAATAACATTGTCTATTTAAGTAATAGTGCAGGGCTACTTTTTTTTTTTTTTCGTTTCCTGATAAAGACTTCAGTTGAGTGTTCCTGCAGTATAACCTGCTCCACCAGTCAGCTCAAACCTCACTGCAGCTTCTGACATTTTCCCCCCACAAAGTCAGTGGGGAGGTCTGAAGAGAGCCCCTGAACAGTTATTTAGCAAATGGTGTAGCCTTCTCCAAATTCCAACAACTCTGTAATTTAGTGCTGGAGGTGCTTCCCAAAGAGCCAGGATTACTCCTAGGGGTTATTCCCCTCTGCACTAACCTGCACAAACATACTGTGTGTCTTGGTAAGAGTTTGGAGCACAGCTGCACATAATCCCTAGGTTACACAACATGTCCACCTATTGCTTAATACCAGACTGACATATATATGAAAAAAATGTTTTTCCATAAGAACTGGAGAAACAGACTGTGCATAGAGGAAAGATGTACAACCCTAAAACATACTTTTTGGTGGAGAAATAAATATACCTCATGGTATACCTCGAGGCTTTTCACATAAGTACAGTGTGTGCTGATCAAAATGAAGAATGCTTTCAAATTTGGCTCCAAATATTGAAACTAAACTTAGTGGGATTTTGCAGAAATTTTGATGAATTTACAACCTATTTAAGTACTCTCCATGGCTTTTGCTGGAAAATAAATAAATAAATAAATAAATAAATAAATAAAAAGACAAAGCAAGCGTTCCCCAAACTGTTTAATAATTAAATGTGTGCTTGAAATATTTTTTTTTTTTTCCCTGCCTGGCTAAATACATATTTAAGCTGAAAGTTATATAACCCTGTAGAAAAAAATGGCCATGGTTTCAATCTAATCTCAAATTATGTGCAGGCTGGTTGCAGTGAAGATCAGTTAATACAGCTGTTTCAGAGTTACTGCTGTGCGAATGCCCTTTGCTCATCTTGAAGAAATACTGTCTATGAATTGTAAAATACTAGAGCATTGTTTTTGTTTGCTGTTTCCACTAACAAAATTGCATGGTATAGTTGAAGGACAGGCTTGGCTGGCCGGGATCACATTTTGCCTTTGCTTTTGTACGCAGGATGTATGTTATTGTGAGTTGTTTCACTGAGGGCTGAGTATAGTTTAGAGAGTGATTTCTCGATAAAAAGAATTGGCAGAGGAGGGTGAGAAGAAAGGGGAATGTATACTACATGGGTGGTTATAGACTCTTGCAATAATCTAGAAAAGCAGGAATTTAGGATTGGGTTTAACCTTTTTTAGCATGTAGCTAATACATGGAGGAAAGCGTTCTTCACACCACAGCCATAGGGCTGGAAAGCAGGAGGTACATGTAATGCGAAGGCAGAAGAGGAGAGAGGAACTCAAGAATATGCAGCATTGTGGAGTTGGGGAAGAATTGGTGCAGAAACCAGGATTTCCATTTCATAGGAAATGGAAACTCAGTTATATATAAAAGTTATTTCCATTTTGAAGCAGACATATATAACTTGACTTGAAAAAATTTGCTTTGATTTAAAAAGAGCAGGGTGGTTTTTTTCCTATTTCAACTTTCAAAATATTTGAATATATTGCAACAGAAAGGCATTCCAAATGCAAAATCAAAATATCTTTTTCTGGAGTTTGACTTCTCAAATTACCAAGGTCAAAATTATTTTTTCTCTCCAGAATTCTTTCACTGAAACGGTCCCATTTCTACTTTTTTTTTTTGTTTGGTGGATAAACCCTGATGTCTGTGTTCCCAAGTTCAGTAAAATTCATGTGGTACATACACATATCCACGTTTCTCTGAGTCAGCTTGGCCTTAAACTAGTCCAAAAGCCCCAGTAAATATTAACTGAGGCTTCAGTGTTATTATAAGATTCATCCTGTTTCTGGCCATGCCTGTGGAGCTAAAAAGCTGTTAGGAAATCACTTGCACTGAATTGTCACCATTCTTGAGAGCCACATTTGCAGTGCTTGTACCACTGACTTGGGACCAGCCTATCTGCATCTCAGACCATTGCTCTTCAAAATATTTGCCTTTTGTTTCAGACTTCAGACCATTCCCAAGTTTTCTCGATTATAATTCTGACAGTTCGCTAGTTGCTCCAAACAGGATTAGGCATCCACTGGCTTTAAGTTTTCAGAAAATACATGTCAGTATTTTCTCTACTTCATACAACTGTAAATAACTTGATCCATCCTTTCTTTAGCCATGCTGAGTGCTGTTTTCTAGTCACTTAAACTTGTCTTATTTCTAGGAAATCTACTCCTGCAAGTAATTAACAAAATCATCAGTCAAAAAAAGAAAACACAGAAAGACAAAAGGAAAAACCCAGTTTTGATAATGAAAACGAACCCATTTAAATATTTATTACAAACAAAAAAAAATATTTATTACAAACAAACACACAAAAACATAGGAAAAGCCATGGCTAAAGCAGTTTTCTGATGCTGAAAGCTAATTGATTTCTTTTTTATCCTTACTGTGGTAATCCATAGCAGTGAGAAATTAAAAAAAAAAAAAAAAAAAGGAAAATTATGAGATAAAGAATGACCATTGTGCTTTATGAGAAGATGAATATCCACTAATTTGCCTCTTTAAGGTAAATATGCTTACTGTAGTTTTCTGAGTACTTTTGGTTTTGGTTGTGTATTTTTATTGATTACTTTTAATCCGTCTAAAATTTAAGTGTGGTGAATCTTACTGCTTGTGTCTGCTGCCTTAATTTGCCTAGGCATGTGATAACTGTTGCTGCTCCTTAAGCTTCTGACAGGCTTTAGTGTGGCCAAGACATTTGGGTCTGCAAACCCAGACTCTTCTCTTCCAAGAAGACTTGTATTTGCATATCAAGGAAATGGGTACACCTCTGCACTGATTGCTTCCCTTATGCCAAAGACTACCTGATTTTCTGTAAATGGAATGACAGATTAATGCTTGGATAGGTCTTCTGTATTAAAAAAAAAAAAAAAAAAAAAAGTCATCGAGTGTTTCTCATTTACTGTTACAGTCCTAAAAAAGTAGATATAGCACTTCAACACTAACAGTTTGGGTTTGAATTCATACCTAGAGCCACAGATTTGGTTCGTTTCTGTTCCTTCTCAAACTGTTGACTGCAAAAAAAAAACCCACTGTAAACATTTTAAATGCTTTCCTGAGATCTTGCTCAATGTCCTTACTTTTTAAAAATCCAACAATTTGCCAAATGAGGGATTTTAGAAATACTGGCTAAAACAGCTTGACAAGCTAAACATCTTTTAAAATCAGAGTAGGTGGACTTAGTTGACTTACTGCCAGCTGCAGTGAGTGTAAACTGCTGAAGATAAGCAGTGCTATAGGTGCCAGGAATCTGCAGATTCTGAACCCAGTCTCACTTCTGCTATTAAGTAGTGCCCAGACTAAAGCAAGTCATGTCCTCTGTGTCTGTTTTGCTGCCCATGAGTTTACCACAGTATTTACTTCTTTCAAAGACAGAGGTTTATTTTCCTTGAGTTTTTGGGGTGTAAACAGTATGCACGTGTATTTGGCATACATTAAATTGCACACAGCCTCTTAGCAGGAGTGATCCTGAGAGATGCAACCTTTGGGGATTTTATTTCTCAGTGTGAGGACAGAACAGAGTTTTGAACTGCAGAAAACCCGGTAGACTTGGTCTGGCTTCAAAATTTTACTTTTATTATGCTTTCCATAAGCAACTGACTGAAATCATTTAGTCTCTCTCTTTGCCTCTTTTCCACACATACTGTGGTTGGCATTAACATCTCTGAAACAGGGAACTTGGAACTTCCTTCTGGTGATGTTATGATTCCAATTACATCTCAGTTATACAACATAAATGCCTAAAAATACAAATTCTCAAATCTTTCTTTCTTGGGAAAACTTGAGAATAGCAGCAGGGAACAATCAGCACTTCCAGAATGGAAAATTTCAAATACTTATGACTATCCCACTTTTTAATTCTCTCCTTTTCAAAACACTATCATGTGTATTAAGATACTGCTTGAATTATTATCTATTTATTTATTTATTTATTTATTTTGGTTGCTGTTTGTTTTGTTTTTGTTTTAAATGCTGACCCAGTTAAGAATGAAAGTTTCCATTCTTTTTTCTTATTTTCATTATTACCCTGCTCTAAGTGGGGGTCCTTTAAATATTATTCTTTTCTAGAGAGATCACCTGCTTAGAGACTGATGAAGGCCAAACATTTTGAGAATCCAAACAAACTGTTATGAACCAGAGCTAGATGTCTAGTTCACAGAAATCCTTCTCTGTGCCCCACAGCTGCCAGGTGTTTAACAAGCAATTATTTTTCTTTCTAGATTCACAAAAAGTTGTACAAGTGGTTACTGAGAATCTTCTGAAGGAGAAAGTTCTCATTCTTCTGAAACGTACTAACAGCTACCTGTCCTTTGTATTTGTTGATTTTATTTTCATAGAATAATTAAGGTTGGAAAAGACAAAGACTTTTGCCCCAAAGCCAAATATTCTTACTTGATCACATTTGAGTTTGAAGATGGCAATCAAAGAAATATTAACAACTCTTTCCTCTTCAAAACATGCCATTAGTCTATGAACATTATGAAAAACAACAAGAAAAAAACTTACTCCAAACAATGAATATGTTTGAGAGACTACCAAATGATACATTACAAATGTTTTTGTAACCTATCCTCAAAGAATCACAGAATATCCTGAGTTGGATGGGACCCACAAGGATCATAGAGTCCAACTCCTGACTCCAAACAGGACTACCCAAAAATGTCTGAGAGCATCGTCTAAATGCTTCTTGAACTCTGCAGGTCCTTAAATGGAGCCCTGCAGAACACCATTAGTGTTCTACCACTGGTCTCGTGTAACCCCATTTACTAAAACCCTCTGAGCCCAGGCCCTCAGCCAACTGTTCACCCATGCATTTGCTTTTCCTTAATCCCTACCCAGGGCATCTCAACTGTGTCATTGCTAACTGGAAGATCTATACAACCCAACAACCTCTAGAATACAGTCTAGCATAATATCTAGAACTGAATCCAGAAAAGCCCTAAAATTGGGTCTAGAATTTCTGGAGAGTCTCTCTGAAAGTACAGCACAGTTGTAGTATCACTTGCAGCAAGAGTTAAGAAGATGTTCCACATTTCATAGCTTGAAATTTAGCAGAGAGATTCCTGAGAAGAAGGCTCTGCAGGATGTGGCCATCAGACCAAGGCAGTGGGAAGGATTCCCTGGCTCCTTGCTGTCTCTTGGGTCTTCCTTGAATATTCCTGTCTTTGTTTGCTGGGCTCATCTTGCTTCAGAAGTTTGAAATTGTTTACAGCTAAGGTGGAAGACTTGTAACACAAGCTACCGACTGGGTAAGATAAATGCAGAAAAGCAGTAGTAATGATCACTTTTTTTGGCCCACAGTTGAGAACCATTACAAAAGGGAACATGTTGTAGTCCATTTGGACACATTTTCTTGTTTTGCTACATTTTGGAAGAACGTTACATCTCCCTGTGCACCTAAACTTTTATATTCCAACCACCATATTTTTAAAATGGGCAATTTTTTCTTTTTGATTAAAATATAATCTGAAGTATTTCCCTTCATCCCAGCAAAGCATCTGAGCCCTCCAACCTAGAAAGGTCTTACAACAGAACATTCTTATATAGAAAACATCTTGGTGGCTATATTGGATAGATTTGAGTCAATTAAGATAAGTGAACAGCTTTTAAAATACAAACAAAACTTTTTAGATTACCAGAACTGCACTTGTAAATAATGCAGGAATATAGATGCTATGGAAGTGTGAGGAAAGCACAGAGCTTGGATTAGATTTAAAAACAAAGAAACAAAAAAACCCAACAACCATATTTCTTATGCTAAAACTGTATTACTTTCTGTTTTCAGTAATGCATAATAGATATCCAGGGACAGTTTCATTTGTGCTGTAACTCTATTAGTTTCAAAAGCTTGCAACAGAGATATATCTGGCCCTTCATACTTAGTAACAAAACACAATAAAAATCTGTTTCATATTTTGAAATAAAATGGATAAATAAAATGAATTCCATGAAAGAAATTTGCATTTATATAGCTCTTCTCATTGACAAAGGATCTCAGTGATTTGCTGATAGCCACATAAATTTCTAAATAAGAATACTTTTTTGGATTATTTCTGCTTAGATGTGTCTTCTGAATCACCAGAACTTCAGGCTACTGCATGTTAACTGTGTCATATCCCAGTCTAAACCCTTACAAATTAGGAACTGGATTGGACCCCCTCCAGTGCTGGTTGAAGCCTTACTCAGAAGAGTAATCCTGCAGCATTCAATGAACCTACTCACATAGTAGGTGAGTAGTGTGTTAAAATATGGTAGAGCTTATACCTATACATCTGAGGCCATCCATGCAAGCTTCTTTATAATTCTTACCTTTAAATTTAGAAAACCACAGTGTGTAATCCTACCAGAAAAATATTAGCTCATTTTGCATCTGCAGCCTAACATGTTCTCATGTTCTGTAAAAAGCATCTCCTTTTTTTCTTTTTTTTTCTTTTTTTTTTTCTTTCCTGAGCCAGAACCAGCATCATCTGTCTGGTGGCTATATGAAAAGCTTATCTGGTTCATTTTGTGTTCATCTAAAGTTGATCTGCTTAATTATTTCTTCCATTAAACAGCCCACTGCTGCTGCTTTCTGGTTGGAAAAAGTGTCAGTGTTACAGGAGAGAGCTTTTCTGCTCAGAGGCGCTGGGATTAGAAGAACAATCGCTTTGCTGTTGGAGATTTGTGTTTGGAGGCAAATTGTTTCTGAGCATGAAGGAACGTTTTTATGCTGACACGTACCCATGTTATGCACTAACGTCAGGCTCTGGGCTGGCAACAGGTAGTCCAATGGATCAAAACTGTTGGTTTTAGATAAATAAGACATCTAGCATTATTAGAAAACAGAAGGCAGCATGTAGCAAGACATGTCAATTTAATGACATTGTTTGAAGTAAAGCTGACTTCTTAGAGGTACGCTGTGCAGCAGTCCCTGGAAATAGACTGTTTGGGTGGGCAAGAAAATAATTTGATGCCTTCATTTTTCAAGTCACTGTGTCAGCTTGGATGAGAGCATAATAAAATGGAGAACAAAGGCAAATAAGGTCTTTGGGATCTCTGGTTCTTTGGTGTACCAAGAAGCACAAAGAATCAAAATTAATGAACTCTTTGACAGCATAACAAACTTGCCTCGTGGCTGGCTTTGGATCACAGCTACAGCTCTATTTCGTTGAACGGCTTTACTGAGTAGCCAGTGGGATTCAGCTTCTGCTGTCATTCTGAAGATATCTGAGCTACACAGACAAGAAAACGTGCTGAAACCTGGTTTATTATGTGACTCCTAGAGAGTTTTGACTTGGTTCAACACTTTGACATGCGGGAAATGTTAAGGAATAAGCTGAGTACTCCATCCTTTCATTTATCTGATGCTGTTATTTTGGAACTCAGATTAGCCCAAATTGGATCGTGTCTCCTACTGTGAGTCATTTGCTTTGAAAAGGTCTCTCTGAGCTGAAAACCCAGTGACAAGTCTAGATTTTGGGTCATGTGTTCCTTTTGGATAAACGGGCTTCTGCTTCCCACAGGAATCGGTAGTAGTAGGAATTAATAAATGCCTCACATTTCAGTCCTGAAGTCTTTAATTTCAGAAATTATAGAAAATCTGAAGACAAACTAATTTCTTTGGAAATTTGGAGGGAGAAGTGATATAAAAAATTCCAGAGCTAACCTTTTGCAGAGATTTAAAGCACAGAAAAAGGAACAGTACAAACCAAAGTCACTCCACTGGTGCCTTCACCTTCCAGGCGACTGTAAAACAGAAATGTTGATCTTGGGACACTTAACGCTGAACAAAGCCAGGCTTCGCTTGGAATGACTGTGATTTTGCTCTAACAGATTCTTTCTTTCCACTTGTGATTAAAGAGAAGTAACTCTTCATAGAAGAGTTAGGCTCCTCCTTCCCTGACACTGCCCATGCCCCCACCTGTTACCCTCAAGCAAGGGAGCTGCTAAAGCTGCTGCCGAAGTTCCCTCCTAATGTAAAAGAGGTTTGTGTGGTGGATGCACAGCACATTCCACCCAAAGATGTGTGATGCTGAGGAAGAAGACTATAAATCCCCTTAAAACAAGGACAGTATCAAATTGCAAAAAGGAATTCCAAACAACAACAAAAGCGAGATTGAATCCATTTGGTCTGTAATTCGGCATGCTACCAGACCAGAAAGGTACAAAACTTTGCCAAACACTTGATGAGTTCTGCTTACAGCGTAGGCATAATAAAAATTCTGATGCAAGTTGCCTACTTTCTTCCAGAAAGGCATTTGTTTCATGCACACCTGTGCTTCAAAGATGATTTCATTGCCAGGCAACCCTTGTGTTTCTGCTAGAGCACTGGGGAAAAGCTTTATTTCAAGGTAAGAAAGAAGAATGTGTCAAGTGAGGGTGACAGAATTGTTGTAGGTCAAAGAGTTAAACTTACTTTGATTCCATGCTTAGTGGGCTTGGGGATTTTTTTCTAACTTCTGAGTACACTGTGCTGTGTGAGGGCAGCTCTGCACTAAACAGAACAAATATATACACCTATGGTCAGTACAAGCTGTAACTTTCAACATCAGGTTAACAGGAGTGTCCCACTGCATCACGCAATGCCCTTCTAGGACCACAGTTCATTAGGGCAGCACACACTGGTGTTCTCAAGTGTACCGCCTGCCCTGAATGGGCAAAATTTGCAGCTGAGATAAGAATAAGCTCATCACAAGTAGCAATGACAGCAAGAATAGAAAAATTATAAGGTGAGGATCTCATTTCAGGAAATTAATTGTGTCAGGACATTCTTAACTTTTTTACAGTTTTTTACATTCAACGAAGCATATACTTAAATGCTTTCCTGAATTGAGGTCTAACAAATTTACACTTCTGTCATATTGTTAATTATGTTGGGTTTATTTGACTCTAAAATGCATGTTCCATTTGAGTATGGTTTGATACACTAAATGAAATATTAAGTGACTGTTGGCACTTGGAGCTTCATCTTTGTGGATTTCTGTAGTGTATCTTTCTCACTGAACATCTGTTGTCCGTAGGGTGTGCATGATTAATTTCTAATAGCGTTACAAGTAGGTAGGCTCATGCTTTGGGAAAAGAATAAAGGTCTTTCTTTTCCAATAGAAATTTTTGTGGTTTTCTGCATAGTTCCTAATGGGATTCTTGAACTTGATACCAGAGACTTTGGAACAGAATATAGAAATATTTTATAAATTTCCTACTTCCCTATGTAACAAATCTGTGCCAATCAAAGTCTTAAACCAATTCAGTATGTTTTGTTTCTTTCATGGAACATGTGCTGAGGTGGTGGTTATAATTTTTAGTTTTTCTAGGCTGACCAGTAACATTTTTGGTTTGGAAAGTGTTTTCTGAACTCTGCTTGCCTGGATTATAAATGTGGCATCATCTCGCTTTAGGAAAATGTAATCTTTTAAAAGATTGAAGAACATTACACAAGAAATCTTGAATCTGTGGTTCTGGCTCACCATTATGATGTAATTTGTGGCAAATAATGGAAAACATAGAAAGATAGGCAAAATAAAAGTAGTAGTATTTCCTTAAGTAATTTTTAGATTGAGATTTAGAGGAGGGTGGTCTGTAGCTTTTCTATCATTGGGGCAATTATTAAACCCGGTACCTCTTGCATAAGATGTTTTTTAATGTATACAAAGGACAAGAAATGAAGACTGAGATGTACTGTCAGTTTCCTTGGATTAAGATCTAATTTTGAGAAAGAGAGAAAATAGAGTATTTTCCTTCATAAATGTATGAGAGAATTATAGTTATAATTAAGGAAATAAAATTCAAAACAAAACATTTCAAAAAGAAAAATAATAGTACTTACATTGGTGACATATTCAATATCCTTCCAAATATTACATTCCCTGGGAAAATCTGCCAAATCTAAAAAATTATCCACTATCACTTGGCCAATCAAGTCATGCCTGGAGAATCTGTCAAAGTCATACACTGAGAAATGGAGTTTCCGTGCATTCAGATCATTGTATGGGACAGTAAATAAAAAAACTTCATCAAATACTGGATTTAGGGTTTTTCTATGCACTTTAGTCTGGTGTTTTGTTTTCCTGTCAGGAAGCAGATAAATCTTCACATATGGATCCGAAGTTCCAGAGAAGTCCTTTGCTGGCAGGTTGATGGCCTTGTGTATCTTCACAATCAGCTGCTCTAAATCACAGTCATATTTCAGAATAAAGTTCAGTTTTCCACATGCCTTGCTATTACTCCTCCGGCCATCATCTGTGTCCACTGATCTTTGTTTATATAGCTCTGGCTTAATGCGGCCAATTCCTGTCAGTTGCTCCTGTTTCTGAACCTGCTGGATGTTGAAGTCAGGGTTGGAGAGGTTGAGCTGTCTCCGGATTGAATTATGCCTTAAGTGAAAATAAAAGAATTGAAATAGGTTGTGTTGATGACCATAAGAATCTGTACATACACACCAAATATCTTGTTTTCATTTGGTGTGTTTTTGTAAGGTACAACAGGGTCAGATTTGTACTTCCTAGTGTTATAAAGTATGATAACTAATAATTGTCTCAAGCTAGTGGTATGCACTCTCCAAACCTGGCTGAAGAAAGTAACAAATTTTAATTCATGGACATTGCAAATCCAAAGAATCTGCTATATTACATTGTATAATGTAATATGATAAGAACTATAGCAGTTCTTATCAGTTACTATTTTCAGCTGAATCCTTTATGAAATGCTTATGAAATGAGTTACATTATGTAAATGGCAACAAGATCTGGCCTAGTATACCTGTTGAGCTTGCTGATTTCTGGTGTTAAGATGAGGATGGACACAGAAGACACTTTTTGACATCTCTCAATTTCTCATTGATCTGTGCTACTACCTCATTTTCAAGTGAACTGTTCTCATCTGAGATGGTTGGTTGACCACACCATCAATTGTTTTGTTTTTATTTTTTTTTTATTTTTTTTTTTTCCCCACTCATAACTGATGTAATGAGCTCCATAGTACTTAGGTTGAAAAGCTCCTTTAGTTTCATTACTCTAAGGAGAGAAAGTTGCTTTTAGCTTCGGTCCACTGAGATTTATTACCTGGAGTCACTTGGTTATTGTGATTGAAATTTCCACTTCATGAGATAACAGAAATCAAATTGCAATCCCTGTAAGGGGTAGTGGGATGTGAAAGTTGGATTAGGTAAAATCCTAATCTTATG
Source organism: Aythya marila (assembly GCF_965140915.1). Taxonomy (NCBI): domain Eukaryota; kingdom Metazoa; phylum Chordata; class Aves; order Anseriformes; family Anatidae; genus Aythya; species Aythya marila. The sequence goes on along the minus strand of NC_139046.1, from coordinate 59,096,149 downwards.
AGCTGGATTCTACTCTTTTTTTTTTTTTTTTTCATCCTTTTCAAATTCAGCAATCATTCAGTGTATTGGAGTATCATGAGAGGTGGCTGAACATGAAAAGAGCACATGGAAAATGCTAGCACAGGATTAATCCAAAGCTATTTATGTTGAATGTAATCAGCAGTAGTTACTCTGGTACCATTGCTCATTCCTCCCTTTTAAATGTGTGTTTATGCATGCTTTAAAAAGGAACAGCCTCTCATAAACTACCCTCCTATTTTCGTTCTTGTTGTATAGCAAATACATAATTTTATAGCTCTCTGTTAGTCATTTCCATGACAAAATGTTACCATGTCGCAGAAAAAAAAGATCTATATTGCTCAACCCTTAAGCTCCTTGTAGCAGTGGGAGGTGCAGTTTATCCAGGGGAAGAATGAAAAGGAACACAGGAGGCAGCTCTGCCTTGCTGAAGTCAACGAGGACTTGGAGCAGGGGCAGGTGGCTGCTCTCTGTGGCCACCCAGTTACACAGGAAAGGAGCAGGCACAGAGGTGAAGGTGAACAAACCAAGGGTGCGGTGCAAGGAAGATGGGCCCCTCCTGCTCAGTGGAAGAGTCTTTCGGGGAAGATCTGGGCAACAGTATGGGGTAATGAATGAGAGGGGTAATGAGCAAAGCTCATCACCAGTTGGGGTGGGACCCGGGCAGGTCCTGCTTGTGTGGGCAGGGAGCCAGCATAACTGCTGCTGGAGAGGGCCAGGCTGGGAACAGCTGGAAGAAAAGTGAACTGCAGAGAGTCACAGGAGTGAAGACATGGTCCATGCACTGACAATGCTGAGGCATGTTCTTTTACAGATTGGGATTTCCACTGTTTCTTGTGAGATGACTGTGCATTTGTCATTTGATTGTGTATGAGAACTGCTGCCCTGTTGTAGAAGACAGAGCCTGCATCAGACTCAGTGATTTCATAATACTAAAGACACACAAGAGCTCTTGGCATTAGATGTCGAATATGAATTTTCTGTTTTTAATGAATCTCACAACAGGCTTATTTGCTAGCACTTTGAAAGCTGAGCAGCACCAGCCTGTACTACTGTACTTCTGGGATATAAGTCTTGAGCTGGAATTCAAACTTGCATGTGGCAGGAGCCGAGCTTGAGTATTCATAATTGTGGCTTTGAGCTCCCCTTGGATCCCTACAGCAAAATGAGCCCCGGCCATTCTTACACTAATCTAAAGAGAAGGGGCACCTGGAGCTTTTGCTGCATAACATTTATGCTGTTTTGAAGGCTTCTCAAATTCTGAGACATGTTTTTGACTTCTGGCAATTCCTGAACTGGCTGCTAGCTGCTTTTGTGTTACCCATGTTCAGGTGTGCCTGCAGGAAAGAGTCTTGACTAAATTTGCCCTCTCAGATAACAAGAAAAGAGGCTTAGTAAGTAGCAGTTGGGCTAGGACCATACATTTTCCAGCTAAAGTGTATCTGCTTTGACTCAAGAATTTACTCACTGGCTCTTCATGTGCAAATACTTTTTCTTACTGTGTGAAGCATAACACACCCTCACACTCCCTTTTTCCTGTTCCTTCTTGTGCTGTTTCTCCAGTTTCTCTGGAACATTCATTGACTCTTGTTCAGGCACTTTTCCCCCCACAGTCATGACTGTGGCTAAAACCTATGATTTTTAATTCTATTTCTAACTCCTGAAAGTGTTTCATTAGCTTGCCCTACTTTTCTTCTTTGGCTATTTTAAAAGTCTTTGAGGAGATACTACTGAGTGCTCAGTATTGCTGCTAAGTACAAATGGATATTCTTTACAAGCTAGATACAGGGTGTTCATGCTTGTTCAGCTTCTGAGGGGAAAGGCACAAATGAGTTAGTAGTTGACAGAAAGCTGGAATACCATTGTTATCCCATCTTTTTAATCTAAGAGGTTTGTGTGCCAGAATAACTTTAATGTAATTCTTTAAAAAAACGTGTCAAGTAAATTATGCATTTGTAATAGAGTGGTGTAGTAGATAATCAAGCTGTACTATTTGTGCTGTATCTGTATTGATTAACACCAGAGATAAACTGGAGTTACTGACCGAGCAGAAGAGGTGGGTTCAGTGGTCTGACGATGCATTCGCGCATTGTGTACGCAGTTCTCCTTCGTTCCAGTTTGAGCATCTAACGGAATATCAGGGGAGGTATGGCTGATCTTCATGGAGGACTCTGGATAGGTTGTCGGCTGACCCAGAAAATCTTCACTGTATTCATGGTCATTGGTCTCTGTATCTGTGTAGTTCAGGGATTCCTGTTTGTTGTCTTTGTTCCCAAATGGCAGGCCACGTTCTCGCCAAGGGATCCAACAAAGCTTCCAGGACACGAACAGGGACACACCAAAGAGAGCAAGACCACAGGCTGTGACAACTAAGGAGAGCAAGCTTACTGAGATATCTGCAAACAAGAAAAACACATGCATGTCAGATCTGTAGTATTTTCTGTTCGCAACTCTGCATCTCCGAGGCATACAAAATGGGAAGTAAACATCTCTAGATAGCAGATCTACAGAAATTAAATTCTGGTCCCTGCAATGGTCATATAATAGGAGCTCATTAAATATTCGATTCTTTTAAAAATCTTTTCCCCCAAGGGGAAAACAAACAAACAAACAAAAAACAACCAACCTTGTTTGGACTTCAGTGTAAGATTCATTTTGATAGAGCTTAGTTTATATTTTCCCTCCAAAAGCCAGGTGAGATGAAGAGTCTTTCTAAATACGAAAAAGGCTGCCTGCTTTGTCACTTTACTTTCTACTGGTGAAAGAGCAGTGCCTACAGTACTTTTTTTTTTCTTTATTTTCCTTTTAAATAGTGAAATTCCCTTCATCTTCTTTAGGAGATCTTACTACCATCTCTTTTAGAGGCTGTATTATACTTACATAACCATAAACATTTGCGTATATGTATGTACATATGTGATATGAAATTTTTTTAGGTCTTTAACTGAAGTATCTTGTTTTATTAGTTTAATTCATTTCTTTCTAATCTTAGACTCATTCTTATCTTCACAGATGACTTTTGGTTATCAGTACATGTCCTGCTGTTCATCATTAAATTTAGGGTACTAATCTCTTTTCAAAACTGAGACTTTTATTTTTTATTTTATTTTAACTCCAAAGGCTCTTTGTTCTGTTGCTGAACTTCTGATATAAAAGGAGAGTAGAGGTGACTTTTTCTTCCTTCCCCCTCCCATCCATCCCCCTCTTCCCTCCCCTTTCTTAGCATTATCCTATACCATAATCATATCGACACAAATAAGTTGCAGCTAGGAGAGGCCTTTCTCTGTTTTGCTTTGTTTTAAGTTGCACATTGGGAAAATGACTCAGTGGAACAGCTGTTTTTATGCTTACAGTGTTTTTGAAATTAGTTTCTCTGTGGATTACATAATCGATCATGCCTGAAACACAATTAGTAAGAATTCTGTTTTACTGCATCAAATTATAAACAACCTTATCAAAGCAATTTTTCACAGTGCTTGTAGGTTGAGGATGTCAAGAGCTAGCCTAGATTTTAAAAGGGTGGCATGAGGTTGAATGGTTGCTCCTACCAGGACAGTTATTTAAGAATGATAATTCAGGTGAAACAGCCTCAATCTGAACAAAGAATATTAAAAAAAATTTAAAAAAAAAAGTGGAAAAGTCAATAGCTTCAGCCCCTGCTGCGAGTTTCATTCTGACTCGCCAGACAGATTAAATTTCCACAGAGCAGGGAGTGACACTACAATCAGTTTCACACAGGAGCTGTCCAGTTTATTTTGCATGCTGAAAACCAATTTTAGACAAATTTAGCCAGCACGGCTCTTTCTGTCCTTCTCACAGTTATATGAAGGCAAAACTCATTAACAGTAGGAACAGTACAGCACCTGCCTGGAATTATAGCAAAGAGTTTCAGAGCTGAAATTAATTAAAGAAGTTCCTCCCATGCATAAATGGCAATGTGGAAGAAAGAATGGTGGTTTGTGATGTTTTTGGAATATTTGCTGGTAAACACATCTGGCAGTGAAGGCAAACAACCTTTCCATATAATTACAAAGCCAATGAACTGGGATGCAGTAGTGATGGAGGACCTTCAGAATGAAGCAATTTGTCTTGGATTCTCTGGAGGAGAAGGAAGAAATACATCAGAGGTCTGCAAAAAGGTCACTTTTTCAAAGAACTGATTAGTGTAAATGATCCAGCGTTGAAGGAAATGAGAAACTGGTAGCTGCCAGAACCAGCCAGAAGATTACAAGGTGAGAACTGAACTCTACAACCTGCTCAGTGCCAAGGATGTGTGAAGGTGAGGAACAATGTGAAAGGCAGACTACCAGTTCCCTACCTTGAGGATGACTTTAGCAGAGGACACAGTCATCTAAAGAACTGCTTTCAAGAGGAAAAAATACATAATAGCAATATTAACTATATTTAATTTGGAGAGTTTGAAAAACTTTACTAATATACACCTGCATTCAATAATGTAACTCCGAGAACCCTCATCTCGTGACTTTCAGAGAAGCTGGGCAATAAACAGTTTAGGTAACTTGCCAAGCTACTGAATAAGAAGCCACAATTCTTCACCATCTTGATTTTATTTCTTTCTGAATCCTTAGGAACCATTTCTTGTGTGCATTTTTTATTTCTGTGTGTGGAATAGGGACAATCACATACCTGTCTTCCTTCTGTGAAGGACCATGGAGCTAAAGGGCAGTTCTCTAAGCTGTAACCTTTCACTGGCCAGTAATTTTCAGATGTTGCCCACCCGGCTGGCACATTTCAGCAGCTTTTCCACTTAAAATATTTGGTCTGTGTTAACGCAAATCTCCTTGGCAACTTAGCTGGCATATAATAATAATCTGCTGGAGTTTGTAAATGACAAAAAATGTTGTTACTGATCTAATAGCTGGCCTAGTGAGCTGCAGGTGTTAGCATTCCAGTGATTCTTAAAGACAGAGTTCTAAGGAGTTGTATCTTGTATTTTTCTTTCTGATTTCTAGTGGTAGTATCTACCAAAAAGGAATTATATTATGCTGTTCCTCCTGTAAAAACTAAAGCTTCTGCTTTATAAGAAACAAAAATACAAACAAGGCATAATAAAATTTGCCATGCCTGTGTATACACAACTATATTAAGTTCTGTCCATGTTCCCATGTCTCCAACTTGCTGCTTTTGGTTATTTTCTTATTCTCTCTGAATACATACTTTGCACTGTTGATATGTAAAATTACTATATACATGTGGTCATGTAATAGCCAGCAAAAAGTAATTAGAATAAACTGGGAGAAAAAAAAAAAAAAAAAAAAGAAAAAAGAAAAAAAGAAAAAAGAGAAAAAAAAAAAAAAGAAAGAAAGAAGCAAAAGAGATGACACCAGTTTTAAAGATGCCAAGCTGGACTGTTAAGTACTCTGTGTGGAACATGGCATGGAGTTGGCTTAAATGGCTCTATTTCATTTATTGTACAGAATCAACTTGTGTGCTACATTTGCAGGACAGAAAATATAGCTGGAGAGAAAGAATATAAGATTTTCTAAAAGCCATTTCAAATTTGAGACATGCTTGTAACTTGTTAGCTATAAGGGGAAGCTGGTGATTTGCTGGGTGGAAAAGAAATATCTGAGGTATATGTGTTTATACTCTAAATTCGTATGACTATCAGGCCTGTTAAGTCCTTCTTATTGCGATAACTGAGTAGTTTTACTTTGTGACAGTACCAGTTCCCATGACTCCAGTCAAAATAACTGTAATGCACATTTCTGCACACCCACAGAACATATTAGTTACATGTTAGAACATATTATCATATTAGAAAATATTAGTGCCTGGGGTTATGCAAGAATTTAACTTCTTGTCTAGTCATAGAAAGTGATTGGTCACTTTTGGAAAGTTCCGTATGTGTTTGCTTACTGGCAGAATGAAAGGTTTTAATAGAGAAATGAATGATGAAGAATGAATAAAGAACAACCCTGTTTTCTAGTAGGAATTTTTGGACAAATTGTATGTGTTAAAAATTATGAAAATGTCAGGATTTGCGGAAAATTGTCATGAATAAATCATTAGAGCACACATTAATCTTGACTGTTACGCCCCTATGAATAATAATAAAGTGAAATTGCCGTTTATTTCTGTCTTAGATAGCCAGAAGCAGGAAGTACCCAGGTTACATAAGAAGAGCAAACAGCTTATTTGAACCATACCAATAAGCTTACAATTCCATTATAGTCCTTGAAAGACCAACAAGTTGCAATAAATACTCAAGAACCATTTGAGAGTGTTAAAAGAAATGACACACAAGCATTTCATTTCCCACTTGTATAAAACTGTACAGTAATATTGTGTGAAGTGCTCAAAAAAAAAAAAAAAAAAAAAAAAAGGTCATGGAGATGTGTTAACAATACAAATGCAAAAACAAGTAGCAACAGTTTCTGCAATTTTTTAACAAATTCCTTTGAACTCTGATTGCCCTTATGTCACAATCTTTCCGGGGGAAAAAAGAGTACTTACCAAATGCCTCATTAAATTACTCTTTTTTTTTTTCTTCCCCTGGAAAAATTTGTGGAATTAAATAATATGATTGTATTTTCACAGAACTAGCCATAATGATGAATAGGAGTTTGAGTGGCTTAGGTAGTTGTAGAACAAGATATGTACTTTTTTTTTTTTCCTAGCATCACTTTTCTTTTCTATAGGAAAAAATGAATTTCATATACCATTTCATCTTTGGCTACTTGCCCCTTGCATTTTCTCATCCACACTGGAAACCATTAGCCTCTCTAATTTGGAATAAGTTAAAAAAAAAAGTCTGTCTATTTTTCAACCTTAGTTTTTTTGTTTTGGTTTGTTTTTTTTTTTTTTTTTTTTTTTTTTGTTGTTTTTGGGGGGGGAAGTGGTAGGAAATAAATATATAAAGAATAAGAGGAGAATATTACTCTTCTGTGTAATTTATGTAAAATAAAACTGCACACTTTTCTTTAAAATCAGATTACTCAAAGAAAATAAAGTCAACTATTCTGTTAACTTTCCTTTCCAGAATCAACTACTCTAAGCTTATATTATGGGAGTTTGGCACATCACAGTCATTCAATATTTACAACCCTCACTTTGTATTTAAGGAAGTGCCAAAATTCACATCATTTCTGTACACTGGCAGATCATAAAATGCTTGCCAGAAGTGTTGACACATCACAACGGATTTCAGGAAAGCTGTCTGCATAGGTTGATATGGGTAAAGAGGAAACATTACTAATCTTGACCTTCATGAACCTAATGAGATGTTTATAGCTGGTTTTAAGTTTGGATGGTCCTTATTTTTTTCCTGAATTACTGCACTCTCATCTTTACATAGTATGTAGAATGGAAAGATAGTTCAAAATACTCCAAGCTGCTCTGGCCAGGACTTTGTGTCAAGTGACTGTCCTGGACTTGTTACACGCTATTCTCCCTGAAAAGTAAACTATCACAAACCACTAGCATCTTTAGCTGATTATTTAGCCTGATTTATCTCTTAGCAGGAAGTTGTTGGCATAAAGGGAAATAAATACAGTTTTGAGGGCATTTATCCCTCTCAGATGAAGAGCCAGATGCACTGAAATGCTCACACTGGCTTTTTAAAAGGCATTTCAGAGTATCATGGTGAATGTATTGTATCTGTTGTTCTTTGTAGACTTAGGATACCCATTTTATACAGTGAAGCTTTTGGGCCTGATCCATACATATTAGGATATGATGATAACTTTATCAACTGGGATACTTATTACTTGGAAAAATGACAAATCAGTAATTTAGTATTAGATCAAGTTTCCTATCAATTTATTATTAGGAATATACAGAATATATTAATTTTCAATCCTTACTCATCTCCATCTCCAGAGAACAAAAGAAACAAATTTAGGGTGTCTACAGACTGCTACTAGTGGATAATTCTGGAAATCCAGTCTGTCTGGAATCCTGTCTTTCCAAACAGCAAATTTTCTAAGAGAAAACTGTAGAACAGATGTGAAAACAGAGAAATTAAGAGCAGCAACTAGAGAAAAAGAAGAAAAATCTAAAGTGAAACAGCTTGTAAATTGTAATGGCCAAAGAGAATAAAATTAAGAAGCAGATTTGAACAACACTTAGCATTCAGGCTGCTCTTCTGTTTCTTCATTCCTAGGAAGTGATCACTTTAATGTTGAGATGCTCTTGGAAGCTTTCCTAATTTTCATAAATCCAAAGGAAAATATCAATATATATATCTTTTTCTTTTCTCCAAAGCACATAGTTAAGAATGCATGCTTTGAGTAAGAACTGAACATATCTGTATCTCTGCTTCACTGAGTATAATTGTACATTCATGCAAGACATTCCTTATATTAAAAGAAATCTGTAAAAAGGAATTAGTAGAAACAACTCTTTGAAGTTTTCTTATGAAGTAGACAATTTCATGTTGCAGTTGCTCAGTTGTGAATGTAAAATTGAAACTGGACAACTTAAGGGTTTTTTCTTCTTGTCTTTAACTAGTTTTATGGTGAGGAAATCTGATATACTGTAATTATGATTAACAAAGCAAATATCATACAGTGCAGTAGTGAGAGATACCCACCCGTCCTGGATTATTGGCCCACTCTGATCACTATTTGTTACAGAGAGTAAAGCACTGGAGTATTACCCTGCTGTCCCAGCGAGCATACCCAAACTATGCACTGGTTATAGAAATGAACTCATTGAAGTTTTGACATTGGTAAGGGAAGGTGGTGATCTTCCTGCCCCACAGTTATTTTCAGAGGATTGTCGGTATTCTTACTCTGATCATGCAGGAGGTGCCCAAACATGAGGCTTTCTTGCTGATCAGTAAGCTGGCAGGCAGCTTGTGCTGTACTGTAGCTGGCTGTATGGATAAACTTGGGCTTTACTCTCTCTACTGCTGCTGATCTAAACATTTTTAAAAGTTGCAATAGCTAAAAACAAAAATAAAATTGGGAAAATAAAAACTCAGAACAGTGCATTTCAGCATTCATCTACTGTCCAACCAGTGAAGTAACCACAGGATTGCTGCTCTCTGAATTCTAGACATCAGTGTGAGCTCACAGAGGTGATATGAACTGTTGCCAGTGACTGTTGAAGATGAATATATTCACATGCCCCTAAGATCCTTGACTAAAACTGGGCAGAGTTATACCTGGAGAAATATGGCCATACCACAGAACCAAAGGGGCACAGTAAATGAATCAGTTACTCTGACAGGTAAGGTGTTACTGAGAACTCATTCAGGGGGAAAACAAATCTTTTGAGGGGGACAGATGGGGGACAAAGGACAAAGATAGCAGCTAGATATAATCTTACATATTGTTAACCCTGTCTATCCCTTGTGCCTTCCTGCCAAAAATACCCATTGCTGTTTTATCTAGAAAAACAAAAACAAAAACAAAAACAAACAAACAAAAACAAACAAACAAACAAACAAAAAAAAACAGATTAGGATAATATATAAATGCCCAAGAACAGTATCAATAACTAGCTCGTTAAGGCTAGACTTCTGGCAGCTGTCAAGATTAAGATGCTTTGGCTTTCATGGATAAACAGCTTGTTTTTGCCCTCACACCTGCATGGAAAAAGGGGCACATTGTGTAACAAACACAATCCTTCAGAAAGAACTGATCAGTCAGAAGTTAATTTGATTTTCACTCATCTTGACATTAAGGTCAAGATACTAACGCTTCAGGATTTCAGGGTATTAATGCTGATTGTAACTTAACAGAATACATTAATTTTGCATGAGGTTTCAAAAGCTGCAAGGGACCTCACAGTGCATTTAACTCCTAAGAAAAGCAGAAAGTGATTTTATTTTAGATATTTAAGAAACACTTTAAGTCTTTTCGCACAAAGAAGGAAACATCCACTTTTGAGCACCCAAGACTCTAAGGTTACTGGAAGAATCAAAAGCTTTTATGTTTTATACAAAAAGTCATTTATAGCTATGACTGCATGTTCAACCCTATTTACCACTATCAACCACTGTGAACAAGCGCGTTACTTCAATGCACCTAAAAAATGTTCATCAATTAAAAAATTAGCACTTAATGTTTTAAAAGCATTCCAAAAGTTTTGATCTTGTTCCCTTAATGGTAGTGAGTGGGAGCAGTTCATACTTTTTCATACCCTTTCAAACACTGCAGCCTTGGGCAGCTGGCAACCACACCAGTTTATGTTGTTTCATATGTTCAAAGGCTTCTCCTTTGCTTTCTCTTCTCCCTCACTCCATCCCTCTCCCCTGACACACTCAGGTGTACATCCTACACATGAGATATATCAGCATGAGTGGAAAACTAAGGTTCTGAGTTAAGTGTATATTAAATTCATAGAAAGTGGCCACTGGCAGAAGGTTAATAAATGATGTTGCTTTTAGGGCTTTGGTGTTTAAGAAGAGTTACTAAATTCTGATGAGTAAAATAGGTACGGTGACAACAACTCTCAGATCTGTAAAACTGGAACCACAGTTTTCTTCTGTGGCCTTGATCCTTTTTGACTGAGTTGTGATGAATTGTGTGAGAAAACACTACTAAATACAAACTATTCTCAGTGGTCATTCAGGTAGGAAAAGGTCATCGCTGATGACACATCACAGTGACCTCAGAAATACAAAAAGAAATCTCCTGTGCACCCTGAGCTTAACTAACAGCTAGATGCAGGCTTAGAGTATTCCCAGGAGCGTGGACATCCAGAATTAATTAAGATAAGTTGTCTTCTGACATCTTTCTTGTCAAAATCTTCAGAGTATCATTTTGATGCAAAATGTGTTCATCATTAATATTTGTCAACCACCAGTATACCTCCTGCCCTCTTGCTTGATGGCAAGGTCCACTGAAAATAAGTATATTCCTCTAGTAATTTCAAATATGATACAAAATTGAAAAGAAATGTAAATCTAGATTTTTAAGAGAAAAAAAAAAAGTCATTTAAGAGAGTTTTAAGAGAAATTTGCAAGCTATTTTTTTTTCCAGATTTTCTGCCTTAACCGCTTAGGAACCTTATATGTCTGCAGGACATTCATGCACATGCAGAGTTGTGTGCTGCTTTGTGTGCATGTTATTCATAATCTCTGAAAGTTATGTTCACACACTGGAGAATTTTTTGGCCCACGACTTGCAACACGGATGATGTTTTTGTTCATGGTACTCAAGAAGATGATAATGGTCTAGCATGTTTTTTTGTTTGTTTGTTGTTTTTTGTTTTTTAATGTCTCCTTGAAGAGTCATTTTTAAAGTCAACATTTGAATAACACCAAAACCCATTTATTTTAATGGGGGAAAATAATTTCTTTATTTGTGTACAGACATCTTTCTGGAAAATGTAAATGTATTTATCCCACACAGCTAGAATAACATCTTTCTAACAGACAGCTGCAGAATAAAATGGAAACAGATTAAATTGCATTCTGGATATCACCAGAAACTATACTCTTGCTTCTTTCCACACCTGAGAGAGAAACACAGATCTCCCTGACACTGGTTCAGCTTACCCAAGATCTGAAATTTCTTAATTTCTTCAAAAAGAACCTGTTGCTCCAGCTGACTGTATTCTGACTCCTTAAATAGTACAAATCCTGTAGGGATTTCATTGATAGTGGCCACTTCAGACTTTCTAATGATCAAAAAAAGGAAAAAGGTGCAGACTGTAATTATACCTGTATTCTTCTGTATTTGCCCCAGGTCTCAGCTCAAGGAAACTCGAAACTCCTGAACCACTACTGCTATGTCCCATGCAGACTAACCTGGACATGCCTTAGCTGCAAGATGTGTACCACCTGCTGAGATACAGTAAGGAACTGTTTTTTAAACACTTACCAATTGTGAGTTGCTGCTGTTTAGCAGTACCATTCGTTTATCTTATCTTTCTGAAGCTTGATTAAACTCTGGAAGATTAGTACATACTTCTGTTTGAAGCAGTGTTTTCAGAGAGCAAGAACTGTCTCACTAAAATGCCCCTGCTCCAGATCTTTCTCCTGAATTCCCAAAGACTTTAGAGCTTTGCAATAGTAAGCTTTCTGGAGGACAGTTATAACTACCTTTATTTTGGCACTCCGCACCAAGTATACTGGATATAAACTCCAGTAACCAGACTATCAGGAAAAGAGTTCTTTGGTTTTTAAGAACCATGCAAAGCCATACAATGTAGAAAAAGGCAGTATTGCTAAATAACTTTTTCGTGTTTTCGTGGAATCAGTACAGATACAGAGCTTATTCAAAGCAGTTCAGAGTTATGCTGTGGGTGTACTGCTTCTCAACCTAAGGCTAGTGCTAGAGCTGTTGGCTCAGGTGTTTTTTCAGGGAAGAAGTTAATTAGACATCGGGCTGATCCAATTCTTCTCTAATATAAACAACCCCATTTTAAATTTGTATTTTAAAGGTAGTTTTTGTTATTGACAATAGATTCTAAACATAAGAAAGAAAACAGTTTGTTCATTAAATGCTGAAGTGATATTTTACTGTGTTACTTTCGGAGGATCTTCTCTTATGATTGTTCTTTCATATATTACCAAAATATGTTATTTAGGTGCTCTCCTGTATAATTTTATTGAGGAAAATAGTTGACTTTTTTTTTTTTCCCCAGTTTTTCAACTTAATACTTCTTTGTTTTGTAATGGAATGACAATCTTAAGCACTTAACAAATGTCTACAACTATACAATATTCTTAAACTTCTTTATGAAGCAATAATAAGAGCTCAATAGATGCAAATATCAGGAAAACATAAAATGAATTTGACACTCATCCTAGTCAAATAGGAACTGCACACTAAACATCATACATTCCTTCCCCCAAAAGAAATCTTTAATCCTTGTTGGTACAAAAATAGATGAAAATGAGATTTTGACATTAACTAGAGCAAGGGGAATCACTGATGTCATTTACTCATGAATCAATTGCTATATTCTGACTGTTCTACCAAAAAAAAAAAAAAAAAAAAAAAAAAAAAAAAAGTGGGAAATAAATTAGACTAAAAACTGAAAGAAATTTGTAGTTTATTAACCTCTTGACTGTCCTAAGAATGTACTCTGAATGCTGCACTGAAGTCATATGTGTACAGTTTTTAACATGTCCTTATTAGAAAAGACAGAATTAGTGGAAATATGTAATTGAATTTCTTTCAGCTTATAGAATGCATGCAGTTGTATTATACGTCTTTGTGAATTAAAATTACTAATTTCTCAGTTTTTATGGAAAATTTCCTTACTCTGTAAATAACCTTAAGTAAAATATCAAATGACAGCTTTCTGTCTTTAACTAAGTATTAGTTTTGTCATTGCTGTTGGATAAGATTTTTTTTTTTAATCAAGTTCTTGACATTTGCTAGAAAGCATCAGAATTTTGCATGTGTTTTCTCTAAGCTTCTGAACATACATAGTTAAAGCCATTGGGAGTAAATCTGGACCTGACACATGTTAATGGAATGTAAACAGAGCAACAAAATTGTCTAGAAACCCTAATGGTTATTTGAAGAATCGTTTTTAGTGTTTTTCTACCCACATTACCGTGTAGCTGGTAGAACAAAGCTGTTAAATTATTACAATGATTAAGCTGTTTATCACTAAATAGCTTTTCCCCCTCATTCTGTAAATGTCAAAGTTACCGAAATGTCTTTTTACAAATGAGCAATAGAAACCAAGAAGCAGCACAGTTGTCCAAGGTAAATTAGGTGAATCAGTCAAAAAATTGACAAGTGGGACCAGGATCTTCTCACTTCTGATTTTGAATCTAGCAATTATCCAGTTGCTTCTAGCAAAACAGTGTGAAACTAAATAGAAAGGGATGCACAAAGTTTAATAAACATTGCTTAGCACACAAGGGGGATTATGACCAGTAAACAGATGGTATGTCTTTTCCAAATAATCTTGTTATAAATGAGTTAAATAATTGAGTTCTGAGAAAGCTGTCATCTCTGCAAATGCACCTGCCTTCTGTTAGACAGTACCCATATTGGCACCACATGTAGCATACGACTCACAAAATGAACACATTCTGAAGAAAAAAAGTGGTACAGGTTACTGGGAAGCTGTGTTAGGAATTCTGCAGCACAAAACGATTGCTTAGTCTAAATTCTTAAGCTGAAAATAAAAGATACTTGATAGATCCCAAGAAGCCTGAAATACCACAACAAGTGTTTATGATCAACATCTGTAATCAAAAATAAATAAATAAAATAAAATAAAATAAAATAAAATAAAATAAAATAAAATAAAATAAAATAAAATAAAATAAAATAAATATTAGAAGATTGAAACAGAAAATCTAAGCAATGGTATCCATCAGCAATCCTGTATTATTCCTACAGTAAAGATTGGAGTCTGCCATATTCCATGCAGTACAGCCCATCTTCCCAGGGCACATTCAGGTACATGGAACTGCAGCAATGTTAGCAGCCTCTTCTACTTTAGGATTTTGCACCTTTCAATCTTGCTGTGTTTGCTTCTAAAGCAAACTCTGCAGTAATCTTTTATTATCAACATGCTATTTTACACATTTATGTAAGAACATTAATCTGATAATTAATTGAATGGAAAATAGCAAAATAATTAACTAAAATAAAAGCAAGCTCCAAGATGTTTGAATGTGCTAAAAATCTACCCGTGATATTTAGGTTTGTTTTTCCACTTGCAATAGGTGAAACCAATATGAAGCAAATAATCACTGTTTCCATCCTGCATTTTGATAGAAGACATTTCTAATATTTTATATGTACCATTATTGTCATTATTTATCATACTCAGACCCTTGGAGAGATTTTGTGGAGAGATTTGGTGCTTGCAGTAAAGAGAATCTAGGCTGGCTGTACTGGATTTGCATTTTCTTTAATTAAGTGAGTTTGGCTAGATCTGTGTCTTATCTCCTGGAATAATTTTCTCCATAAAATTAGGACAGCTAGTTTCTTAATACAAGGAACTAGAGTATCTTCTGCTTTACAAAAGACGGCACGCCAATGTTTATGATTAGCTGTTCCTTGAACAACCCCACTAGGAAGTGAAAGGAGCAGGTACTGTCAGTCTGAACTCTCAAACCAGACCTGTGCTCCAAGGTACAAATCCTTGGCAGTACCAGGAGAAAATGTAGCTCCCCATTCCTGGGAAGGAGATTCTTGCACATTCCTTTCCTTTCTGTAGGAAGGGCTTCACTGTTTTGCTGTCCTAGAGTGCTTCTTGGCAAAGCTTTTCCTTTTATTGAGGTTTCTAGACAGACCGTGTTCATTTTGGAGCTTTGGCTGTTTAAATAGAAGATATTGCCAGGCTAAACTGGCAGATGAATTCACGTATGCGGTTCAGTGCTTCTTCCGTCTTTTAACATCGAGTATGCAGAGAAAATACATTCCTTTCAAGAGCTGCTGTACAGTTCCATATGCAGGAAAAAAATTGCCCCTTCCTACAGACAGCATGAACAATTTGTTTCAGCATCCATAGCCCTTGTCTTCCTACATTATACAGGAGGTGCCCCCATGAGCAATTTAGCATTGGGATAGGGAAGGAGAAATATTCTTTTTGGTGCAGATTTGCCTTACGTTTCTACCTGGTCTCCAGCAGTACTCAATGAAGCAAGACACACCATCGATGGGTGTGTTTGCAGTCGCTTTCCTTCTGTTGGGACCATGGGTGCAGCTAGGCTCCAGCGCATGGCCCTGCCGCAGCCCCAGCTCTAGGCTCACCTGACACACGCCTGGGACTGGCCACTGCTCCAAATGTCTCTGCACAGTGGGGACACTCGGTCCTGTAGCCATGGTGGTGTGCAGTGCATCAGACTCCTCGCTTGGGGCCACACAAGTTGATAATGTTGATTTATCTGCAACGTCTTTACACACAAGTTATTCTCCCTGAAGTTAGTGAGATTTGCAATACAGGAGGACTATGAGTTTGGAACATGAACTACATTAAAGTCTTCATATTGTTCTGCTCTGAAAAAAAAAACACCAAACACCTCACCACAAAGATCGCCTTGTTTTGAATTGTGTTTTTCTAAGCAATTAACTCCCTGCTTTTGAGATCCAAATAACAAAATAATAATGTATTGTATACTTTAGAATAAATACACTATAGCAATTACAGTTAATTGCATATGAGATTCTCAATGAGACCTTGGATAAAACAGAGGTGACAAGCAATTTAGCAGACTGTACTTTCAGTGCCAAAATCAATTAAGACATTCTAAATCCTGTAAACATTAATAGTAATTAGTAATCTGTATGTCACTCTGTGTCTTTGACTGATGTCCAGCATGTTCAGCCTTGTGTTTAGCTATGGGGAAGACTTGCTAGCAAGTATTTTAACTTACAGTCTACAGCACACATTTATTGAGAGAGAACAAAATATCTGCATTTATGTATGCTGCTGCTGGTGCCAGGGGCTCGAGACTATTTAGGCCAGCCTCTGGATGTCATTGATAGCATAAATACTGAATAAAAATTAATTACTAGGCAATACTAACTAAACCCAAATGAGTCTGGATATGAAGCAGCATTCCTAGCACTGAGCGTGTTATACAGTTTGGCTCACTATTAGATGACATTAGTAGCAGTGGATTAGAAATCCCTTTGGGGTTTTTCTGCAGTGGAATTCCACTAGTTGCAGTGTATCTTACTTCTTCTGAAACATGATTTCAATTGTATTAGGTTCACTCAAGCAATGAATAATAATAATAAAAAAGAGATAAATAACCTTAGCACAGAGAACAATAGTCATCATGGTATACAGCACAGCTTTTTTAAAGACTGGTTCAACTATAATCTTTCTGCAGTAGCCAGCTGCCTTGATAACACGGAGCTGCCTCCGTGTTATATGCCAGTCTCTCCAGGTTGGGGTACATAAACAAATGGGATATAGAGAAGGCACAACCAACTTTGCAGCATTCTTCAACATTTGGTTAGGTAAGGCATCCACCACTTCCCACTACTTACCATGGTCCCAAATGGCCAAAAAATAAAATTAAAAATAAAAATAAAAAATCATACTTCTGTAGCTTGATAATATTATGAAAAAAAATGTGCATAAAACTATATTACATGAACATTATTTTAAATCTCTTTAGAATCAGATTCTTGCATAGATTCCATAGTTGTGATGTATTTCCTTTAAATTAATGCTAATTCCCATCCTTGGGCTGACAGCAACTTGTTTTTGCCTTACTAATTTCCTGATGATTACCTTTCATGATGTAGCTGTCTAATTTTTGCCAACAGTGTATGGCATTGCAGGGAAAAGTTGATCACACTTTTCTATTTTTGTGAATTGTGAATTTATTGTCATTAGCATAGTTTTATTATTCAAGTAAGACAAAAGGGAATAAATGAAATAAAGAGACCTTTCAAATGCATCACTATACTACTAAGATCATAGAATCACAGAATAGTTTGATTTGGAAGTGACCTTAAAGATCATCTAGTTCCCACCTCAGAAAAGTAATTTGAAAAAAAGAAGTCATTTTCTATTTTATGCAACCACAAACTATAATGCATGGATTTTAAAAAATACATGAAGAGCTTGTACATCAGGCTCCCAGTATCAGTTTCATTCACGTATGTTTCTTTGAAAATTTTCCTCTCAAAGACAATTTTCAGTTAAAGTAGTACAACAGTCATGAGATGAGATTTAGTGCCTCTGTCTTAGCCAGTTTTGAAAGCTGATTTAGGGTACCATTAAGTTGTGTCCCTGAATAGCATAAAATCAGATAAATGTAGGGGAAGGGAAGCATTTTTGAATGACTAAAATGTGAAATTTAAGAAAACAGAAAACATTTTACTCATAAGGCTAAGATTTTCACTTAAAAATCTGACAACAAGGAAGAAAGAGAGAAAAGGAAAAGGAAGCCGAAGGAAAAAGGACTGTGTGCTTCAAAGAGCTGCTTGTTCCAAATGTCTGGACTAGTGGAAGTTTGGCTGTCAGCAGGTTGCTCAGCAGTGTTGCAGAACTATGAGACAGTTTCTCTAGAGGACTTTCACATAAGTGGTAGGTGGTTCTTTTTATGAGTTACTTTACCATCAGGTATACTACAAAAATTAATAAACAGATGTATATCCTTAAATGGAGACAGTAAAAATACATTGCTTAATCCCCAACGTGGGCAAGGTGGGTCAATCTGGAGAAGGGGATGTTAAAAAGGCCTCTCCCTCCACAAAGCATAGTTTGTATTGTGTGTTTCTGCTATGAAATAATATGAAAGGGATTACTGTGATACTAATCCTTTCAGGTTTCCTTTCAAAAAGTAGCATGCTGAGATGTGCATTTGCAAATCTACCCAGGCCATGAAAGTAAATGTTTGAAAATCTGCGGCTTTTACAAAATGCTGAGATATGCAAAAGATAACTCCAAGTTACCCTGTTGCATAGTCAGATACAAGCTATAGTCTGTGGTGGGATTTAAGTCTGAAAACAGAAATCCAAGCCTGCAAACAGATATCGTGAATAAATTCCATATCTAAACATTCAGATTAAACCCAGCACAGAAGCAGAGCTTTTGAAATCCTGCTTATGCTTTTATTTATTCCCATTTGAATGTGTATTCCATCAAATCTCCGCATCTCAATTATTGCTTCCTGGCTGATAACAGAGGCACATTTCTATTTGCCAACCTACACAAGAGGAAAATATATTCTGTTTATTATTTATAAGAGTAAAGTGCTGAGAGGTCTCATCAAAACACGGGCTCTTGTCTGTTCACTCTGAAAATACACAGAGTCCTATTCAGGAAGACTACTTTCCACCTAAGTCCTTGGGCCTAATGTTTTCTCTTGGCTGCTTTCTAGGCAGTTTTCTGTTCAGTGCTTTACTGACATCACACTTGAGACTTTCCTTGCTCTCCACTGATTGCAGGCAGGGGATTAGCTGGAGTTTTCACTGCATGTGAAAAAGACAACAGAAAGGGCAAAGAAAAAGCAGCACTGAGAGATTTCTCCAAGATGACACACCAAGAGACTGGCACAGCTCAGAAACGAGCTGTAGTTTCCAGTCTCCAACTAGTCATCTATCCAGTCAACTAAACCATGTTACTGCCTCTAACCATCACTGACTCAGACAAGTTTGTATTAATGTATTATAGAGCAATATTTGATACACAGGGATTTACAGCCAGACATCTCCTATACCCTTTTGTGCATTTGTAGTCCTCATTAGCTGTGGCTAAGTCATTCCATTACTTTGAACCAACCATGTCAGTATCATTCCATTAACTCATTTGCAGAGTCAGGAAAATACTCACTAAAAGCTTTTTCTTTTCTTTTCTTTCTTTTTTTTTTTTTTTTTTTTCTTCTCTCTCCCAGAGATTAACTAAAAGGTAAAATAATAAGCAACGTTTGGGTTATTACACTCATTAATATTTATCTCAGAAACACTTAAGGGCCTGGCATGTCTTTGCTGTAACTTCCTGGGAATGGCACTACTTGACACATTCCAAAAATGGGGGCTCTTCTTGTGACTTGAGGGCTAGTTATCCAACACCTCTGTATCTAATATTTTTTTTCATTCCTGCCCTAAGAAAAAAAAAAATCTTTATTTAGTGTCAGCATTTGCATATTATCAACCCTGGCACATTTGCAATGGATCCAAGATCTTCAGTGGACACAGGCACTGAGATAGTGTTTCTTTTAACATCAGTTATGTTATGCTTGGCAGGCCTTCGAGTGTATTTAGTGCAATCACGTTGCAGGGTTCTGGGGCTGCTACAGAAAAGTAAGAATTTCTCCTCTTTTACAGCCTTAGATGTTTTATACTCTGGAGAATTGGACATGCGTATTTCCTGGATGCAGCTGACTATTCTTGCTGCCATGTAATTCACTGCACCCCTTTACACATCTACTTTATCAAATTTAATTTGCTCACATATCTTTGAGATAGCATTTTAAGGCTCTAATTTTACAGCTTTCTGATCAGTTTTGCTTACTGAGAAAATGAAAAGGGAATGCTAAACATACTAGGGCTTAACGCAACAGCAATGAGAAAAGAAAACAGCAGAGTCTGTAGGGATTGCACAGCTTCTTTGCACCTCCATCTCCTATACAGCATCCATCATATTGATGTTGGTTGGGGTAAGAGAAAGGAGAACAGACAGCAAAAGAACAAAGGGAAGAGAGCGACAAATTCCTTTTTGTACACTGATAAATTCAACCTTTGCAAAAATATCTCACAAAGTCAGCAAGGCCGTTCTGAGAGGAAATCCAGTGTGGGAGACGATTAGGGATGCTGCTCAAGACAAAAGGGCCTGGTGAAATAGAAGGCAGTGCTGATTTGTGGGTTTGAATTCCCTAATTCCCCTCCCCTCCTCCCTGGCTCTCATGATTCTGAATGAAACATTAATGCTGCTTCAGATGCTTCTTCCCTCCAAGGCCAATCAGCTGCTCGGCAGGGCGTGAAGCGGTTGTTCATCTGAACAGCTAACGAGGAAGTGGAAGGACAGAGCTAATTCTCAGGCTTTTCCAGCACTGCTGAAGCTCACATTTGCCTTGACACGTGGGGAATGACCTGAAGAGCCTCTGTCCACTTTGGAATAAGAGAAGTGGTACTGTATTAATTCTGAGTAAACAAGCCTGGCTTGTCAGAAGAGATAATTTTTCACTATACAACCATAAACATAGTTTTGAGATTGGAGTGGACACCTTGTCCTGCTTAGTACCATGGCAACAACTGCCACTGGAAATCTTCCTCATAAGAGGGGTGCAGAAAAAAGGAGGTAAAGCAGCCAAACCACTGACAGTGTAAAATCCCCAGACTTCTGTTTTAACAGCACTTGTATTCCTTCTTCTCACAGTTTACAGAGCATTCAGAATGAGAAGTAAATCCTGAGATTGTATTTCAGATGTTCCTGGAAGTGACAAATTACTTCCTGCCCCGCCCCCCAACCCAATGTGGGAAGGAAAAAAAAAACAAAGTTGAGGTGGCTGAGGCTTTTGCTGGTTCTGTTGGTATTAAGGTCTGCTCTGGTTTCTAGGTCCCAAGAAAAACAGAAAAGAAAGAAGAAAAATGCATCAAAAGGAGAAAGTGCAGTTTTTGTTCGCAGCACTGGGTCTCACTTGTAACACTACACCACGGAAGGACAGATACAGTAATTACTGTCAAATCACTCTGGCAAACCTATACCTGTGCACTGCTATTTTGGGCGCTGCCTTTAGCTATTTTATAGTCACTGGCTCATAGCAGCAGATGAAAGAAATCAGCTTGACTAGTCAAATCACTCTTTATAACACAACGACAACAGAACAAGAGACAGGTAGAGAATGAATAAGGTAGGCATGAACACGACATTAACTTGAGGATAAGAGCAGATATAAAAGTGTTACACCTTCTACATTTAACAGAAGCTGGCAGGAACAGTGGTGCTGCTGTACAGGAAAAAGCTGACGTGACAGTTTTTACTTATGAGGTGAAGCCACGATGGTGAAGTTTTCTCTTTCTTGATTAACCACATCCCTAGTGTCAGTGTCAAATTATGCTTTCTCAGGCAGGCTTGCCAAACTATGAACTCTCTAAAAAAGGCAAATTTGACTCTAATAAAAAATAGAAATATAACGTCTTGCCACAGAAGAATAACAAAGTATATCCACATCTTTTCCTGTCTACTATGTCCCTGTGGACAGGTCCTCAAAATCCCAGGCTTCAATTCAGTTAACTCTAATTGCTGAGCAACAGCAAATCTGCTCAGTGCTCTCTAGCCCCTAAGGAATGTGAGTGATATCTGTTTCTTCTGAGGCCTGGCTGCCACTTCTGCTCCTCGCATCCATCTCCTGAGCCATGCAAGTGACAGGCTGACAGGCTTCCTGCCTGTGCCTGCTGTACTCGGAGGTTTCTGGGCTTTGAGCACAGTGGACTTGGTAGCTGTGCAGGAAAAAGAACTTCCCAGAAAGAGGTCCATTTTACCTCTTTTTCTTTGTGTGACAGCTATAAACCCAGAACAAACAAATCAAATGGAAATACTATCTTGACCCCTCACCTTTCTTTTTAATGGTTAAACCTGGTCTCTGTTCCCCTATTTTCCAGTCCCATACTTTCCTTCATTAAACGTGGTGATCTATCTCACTGCCCTTGACTTGAATGGAAGGAATGCTTGTTTTGAGTCATTGAATCCATCTCTAATATTTGTCACTTTAAAGAAAGAAGAGAGATTAAGTAAAGTTTGATTTTTGCTACCGTGAGTATCTTAGTGGCATCTGCAGAAAGAAGGGTCTTTCTGATGGCATGATCTGCTGCAGAGTAGAGGGCAATCATAGAATTAAACAAATTTGGAGCTATTAGATTAAATTTATCTCTATATCACCCCAAGCAAATTGGTAACGCTTAACAAAACAGTACTGTTAAGAGCACAGTTTTCCATTCAAAGCTTGCTGTATTTTTAAGCAATACCAGATCTGTTTTCTCTTGTATTTGTTTGCCAGTGGACGTAAAAGCTCTTTTCAGCAGGTAAGAATTGTCATAATGCCATTGCTACATATCCAGCATCAGCCTTACTATAGGGAATAGAATAGCACTCAGCAAGAACAAATTCAATACCTGCTTTATTTCCCTGTAGCCATACTCAGGAAATACTCTGCCTTTTTATGCCATGTAGAGAGACCTTAGCATAATGAATACTTGAGATCAGCCTATTTATGGTAGACTTCCCAAAAAAGGTAGAATATCTAGTCATCAACTTTATTCATTAAACTTCTCTGGGAAAAAAGAAAAAAGAAAAAAAAAAAAAAAAAGGCACCTCTGTCTTAAATGGGTAAAGCATCTGCAGCAAATGGAATCAGGAGATTATAAAACTTGGCCTCATTGATAATTTTCTATTTAACATTGCACATTATGTTGCATGTGCAATATTTGGATAATTTACTGAATTACAACTTGTAACTATTTGCAAAATTTGATAAATGTGAGAAATAATTTCTATAATATCTTAGCACATATTAGCAAAATCATTAACTATATAGGCATGTACCTCTTGCAAATTTCAAAATGGAAAGTTTAAAAGAACTCAAAATTTTATACAGCTGTGGCTAGATGGCTCATGAGATAATCTGTATGTGAGATGGGTGAAATATTACTTTGTAATCAACAATACATGATTCAATTACATTCTCAGATCATACTAAATTTGTGGAGAAAATGAACGATATTGGTGAGCTCAGAGAATTAAAACAGATGAATTAAGATTAGAAATGTGAGCACTAAATAGAATGAGATGCTGCTGCAGAATTTGAGTGGGGATACCCAGATGAAAAAGAAATCAGAAACACAGGTATACACACACACATATATACACATTTAGAACACAAATGGGAAGACCAGACACAAAGCAACCTAGTAAGAATGACAAAGAGTAATTTTCAATAATAGATTTTTAAAGATAAATACCTAGTGCTTGGCTAGTTATTACATACATACCAAAAATGTACTTGGCGAATTTCACAGATAGTAAAATAGAACTAAAGTCTTTTGAAAAAAAACTTCCTGATGGAAACACAGCAAACTGAGGAAAAATATTTCCAAGGGAAGTCAGGAAGTCTTTATCTTTTTGTGTCTGCTGAAAATTAAACTGGAAAAAAAAAAAAAAAAAAAAAAAAAAAAAAGAGAGAGAGAGAGAGAGAAAGTATACTCAAAGCAGCAATCTTTCAAACCCTAATTCTTAATTAGCATGAACTTTGAAAGTTTTAATTCTGAAATCATTAGTTCCTGAGTTTTTTGTTAGTATGCTGGATTTACCATTTGGTAGACACACGTCAGCTGTATATTGGCCCAAGGCATACAGACATGTATACCAGTTTCAACTGCATCCACTCTATTTTTGAATTCAAAATAACCATAGGAAGTATAAAAGAGAGAATCTGTAGTATGTTTGCCAAAGGAAGCCAAACTGATTTTACTTGGCTAATGAATGTTGAAAATCCAAAAAATGCAGCTAAACATATTGAGCAACATAAAAACACACAAAATTCACTGTGATTATGATAGCTAATGTACCAAATGTGCAAACCACCAGCTGTTATGTATGACATTTTCTTTATGTTACAGATTTTTTTGTACTTTCCAGATAAAAGGATCAAGTACTCAGTACTTAACAGTAGTACAGAACATGCAAAGAGATTTATCTTGTAAAATGATAATCTTTAGGAATTGAGGATTGTATAAGTTGCCACTGACAGCATTTTTATGAAAAATCCTTCCATCTGTAATTAATTATTCTAAATTCTTATCCCTTGAACTAAAATGTTGTTAACAGTATAAAAGGGACATAAAGCTTTAGACCAAAATAATATCTCTCCATCTCTTTGGTCTAAATAAAGCCCCAAAAGAGCTTAAATTAATGACAAAAATAGAGCAAAAGATGCACCAAAGTATTCTTAAGTACAGCTTTGTGCTAAATCATCAAGGATCTTCACTTTCAGTGGGGGAAGAACTAAAACCTAGAAATGTGTTTTTTACCATAAATGTAAACAGAAGAATGAATTGCAAAAATATGATGCTCCTGTACTATGTAAGGGAAGAGCCAGGAAGTACAGCTTTCAGTTACAATTTTGTCTTGACTTCTTATTGAAGACATTATTGACCATATTGCTTGATCTGCATTGTTCACCTGCCTGGTAGCTCTTCTTCCCAGGCCATGGTAGAGTAAGTGATGGAAGAGAAGGGAAGGAACTGTAGTGGATTCTTTCTACTTCCGCCCCATATGTGAAGGGGTAACCAGGAGTGCTTTTGCTTCCAACTCCTCTGATAAGCTGACCTGTAATCACTGCATACTGCTATATCTTTTTACTGAAGGAAGAGAAGAGGCAGGGGCTACCTTTCTTCTGACTCAGTTCAACCCAAAGCCAGTACTTAAGCTGTCACTGAACAGCACAGTTGCTAACTTCTCAAATCAAAGTCACAACCGAGTAATGAATAATAAATTCCAGATATACACCCACTCAGTTCAAAACACCATTTAGATCTGTACATGGTTCAAAACAACTGGAAAAACAGCAGGTTTTCCCAAATGAAAATAAAATAAAACAACAACAACAAAAAATATTTCCTATATATCTTTTTTTCCCACTGTAGAAGCACTGTGAGAAAACAAGGCTTAATTCCTGAGTATAAGAGCAGTCTTCCAGGTCAATGCCAACATTGCTCCGCCTATGTGCAATGCACTAGTGGAACCACTGGGACACAGAGGAATCATGGAACAGGATTACAGTGGGAAATATTAACCCCTCCCCTGTTGTCTGATAGTGTAGAATATTTTCCAAGAGAATTAATGGAAGATTTATTAACACAATTTTCTTTTTTTTTTTTTTTTTTTTAATGAGCTGATTAAAAAGGGGAATTGAGGTAAGGCAGGAGCAACAAATTTCCCTAATATAGGGAAATATACTGCTCAGTGGCAAAAATGCACTTGCAGTGTATCATATGACTCTTGAAACTGTTAATCAACAGCAATCAAATTTGTGACAGAAGTAGAGATTACCAAGTTTAGTTCTTGCTTATGTCATGCAGCCAATTCAAGAAAACAGATCCTACTGTTGCTACACTGAAGGAAAAATAGCAGTTTATGTTCAACCTCTACTTATTACACACCAAAGATGCTAAACTGCCACACAGCCTCGAGACTGAATTTAACTGGATCTGCTGTTCACAGAACCGCTTGTTATGACAGTAATCATTTTGGAGTTACATTTCTAGGTCTCTGAATTGTCAGTGTAATTAAACTCTCAGAAATTAGTTTGGAAAGGAAATTTCCAGAAAGCTATCTGCGGGGAGGAATGTGGACGAGCATTTGGACTTGGATCACACAGAAATGTAACAATGCTGTTTTTGCAAACTGTTAGAATTTTGCATTCTTGTAACACGTTTATGTTTTTGATGAATTAATGACCCATAAATCCATTACAGTAGCACCTCTACATAAGAGATTGGGGCTTTAAGTCTCCAAACATAAATTGCTGCCTGCAGAAATTAAGCTTAGAGATACTTCTTAGGAAACTGCAATTAGCAAATTCTTCCTCCTCTCCCCCCTAACTAAGGGAAATGTGCAAACCCTATTGAAATAAGACTTATGACAAATGCAGTGATAAAGTTTTAGTGGCAAGAACAGTCATATGTGCTAGGGCTAAATTTAGCCTCCTGTTTTTCATCAGCAAAACTGGCATTTAAGATGAGAATTCAGGTATAAGACAGACTGTGTGCTATTTAGCCATCCTACTTTTTAAAAGGTTGTTGTTTTGTCATTACTCTTTTGGGCTATTTTCAATGATGAAAACAACAGAAGTTTGGTATGATTGCTATATAAGAGGGAAGCCAAAACACAATGGAAATGGAAGCCCCAGAATCCTCCTCTTGCTTTCCACATCTAGGCTGAATGCAGAGGCCAAGAAGGGCTAAAAGCCACCTTTCTTCTTTTCTTATACAGCTAAATTTGCTCTCCCCATGACATCCAAGAGCAGCCAGAAGACAGGAATTGCACTAGTCTTAGTCAAAGGGACTACAGAAAAGTAGTCCTATCTCTTTCCCTAAATTGGAAGTACTGCTATGCTAAGGGCATGTATGAAGTTGCTTTGCACCACAAAAAACTGTAAAATGACTTCACTGGTGAAAGAATCTGTCCTTTCATGCATGAACAGTATTTAATATAACTACGCTCCAACCTAATCAAAGTTCAAGATCACAGTTTTATAATAAGAATTATCTTTGTAGTCTTCCTTTTCTCTGCCTCTGGAGTGTAACTTGTAAGCGAAACATCTACCATCTAACATATCTCTAGGTTACATATGAAAAGAACACAATTTTATCTGGGAAAAAGAATCTCCAAGCAGTTATATCAAAGTAAGACATTTATCTAGAAAGAGAGCGATGTATCTACTTTTTATTTTTGTTCATATTCTCCATACTTTTTAAAAAATTAATTAATTATTAATAATATTAGTATATAATAATTATAAGTATATAATATATATAACATATATATATTATAAGTATGATATTAATGATTATTAATAATTAATTATTTTTTTAAAATTTTATTATTAATTTATTATTATTTTCCAAAGAAAAAGTTACAAGCCATCAGGTCATTATTAAGCACGCAGTACCTTTTCTTTCAGCATTAATTGTTCTTTCTTCACTTTACTTCTAATTTTAGTTATCTGTTTAGCACACATTTTCCAGGAAACCCAAATACTAAGTTCCTCCAGTATTACAGGAAAGTTTCTGAGTGCCTATTTCTTTACACTAGCAGAGCATCTCAGAATATAGACAATATGAAATACTTATTTTTACCTTCTGCGGACTTTTTTTTCTGATTTTTCAGAAGTGAAACAATGCATATTTTCATTTTAAAAATACATAACTGCACTGTATTTTCTTTTTAAAATCTTGAAACAGTACTTTGGTTTTTGAAACTCAAAGTGACTTGGACACTATATTCATCATTCATTTGACATCATCAGTGAATGTTTCATACTTGTTTTCTATTTTGTAAGGAGCTTTGCACTAATGCAGCTTATAGAATACTATCAGTTTTGCATGGCAGTGTTTTACATTCATCTTGCAGAAGGAAAATGAAAATAGAGGAAGCAATCACTCATAATGAATAAAAACATACTGAAAGTTATTTTACCTACTCATATATTTTTCACATCTTTACAACTTTGTAAATGCTTTTTTTTGCATTCATCTAGATAAATCCAGATGTATTTAGCATCTTGAAGGAATTCTGCAACTTGTTATATTCATGGAATGCAATTTTATATGAAGGATTTTGCTTTATTTGAGGAATTACAAATTGTATCTGGAACAGGCTGAGGAGAAAAAGTAAGCTGAGTATTAGCTTCCTGCGGAACAAGCTGTGCCCCAGGATGATATTCTGCACAAACTTTGATTCTCACTTTTCACTGGTAAACTGGGAGGCCACATTTCAGCCAGTTAGGACTTTTTGCTTCTTTGTTCTTTTTCTTTCCTGAAATTGGAGGTATACTTAAAACAAACAAAACAAAAAAGTAGTGATTAATAAGATTCTTAAATCCTACTGCAATAACATAACTTTACCTGTAATTGTACCAATATTGTTCCTTCAATGTCTTTCAGATTTCCATGCCCACTTTTTTGTTTCTTGATTGTCAACTGTCCTTAACTTAATCATATAATAAAATCTGACTTTCTGACACTGTACAACATTGATCTCTTACTTACAAACTGTAGTATACATTAAGCCTAATGGTATCACTATACCCACAATATTCACCATAGATTCCATTTTAGCATCTGTTAGTCAATTTTGAAGTAATTAAGAATAGCATAAGACTTTACCGGCTTATTCTCAAGAGATGCAGTCCAACACAAGAGATGAGGACAGGAAGATTTAATTTTAATGTCTACTCTTTATTGCACTTACTATGACCTTAATGAGAATTCATTATGAT
This sequence comes from Aythya marila, assembly GCF_965140915.1. NCBI lineage: Eukaryota > Metazoa > Chordata > Aves > Anseriformes > Anatidae > Aythya > Aythya marila. The sequence goes on along the minus strand of NC_139046.1, from coordinate 59,067,780 downwards.
TAATGGCCTAGACTTTTTATATAGGCTTTATACAGACTATATAAAAAGACTTCTATAGACTTTTATAGTTTATACAGACTATCTTTTTTCTTATCTTCACAAACATCTTTTTGTACAGTCTTCAGGTTCATAACAGCCTCCTCTGAACTTTGTAAACTTTTTATTCTAAGATTTCAAGGGTTGCAACCTTTTACTCTTTGACTAAAGGTAGAAAAGTTCAACCTGTAGAATGTGCTAAGGCCATGCACTTTTGTCTAAGACAGCCTCAGTGTGCCTTTTATACTTTTCCGTTATATAACTGAACTTTACTGATATCCAGTAATACCAATAAACACATAACTATGCATTAAGCACTTTGTTCCAGTATTTAGCAGTCAGTAGAAGGTATGCAGGCAGCACAAGTCATTTCAAAGTTGGCAAAACACTACAACAAAAGGCAATGCAGAAATTCATTAAGTCTATGCACAGCAATAGCAACCTACCACTGCCAGCTCTGTGAAGTTCTCCTTGTTTAAAAAAATAATAGAAAATAAATAAACACACCAAAAATCACCAAAAACTATAACAACAACCAGGGCTTTGAGGTTGATTTCTAAATCGATTTCAATTCCAATACAGTCAAGTTAACCAGAACGGAAAGGTAATTCATACTCATGTACCAGCTGTTAGACTAAGAGTGGGACGCTAGATCCAACCACCAAAAAAGGCTTACTTCTCTTCTGTGCCAAAATCTAAACTATCCTAACTTGAAGACAGGCAACTTTTTCTCTTGATTTTTTCTCAAAACATTCATCTTTTAAAAAGTTCACTCATACAACGTGTCCTTTCTAGCAGTTTTGATTCATGCCATGACAACTTTTTTAGTTGCAAAATCTATTAGAGGAATAGTCCACAAGGAGATGCAACTTTTTTGGTCTTAACTCCTGTTTTATTAATTGACAGTGTCTCCATTCAGCTCTTCTGCCTTTGTGTTTTTCTTACACATTGGTATAACCCCTCCACTCAAGCAACTTCCATTCCTCATCTGCAACAGTTGCTGCTGGCTTTAGTTGTCACGGGGGTGATACTGTGTGATCTTGAGTGATTGTTTTCAAACTCCCATATGACTAACATGGTTTTCTTTTGAATATCTATGAGGTACATATGTAATGTATTCATAAGGGAAAAATTATATTTGGTGTGCTCAAACTTTTTACAGCACTTTATCCTTATAAAACCCTTCTATGCTATAGAGATATTAACATTTTACAAATAGAGAAGGGAGGAATGGAACAGACAAAGATGCATCTTGTTAAGGTATCCAAATGCTTAAGGATGCCTACTGGGATTTTCAAGTGAGGTCTGACATATAACTGCTATTGAACTAATTGAAAAAAAAAAAAAATCACTAAATGCCTAATTTGCATTTTTAGTTTTCTGAAAACCTTTAAAATCTGACTCACCCATGTCACCCTTTTAATCCAGCAGACCAGTGCATTCAGTCTGGAACTCATTAGCCCTTAAACTTATGCTCTAAGCAGTTCACAGTGCTTCCCATAGGACAAGTTGGATGAAAAATAAGCTGTGCATGTTCCAAACACCCAGCCCGGTGCCCTCCCTCCTTCTCTGAGTCCCACACCATGTTCTCAGAAGGTGGGGAGCCAGTATCTACTGTGCCTGTCCAGTCCCCCTACCATTCCCACAATACAGCCAACATACATGAATAGCTCAAACCAAGTGGGCTGCTGTAAAGCATCTGTGTCTATCACGTAGTTGGGGTAGGCAAGCAGCCACTTTATTGGAGAAAAAACACATACAAGCATGCATAAACACCTTAATTGTTGTACAAAAACCCATCATGAATGTTTTCCAGCTGCACTTTTCTCAACTTGAGCAATGTTGTACACATTTTTAGATAGGTCTGTTGTCTGGCCCTAGAGGAGGTTGCTCAGTTTGGCTAATGCATTCACACAGCAAAGAAACATGCGTTATAGCAATTACAGCTTCTTCTTTTGCCTGTTTCTGCTAGGAGGATGCTGTCTTTCAGCACAGGTTTTCTTCACCTCCCTAAATTTAGGCCACCAGTTGCTGGAGAGTGGCTGGACTTGCTGTCAGGTCCTTTTTCATGACATTTCACCATTGTTAAGTCAATGAAATTCACAATGTAAATCAAGCCAGTGTGATTGCAAATCTTATTCCTTCTTTTTGGAAGTCAGGTACACTGTCTTCTTACAGCCCATACCATCACATCACTGGTTAAACAAACCTCATGGGCAGACAGTTTACTGGGACAACATATGTATTTTAATCAAAGAAATACAAGGCAGGGTAAATTAGTAAATTCCTGCCATAACATTGCTACTCTACAGACGTGGTTTCTGAGTCAGGGCTCATGGGTAATGTGTTGCCTGCTAGACCCTCTGAGACTGCCTGCAGCTGCAGAAAATAAAAATGTTAAAATTGAGGCCAATAGGAAGATGCTGCCTGCAGCATAATTGCTCGCTGTTGTTGCACATCGGCTGGCGAAGGTTAGAGAGCGCTGCTCTGTGTAATTGAGCAGGTTTGCAACAGTACCAGAGTCTGTTTACATAATAATGTATAATAATGGTTTAAGCAGAACAGGTAGAAATAAACACAATTCAATGTTTTGTCTTTAGGTAGGGGTGATGAATTTTTACTGAGCACAGCATGTCTGAAAAATGCTCCCAAACCAATGCCAGGTATTCTTTGCCTGAGGCTGATGGAAAAAACAGGCACCTTCTTCAAGGAATCCAAAAAGCTGTTATCCAAGTTAGCTGAGGCTGAAGTCTTCACATGCATTTCTAGTAATTTAGTATTCAAAGAGAGCACTGATTTAAGTAGACATTTTGGGAATCATCACCTGATATACAAATATGTGATTAATCCCTTGGTAAATGAAAATTACAGAAAATCACAGGTGTCTGTTACAAAAATTACTGCTTATGTGAACAAAGCAATTAAGTCTGTCTATATGAACAAAACAATTAAATCTGTCTAATTTTAAAAAATCCTTATCAAACAGTGCATGAATTACTTTAATTTGAACATTTCAAGTGAGAGATAAGCCAGAATGGCTGCAAATAAATTTGGATATGAGCAGACTGAGTATAGGAAAACTCCTTATTCATTTATTGTGATAGAAGAGCTCCCCCCCCCTCCCCATTTTCTTCTTGATACTGATTTCCTCTGGGCCTTTTAGCATATCCAAGCATTTGTCAGGAAGTTGCACTTTGAGTCCTACTTCAGGTTTCCCAGATCACATAAAAGCGTTTAAGATTACAGAGTAATTTGACTGCCCTGTGCTAAGTGAGCTAACTTGTCCCAGGGAATATTACAGAAAATCATACTGTACTGTGCTGATCAGCTGATCTAGCACCGAGGCTTTTCAGCACTACAAATGTTTACCAACTTCTCTTTTAACTCTTTAAATTTCTGCTCACAGTGAGCAAACTCCACTTGAGGGTGTTAACATAAATACATTAAGCTCCTAAGTGAAACTGTACTTTGCCTTTCCCTTATGGCCAGAGGTGTCCAGAACATCGTCAGCCTTTCAGCATTTTGGACTAGTTGAAAGCTTAAGAAGCTTCCTTAAGCGAAAGTTTTTAAATCAGTGCTGTGCCAAGACACAAGAGGCAACCATAATCCAGCCGCACACCGTCACCGTACATCTCGCCAGACCTCCGGCCCGCACACCTGCTACGGAACTGCAAGGAGCAGCCTTCGCAGCCTGCCAGGAGGCAGAACTGGGAAGTTAGGTTGGATGGAGCCGTGCGTGAAGTGCCCCGAAAAACCCTTAGGAGCCAGCGCCGCGGGGAGGGCCCGGGGAGCACGGAGAGAGCCCCGAGCCCGGCGACGCTGCAGCAAGCTCCGGAGGCGGCTGCACCGGCCGAGGATGCCGTGCCCCGAGGCGCCGCACCGGGCAAGGATGCTGTGGCCCGCGGCGGCCGCCGAGGCCGCCCCCGGGGCCGCGGGTCGCCCAGCCGGGAGAGAAAGTTGCCCGGAGCCCTTCCCTCGGCCGGCAGCAGCCGTGCCCGGGAGTCCCGGGGGGGCCGCGTCTCCCCGGAGCGCCGGGCTCCGCCCGCCTGCGATGCGAGCGAGCGCCGGGCGCCGCGGCGGCCGCCGGCGGAGCGGGGGAAGGTGCCCCGGGCCCGGGCTGCGGGGGTGCCCCCGTCCCTGGCAGCGGCCCCGCGGGGCCGGGACGCCTCGTTCCGCAGCCCCGGCCCCCCTCCCGACCCCTGCGGGGGGTCCTCCCTCCTCCCGCCCGGGGAGCCGCGGTACCTGAGTCGGTGAGGCGGGGCCGGGCTCTGTCCCGCAGGTAGTAGATGAAATCCCGGCAGTTGTCGTTCTCCACCGCCCCGACGGAGCAGAGCTCGGCCAGCAGCTGCAGCGCTTTCTGGCAGATCTCGTCCTCCCTGTCGCCGGGCATCGCCCCCCAGCATCCTCGGGCGCGGAGCGGAGCTCTGCGGTCAGGCGCCGCGCCGCTGCCCGCCGCCGGCCCCGCCGCCGCCGCCGCCCTCCTGCAGCCGCCCGCGCCGCGGGGCCGCCGCCCGCATCCTCCGCCAGCGCCGCCGGCCGCGCACCCGCCCCGCCGGGCCGCCCGCCGCGCCCCCCGCTGCCAGCTTCGCCCCGCCGGGGGCCGTCCCGCAGCCTCTGCCCGCCGGCCGCGCCGCCGCGCTCCTCTGGGGCGGCCGAGGAGGAGGAGGAGGAGGAGGAGAGGAGGAGGAGGAGGAGGAGGAGGAGGAGGAGGAGGAGGACCCACCAGTTGAATGCGGGAGCGGGGAGGGCGGGCGCCCGCCCAGCCGCGCCGCCGCAGCTCTTCCCGGCGCGGGGGGCACCCAGCCGGGGGTCCCCACACACCCCCCGACAGAGCCGGGCCGGGGGAGAATTTGCAGGGTGTAGGAAAAGGAGGCCTCGGGTGCGGGTCTCTGCAGGCAGCAAGCCTTGGGAAACTCTTCTTCTTCCTCCTCCTCCTCCTCCTCTTCATCACGAGCCAGGCCCTAGCCCCCTCTTTGCTGGTCTGCGTTTAGTGTCTATAAACAGTTAAACACCGTGAGCTCTTTGCGCCTCGCTGCCTGCTCCTACTCAGAAAGGATTACATTCACTCAACTAATGGTCTTGAAATTATTTCGCAATAAATAATGCGTGCCCCAGCAGTCGGGAGCCTAGCGGAGGGGAAAACGTTTATAGTCTGAGTCCCGTGGAGCTAACGGTGTGCTTCAGCTGGTTTGTGGGGCGGGTTAGGAGGAGTTAAAGCATCACTGACAAATCCCAGGCACCCGAGAACCGGGCCCAGCTTGAGGAGCAGGCAGGAGAGCCTCCTGCTCTCCCGGAGGAGGCAGCAGGCTGGGAAGCCACCATCCAATGCGTGTAGTTATCCAGAGAAGCAGGAAAGGTGTGAGGTGCTGTTTGGCCCCCTGGACTGGTCGGCAGGGAGGCTGTTGGTTTTGTGAGGAGAGAAGCTGAGAAGCTACTACATTTAACTTGATGTTTTATGGCTCTGTTTTAGAGTAGTTTAAGCAAACATCAGAGGCCATGATGAGCTTGGAAAGTTCAGGCTGGTAGTTCAGCCAACTGCTCAAAAACTGGTGATAACTGTTCTAGAATAGTGCATACAGCAACATCTTCTGGTGGAAACTGTTTTTGTGTTCTTTCTTTCTTTTTTTTTTTTTTTTTTTTCTTCCCTCCCTTCCTTCCTCCCTTCCTTCCTTCCTTCCTTCCTCCCTTCCTTCCTTCCTCCCTTCCTTCCTTCCTCCCTTCCTTCCTTCCTCCCTTCCTTCCTTCCTCCCTTCCTTCCTTCCTTCCTTCCTTCCTTCCTTAAGAAAAAACTATAGCAGTGAAATAAGTTACAACATACTCTGTGACTAGTGAGGACATTAACAACAGAAGTTGTTTACTAGTGTAAACTTCACTGAAACTCTTAACTCTGTAAACTTCACTCTTCACTGAAAGGGTTGTGGCTTCACTGAAAGGGTTGTGAGGCACTGGAACAGGCTGCCCAGGGAAGTGGTGGAGTCACCATCCCTGGAAGTCTTCAAAAGACGTTTAGATGTAGAGCTTAGGGAAATGGTTTAGTGGGGACTGTTAGCGTTAGGTCAGAGGTTGGACTTGATGATCTTGAGGTCTCTTCCAACCTAGAAAATTCTGTAAGGATTGCTAGTGCTTCGGCACCATTGCTTATGTCTCAAAGGCATGAGCTTTTTCCTTTCTAATAGGAAAATGATGTCTGTAAAACAAGGTTGTATAAACCAGGTATAATTCCATCAGCAAACAGGTAACTGTCATGCTGGCTTCTTCTTAGAAGTTAATCATAGATAAAGAAATGGCCTGTAGCTGTTATACTTACTGAAATCATACTTCTGAAGCCCAGAGATATTCATAAGTATATGTTTTCACATCCAAGCAAGAGGAAACTTCCTACTAGCCCCAATAAATGCTGCACAAATGCTTGACTTAGTGTTGGGAATACCAGTGGGATTGACTTGCTTCTCCAAGTGTGCAGGAAGAGAGGGGAAAGAGAGGATTCTGAAGAGGAGCTGTGAATCACAGCTTTCTCTGAAACCAAGGACCTGGCAGGAGGAGTACTGCTGCTCTTGCTGCTTCAGCAAAGAAGGGCTGTAGTTTACAGAACTTGGTAGAACCTTGAGCTACCAGAGATTTCCTCTGGGGGAAAACCACTCTCAAAAGGCTTAGTGAATTATTCACATTCATAAGCTCTATGGGGATAGCAACTCTTTCATCTGTAACACCGAATCGAGTACTGGTCAACGCTGGTGGAAGGTAATAAAGAGGAGGAAAGACAGAGGGGCTGTTAAAGACCACTGATGGAGACATCTGCCAAGTGCAGTCCAAGTAGTCAGCGATCTTGCTATACCTAGAGAGCAGTGCTGCTCTATAGCTTGTACTGCATCCAGGACAGTCAAACCTATCGACTGAGAGTGATATTAAAGCATTTACTGAAGTGTGGTTCTTTTCCTGGGGGACCATAAGCCCAGCACTAGCCTGGAATTCTAGCTTGCCGCAGAGTGAACTATGGACGGCCTGCTGATGAAGTGGTAACTTCTTTATCTTTCTCCTCTAATTAAAATATATTGCTTCATTTTTGAAACGGCAGCAATTTGAAGGTGCTGATACATTTGTAATGCAGGTGGTGGTGGTAGGAAATTTTTCAGAATCTAATGGAGGAAAGACCATGAAATTGCTTGGATGTCACTGCTAGTAAACAAAGACATCTATTCTCAAAAGCTCTGAACAGGTACTTAGTGCACTGTCCAAGAAAACTCCTAGTCTTTTTCTAGAGATAATTATAGCAAATGGAATCTGCTGTGTTTAAAAGCAAATGCAATTCTCATTCCAATGAATAATTGTGAAAACTAGATTATATCTGCCATTTTGTTGCCATTGAATGCATTTTTCGATTCTTGCTGTCATCCCTACTTGTGATGAGCTTACTCTTGTCTCAGCTGCAAATTTTGCCCATTCAGGGCAGGCGGTACACTTGAGAACACCAGCGTGTGCTGCCCTAATGAACTGTGGTCCTAGAAGGGCATTGCGTGATGCAGTGGGACACTCCTGTTAACCTGATGTTGAAAGTTACAGCTTGTACTGACCATAGGTGTATATATTTGTTCTGTTTAGTGCAGAGCTGCCCTCACACAGCACAGTGTACTCAGAAGTTAGAAAAAAATCCCCAAGCCCACTAAGCATGGAATCAAAGTAAGTTTAACTCTTTGACCTACAACAATTCTGTCACCCTCACTTGACACATTCTTCTTTCTTACCTTGAAATAAAGCTTTTCCCCAGTGCTCTAGCAGAAACACAAGGGTTGCCTGGCAATGAAATCATCTTTGAAGCACAGGTGTGCATGAAACAAACGCCTTTCTGGAAGAAAGTAGGCAACTTGCATCAGAATTTTTATTATGCCTACGCTGTAAGCAGAACTCATCAAGTGTTTGGCAAAGTTTTGTACCTTTCTGGTCTGGTAGCATGCCGAATTACAGACCAAATGGATTCAATCTCGCTTTTGTTGTTGTTTGGAATTCCTTTTTGCAATTTGATACTGTCCTTGTTTTAAGGGGATTTATAGTCTTCTTCCTCAGCATCACACATCTTTGGGTGGAATGTGCTGTGCATCCACCACACAAACCTCTTTTACATTAGGAGGGAACTTCAGCAGCAGTTTTAGCAGCTCCCTCGCTTGAGGGTAACAGGTGGGGGCATGGGCAGTGTCAGGGAAGGAGGAGCCTGACTCTTCTATGAAGAGTTAGGCTCCTCTCTTTAATCACAAGTGGATTTAGTTACCTCTCTTTAATCACAAGTGGAAAGAAAGAATCTGTTAGAGCAAAATCACAGTCATTCCAAGCGAAGCCTGGTTTTGTTCAGCGTTAAGTGTCCCAAGCTCAACATTTCCATTTTACAGTCACCTGGAAGGTGAAGGCACCAGTGGAATGACTTTGGTTTGTACTGTTCCTTTTTTTGTGCTTTAAATCTCTGCAAAAGATTGTCTTTGGAATTTTTTAACCACTTCTCCCTCCAGATTTCCAAAGAAACATGACCTGTAGTTTGTGTTCAGATTTTCTATAATTTTTGAAATTAGAGACTTCAAAACTGAGATCTGAGACATTTATTAATTCCTACTACTACTGATTCCTGTGGGAAGCAGAAGCCCACTTACGCAAAAAGGAATGCAGGACCCAAAATCTGGACTTGTCACTGGGTTTTCAGCTCAGAGAGACCTTTTCAAAGCAAATGACTCACAGTAGGAGACATGATCCAGTATGGGCTAATCTGAATTCTGAGATAGCAGCATCGGATAAATGAAAGAATGGAGCACTCAGCTTACTCCTTAACATTTCCCAAAGGTCAAAGGTTTGAACCAAGTCAAAACTATGACAAACTCTCTAAGCATTACTTAAGAACCAGGTTGCAGCACATTTTATTCTCTGTAGCTCAGATATCTTCAGAATAACATCAGCAGAAGCTGAATCCCACTGGCTACTCAGTGAAGCCATTCAAAGAAATAGAGCTGTGGCTGTGATCCAAAGCAAGCCATGAGGCAGTGCTAAGGAATCTTTGAAAAAACATCTAGCAAAGCTTTGAGAAAAGTTGGGCAGGTGAAGGCCGCAAACAGAAACTGCATTGGCTGTAGCAAGTTTTCAAGCATTTTAACTTTGAAAATAGTTCAAACAGTTGTAACTGCTAAACAGAGAAATGTTAGATAAACTTACTGAAGTTAGGATATATCACTACATGTAGATCAACAGAGTATAGCATCGGAGGGAGAAACCAAGGTGACATACTAGGAGAAGAGAAGGTCTGCGCAACTACATACAACAAGTTTGTCATACTTCTGAAGAGTTCATTAATTTTGATTCCTTGTGCTTCTTGGTACACCAAAGAACCAGAGATCACAAAGACCTTGTTTGCCGTTGTTCTCCATTTTATTATGCTCTCATCCAAGTTGAAACAGTGACTTGAAAAAAGAAGGCATCAAATTATTTTCTTGCCCACCCAAACAGTCTATTTCCAGGGACTGCTGCACAGCGTACCTCCAAGAGGTCAGCTTTACTACAAACGATGCCATTAAATTGACATGTCTTGCCACATGCTGCCTTCTGTTTTCTAATAATGCTAGATGTCTTATTTATCTAAAACCAACAGTTTTGATCCATTGGACTACCTGTTGCCAGCCCAGAGCCTGACGTTAGTGCATAACATGGGTACATGTCAGCATAAAAACGTTCCTTCGTGCTCAGAAACAATTTGCCTCCAAACACAAATCTCCAACAGCAAGGCGATTGTTCTTCTAATCCCAGTGCCTCTGAGCAGAAAAGCTCTCTCCTGTAACACTGACACTTTTTCCAACCAGAAAGCAGCAGCAGTGGGCTGTTTAATGGAAGAAATAATTAAGCAGATCAACTTTAGATGAACACAAAATGAACTAGATAAGCTTTTCATATAGCCACCAGACAGATGATGCTGGTTCTGGCTCAGGAAAGAAAAAAAAAAAAAAAAAAAAAAAAAAAGGAGATGCTCTTTACAGAACATGAGGACTAACGTGTGCTTCTGAGCTCCCCCTTTTGGCGTGGCATCCCAATGGGGGAGTTTTTCTATTAGGCTGCTGATGCAAAATGAGCTAATATTTTTCTGGTAGGATTACACACTGTGGGTTTTCTAAATTTAATGGTAAGAATTATAAAGAAGCTTGCATGGATGGCCTCAGATGTACAGGTGTAAGCTCTACCATATTTTAATACACTACTCACCTACTATGTGAGTAGGTTCATTGAATACTGCAGGATTACTCTTCTGAGTAAGGCTTCAACCAGCACTGGAGGGGGTCCAATCCAGTTCCTAATTTGTAAGGGTTTAGACTGGGATATGACACAGTTAACATGCAGTAGCCTGAAGTTCTGGTGATTCAGAAGACACATTTAAGCAGAAATAATCTGAAAAAGAATTCTTAATTAGAAATATATGTGGCTATCAGCAGATCACTTTGAGATCCTTTGTCAATGAGAAGAGCTATATAAATGCAAATTTCTTTCATGGAATTCATTTTATTTATCCATTTTATTTCAAAATATGAAACAGATTTTTATTGTGTTTTGGTACTAAATATGAAGGGCCAGATACATCTCTGTTGCAAGCTTTTGAAACTAATAGAGTTACAGCACAAATGAAACTGTCCCTGGATATCTATTATGCATTACTGAAAACAGAACGTAATATAATTTTAGCATAAGAAATATAATTTTGAAATCAAATTCAACCTCTGTGCCTACCTCACACTTTCATATGCTTTTGTTCCTTTGTACTCCTAATCTTTTTTACAAACGTAGTGCTGGTAATCTAAGGAGTTGAGGGTGGCTTTTTTGTTTGTTTGTTGGTTGGTTGGTTTAAAAATGGTTCACTCACTCTAGGTTTACTTCTAGGTGATTCTAGATTAGATTCTCGATCTGATACTAGATTCAATTCTAGAGTAGATGGGTTATGTGGAGCTTGGGTTTGTCAATGACACAGCTGAGATGTTCTGGGCAGGGATTACAGAAAAGCAAGTTCACGGGTAAACAGTTTGCTGATGGGTTGGGCTCAAAGGGTTTTAGTAAATGTGTTTACATCAGACAGGTGGGCAGTCACTACTGGGGTTCTCCTGGGCTCCATTTTAGGGCCAGTTCTCTTCCATATTTTTAAATATGATCTGGATGCAGGACTCGAATGCGTGCTAAATAAGTTTGTAGCTGATACTGAATTAGGAGGAGGAGCTGTTGACTCCCTTGAGAACAGAGAGTTGCCAAGCCTACTAGAGTTCAAGAACCATTTGGACAACTGATAAAGAGTTTTATAGATCTCAGACATAAAGATTTTATGTACTGGTAGCCCTGTGTGGAGCCAGGAGCTGAACTCGATGATCCTTATGGGTCCTTTCCAACTTGACATATTTCATGATTCTATGACCCTAATCATGAGCTGCAAGAAGCATAACACTATCTTGTGATAGTATCTCTTGTATCTTGTATCTCTGTGAGTTATTCCTGAACAGAGAGCAAAATTACAAAAGTGATGGTTCTTTTCCTGATTTCTATGTTACTTGGTAGACTGTTACTTAGGAAAGGGAATACGCTGAAGAGTGTTCCTACATTAACCTGGACAACCATTGTACTTCCTGTTTCTGAGGCATTGTGCCTAATATTCTCCTCTCATGTGCTGAAGCATCTAAGTCCTTAAGGAAGATGAAAAGTTGATTTTGGAAAAGAATCCCCTGAAAATGAGGTGTTTTACTCCTTTAAGGTTTACCCCTGAAGTTTGTTATTTATGTTAACATGCTCACAGGAGCCTGGTGATAACAAGGTATGAGCTGGTCCTATATTTTATGAATCTCCAGTCAACAAACAATGACAACATCTTTGTTATTTATAGCATTTGTGTATTTGTAAATGAATGAAAAGTACATGAGAAATTACATGTAATAAAGGTCACTGAAAATGGCTTGCCAAAAAAAAAAAAGTTATTATAGGAGTCCAGTTAATATTCAGGACTGTATGTAAAACCTGAAGAAGGCTCAGCAAACTTTAAAGCCACTGAATAAAGTAAATGTTATTATGTCTAAATAAAACATTTTTTTCTAGTTCAAAAAGCAGAATCACCTGGGACAAAAATGATTTTCAAAATTGGTATCTTACTGTCTAGTAGGACCTTTATATAATAACTCATTGATTGTCCAGTGGCACAGTTCATGTGAGTAGGCATAAAAGATCTCAATCATAATGTGGACTGGAGGAAAGCTCTACTAATGTATTTCCACTCAGCAGCTTACAGCTACTTATTACTATTTCCTAACTGAAAGAAGGAATAAAAACATTTTGTGGGTTTATGATTTATAGCTTGCTGAATTTGTAAGAGAAAGCTAAGATAGTAGCTCTTGATGTTGCATTTAAGTCTTTCAGCTGGACAGCTGAACTGGAGAATGGCTACTCTTACACAAAGAACAGAAAATATATTTCTGTGTGTGGCCCAAAGGCTCTTGGTTCTTACGTTGACCATGCAACTCCATAACTGGAACTTGGATATTCTTGCCCTGATGCACAAGTACCCTTGTGGACTGATGAAAAAATTTATTCCTTTCGGATCTACCTTCAGTTCTGGTTGTGCTCCATAACATGTAACTAGATAATCCAAAAATCTGAAAAGTCCAAATTGCTTCATTTGGCCCATTCTGTTTTGCATCCATGGTCCCTAGCTAATATATTCATGAGCGAGTTTAGACTGATTTAGGTTCTGGTAAAGAGTATGATCTAATATATGATCTCTTTACAAGAAAAGCTGTTCCTAAAGGATGCTCACACAATGACTTCTTGCTGCACTCCTGGGTAGCGGAGGCCCCATGGGTGGTAGAGCCGGAGCCTGCCCTGCGGCTGAGGTGCCTCAGCAGCGCAGCGCCGGCCTGGAGCCCCGTGGGTCACCGCTGCTGAACATGCAGCCTTCTCCCAGTCAGGATCCTGACAAAAGGGACCATAATACTGCTCTCCTGGCGTGTGTAACTTCAGGTTACTAAATTGCCAATGTCTCAAGCAGGGGATGGGATTTTGTGAAACTTTCTCCTGTGTGTTCAGCAAATGCTTTCAAAAGGTGTGCGGCCTGTAAGGTGACTGTGCGTGGAACTGTAGGCCTTAAAACCTTCTGCCGCTTTCGATGTGACCTTATGCTGTTTTTTAGGAAAGGTTTTACCTCATTTTTTCCATTTTTCTTCTTTGTGGAAGTTTCTTTGGTGTGACTCTTTCTGTAATTGCTTTGGAGCCTGTGCTGTGGTGTCCATTGCTGTCCTAGCCTCAAGGCAGAGTTTGAATGTGTAATCCCTTTTTCCACAAGCGTGAATTCAAATCAGAGTTTAAGCACATGCATGTACATTGCTTCAAGCACCAGAATACTTCCATGTTTAATTAAATGGGACAGTCCATGTCCCTAAGTTAGACACTTAACAAGTATATCTCTGAAACAGGACTGCCTACAGTAATGCTCCTGGACTGCTTGTTTGAGTAACAAACGACAGAAATAACATTGTTCAATTTCCTCTTCTCTTTTACTTAATTCACTCAAAAAGAAAAGAGATTAAGGAAACCCACATGATGTTTTGGCAACAGTGTGACTTGCAATACCTAAATGCAGAGGCTGATGGCCTTCTGTTCGGTGCAAATCACAGGAGCTAGCGTTTGGTATAAATTTGTGTAAGATAGACTTTTGTAGATAGCTTGAACATCTCTTCACAACAGACTAAAAAAAAACTTATTTTTCTATTACAGTTGAAATAATGTGTAAATAAATGAGCTGTGCTGCAGTACGAGATATGTTTGATGGAAATAAAGGTAAGCTGTTTCTTTGGCACAGGCATAACAAACTTATGACTGAAGCCCTATGCATAAATGAGTTTCTTGGAGTCCCACTAGCAACACAATAATAGACACCTTGATAAATACTTTATTAATACTGAAAATGTGAGCAAACTAAGGAATGTGTGACATGATTGATATTTCTATTGGTAGTTCTTACTAAATTGTCAGAGGTAGCAAATTTTTCTAGTTGTATTTAACAAAGTGGTTATTAGTGATAACTTTGCTCTTGGCAGACATACAATCTGTCTAGTTACTATCAATAATAAAATAAAATTTCTGTAGCATTAATTATTTATTATTCAATTTTTAAGTTATTCACCAAAATAATTGTTTAACTTTTTCTTTTGTCCAACAACATGATATTCAAAAAACAAAGAGAAATTCTGATAAAATGTGAGCAGCATGTTTTTTCCAATTAGATATTAATCTGTCATTTGAGTTCTATAACATTTGATCAAAGTATCTGAAACTATACAGTAAAGATGTTTAACAGGTCAGTATTTAACAGGTCAGGATTTCCACTCACAACATAAGCTATATTTGCTTGAATATAGAAATAGAGTCTTCTGGTTTATTTTCTGCTCCTCGCTTTAGGAACTAACATTGCTTAGTAAAAGTTAATTAATTTACTGCAGCCTAACGTAGTAAGTGGAACTTCTTAAGATGACAGTTTCTGATCTTGAAGTTGTATTTATGGTTTGTATCCGAATCCAAACTTTTCTTTTGTTAATTATAGTACAGTTAGAGTTGGAAGAGAAATGTCTTCCCTTTTTTTTTTTTTTTTTAATTTTGAAGAATTTAAAAATATCTTCTGCTCCAGTGAGGGCAGAAGACAAGATTTTTCAGAGGTGTTTTTGTTGCTGCTGTTGTTTTTGCTGATTAAAAAATAATAATAATAAAAATAAAAGAGAGAGAGAGAGAGAAAGAGTCTCTTCATTTAACCAAACATTGCTAATTTTATTATATGAAGCTGAGAGGAAGGAAAGAAGATCTTTCCTCTGTCTTTCTGCCCTTCTGTCTTTGTATCCCATCCCACCCTCCTTCTCCCCTGAGCCCTGAGGTTTGTTCTTAACCATCTTAAACCAATCAGATTGGCATTGCCCTGCAGAAAATGGTTCAGTTAAAATAATCCAGGAAATTTGAGTTGCAGTCTCTCAAAGGGTTTGGCAGACTAAGAAGTGAGTGGGGCTTCTCTATTCTAGTCCCAACTGCTGGATTTTGGTTGACCAGCAAGGTACTTCTTCCTCCCTTGAGACTTTAGATAACTTTCCATTCTTCTCTCTCTCTCTCATTTTTTATTTTTATTTTTTAACCCATGTACCTCATGAAATCTTTACTTAAATACATGACAGGTTGATTACGTGCTTTCTTCAGGAGTCTAAATTCTTCAGTCCTGGGCTCCCTGTTACCATTAGGTCAGCACGGCTGATACAAACTTGCTTACTGCAGATTGGCTTCACTCAGTGCAACCAGCTATTTTTCCCTCAAACCATGTGGGGAAGGAGAAATGATCCATAGCCAACTATAGTTTTGTTTTTTCCCTGCTGTTATGTTTTTGTTCATACACAGGCTTTTCAATTTTATGAAGCCAGCTTTACATGAAAGCTGAAATGTAATTGCATCCTCCTGAGTAAAATGGACGATTTCTGTGCCAATTGTGTTTTTAAAGAAAAGATTACAGCATTCGCTCTGCTGCCTGCTTTCTCTGCCTATGAATCCCTCTGCCTATGTAAAGGGATTAAATATTCTAAAATGTTACATGGAATTATAGTTCTTTGTAATTCCATAAATGCACAGGATAACACCTTCATTATTTTTGTCCTGGGAAGAAGTAAAACATAACAGGTAGGCTTTTTCCAGTACACCTTGTTTTACTTCAGCAAACACTAATGAGAACTTGATCCAGTATAAATCATACATTACTGTTTCTCTACATTTTCCATGTTAACTTAAACTTTAATTTCCTTGTGGAATTTTTGGCTTTTTGGTATACCTTGCAGATCAAAGGCAACATGATAAATACTATGCAGTTACTGTGCAGTTGGCAGCTTTGTGTTTCTTTGTTTTGAACTGAAGACCTTAAGAATGATAACATTTATGTAATGGAAAATAATTTTTTAATAATGTTGCATGGCTGCATACAAATCACTTTCAAGTATCTTTTCCTTCCTTTTTTCTTGTTTCTAGCATTCTTTGTATCATTTGTAATACTTTTGCACAGGCTCAGAAAATGAGTGACTTTTACAGAGCTGAATTTAGATATAGTACTGTGTTTTTCATTTATCACAACTTACAAGATTTCCAGGCTTACTTATGCATTTTATGCTTTCCTATGGACTGTCATAGTTTACTTACAGTTGTGCTGTGAGCATGACAGTGCCAATACATTGCAATTTCTTTGAACAGTGTACACAGACTTCTCTTTTCCCAGCCAAATGAGGCTGCATACCTAAAAGAATTATTAATAGCAAGTGTAAGCAACATAGTTCTTGTTCCTGAAAATGTGTGTCTCCATCTCAAGTTGGCACAGCCCTTTCCTTAACATTGGAATTTACTCTTTGAAATCCCTCTCTAATATCCCACAGAGCTATTTAAAGGAGCTTAACCAGGGTTACTGAATAGAGGATAGGAGAAAGAGTACTTGAGCTGTTTTAAAAAGGTTGTATTTGCAAAAGTGGGAGAGGTTCCTAAACTTAGGATGACCTGAACTAAAGAGGCCGGGGTACCTGGGGTAAAACAGTTCTCCTTTGGGCACAGCTGAGACAACTTTAAGTAGAATAAACTATAAAACTTATACTCTTATGTTAAAATCTCCCTCTGATTGTTTCAGGGTGTGAGGGAGTTTGCTTGTTGTTGTTGTTTTGTGTCTGCTATCAAGGGAACCTTCTAGCCAAACCTTCCTTAGGGAGGTGCTGAAGATGCTGCTAATTCCTGTCATTGTCTAGTTCAGCAGATGTTCTGTAGCATGGGTTGAAGGGGCTGACAGTTCAATTATTGCCACAGCTACATCCATCCTAGCTGCTGGTTAAAGTTACTGAAGGGAAGAGGCAGTGGTGCCACATCATTAACATTTTGAGCACTCTGTGTGCAAAACTGTGATAAACATAATCAAAACATGATTAGGCATGAGGCCTAACACTGAAGGAAGTATGCTCACCTCAGCCTAGGAATCCTTGGAGACGCAGTAATAACCAGACAAGCCCTAAGTACTGAAGATTGCCTCCCTAAACTAAGATTATGTTCTGAAAGGTGCTGAGCATCAACTCTGAATAAAATCAGTAAGAACAGAGAGTGTGCAGGGCAACAGAAAGCAATATAGAGGAAGTATTGTAGGTCTAAAAGCAAGTATGAAAGAAGGCCGCAGTTATGAAAAACTAGACTCCAGTAGACTGGATTGTAAACTAACGTGAACACTGGTATTTAGAGGCTTGAGGCAGGAGAAGGTGTTTAGGTAATCATCAGAACTGTAAACGTCAAGAGAAAAGGCTAAAGCATTGTAATGCTGTAGTATTCCCATATGGTGTCAGATAAAAGAGTGAAACTTCAGAATGGGAATTGTAATCTATCTCCTTCAGTATGTGTAAATCTAATGGATTTTGAAAGACCTCTCAATGTACACTTTTTAAGGAGATTCCTTAACTCCCATTTTTTTCCCACTAATAATAATAGAAATTTTCTTGCTGAGATGTAACGTGCTATAAATTCTGGGATTGTTTTTTCTCATTAGGAAGCACATGAAAAGATCTATAATGCATTTGCAGAGAACAGCTGCATCTTTATAGTATGTAGTCTTACTGTTAACTTTACTAAATCATGAGGGACATAACTATAACCATTAACCTGATTTTTAGCTGAATTAAATTTAACTTACTCTTCAGTCTCTACCTGAACAAATGCATTCATCAATCCTCTCCACGAGTTTGCAGCATCCTGAGGTTTCAGGCAACTCTGTCGTCCTCTGCCTGAAGGAAAAAAATGGCTCAAATCCATCTCAGTAGAGGATGGAGTTGTTTTCTCCCTCCTAAGGCAGAGCTTGCCCTTCTTCCCATGTTAGAAGCTATTTTAAAGATCTTGCACTAAAGATTTTTCTTCCTCGATTCCTGAATATAACCTTGGCCGTGTGACTCGCACTTCCCATTTAAATGATAAATTACAAACCTGTGTTTTCACCAATCTTTGTTTTAGCCTTGTTATATGTATTGTATGGAAGAAAGCTATATCTTTTATTCAGGTTTTAACTGGAATTATAGTTATATTTTGAATATTTTTCTCTGGAAGATGTCCAGTGCAGCAATAAGTCTGGATTAAACATGTTCTAAAATCCTACACAAATATAACTTTTTCCCCCCACCTTGTTTATCATTGGTAGCATCAATCATCATCATAGCACTTTAGTCCTCGCTGTCCTTATCCTTGTCCACTGTGTGGTCTGAACCCTAATCCAAGTATTAAACGAAGGCCAGTGATACCAACCTGATTCTTTAGATAGCCATCTGAGTAACTTTTATTCAAAATAAAGGAGTAACCCAGTAATAATTCTAGTTTTACAACCCCTCCTGTACCGATCTATAACTGTAGTACTAATTAGTCCAGTTTATTTTATCCTCACCCTAATCTTGAGGCATATTTAGTACTGCATTTAGTATGATGTTTTCCAGAACTCAGACACTCATTGATTATCTAACCTAGCAATATGTAACTGTTACTCTCTACGTTATATTTACTTTGATAAATAGAGTTTGTAAGTAGTACAAGTCATAACTAAACTTTTAATTTAAAATCATGCAGAAATAATGTATTTACATGAACAACTCAGTATATACATTTTTACTCTTAGAGACAGATTTTACAGAAAGCCATCATATGATACTAATATGACTAAAAGAACCCAAATATTTTTTCTGCAGCCTATCCATGTGCAACTACATGACATTTTCAGAGCATAAGGAAAAAGTCTGAAGCCCTTTCCTTCCTGCCTCCCTCTGCTCCCCCCTTAAGGCTAGATTTTTCCAAGAAGCTTCTCTCTTTAGGAGGGAGTACTTTGTGTGCTGTGCTCTCTTGAAAAATATGTCAAACTGCTATGATCTCTACATGGCAGATGATCTCTTAAAAAACCTGGCCTTCATCCAGATGAACCAACATATGTATATAGAGTACA
This sequence comes from Aythya marila, assembly GCF_965140915.1. Lineage (NCBI taxonomy): Eukaryota > Metazoa > Chordata > Aves > Anseriformes > Anatidae > Aythya > Aythya marila. Next base: position 59,048,735 of record NC_139046.1, on the reverse strand, counting down.
GCCTTCCTTGGTGGACACATGGTGAGCTTGTTATAAAAGCTGTGTACATAGCATGATTTTTCATATAGATTGAATTCAGTCAAAGCACATTTTCATTGATGCATTCAAAAATACTTCTCAGGAAGGGATGTTTCAAGGCAGCTGCTCAAGTACATTTCTTCAACCATTTGAATGTTAGAATTTGTAATATATTTAACACTTTGTGAAATATTTAACACATTAAAGTGTATTTATAAAATACATCCTGTCTTGGAAAAACTAAGATTGCTGATTTTACCAATTCACTTGCTGTGAATTAATTGCAACATCCTAGCTGTAGGCAGTAGAACTTAGCTGGAAGGTTAATGTTCTCAGAGTAGTTTGGGAGCACAAACTCCAGAATTCATCTATAAACACAGTTTGTTAATACAACTTCTGTTCTGAAATCACTTTTAGGATCTTGAAATTTCAATCTGAATGAGACTTCAGTGCACTTAAGTTACTTACTATTAGATTAGTTTTATGAAGAGAATTCAAGAAACGGTCTATAGCAAGTGTGCATACAGCAGGCTAACTGCATACACGTGGTTATTGTCAACTTTTAACACGTTTATCCTGGGACTGATGAGAAGCAAAAAAGCTGACTGGCAATAGCTAAGTTTCCTGCACTGCCATAAATGTGCTAAGTGCTAAGGCCCTGCCAGCATCCTGCTGCTTTAAAGGGCCACCAGACCAGTGGCTGAAGACAATGATTTCTTATTTCTTATGGGATCAAAAGGATTGACAACCTTGCTTAGCCTTGCTCCAAGCTTTGTGATTTACCTTAATAAAATACCATTTTGCCTTGGGCTTTCTGCTGACTGTGCTGTAAGACTTGTACCCAAAAATGTGTTTGTCAGTATGTGTCACATCACTTTTTATCTAGTTTGATATAGCTGCCTATTTATGTAGCCTTCTGTAGCATCAAATGCTTATCAACACAGGAATTCTGGGAAATGTTCTGTCACAGATATCAGTACAAGAATCGTGTATTCCTCCCCATCATGTTTCTGTAATGATGCAACACACCTGTGCCAGGTTATATCATGCAGCTGTAAGTGTTAGGAATCATGTAATGAGGTAAGGCTATGCTGCTAGGGAGAGATAAGAGTGAGTATGGGGTTGTAAAGGCTCAGCATCCGATTTCTGATTTGCTTTCTTTTTCTTTTTATCTGTGGAATGAGAGAGCTCCCAGTGCCAGGGGATGCTATGTGAATAAGGGATGTAAAGTCTTCAGAGTCTTGAGAATAGAAAAATGCAAAAGTGCTAACTTTGTATCTGGAAAATTATTGCTGTGAATAGAGACTGTATGTCTGTCCTATACAAAGCAGTTGGAAATGTGACAATTGCTAACAAAATAAGAGCATGGTGAATGCTTGATTGGTCAGATTAATGAAGATGGAATAGGATACAGCAGAATATATGTCAATGAAAGGGCAAAAACATGCAGAATTCTGTCATGGAAAAAAGTCATATTGCAGCTCCATGAAACATGTCATGAAACATGTCATGAGTAGTAGAAAATAAATGATCCAAACAAACAGCTAGTAAAAGAACTTGAGTGGCAGTTCTGCTGCTGACTTCGTAGTGAGATCAAGGCCCCACTTGCTAATGGAGGTAGAGGAACTCTTAACTGATCTCCAGGCCGCTTCATTTTCTCTCTTCTGTTATTTCCTCTAATGTATGTTTTGTCAGCTCTCGGATCAAGGGGAATTGAATAAATATTTTTTTCAGTAAAGTATCTTTAAGATTATGTAGGGTTTTTGTTCTATTAAAAAACAAAACCAAACAAACTAAAACATTCTTCCTTATTCTGTCCTCTCTTATTTCCAGTTGTGCTTAGCATCTGGTGTCTTAAGGTTTGTCTTTTTCAATCAAACCTTAACGCTAAGCGAGACACGTATTGAATGCCTCTGTTGTTTGTCTTACTGGAAAGGTCCTAGACTTGCATTTTTCTAGGTCTTGTTCTTCTCTTTCTTATTGCTGTGTGCATCTCTTCGCTAATCTATTGCATGCTGCAGACCCCATTTCTGGCATAATGTGTTAATGTTTTTCTCCTGTGCTGTTTAGGATTGCATCTTGTTTAATGTATCTGTGAGTGTGACCTTTAGCTCTCTTGTTGCTGCCCAGCTTCTCTCACTTAATTTTCCTCAGGACCTTGGGCTTTCTCTTTCATGAGCTCATTCTAAGCAGCTTCACGCATCTGTAGTCTAAAATGCTTTATTAGTTGGGTCCAAAATAACGGTCTCCTAAAACAAAAGTTTTTTTTTCAGCACAGTTCACGCACTTGTTGCTTAGTCTGTGTCAAGATACATATTTAGGTTGCAGGGACTTCCCGTTAACAGTTGTGCATCTCTTAGAGCTAACATCCCTGTCCTATGACACAGGGAGTAGGGATAACTTCAGAAAAATAGGGCTTCAAAGTAAATTGTGGAAACACCACACAGAGCCTGTTCATCTGCTACAGCCTTAACAAAGTAGAACTAGTATCTAAGGCTTTGGTGCATTTTGGTGATCTCTTAATTTTCCTTTATTACCGTCAGCTGAGACAAATTAAGACAGGCTAAAATTAGTCCTAGCTTAGCCCAGGCTTGCCCTATATGTGCTGATTGCTCACAACAGCACACTGGAGCCCTGCAGCTCACATCTTCCTTCTCTGTATTACTGAAGATTTCTATCTGAAATGAATATATGGAAGAAAGCAGGAAAACGAGGGTAAGGGGCCTAAGGAAATCAAAATGTGTATATATGCCTGGGAGGGGGATAGTAAACTGTAACTGAAGAAGCCTGAAGCAGTTTTTCTAAGAAAAAGCTAGTTTTGTTCTTAGTACTGTGTTGTAAGTAGGTGAGCAATGCTTGACTGGGGAGTGGGGGGAGACTACTGCATGCTTTGAAGAAAAAAAACACAAATCTGGTTTTGTAGATTACTTGGGGCTCCAATGTGTTTCTTGAGCTTGGCTGAGGAAGAAAGCAGAATCCTCCTGAGATTCTGGAAAATTAGGGAATTGTTGGTAGAACATAACCACTTGCTTCAAAGAACTGCTGATGGAGTGCAAGAAGATGTGTTTTGGATGATGGGGAGCTTTTGCCCCATGTGTGCTAAAGTTAGATTGCTGCCCTGACTGTTTGTTAGGTATAGTATATGTTTTGTGTTTGCATGTTGAGGTAGACTCTGTTTATGTTTCTCCTTGTCTAAAACAAGGACTGGTGATATCTAATTGCAGTGAATGCTCTGTTAAAAGTCTGTGACCTGACACCAGCAGAAGCTGTGCTGGCAAAAAAACTGTCCGAGTTCTTATGCTTCTGGCTGACCTCTAGTTTGGGGACCTGACCACTTCTGTAGCAATGAGCTTTCTTCTGGTCTTTGTGGCTTTACTTACCGTGTTAGGACTTTGATACGTGTGTTAGGAGAAGCATATGCAGGTCACTTGTCTCCTTGGTAACCAGAAGATAAAATTACTATAGTTGTATCTGTTGCCTGTAATTTGATATAAATAACTTTTTGTTTGCCAAAGGATAACTACCTAGACATCGAGGTATTAACCAATTTGTAATGACTTTCTGTCTCGTGCTAAAGCAAGGGGGTCTTATAGTGGAAGAACAATAACAGCTTTCTTAACTGACCAGCTCAGGTATGCTCTTTGCCTCAAGCTTCCTGCATTCTAATTAGAAATCAAAGCATTACGAGGTGTTCCCTTTGTCTTGTACTCCTGACAGTTTATAGAGTTTCTGTACCTTTTATCCAGCCTTCTCTTTGTTTCTGTGCAAATATTTTAAATAAAAGCCTTGTAGAATAGGTTCTCTCTATAAAACTTAGACTGCTACGTCTAAGAGCTCATTTATAATATATGTCACGTAGTCGTTATTCCCATGGAGATACTAATGCTGCAATGCAAGGAGAATGAGCATGGGAAGGTGCTAAGAGTCTGATAACTGTAGGTCAGAAACACTGTAGCAGCTGTAAAAGAAGTGCTGTGTTCCCTCTAAAAGATAGATCCGGTGTGACAGGTGGTTTTTACTAATAACAGTGTGGTAACAAGCAGCAACTAGACAGATGCAGTCTAGGGAGTTTTTTGTCTCTAAGCATCTTTATTTACTAGACTATTTCTTGTGTATTGTAGTGTTTAACACAGGGAAAAATGACCACCTGCGGTGAGCCTCCTTGAATTTGATCCATGTCACAGCTGTTGACCTTATGACTTGTTTTTTTTAGGCATTGGAGAGAGGATAGCATAGTAGGAACACTTTCCACTCTAATATGTATGTGTACATACAGAGTAATAAATCTGTTCAAAGATAACAATTGTTCCCGCAACATAGAAAATTTATTTCATCTTTTGGTTTATCTTTTTATTCTTCTCTATGTGCCACCTCTGACCTTTTACATAGGTAACAGTAAAGAGCAAAGCTTTCTTAGCTCCCCCGTATCCTTTATGCCATTGTGGTGGTTTTACCGTGCTGGGCAGCTAAACCCCACAACTGCTCTCTCACTCCCCCTCTTTTAGATGAGGAGGGGGAGAAGTAAAGCAAAGAACAACTCACGGGTTGAGATAAGGATAATTTAATTAAAGGGAAATAATAATAATAATTAAATAAAGATTATTATGAACTAAACAATTTAACTAAAGGGAAATAAAAAGGGAAAGGGAGGGGGAAAGGGAAAAATAAAAAGAAGGGAGGAAAAAAACAAAATAAATGAAGGCTGTATGGAAGTGCAGAGGAAAGAAATTACTCTCTACTTCCCACAAATGAGCGATGATTGACCACGTCCTTGAAGCAGGGCCTCAACGCACATAGCTGGTGTTCGAGAGGAGGACCGACGTTTTCCCAATGAGAGCCCACCCCTCCCCTCTTCTTCCTGTTTCCACCTTTTATTGCTGAGTGTGACACCACATGGTATGGAATATCCCTTTGGTTGGTTTAGGTCAGCTGCCCTAGTGATGTTTCTCTCCTCACTTTTTGCCCACCCCCTAGGAGGGTTAGAGAAAGGCCCGATGCTGTGCCACTGCTGCTCAGCAGTAGACACAACACTGGTGTGATACCACTGCTGTTCCAGCTACAAGTACAGAGTACGGCACTGTATGGGCTGCTGCCAGGAAAGTTAACATTCCAGCCAGACCCAGTACAGCCATCCTTTGTTTATAGCAGAAAACCACAAAGTTTACTTCAGTAGCAGACTTTGATGAGGACCAAAACAAATCATTTTTCAAGACTGAACAGAGCAGTGTATTGGTGTGGTTTTTGACTTGTGAAGATTCCAGGTAACCAAAAAATCTAGTATCAATCTAAGATGATCAGAGGAATTGTATGTTAAGGCTAAACATCCTCTGGCTGAACAAACTAGCACTTAACATGCAAGTATTCTTTTTTTTTTTCTTCTTTTTTTTTTTTTTTTTTTCCTTCCAAACATTGGTAAACGCTTCCTGAAGAAATGGTGAATTTTGTTGCCAGGAGTGTGGTTATACCACTTGGGAACAGTGGCTGTGTTTGTACTGTCCCGTGTGCCTATAGAACTGTCTTTACTTCAAACATCACATTTTACTGTGGGCTGAGGCTGCCCAACTGGCAAATCATTTCTCTAGTGCTATTAACTGTATGTACTAATTACAAAGTTGTTAATTAAAACCAATCCTTCTCCTGTGGAAAAAACAGTCTCCTAGGCTGCTGTACTCTTTTTTTTTTTTTTTTTTTTTTTTTTTTTTTTTATTAGCTCAGAAATTTAAAAGTAGGAAGAATTATAGTGCTGGTGAAAATGTGTGTTTCTTTTCCACTTTGTTGCTTCTGCTAGTTCTCCCTGTGTTCTCGAAGATCTGGTGTATGGAGCCACAGCAGACTGCTTCCAGCTGACTTTGTTGCCACCAAGCTGCAGTTTGTCATCCCAGATCTTGCGACTGTAACCATGGAAAGATGCTTTCAGAATTTAGGTTTCACGTGGTTGGGCTCTGCTTTGAGCAGGTTGCTGCAGAGCTAGAAACAGTTTGAAAACCGTCGGCAGACCTGACAGTGGAGTGTTCGAGCCAGTTGTGTAGCTAGCCATGTTAGAGGGCAAGATGTTGTAATGACACTGAAATAGTTTACATACATTTTGTTTCTGTGACTTACTTTCCAGCTCAGGACCTGATTTTGGTTACTTTCATGTTCCTATGTCCTGACAAACAATGTCCGGAGCCTAGCTTTGAGTGCTGGGCAGGTATTCCTGCAGAGAAACTTAATGCAAACTGAAACACGAATATGAAGTAAACTACTTAGTGCTGATGCAAGGTTTGCTAAGGGATTTCTAGGTACTTAAGTTAGCCATGGAGAAATGGACACCGGTTCCCATTAGCATTTAATGTTCTTCTATTTTTTTCCTGTGGTTAATCATTAATAACTTTGACAGTGACAGGAATGTGTGTGATGACTAAATCGTGCAAAGTGATGGTCTTTTATCACTGACATGGAAACATTGCTACTGTTTTGTTGTTGTTGTTTTTTTGTTTGTTTGTTTGTTTTTGACTGCTGACATAATGAGGCATAGCAAATTGTGTAGCACTAACTGCAGAAAAAAGTAAGTCTGTCTGATACATTTCCTTATTTCTGGTCCTTTAGCCTCATGTCACCAAGAGTTTTATGGGAGAGTCTGTTATTAAAACATACCTGTTTACAGTGCTCTTTGTTTTACCATGTTCTGTCCTACTTGTCTATTTGTTTGGGAATCTCAGAAATCTTATATTAAAACAAAGCTGCTGCAAACATAAACACAGAGGAGGCTATGTGTAAGGCAGCAGCGCTTGTATTGGTGTTTCACTTAATTTATTTCTTCAACAAAAACACACACACAACCCAACCAACCAAAAACCCCAAACCATGAGGGTATAAGGGAGTCTGGAGACACTAAATGTGTTAAAGTAATTTTAACAGGCTAAAGTTTTAGTATGACAGAATATTCTTGAGAAGATAAAAAGATCCTGCATTATCAATGACGGCAGAAGGTATCTACAAACATTTTTCAATGTCCATATTGTAATTCCTGTTCATCTGAAGTTTTTCTGACTTTACCGGAATCTTGTAACGCTCACTGAAGCAAACTACTTTAACGGGAAAAGTAGTTAATCTCTGTTCCAGGGCTAACACAGCTTAATGTTTGTATATGTTGCAAACTTAATGCTATACTGTAATGCGGTTGGGCTGCAGTATGTCAAATGCAAAACACAGTTCACCATTTCATAGAATTGTTCTATTAAATATAGTGTTGATGTGACTCCTGAGGTACAAAGAAAATCTCAAATACCTCACTGTGTAAATCTCAGCTCAAAATATGTGGATTTGGTGAATTAAAGACAAATATTAGTCTATCAGATGTACAAAACTGAAATAACGAACAGCATTATCTAATCAGAATTATTTCATTTCTGGATAACTAATCTTAGCATGCATATCTGATTAGCTTTGATAGGGATCTTTCATCAGCTAAAGTTGTTAATGTAGCAATACAAAGCCCTGTTACGTGTGGGTAAACTCTGAAAATTGATAGGTTAGGCTGTCATTAGACCTTAGATGTTAATAATAAGTTATGGAACAAGCTATGTGCTAATATTTTCTTCTTCCAAAAGCTGATCTGTATTTAATTAATATAAGAAATCTGGGGGAAATGTTCACACCAATAACAAAAGAAAAAAATATGCTACAGCAATCTTGGGGAAAAACATATATAGAATCACAACAATGGGACATGTATTTGAAAGTAAAAGTTGCTTTCCAAAAGACACCTGAATTCCTGCAAGTAAAGATACTGTCATGTCTTTGGCTAGAAACTAACAAAATTTGAGAACCTTAATTTTTTTTAATTTATTAATTAATTTATTTATTTTTTTAAATAAAGAGTAAATGGAAAGGTTAGGAGCAAGTGCCTTAGTTGTCTAGAAAAGCTTACTTTTGTGTCCTTGTAACTAATGCAGCATTAAGGGTCTGTGTATCTTTGTGGTTGATGTCAGTGACAAACCTCTGTGGGTTCTTGCCTGTCCTATAAACTAGCCTTTGAATTTGATTGAGTGACCCTATGGGCAAATATGTCTGTATTACCTCCAGACATGACAAATCTTGATGTTTGTTTTCTTCCCAGAAGAGTAATAGTTAAATACTTACTCAGGATGTGTAGTCTTAGTGGCAATAATGCTGAAACCTGGCAGAGGTGGTTTGTAGCAGGGACTGTTTGGATTACATGTTCTAGCTCTCAGAAAACTGTTGGTATTTGTAAAATGCTATTGAGGTGCTCATCTCTGAAGAGGTGTTACAGAGATGCTGGCAAAGACAGCTGGTTGTGTGGCTGAATAAAAAGGCTGGGGAAGCTTATGGAGACCATGCAGTAATAAGAGTAAGTAGAGGTGAATAGTGTACAGTGCTCCGAATAAAGCTGGAGCTGCCACAAATTAAGTCTTATGTGCAGAGTTCACAGGGCACATGGTAGAGTCTTTTCAGGTATATCCGAAAGTGAAGTTCAGAGGACCGAAAGCTTTTTCTTTTTTTTCCCCCTCTGTATGGTAATTGGAGAAGGCAGTTATAGGAAGTGAGGAAGTGGAAGCAAGATTTTTTTTTTTTTTCTTTAAAAAGCACACAGCATTGACTTGTTGCTGCCCTTTCTGAATCAGTTGTATAACTCCATGTAATTTAATTCTGCTTCCAAGGAAATCAATTGTGAACTCTTCCCTAGTTACAACTAAAGCATTTTAGTGGTTCAGGATTGATCTAATGAGCTCTCCCTAGAATAACTAATATAAAAGTGGTTTGGTAAAGACTAATTTAATTTTGCTGACTACTACTGTCAGTTGTTCAGCTCTATTAGGAATAATCATCAAAACTCAATGGGTGTTCTAGAGGCAGTTGAGGTTGCAAATCAAAGCCTTCCTGGCTCTAGGTGATCTGATGTTCCTTCGCTCCCAGACAAGATGCTAATTTGCAGGTGCACACATAAGATTTTTACCTACATCTAGTTTCTGTCTACAGCACTGGTATGAGTTTTATTAGCAGAAAGAAAGCAGAATTAATAATGGAGCTGAAAAAAATTTACATAACAGAAGTGCTTTGAAATGGTTTGAATTTCAACTGAAGATAAATCTTGCAGCTCAGCTATCATTATGTTTCTTGTTCTTAAGGTGTCTGTAATTATTTGAAGTTAGCCTTTTATTGCTCAAATTAAATCTTTAGTTTGTGAAGGATCTTTACAGCTAGATGTAGTTCAAAGAATGTGTTTTTCTCTGGTATACATAGTTATTTTAAGCTAAGCTGCATTTAGTTACTAATGTATTGTTGTCCCACCCAAAGAAAACTGGGAAGAGAAACTGGAAAGCAAAAGAAAATGTTTTCTTTCAATAACAATGCTTATTTTTCTTATGAGTTTGGAGGGGGGGGGAATCATTTTGGAACTCTTGAACTATTTACTGTAAAATACTGTGAATTGTTTACAAGAATTATGGTTATATGAAACTACTTTAGCAGCAAGATGGTGTTTTCTATATGACTTTTTTCTTTTTTCATTGGAATGGTTCTGATGTTAGGTTAGCCTAACACTATTTACGAATGCTCTCAAAACTTCTCAAAGCAAGCTTTTCCAGCAGACTACAAGTGAGCTTGCTTTCCAAAATTCTTGAGGCGAATACAGTTGAAGTTAATCAAAATGAAATTTTGATATAGAACTTCCTGTGTTTTCTGTGTAATAGACATATGTGTAGGAAAGGCTGACCTGGAAAGCCTTTATTCTATAGACAGTGGTTTGTTTGTTTGTTTTAAACTGTTTAAGGCTCAGTGACCGTGATAAACTATTCGTGGATTAAAGGGCTCCTGGATATGCAAGCATTTTTAATCTGGTCCAAAGTGATATGCATGAACTTCTAGTAGTTTCTGAAAAAGATGTTTGCCATTTTGGCCATCACCTGTTTATTAGCTTGCATTATGAAGTGTTGTACTGTCATATTTTGCCATCTTTGAAACATTTAAAAAAAAAAAAAGTCTATGTTAATAATATAGTCAGGTCACTGGGAAAGCAGAACACCGTTGGGATGTATTTTCAAAGAAAGCAATTAATTTCATAATTTTTGCAGTTTATTTGCTGTTGCTGCTATAGTGCCAGAAGAAGATAAGTTACCAACTGTTACATATCCTATTGAGCTGTCCTGGTTTTACAGAAAATGAAGCAGAGATGATTTGTCAAGCATAGTCAGTGCAGTGTGCTAAGGCTGAAGGAGAATGCTGACATTTTGCAATTTCTTAGGAACATTAGACTGACCTTGTTTGCTGGTTTAGGGAGAAAAGAAAAGATGGTATGTTTATAGTGTTAGGATATCGAGGCTGTCTGCTACAATTGATTTTCTGGGCAATAACAGAAGTGCTAGATTAAGTTGCAATGTAAGAAGCGATGGAAGTTCTGATTCCTTCTTGTACAAGGATTTTTGCTCAGAGGAGATACAGTAGACATGTTCAAGAGCATGTTAGGAAATACCCAGTCTGTTAACAACACCCAGCTTCTTCTTTTGCCTTGCCACATGGCAATAAACACTATAACAATTGCTATTACTTGAGCCATGTAACTGTAATCTCCTGTTGTAAACAAGCTTGTGACTTCCTGTAATTTATCACTGCTAGTCAGAAATCATTAGATAAGAAGTGTTTGTATCTTATTTAGACCAGATCTAAGCAGTGTAATCCTGAATACGATGGAAGACATCCAGTAGCTCACTTATACGTATTAGCTACATCTAATAAACACGTATGAAAAATAATCACATTTAGAAGCTTTACAGAAGAGCCAAGGAAAAGATCTCAAGTCTTTCATAATTTCCTATAATTATTTTTTTGGATGAGTTAAAAAAGGACATTTATTACTGTAAAGTATACAGTATATCAAAAAGAAGCCTTCCTATGCACGTGGTGGATGCTGTATGCTGTAAATTGGCAGTAAGAACTGAGAGTCATTAAATTAAAGTGCTACTATCTGTCAGAAGAAAATTAGCTATTTTTTTTTTTTAAAGGCAATTTCTGAGCCAAACAGAAATGGCTGCTCTCAGACATTTGGAAAGTGAAATTTTAAGAAATAGTGTATGATAGTTGTTGGTTTCAAAGTACAGGAAGTCCTTGCAAAAATTTTTCTATACCTAATTCCCCTTGGAGCTGTTGGCAACAGCTGTGTGGGATGCAAGTTGCAAAACTGTACTGGGAGATAAATATTTGTATGTTAGAGTTTAACTAACTGAATTTTACTGTTTCTCTGTGTTGCTATCAGTTCCATCCTTTGCAATCAGTGCTGCAAATATGGAATTGCAGAGTGAGAAGAACTGCTCCCGTATTAGCTTCCTAACTGTGTCAGGTTTTTGGAACTATGTCATCAGTTATTTCAGAGTAGAGTGGTGCTGTGCTGGACACCAGTGTTTTGTATTTTAAGAGAATAGGTAAGTTAAATGCAGGTGACTAAGAAATTGAGATTAAAATCTTTAAAAAGAGAACTTTTGGGCCCTGCTATAAGCATTCTACCTCTATATAAAGTAATTTATTAAGGGCTGGATGGAGCCTTTTGACTTCATTGCCATATGAAATGCTTTTACCCTCTGAAGCATCTGAGAGGAGGCTGTTCCTCCAGGACAAACTTTCCTTTCCTCCTTGTCCTCTGGAGCAGCTCCTGTGTTGTGAGTGTCTTTGCTGTGAGAGATAAAATGGGCAACTTCCAAAATGTTGCAAATGTTATCCTTGTGCTTAGCCATGTTTTCTCCTATTCTTCCCCACCCCTTCAGCAAACCTGGCTGTGAAGTCCCCTCTGTCCACACATGTGCTCAGTGAAGCAAGTCCTGCATGGCAAATCAATGCATTATCCTCTCAAATTGCTCATCATAAGCACTGAATGGTGATGAGTGATCCCTGCTCGTTTTTGCCACCTTCTAGTCTAATAATAAGATCAATGCAAGTCAGAATTATCATACCAAAGCGATGTTGCTACTAGTATTTGAACTAGGGGCTCTAACTAAGGACTAAGTAGTGCAAATTCTGTTTCTTGGCTAAGACCCTCTAGGAAAGGGAGAGATTTCTGCTGAGCTGTGGGAGTTAAGCATAGAAGATTACTGCTCAACAGGGATCATCAGCTCCCAGAGCAGCATTGGCAGGGATTGCTCTCCCCTCACACCTGCATGGGAAAAGGGGCTAAGACCTAAACTCGGGTCTCTGTAGGCTAGGCAAAGTCTTCTGCAAGCAAGTTTGTTTGTAAACTGATATTTTGAGTTCTGATAGCTGGTTTGACTAGTCTTAATACCTCCCATGCTGCTCACTTTCTGTGCAAACCTACATTAAGGTTGGACTATATGGATGTGCAGTGTTAATGTGGAACATCTATTTGTAGTTGTTTTTTTTTTTTTTTTTTTTTCTGTTTGTCTGCATTGCTTTTCCTGGGGTCAGCACCTGACACTAGAAAGCTCTTTAGTATATGGAAGCAACTTATAAATTTCAGAAATTCATTCTTTTTAAATGTTTTAATGAGTACACAAATTCTGTGTAGACTATATAAATTACAAGAACTTTTGAAGCTATTTGAGTGTGTATATAGACATTAATGTATCACCATTTCATCTTTTTTTTTGGTGATACATTTCTTCAATGTATCACGAATTCATCATTTCTAAATGATTAGCTAAACTTGAGTCTTAAATGGTGAATGCAACTATTTTATAAATACATATAAGTATTGCAGAAGTTTGATTTTCTTCAAGAAATACATATATATTTATCTATTTTTTTTGTCTTTCCTTTGATGTTAAGAAAGCACATAAAAAATAGCTGCACAAAACTGAAAACTCCACCATCATTTCTAAAATGTATCTCGCTATCACCTTGTTTTTCTAAAAGTAAAATATCACATGTAATATGCTCTGTGGAAAAAGTGGTAGGAACATGTAACACTCAGTAAGGAAGTTTCACTTAACAGCAAAGTTGTTCAGGTCATTTTTCTTTTTTTTTTCTTTTTTTTTTTTTTGTTTAATCAAAATAAAATGGTAAAATAAATAAGTCACTACAGGCAGTTGAAACCAAATCACAGTAGCTCCTATGTCATGGAAGCTGTACTTAGCATGTTATTAAATGAATTTGTAGATATTGATGAAGTATTATGCTTGTTTGGGGGAGAGAAATTTTGACAATACTTGGATTGTGTTCTCTAACGTAGTGGTTACGTCTCAAATCAAGGCTGGGATCCCTAGGAATATCAGTTTAGTGCACAGTGAGGGACCTAAGATTGGGCATGTTATTTGGACTTACTAAGAAAGGAAGAGAGGACACAGTATTGAACCACTATGAATATCTAGTACATTTATGTATTAAACAGTTTGAGCAGTCCCTGAAAGGAATTACAGAGGTGGTCAGAGGTATGTAGTATTCTTATGTAAAGAAAGATAAGCAAATGAGAGCTATTAAGATTGCAAATAGAATCACAAAGGGGAGAGAATGGACATGTTAGACATCTAAACTCATGAGTGATACACAGAATCATCTGTGTTGGAAGAGACCTCCAAGATCACCTACTCCAACCTCTGACCTAACACTAACCAGTCTTCCACTAAACAGTATCACTAAGCTCTACATCTAAGCATTCCCCCTTGTGCTATCACCAGGCACGTGGGAGAAGAGACCAACCCCCACCTTCCTACAGCTTCCTTTAAGGTACCTGTAGAGAGCGATAAGGTCGCCCCTGAGCCTCCTCTTCTCCAGGCTGAACAAGCCCAGCTCCCTCAGCCGCTCCTCATAAGACTTGTTCTTCAGACCCCTCACCAGCTTTGTTGCCCTCTGGACTCACTCAAGTACCTCGATGTCCTTCTTGTAGCGAGGGGCCCAAAACAGAACACAGTACTCATAGTGTGGCCTCACCAGAGCCAAGTACAGGAGGACGATCACCTCCCTAGCCCTGCTGGCCACACTGTTTCTTATGCAAGCCAGGATGCCGTTGGCCTTCTTGGCCACCTGAGCACACTGCTGGCTCATATTCAGCCGACTATCCACCATCACTCCCAGGTCCTTCTCTGCCTGGCAGCTCTCCAACCATTCCTCTCCCAGCCTGTAGCTCTGCTTGGGGTTATTGCACCCCAGGTGCAGGACCCGGCACTTGGCCTTGTTGAACTTCATGCAGTTGACCTCAGCCCATCGGTGCAGCCTATCCAGATCCTCCTGCAGAGCTTTCCTACCCTCAAGTAGATTGACACACGTGCATAGCTTGGTGTCATCTGCAAACTTACTGAGGGTGTACTCGATGCCCTCGTCCAGATCATCGATGAAGATATTAAAGAGGACCGGCGCCAGCACTGAGCCCTGGGGAACGCCACTAGTGACTGGCCTCCAACTGGACTTGGCTCCATTCACCACGACTCTTTGGGCCCGGCTATCCAGCCAGTTTCTAACCCAACGAAGCGTGCGCCAGTCCAAGCCAAGAGCAGCCAGTTTCTTGAGGAGAATGCTGTGGGAGACGGTGTCAAAAGCCTTGCTGAAGTCAAGGTAGACCACATCCACAGCCTTTCCCTCGTCCACCCACCGTGTCACTTTGTCCTAGAAGGAGATCATGTTTGTCAAGCAGGACCTGCCTTTCATAAACCCATGCTGACTGGGCCTGATTGCCTGCTTGCCCTGCAAGTGCCGTGTGATGACACTCAAGATAATCTGCTCCATGAGCTTCCCTGACACTGAGGTCAAACTGACAGGCCTGTAGTTTCCCGGGTCTGCCCTCCGGCCCTTCTTGTAGATGGGCGTCATGCAGAACAAAGATTAGGAAGCCTCTTCCAGTAGAAGAGGATGGGCTTTGATACAGAGTTCCTGAAGAATACAACAAAGGTTTGGAGCTTTTGAGGATTACTTTTTGTTTTGATTTCATTAAAATAGTTAATTAAATTATGGGATTTACTGTTGCAGAATGCAATGGAAAGCAAGATTAGCTACTCAGAAAGGAATTTGATATACTTACGGAGAAAAAAATAAATGGCCAGAGTGTCTAGTAGCCTGTGGTACAAGAGGTTCAAGAAGTTTCCAAACAGCTGATTTCTAGGAGCTGGTATGACATGCAAGAAGATATACCTTGTTTCTTGTACTTTTTTTTTTTTTTTTTTTAAGGTGCTCTTGGTCTTTGTCAGAGGGTAGCTGACAAAGACAGATATACCTCTGTACTAGCTTATTTATGTTCAGTCTCAGCTGGGCTGTCAGGTTAAACTCAGATGTTCTCTTTCCAGCAGCAAGTTTGAGACCTGAATCTGCTGGATTTGGATGTGGAACAAGCAATAAGCAGAAAAGGATGGGGGGATGAGGGTGTGTGTAAAAATAATGGTTACAGGGTCATCACCATCCTTTGTGCAATGCCTTCTAAAGCTGTCCTTTCTAGATGAAACTGCCTAGCCAGCAGGCTCCAGACATTCTGTGTCCTGCCATCTGCCACAGCTGGTAAAGTTAGAACAGTTTGTCCATAGATATGTCGTCTTTGGAAACATTCTGATGTGTTTATGAGATAATTTGCATAAAATGATATCCATGTACAAAATGTGGTAGCTCTGAGCCAAATGTTTTTCCAAATTATTTACATAATATTTGCTGAATAATTCTGGCAAGGAAATTTTGAACGACCTGTTTGTAAATAACTCATGACAATACTTTTCATTTAAAATTTGAACTACTTGGATTAGACAGAAGTAAAAGTGGGTATTCCTCCTCCTTGAGAGGGTAATGCATAATGCTTAACAGTTGCAAACCTGAGGGTAGTGTTGCTTGATTGCCACCATTTTAAGACTCTTGCTTTCAAATACGCACAGTGTTTCTAGGTTGTTGGCAGTTAATTCATGATCTCCCCTCCCCTCCCTTCAGAATGTGGTAATGTTAATAATTCATCTTCTAAAAGAACTCTGAAATAGCTGTGGAAACATTTCTTGTAATATGTGCTGCTTTGTAATTTTATCACCACCACCCTGGATATAAATACCTATATTGTATCTGAACAAACACAAATAGAAGCATGTAATGGTGTCTTGTTAGGGAAAAACAAACAAACAAAACAAACAAACAAACAAAAACAAACAAACAAACAAAAAAAACCACGCTGCTTTGATTTTCCTATTCTATAGTGTCAGCTTCTATCCAAACCTTCTGAAACTTTTCTTCCTGTGCTGCGTGTGCAAAAAGATTTAGGAAATCTTTGCATTTGAGGCTGACTCACACAAAGCGTCGTGTATGTCTTTAGAGTTCAGAGATGACTACCACTGGACTGTCAAAAGCCAGCAAAACATCCTTCCACGATATTATGCCAGCTGGCTAGGATAATTTAGTAATCCATATCTTCTGTAAACTTTTTTTTGTCTTGTATACAGACTGCTTTCAGTCCTTGAAGTCGTGAAGACTCTGGGCCCATATGTCTCCAAAATGTCAGTTTGGAAAAGAAACAGAAAATGTTGTAGTTAGCTAATACTAATTGTCATTAATGAAACAGCATTAGAAGCAGCTTCTGTCTTAAGGCAGCAAAGCATTCTCTAAGGTGTGTCAGAATTCCCATTAGGTTGGGCAACTATTATGAAAACTATAATCATGTTTCAAACCACTTTGAAGCAGTGATGTCAGTAAGAACGTGAAAGCTGCTACCAACGTTAACACAGGCAGGAAATTTAACAGGGACATGAGAAAATAAAGAACACAGCATCTTGTTCCAGTCCTTGATTCTGGTTCTCTCACAACTTCTAATGGCATCTGTTAAATGCTGGATAGAGAGATAAATGCTGAGAAAATGCTCTCTTCCTTGTTTTTGAGGCACTGTCATCTTAAGTTTCCTGGACATGTCTATCCCAATGGCAGAATTTCAGAGAATAACTGGCTGAATGTGTTATAGAAGACAATGTCCAAGAGAAAATGCTGCTCAGTCTTTCGTTGGATTTTATCTATGTCCTATATATGTGTATATATATATGTAATAATAATTGTTTATAAAGTATAACTACAGGTTGTAATTTTTAAAGAATGCATTTTTGAAGGTTTAGCAACAATTTGTGTGTTACGTAGTAAAACCTTAGGATCCTAAACATAGTACCTAATTTTTCTTTTGTGCAACCACATCCTAGCCTGTACTATTACGTGTGAATCTTGTACTCTTCCCATCCTTTTCTGTTCAGTGCTTGTAAAACATCTGGAGCACTGTATCCAGTCTGGGGCTCCCCAGTACAAGGAGGATATTGGCATGCTACAGTTAGGCCACCGGAATGCTGCTGTCTCAGTCAGAAGGCTGGAAAAATCTGATGTGTAAGAAGCTGAGAGAGCTCAATCTGTTCAGCTTGGGGAAGAGACAGTTGTTCCTCTCTTCACCTTCCTGATCAGAGGATACTGAGGAGATGGAGCTAGAATCTTCTTGGAGCTGTATGGTGATAGACAGAAAATAATAAAAATACCAGTTGGAATCTGGAAAACTGATCAGGTACTAGGAAAATATATTTTCATGATATATAGATTCCTGGAGAGGATGTGGAATATCTGCCCTTGGAGATGCTCAAGACTTGACTATACAAAGCGCTGAGCAACTTGATCTAATTAGACCTGCTTTCAAGCAGGATGTCAGAATAGATGGCCCCTGGGCATCCCTTCCAACCTAAATTACAATTCTATAAGTTCATGGTTCTAAAAACTGACTAGAAAGGCTTTATCTCTAAAACTCAAACATAACCCATAACAAAGATAGGTGGGAGTTGTTGCCATTCTTTCTTGGATATCATAAAGCATGACAGCTGAGAGTATTTTCCAGCTATCATCCTGAACTTGGGGTATCTCAGAGTGTTGTGAGTCATAGAAGAGTGGTCAGGATCATGCTAAGTGTGCTCCATAACCTAGTAAACTCAACACCCTTGGGACTTCAGTCATCTGGACTGGATCGGACTAGGCCTTGCAGCTGGTTCAAATCATTTGGAAGAAGTCACAGCCCCATTGCAAATCTCTCCTGTGTTTTACCTTTCTGTTCTATTTACCCAATTCACTGAGGTCACTGTGCTTTGAAAGCAGATCCGTATTAATTCATTCTAATAAGAATTGTCTATTGCTATGTTTAAAGAAGTCTGATTTAAAGTAACAGAAGGATTTGGAACCTGAATAGCTTAAAACATATCTGGTCGACTGATTCTATTGTAGTAATATAGTGTCAAAACACATTAGCTGAAGAAAAAGCAAATAACCTAAAATGTTGACTGCATCATGTAAAACCGTCTTGGTGGAACTCTGTTGGCTTTTTCAGCACAAGCCTACTTTAGCTTAGTGTTTCATTCTCTAAAACACAAAGATGTTCAACATGACAGGCCTACTTAAGAGCATGCAGTGTGGAAGCTCTGTGAGGGAAGAGTCAAACGTGGCAAAAATGTTCACCAACAGTCTTGCAAAATAAATCTTGCTCACTATATCTATAATCAACATCTAAAGTCTCAAACATTATCCAAAAAAAAAACTAATCTCATTAGGTTGCTAACGGCTACTGCTGGAAGACAGGCTTTGGGACTTTGAAGGGGGTCCATTTTATTTTGATGAGTGGCTTAAACAGGCATTCAAAAGTAATCAGAACCAAAATACAATATCGGAGTTTCATAAGGCAAAATAAGGTCATCAAGGAGAGTTTTGGAATATCCTAATTCTTCCAAACCTTCATTTAAGTGCTTGCTAGCTTCTCTGAAAATTCTTGAGTTAACAAAGGAGGCATAACCATTAAACTAAGAACAAAGTTGTTATTTCATGCTTGTGTAAGTTTTATACCCATACTACACTACACTACAATGGTTAATCCTTAAATGACTGTCAAAGCATTAGTACATTGATCTCAAGTTCTACTTTTTCAATAGTAATGGTTTATAAAGCAGTATATTCTTGCCATATAGTTTTTGTTGTTTGTTTCCTTGTTTTTTAAAAAAAGGAAGAAGAAAAAAAACTAGAGGGTTTTTTTTTTTTTTTCCAGAAAATCCTGTCCAATAATTGTTGTGGCTTAACCTGGGCAGGTGGCTAAGCACCATGCACCTGCTTGCTCACATAGTGGGATGAGGGAGATAATTGGAGAAAAGGTAAAAATTCATGGATTGAGTTAAAGACTGTTTAATAGGACAGAAAAGGAATGGAAAATGATGATAGAACATACAAAACAGTTGATGCACAATGCAATTGCTTGCTGCCCAGCCAGACCCCAAGCAATGATACCTCCTAGCTAATCCCTCTCCCCTCACTGTCCGGTTTACCATTCAGCACAGTGCCATGTGGCTTGGGACATCCTTCTGGCCAGCTAGGGTCAGCTGTCCTGGCTCTGTCCCCTCCCAGCTCCACGTGTATCCCCAGCCTCCTCATGGGAAGGGCAGCACCAGCAGCTCAAACAGCCTTGGCTCAGTGCAAGCTCCGCTCTGCAGCAGCTGAAACGTGGATGCATTATCAGCGTTACTCATTCTGAATCCAAAACACAGCACCATAGCTGCTGCTAGGAAGACTATCCCAGCTGGAACCAGGACAATGACCCAGAACCTTTAGAATATAAATATTCATTTCTTCCTTTTTTTTTTTTTTTTTTTTTAACTCAAGAATTTGTCTAGTAAATGCATGATATCCATAGAAGTTCAAATGAAAATTAAGAGGCTGAAGAAAATAATGTTTTTGGAAAAAAAAAAAAAAAGGGATTGTTTGGTGGACCTGGGAGAGGCCCATAGGTGAACAGGGAGGTACGGGAAGTAGGTTTGGTTTAAAATTGCATACATAGAGCATCAGCTTAAGTGCAAGCAGCTTGCTTAATTTTGCAAGAATCTCTTTAGCCACCCCCAGCTCCTACTCTTAATAGCCAGCAGTGTTATGTTATCAGAGGTTAGGGCTGGTATGTTAATATCCTGTGACAGTATTTATATTTAAAAGATGGAGTACATTTTAACTGGAAATGTTGCTTAGCAGTTTCTCTCAAAGGACATATTTTGCTTCAAGATATTGTACTGTTGTAAAAAAAAAAAAAGTTAATAGAAAGTTAACAGTAAGTACAGTAAATTTTTCCACCTACTCTGTACTGTTTTCATGATTTTTATTATTATTATTTATAGCCCAATATTCCAATATGACTATTCCTATGCAAGTAAAGCCTGCTTATACAGCTGGGAAATCAAGATATTAGCAGAAAGATGATTTTAAACCTTATTTCAGGTTATAATTATTTCAAAGGACAATGTTTTTGCATAGAAGAGATTTTAATAAAGAATTTAAAACTAAGCCAAGTAACACGCAAATGAACAAGTAATAATCAGGTAGCAAACAATTCCTGTCAGCTTTTTTTGTAAAATAAACCAGTATGTAAAAAGCTTGCAAATGTGATTAGGATGTCTGGCCTGACATTTCCCAATAATGCTGTTGACAAAATGTCCATCAGAAGTGTTTGCTTACTGTGGAAATCCTTTAAAAACATAAAACATGCAAAAGCAGATCATGTTTTTGCGGCAAGCTGTACAAGCTCACTGTGGCTGTCTTGGTATTTAACTCAGGACAGATAAGGTTTATCTTATCAGACACTTCTTCTTTCTGGGTCAGAGCCCATCAGCAGAGGAGCAGCCATGCAATTCCTAGAGTGCCCAGCATGTGCTCATCAACGAACTACATTTGTGGGAAATGACATCCCTTGAGCTGCCTGAGGAAAAGGGAGGCTTGGGGGTGCTAAATTCTTGCTGCCCTAAGGTGCTTTTGAGATGGTTCAAATCAGTGGGGGTCTAGATTTTTAGGACTCCCAAACCACATATTCTGTGCCCACTGAGGGGCAGTTAGTGCTTCTGCGAGAGCTGGAAGCTGCTGGCTTGCTCAAAAATGAGGCATGAGCGTTAAGCTAATCTTTTGATGGAGTTAAAAATGCATCAAGTTTCAGTAAAGTTTGCCACTATAAAAATAATAATTCATCTGTTGAGTTCATCAGCCCTTGCTAGGCACCCATTCCATACTCTCAATGTCATCTTGTTACATGCTGAGTAAAGAGGAAAAAAAAAAAAAAGGCATGAAAGTTAGCCTTGTTTAAAGTAGGGGACTGGATCCTAAGAACTGCATGTAATGCATCATCCTAGGAACTGCCTGAGTGAGTCTGCTGTGGCCAGCCCCAGGGGAATCCTTCAGGAGCAATCTCACAATGGTCTCTGGAGCTAGGGATGCTATATGATACTGCAGCAGCACAAACAAACAAATCAGTAATGTTTGCATGATGCTACCCGTGCTCTGAAAGTAATATTCCTTGGCACAAGAATGGGAGAGAACCAAAAGAGAGAATAAAGAATAGGTAAACATCTGTTAAATTGTCATTTAGTAGTTGGAAAGAAGCATATTAAAATGGAGGCGGGGGGGGGAGGCGGGGCAGGGGGCGCCCACTGTAGAAACTGATAGTCCTCTAAAATATTTTTGACTTTGGTCAGATGGAATTGAAAGCAATATCACATTTGAAATACCTTGGAACCCCCAAAGGTAGCAAGCACTCCTTTATTTATGACAGTACAAAACATACTTCAAACTAAGCTGCCCACTATATTTATTTGAGTGACTTTTAGTATGTCTTATCTGGAAAGAAAGGAGGCGGGATGGAAAAACAATAGAAGAGGAGAAAGGCTGCTCCATGTTTCCTCTGAAATGTTTTCTGGATTCTGATTGACTTCCAAGAAGGTGCTGCACTAGCAAAAAGGGGGGAGAAGAAAGTAGGAGAAGGACTGGCAGTCATTTGAGCATCTGATCATGTTCTTCAGCTACAGATCACATAGGATCTGATGGATCCAGTATGATAGATGATATGAATGAATATGATAGATGGAGCCTGCCTTAGCTTCCCCTGTTAACATCACCATATTGTGGGAGCCCTTCACTCTATTGAGCATCTGCCGTCTGTTTAATGAACATTGTTTCGAGGTAGCCTATTGTCAGCATCAATAAACTTTGAAATGCTGTAAGTGTTTTTAGCTCTTGTTGATAGAGAGGCCGTGTAGCAAATACCAGCCTGACATTAGTTAGTATTTTTACTTTTTTTTATGTAGTTGAAAATTCATGGCTTCAAGTGCTAACGCTGGGATGTTGACTACCTTTCATCTCACAGTGATGTTAGTATAATACCAAACAGCCCGCACATTAATATCATGCAAAAATGCAGTACTCTTCCCTAGGTTGTTCTGGACTCAACAGTCCAATTTACATGTTTTACTGTTGTTGTTTTCCTATTAAATTTGTTTTTAAGTCACGCTTCTCTCTTTGAGATCGATATGCACAAATAGGAAAGCTATTTTCAGCACCATCATGGTTTTATACTACGTAAGCAGTTTAGTGCTGTAGGCAAGAAAGAGTACAGGTAAAATAACTTGTATTTTAATGGCTAGTTATTTCCTGTGTTAACGCTTCTGCCAGGTTGCACTGAAAGTCAAAGACAGCCCTTCAGGTATACACTTTGAGAAGCATCTCCTCTCAGAGAAACAGACCTAATTGGTATCTGACGCTGTTCCAAAAGGAAAGAAGAAATTAGCATCAGTGAATCCGACTGCATATATCCTTATTGCATGGCGCATTGGGATGTGCAGCTCTTCATTAAAGCATCCTCATAAATGATTGAACTAGAAAGCATGTTTCATTTCTGAATGTATATACAGTGACTCTGGAAAAAAAAAAAAAAAAGTCTATGAATTAAGTTTTGCATTGCATGATGATTTTCTGTGTGTGAAAACCCTGTGCCTTTTTGAGTTACAAGCTTCTATTATTTCCCCTGGAACTCTTGCTTTTCTGGATACTGAATGAGATTAAGAGCTGGGTGAAATGAGAAGTGCTAATACTAAAAATACCTTTGTTTCTGAACTGTGGAGAAAGCACCATATTAACCTTTTCAATACCCTGTCTTGGAACTTGTGGCTCAATAGCCAGCCACGTACAAGGAGGCTGAAGGACCTGAGGACCTGCAGCCTCGGGACCCAGCTGCCACTGGAGCTGGGCGAGGCTGGCCTGGGGAGCAGAAGCAGGTGGGCAACTGATCTGCTCACCGCCTCTGAGAATAAATGGCAAGATGCTGACATCTGGGACCAGTGAGCCTCTGCTGTGCTGCTTTGGGCTGGAGGCCAGATCTGCAGATGTAAGAAGGACTGGAGCGGAGTGTCTTTGAGGAAGAGTAGTAAAGGGTATTGCTTGGAAGTGGTTTGTGCTGAAGCAGTGAGAAAGCAAGGGACCAGTCGTGCATCTCTAAAGCCTGAGGTGGTCTGCAAGAAAACTTGTGCAGTTGTTTAACTGTTAAACTTGCATTTTCTGATACCATGTGTATTCTACTGCTCTGTTTTATACGCTTTTTTATTCTCTTCATTAACCATTAGAAGTTCTGTGTAGATGTTAGGTCAAATCTGGTGTTCAATAGATGTCTCTTTTTCATGCCAAAGTAGTTTTTGATTCATTAAGGAGTGACTTGCCCAACTCAGCCAAAACAAAAACAACCACAAAAAAACACTTTGCTAGGAAAACTGGTAGGCTTGTAGTAAAATTTTCTAATGCTGTGCATCTCTAAAATATCTTTTTTTTTTTTTTTTTTTTTTTTTAAATCCTAAAACAAGTTTCATGGGTCAGCTGATGTAAGGGCTCTGAAGATTTCTGGGCCACTGGGTTATAACCTTAAATCAATGCAATAGGGAGTAGTATCTAAATGTGATGGGTTTTGCTTCTACTATTAAAAAGAAAAAAGTCCTTGTGTTTTATGCACCTCTTTTATGTAGCTTCTAGTGTATAATCAAGCAGTATTAATGTGAGGTTTAAAAAAAAAAAAAAAAAAAAGACAGTTATAATCAAAAATGTGTTGGTAGCTGTCAATGATTTCAAGTAGTTATAGTGAAATATTGGTAATTGTTACTGTTCTTACAGACATTTTAGTTTGCAGTTTTGATGGGTTTTTGTTTCATCTCAGATGATGTGGGCATTATTTTGCCCTGAGAGGGTAGAAGTGAAATCTAATAATGAGCTTGAAATCAACAGTAAGCAAACTTAGAAATAAAATCACATTGTTTTTTTTAAGAATTACTAGTTTTTCCCCTACTTTTGTTCCTCTCTATTTAGAGAAGCATTATAAAAAAGGAGCACAGTGTGTCAAAGTCACCTCAAGATGCAGTTCTTTCCAGATACTCTTCTTGTCTGATAAAGTTGTTCTGATACAGTCAGACTTGCTTTTGCTTTTCACAAGCGTCCCTGTTTACAGGCATGTGGTTTTGTTGCAGGAGGACACCTGCTTGCTTTCTGTGTCCCAAAACAGCAAGGAGCCCTCATGGGGTTACTGTATGGGACTGCTGAACCTGCCTCTTCCTCAGCAGAACTGTTGCTGGTAGCTTAGAGGTGAAAATGATCAACAGCCTACCTATTACCCTGCCACTTCTCCCACCCACGTCAGCAGATGGAGCTGGGTCTGTGAGGATGCTCTGTTTGCGCTGTAGCTCATATTTCTTTGTGTTACAATTGGCGGCTGAATTAGCTGTCAGGCACAGGGCGAGAGCTGCTGGTGCCTTCCCACACATGCCCCGGCTCCTCTTGCTCAAGCAGAGGGCGCTTGCTGTGCTCTTGGCTGTGCCTTGTTCTGTGGCTTTTCCTCTGCCTCAGCCAGGGCCTTCCCTGGTTGTGCTGCTTGTCTTGAGGCCCTTAAACCGTCTGTTTAGCCATCTGGTTGTATGCAAGTTGAGTTTGTCAAGAAGGGTGTTCTTCAGGTAGTCTGGTGTCTTCCTTGTCACGGTTGTGACATGTAATCTTACATGTGTTGCCTCTCCTCCAATGTCTTTATACTATAAGATTTGGAGCCAGCTTAGGATAACATTTTAAACTTTAATTCTTGAACCTGAGAGTTATTTGTAAATCAATGAACTTAGCTTGTTTGGTTCTGAGCATTTTGGACTTCAATAAACTAGTTTAAGAAAGTTAACAAGTGGGTTGAGCTTCCCTCTTGTGGCTACACCATGTAACTAAACACATTTTTATAAAATAACAGCTTAATCCTGATAATCTTTTTCACAGAGGAAAAAAAAAAAAATCCTCTGTGACCTCTCTTGAGTCAATTGCTTGGAATTTTCTGGTTTTGAAAACTCCAGCTGTTGTTCTTTTATCGGCATATCTTATAATTACAGCATGAAAGGGGGAAAAATAAAGAAGATTTAAGGGTGACAATTAGGAACAAGTTGTAATTAAGTAGAAAATTTTATTTTCTCCCTCTGCTTGGGGAAAAAATCCCACTTACCTCACTAAGGCTTTTGGTCTCAACTCTTCTCTGCCAACTCTGTGGTCAGCCTCTTTGCTCACAAAGTGAGCAAGTTGGTATGAATGAATAAAATGTTGACCATTTCTATATTGGTTAATGGTGTCTACCCTTAATTTTTCTAGGTTCATGTTTGCTCTTCAGTAAAAAGATGGGGTTTTTATGCATCTTAAATGAACTGTGATATTAACTGCCCATAACATTCTTCCAGGAGGAAAGGCTTTTGTCACTTGTTAGCTTCCTAGGATATTTCAATGGCTTCTCTGCATTTACCTCAATTTGGAGAAAACTTAAAAATTGAAGTCACCCCCATGGTTTGAACTGATGTATTCACTGAGTTTGGCCATCAGGCAACTATTCTCAATGTGGAAAATTGCAGTTATCTGGTAGGGATTAAAATGCTGACAGTGAAATAATTGGCATCCTAAGCAGCTCATAACTACAAACTACTACTCAAATTACGTGTGCATGGAGAATTGATGGTATTACAGAAGAGTAAATATAGTCTCAAAATTTCTGCTTTATCCTGTTCTAGTTACTGCATTGTGAATCTTGCAAGACCACATATAATTTCTTCCTCTTGTCACTTAGTTGATGTCTAGAGATGTTTCAGCATTTGCAGTGCCAACACTTACTCCTGGAGCTGAAAGGGGATCTTTGCTAGTCTCAGGAGATAGTACAGTGATTTACACAGAGCTTCTGCAGCCCTCCCTATGTTGTATCTGATCATTTGGTCAGGACCATGCTGCATGATTTGGAGGATGTAATAATATGTACAATTAATAGAATATTTTGAAAGACCTGTAAAAATCTCTCTGACTTAGCTGTAACAATGAATGCCAACAGAAGGTAAAAAAAAAAAAAAAAAAAAAAAAAAAAGCAAACAAACAAAAAAAAACACTCACCAATGCAGTATGCAGGAAGATTTGAGTTTGTAAACAGAAGAAATATGATTTTCCTCTTATTAGTCATTAGTTTTCAATATTATTTTTTTCAGTAATTACTACTTTTCCTGGTTCAGCTGCAGTGCAGGTGGTAAAGTCAAGTCCACATTACAAGTGATACTTAGATGAGATTGTTTGTACAGTGAGGAAATTGTCAGGAATTCACAAGATAATGTCATTATACCTAGCGCACACAGGAAAGTTAATGAATGGACTGTGTTGCTCACCTGAGAGGTTTTTGTTTTTGTTTTGTAAAATAGGTACAGTGTGTAGAAGATTTGTAGAGGTATATAAAGTTATTACTATAGAGAGAAAATGTTGTTTTTCCTCGTTATTCTACCACATTCACTAACCCACCACTTTCCTAAAGCATTTCAGTTAATCAACAGGAAAATCTGCGTATGATCTTGATCAATATTAGTAAGCAGAAGTAATTTACTGGTTAGTATACAAGACTTGACCCCTTGGGAGCACCATGGATAATTATTCACGAATCAAAGATAGTCTTACAGCATGAACTATTTTTATCTTTTTGAGAGCACATTCAAGGCAAAGCTTTTCTCTCAATTCACAGAGTGTTTAAAAACACAGTGCAGCCTGAAAGGAGAGACAAAATCAGAATCACGGTATGGATCCTGAGGACAGAAGTTACAGTGACAAGTCCTGAAATAAGCCTTCTATTTTTTCACGGTAAGATGTTGTTCCCATATCCTGAAATACTCCTCATTATGTTAGCTTAGAATTGCATGTTTTCTTTTTTTTTGAAACACTTGATTTTAAATATTTTTTTAGTATGTATTAAATGCATGCATTTTCTCATTTAACAATTACTGTCTTTATGACAAGCAGCAAAATGTAAGTAGCCAGTATTTAACATTACATACTTTGGTATACTAACATAATAAGGTATGTGTAGTTTTCCTTATTCTGTTATGATATAGCTCGAATGGTCTGTCAGTCTTTGAAGGATGAAGGGACTAAGGATGATGTTTGTAGGACAGAGGAAGAATCTGTAACTGTTTATCTTGATAAGTGGATCAGACAAAGCAGTTTTAGCGGTACTTTATTTTAAAACTGTTAATGCAATGAGGATGAAGTGCATGTGTGTGTGAACATCATTAAAACTCGTGCTCTTTTTTGACTGATTTTTGGGTATGTTTAATGTGTTTCTGATTGTGTGATTCTGAGTGGCATTGACTCTGAGGAATTATCATTTCTCTTTCTAATGTATCAGTGCATGAAGTAAGACCAAGGGCAAGGTTATACTGGGAAGGTCTATTAAATCCATTTGCTGTGGTGAGAGATAAACAGGCTCCTTTGCAAGCTGTTCCATTGGGGCATGCTGAAAGATCCATGTTCTTTTGCAGTACATGTCAGTTGATAGTGGCTAAGGGTGAATGTTTTATTATGTTTTTAGTATTTTTTAGGCTACTTGGCTTTGTAAAAGGTAATGATGGTATCTAATTTCTTTGGCAAGGTGTCATGTTGCCCAAATTGGTCCAGTTTCTCTTTCTGAAGTAGAAGATAACCAAAAAGTATTTAAGGTCCTGTAATAAGCATTATCTTGTACCTGTAGCTAAGTACAGATGAATTTTTGAAAGATTCCAGTGGTACATAAGTAATACAGTAAATAGCCAGATAATAAAATTAAAGGATTTGATTCTTAGCTATTATGTGCCATGAAATGGGGGGTGGGGGGTGGGGAGGGAAATAAAGAAGCTGACTGAGAAGTGCAGTCATGTTCAGTTCTCAAGTAGGGATATTTAAAACCATCAGAACTCTGCCCAGCTAAGTGTTTAACTGTGATTTTTTTCCCCCCTTTTGTTACTTCAGCCTTTTCTTTAGAAAGATATGTGTCACAACACTGTGATTAACAGATGAGTTGTTGAAGTTATGGTGAGGATTAAGGATGATTTTGCTTTCAATGTTGAAAAATAATGTCTATTCAGAATTGCAGTACTGATTTGATTGATATTAAATGTATTTTCTGAAAATATTCATTGACATCTTTAAATTTATAGTTTAACATATATCTTAGTCATCAGAGGAGATAATCTGTGTACTTCAGATATAACTGCAAGTCACTGCAATCTCAAGCGTATGCTATATTTAAAGATACTTCTGAGGCTTTTTGTTGATTTTTTGACTCCATTGTAACAGAGAATATATTTCACACGACTGTTCGCTGCTGTTCTGTCCTCTGGTTAATTTATAAAAACCATCAGACCACACTGACAGGCTTTCACATTTTGTTGTTTGAGGACTATTAGACAAGCGTTCTGTTTTTATTAGTTGTTCGTTCTTCCAGCCTCCTGTGAGTCTGTCTTGTGCTGTGATAGGTTAGAAATTCACCTCTCATTGAGTTACTTAGATTTTCATGTCACAAAGTATCTTTGAAGTCCTGAGACTCCTCAGAAGAATATGAGCTACAACCATAACTAGAGAGTTCTTCTGGTGGTACTGTACAATTTCTGGCTCTGTAAAGTGAAGAACCTTGAAATAAGATACTTTTAGATGTCAAGAGCTGTAATATATTACTTTCCTCCAGACACTGATGAATTTCAGGGTATCTCTGCTTCAAGTCTGCACTGTCTCTTAGGAGTCATTTTAGAGAGAGAAGACAGAAAAATGATGGTATAGCTGATAAAAGGGTCAGGCAGCATCAAAGAGCAAAAAAAGCAGCTCTAGTCTAGAGCATATCAGTAGATTTAGGGATGAAAAACTTAATTCCGTGATAAAGGAGATGATGTAGGCATCTGGGAGAAGAATAACTACAGAGATGTGGTGTTAGGATGAAAATGAAGAAAACATAAAACATAAATGAAATTAAATGGTAATGAAGGATGTTTAAAGAAATAAACTGAAAATGGGGAGAAGGAAACTAAAGAAAGGTGGTACAGTGTTAGGCATCAAAAGGAGCAGGAGGAACCCAGGTCAATAAATAAATAGTTTTTATTCCATTAAAATAAAGAATTAAAAAACAAGCAACTACTCTGATTTGTATAACACTCTGAAGAGACAAGTTAAAAAAAAAAAAAAAAGTATAACCTGCAGTTCAGCCTGTGTGTTTCGTTGAAACAGTGACCTCATTGCTTATGCTTTCCTGTAAGCTCTTCGCTTAACACTATCATGCTTTCAATTTGCTCCACCAAGGGTGACCTCTTTTGTAACATTGCATACTTTTTTTTTTTTTTTTTTTTTTACAAGTTCTTTGTGTAGCTGCCATTTTTTTCCCTTGTCAATTTGTTCTTTGTACCTTCTAAATATAGCTTTTCTTTCCTTGAACATACATCACTGCTCTGACATACTGTCAATAGTAAGAAATATAGTGGCATGAGAAGAAACCATCAGGATTTAGAAAACCACTAATGTTTCCCAGGTTAACTGTGAGAAAGAGAGAACAAAATACAGTGGTTAGTTTAGACATGTTTTTTTTTTTTTTTTTAAGTGCTTTTTTCCTTCATGTTCTGAATCACCCTCCAGTAAATGTTCTTGGATTCAGATATAGTGCTCTGTTAACTTTCTGTGTTAAGCCATTAACTCTTTGCTGATGAACAGTCTTGTGTTATTTAATAATTCCTGTCCGTACATATCATGGGACTTCTTTGAATCAGTTACTTCAGATTAAATGTTATCCAATTAAATATAATTGCACTTTCTCATTTGTAGTCCTGTTTTAGAGATGATCCCTGAGCTTCTAATTAATTAAATATTGGCTAGCTATGGAAGTGGTGACTGTACAGATAAACCTCTTAAGTGAAGCTAATGCCTGTCTTTCTCTATTGCTATGCTAGGCTAGTTACTCACAAGCTAGCTTGGACAAGTTTAGCCCAAGATGCAGTTTGTGGCAGAGACCTGTCTGCTTGTCATAAGACTGAATATGCTTAACTGAAACCTGCAGATGAACAGCTCACATCAGCTCACTGAAAATTATTAAAGTTAGTATATGTCTGAATATTATTATTTAGTCTGTATTGGAATATAAGATGTTCTATGGGACGTTATGAAAAGTGTGAATTTTCCAGGTCTAATTACGGTCACAGTTAAACATGTGAAGTCAATTCTTTAGTGGTTGAAATGGAAATGAGACTTTGAAAATCTCAATAAAGATGTCAATAAATTCAGTTACCAAAGAGATTTCAGTTAGGGACAATCTTTTCCTTTGTGGAAAAAGAAACATACTGGATATCGCAGTGCTGCTGCTTTTGAATTAGAGCTGCTGCCTACAGCAGAGGTTTGCTACCACATATCAGAATTAGAAGCATCACATTTGGATTCAAATGCGTAGGTCCTGAGAGGCTAATGGGAGCTGTGCATCTTCTCTAGCAACCATCCATGAATCAGCACATACTCTAATGTGAAGTAAATTTAAGAAGCTGCTACCATCACTTCTGATGAAGCTCTGGCTTCGTTTTCCTCTTTCGTGACTGTGTTGGTAGTGGGTGCGTGTAGGTGAGGCTGTATTTGTGGCTTCCGGCAGCTTGGGAATAAACTGGAAGGATTTCTGTTCTTTCTAGCTTGTGATGAAAATTGTTCACTGTTCTCAAAGAATTTTGGAGAAAACCCATTCTTTCAGTTTTATTTATTTATTAAAGATAGCAAATAAATTAATTGGAGAAGAGGATATCTAGCTGTTTATGAAATACGTCTGGCACTTTTTCCAGGGGTGACTTTGGAATCTGACCTCTCATTGAATTCAGCATCTGTTTAACTCCTTGTGATGAAATTAGGACAAAAGCCAGTGCTTCTCTTTTGTTTGGTTATTAGGTAGGGCTGTTTGCAAAGATGCAGGGGGGTGAATCTTCTTCTTAAATAACATTGAGACATATATAGTGCTTGTGGGTGGAGTTGGATAAGGAGCTTTGGAGACAGAAATCCTCTGATTATTCAGAGAGCACATGGTGGAAGCAGTGTAAGCTCTTGATGGTCCACATAAAATTTTGATTTGGAGGGCTTACTACAAGTGATAGCTCATTTACACTCACCTTTGCATTCCTTCACATACCCTTTGCAAGGAAATTTCTGATTTCACCTTCAGTTAGGACCAGAAAGCTGACCTTAAGAACTGAGCGGGAGACATGAGTACTTGTCAGGTAGCCAACCCAAGAGGTTTTAGGTAACAGCTTTCAGGTAATACCTGGGGGTTTGGGGCTGGTGATGAGGGCTGCATTTTAATCACTGATGTGATACCACTTCAGCACTCACCTGATGATGAAGGCTTTTATGGGCAGTCAGAAAGTTTAAAGAGACAAGTCACTCCTTAGCAGGTAGAACCTCTATCTGAAAACTAAACTTATTTTTGTAGCTCTTGGAGAACAAGTTTGTTCTGCAGTCTTGCTT
Source organism: Aythya marila (assembly GCF_965140915.1). Taxonomy (NCBI): domain Eukaryota; kingdom Metazoa; phylum Chordata; class Aves; order Anseriformes; family Anatidae; genus Aythya; species Aythya marila. The sequence goes on along the minus strand of NC_139046.1, from coordinate 59,017,196 downwards.
GCCATCAGTGGGACTTCAGGGACCTCTCTCCCTGGACATATTACACAAAATGCATTTTATAAGCATTTTCAGTACCTTAGGATTTTTACTTTCCCATTGCACTTAACTGAAATTTGCAGGTGGATTTACAAGGCATTGAAGTCATGCAACCTCAAATCTCATTTCCTTAGGAGATATGGATAAGAAATAAATTTGCCTACAACTTGTGAGGGTAAAAAATGAGTGGGAAAAAAAATTGCTTTTGTAACAGTTTAATAGAAAGAATTGAGTCTGATTAATTTAAATGACAGTAGAAATTATCTTTACTGCAACAAATACTGTTGCTCATGTAGAGACTCATTTGTTTAAAGCTATCCAAATTTATTTTTTTAATTGCTCTCTCTGAAGCTGATAATAGTGGTGACAAGAAAAAGACCTTTACGCAGTTCAAGAATTCTTTAGAAATTTCAGTAAGACTTATGCATGCATTTATATTTTAAGTATGATTAAAAATTAATTCATCCTAAGACAGTTATCCCTCTAATAATGATACCCAAAACAGAAGTAGAAGTGAAATAAAGTTATTCCAAGTCCTGTATTCATAAAGACTGTAACTGAATAATTTAAATTATCTCTCTTTCTAAAAAGAATTTCTGTAGATTTCTAGTAGCAGTGCTGTACTGCTTTATGATCCTTGAAAGGATGGTTTTATAGAAGGCTGTGACTTTCCATATAATTTTTTTTCTTTAATGGTAACAGGCAGCATAATTCTGTTGATGAAAGACCATTATAATGCAAGAAACCTGTCTCTTAGCTCTGACAAAAGAGACAAAACTACCTGAGGACAGTGTGTTTCTGTTGAATCGCATATGTAGAAGCCCAGTTGACTTTGATCACTGGAGACAGGAACTAGAGCAGCTTGGGAACATTAGCAAAGGGCTGCTAACAGCGCAGCTTTTAAGGCCCCGTCTTTGGCTGTGAATGCAGAGCAGGACTCAAGATAGGTGGAAAGTGCTTGCATGATTTTTCTAGGGACGGATGCCTGCTCTGTTATTAGGTTACTGAGTCCCTGCTGGTATGCATTGATTTTCAAAGCAAAGACTGATCTCTAAGCTTAGAGTAGATGAATGGGTTCTGGATCTGGAAACTGCTGACTGCTTCTCTTTCATAAACAGCATCTCTCTTCTTTGGGCTTGTCTGTTTTGTCTGTATGTTATCTAAATCCCCCTTAAATGCTAAGAGTCTCACATGTTTGCCTCTTTGGCTTCTTCTGTGACTTTCTAGGCTGGGATTGAGCTTTTAAACTCTTTTGAAGGACTAAGCCTTGGTGTCTTGTCAAGATTTTGAATTGAAACTCTTCACAGACGTATACATATTTCCTTGAAAGATATAAATATGACAGAGCAATGATCACAACATGATAGTGGAGGAATATCCTTAAACTGTATGATCAGTTCTTATGTACTTTTAATCGCTTTTCAATTTTTTCTCCTTCCCCATAAAGTCTGTTCCTTAATTGTTACCGACAGTGAGTATTTGTAGTAATCTCAAAGACAGCTGGTTCCTTTGGTATTATTACCTGGAAACAGATAGGAGCAGATATATTATAGCCCATCTATGCCTCAGATATTTGAAAATTTCATAAAATATTAGTTGTCTTACAGAAATTGTTCAAAGTTTTGTTCACATGCTGCTTAGCTTCTTTCACGCTTAGGGGAAAAAAATGTATTAAAATGTGTGTTTTTTAGAATTAACAGTAATACTAAAATATTAAAATCACATGGATTTGGAGAGCTGAACTGTAAGAATGTAAATGTCCTGGAGAAATATTGCTCTAGGTCTTTCTGTAAAATTACCTCTTTTTTTTTTTTTTTTTTTTTTTTTGGCAGGGTGGGGGTGGTCTTTAGAGATTCCAGCAGAGTCACTCAGAATGTGTGTGTGTGTGGGGGAAAAAACAAGTTTCATTGATCCTTGGAACTCTGCACCAGACCAGCTGTCTTCACTTCGTTTGGTATATCTATAAGAGAAGCTGTTCTTTTTTTGATATCATCCTCAGAACTATTTTCTAAAACCTATCTAGTCTCACCCTCCTATGCCTGCATTTTGTCTGGAATACCACTAGGTATGGATATTTTCTAAAATAACATATATGCAGGTATGACTGACTAGCCAATGAAAGCCTCTATGATGAGCAAGAGTCACCATTTCTTAAATACATTTTTGGTATAACATGTACATACCAATGCTTTGGTTTTCTGAGTTATTTGCAGTTCAGTAATTATGTGCTTGTCTTGCTAGAAGAAAGGATTAGGAAACTAATATCAGCATTTCTGCATAGAAGTAACAAAAATTGCCAAAAAAAAAAAAAAAAAAAAAAAAAAACGCTTAAAAATCATAGCTGATTTTGCAAAACTTTTAAGAATAATATAGCATTTTACAGTTCTTCAACATTTGCTAAGCTCTATTTATTATTAATGGAAATAAAATGAATAAGTAATATTGAATGGCAGCAGACTGTTGAATTTTGCTTGTAAAAAGAGTATATTAATGGGGACTGCTGTTACCACACATCATGAAAACAAACCTGTTTACTTGAGAAGTGAATTTAAAAATCAGGCAAAACAAAAAAAAATGTTCTGAGCTAAAGCACAACTAAAAGTCTTTGAAATGATTTATTTATTGGGGGAGGGTGGTTTTTCTGCCTTTTTTTTTCCTTCCTGAAGACTTCTCATCAAAGTAACTGGATTAGAAGATCAACAATTACTATTTTGTTCCAATCTGGTATGTGATATCAATTTCTTTATTTCTGTATCTGCAGTGCACTTATCTATATATGAGCAGTCTCCTCTCTATGCTTTTTCATGATGTTAATTTGTATTTGGTGATGTTAATTTGTATTTAGTGCAGAATCCCAGAAAACAATACAGGGCAAGCCCTGGAGAAGCCATCTGGCTTCACCAAGGAATGTACTTTTGCATCCATAACACAGTTCTGACTTTGACAGCTGTCTAAGCTGATTCTAGAAAATGAAATTTCTTTGAAAACTGAAGAAGCACTCAAAGTGCTTTATCTGTATTCATACCTATACCTGCATTTTATTGGGTATTCCATCAGGTATGTATATTTTCTAAAAAATATATATGCAGGTATGACTGAATAGCCAATGAAAGCCTTTATGATGAGTAAGAGGCACCACTTCTTAAATATCCTTTGAGTATAACACTTTATTCATATGTAACATATAACAGATAATCACAAAACAGAGAAAGAAAGGGGAGAAATGTATCTGACTGGAGGTAGGCCATTTTAGGTGCCCACCAGGTGTCTGGCTGCCAACTTTGGCAGGAGAGGACCCTGTGGTTTCTGTGCCAGGGGGTGTAAGGGAGCTTAGTAGCATTTGTGATTCAAGAAACAGTGTAAATCAATTGAATATAGAGAAGAACTTGTGAAATTAGTAAGACTGAGGGAGAGACTATTGTGTACAGACTTGGCATGATTTTGTAATACTTTAAAAGTCTGGACCACCAGCTATAATACATGAATAAAGAATCAGTTGGCATTTGACAGTACTAAAACTTTTGTAGGAAATATTATTGGCCTGGCAGTTGCTGACATTCATAAACTCCGAACTTTAAAATACAACAAACTAAATAAAATATACAGTCCAATGGGATAAATGTAACTAAATAAAATTCTGTTTACTTCAGCTACTCATTGGCATTATAAAGCAGATGGGGAAGAGAACATATCTAATCACATTGCTGAATGTGTACAGACTCTAATGCAGTTTTTCCTACTCTTTGCTTTGTGTATTTTGTTGTTGTTGTTCTGAGAGTACTACCTAGCAAAAGTCATTTTAGTATCGATAAGAAGTCATATTTAGTTGGGAGAATTTACTCTCTTCTAATCCAATTGCTGTTCTTGCATTCAAGCTGTCACAAAAGATTTTCTAGGACTCTTAATCAAAATAAGAGAGTTTGAACTTTTGTCTCTCTAGCTCCTTCCTTTGTTGAATTTCAAGTTGCAATGGTTGTTTAGGGAAAGCACATTTAAAATAAATGTGAAAAACAGCTCAGTTCAGAGCAGCAGGATAAATATAGGCTAACTTCTTATTTAGGAACAGTTGAATCAGCATGCAGTGCTGATAAAAAATAAATAAATAAATAAAAATCACTGACATTTGTAGGTGTGGTGGTGGAAAAGTGCACATACTCTTTTAAATCCTTGCAGTACTATATAGTCCTTTATAGCTTCTGACTAATATATGGTATTATTTTCACCAAACATTTGGTTCGATAAAAGTGATGGGAAAGTCGCTGTTCTTGAAATGAAAGAAAGATTGCTGAATGTTTATGCTATGATAAGTTAACACTGGGGATTAATTTTACTATTATTTTTCATTGTGTTTCCTGCTCATTAAACTGCTTCGTGGGCTTTAGTTCAGTGTAGTTTGTTTCTAATATGCATCAAGCTGGCCTTTGCATTTGCACACCTCCATTTTATCTCCTCTTTTCTAATACAGTTTGTAGTCTGAGGCATCAGTAGAACTGTACTTAATTGAATAGAACTCATCAGCAGTCCTTTGATGTAAATCCTCAGAGGGTTACTGTGGCTTCGTTGTTGCAAAAGGACGTTTGCTTCCAAATAATTCAAAAGACAGGCACAAATCAGCACAAACAACAAGATTATTTATTTATTTATGTATCTGGAATTATAGCTAAGGCAAATAAATGTGTTGGACATTTCTTAGCATTGCAAAGGAGAACTGAGTCCCCCACTTTTGCAGTTGTCAACTCTTCTATTATACCATTGCTCTGGACTCTGTTTGGATGCAAAAGTAGCAAAGACAGAAATTGTGCTTTCAGGATTAATACCTAGAAGTCAGCAAGTGTAAAGCACATTGCTTATTGCCTACTGAGAATAAGAAATACATTCTGCTGCACTTTCTGCATCAACTTACTGAGTATTTGACTTACTCTAAGCCAGTGGATCACTTGTTCTGCTAAGGCAGGTAATATAAGTACTTTTTTAACAACCTTGCTGAAATTATACTAATACTATTCAGAGAGTTATTCTGGGGTAATGACAATATCCAGTAACATTGAAGAACGCTTTAGATTCAAAATGAAAAATACATACTGGGTTTGGCTCTCTTCTGCAGTCTCCAGCCCCTGGTTCCACTTGCAAGTTACCACAGGTAAGGAGATGGAAAGGTTAAACCTCCATGTGCAGCTGAGAAGAGAGAGGGAACTCACAAGGATTGGGGGTATGGTTTATTTAGGACTAGGGAAGTGTCTGGAATAAATGAATTCTGTACAGGAGGGACAGGTTTATCTGAACAGCAGCAACAAAATAAACAAGTAGTTAAAATGTTGACACAAATTTTAAAAGGAATATAATTGTTTTTAAACTGAAGTAAATTCTCTGAAAGCAGAATGGGGACTATAAATGGACACAATATCAGAAAAGCTGAACTAAAAGATTTACTAAAAGTTTTAGGGTGGTGGTGTGTCAAACAGACAAATTTGTGTCATTGTAGCAAGGAAATGCTCTACCAAAAGGTAGAGCTGTTTCCAGATGGGAAATATACAAAAGCTCTTAGACTTCAGCAGGTTAGATGTAAAAACACAAGCCAAGATGAAAAACAGAACAAAACAGCAAAAAAAAAAAAAAACCTACACAACAAAACCAAACAAACCCAAACCATACATTGCAGACAGAATGAACAGAATGAAGATAAATATTAAAGCTTTTTTTTTTTTTTTTTTTTTTTTCCTCCCCCTCCCAAAATGCATCAGAATCAGGATTCCCGCAAGATGGTAAGGTCAGTAGATGATCAAGGTGTAGAAGGAGCACTCAGAGGAAGTAAGCCCACAGCAGAAACTTAGTCTTCATGTTTAATTCTGTGCTCTGCACCCAGCATAATTAGGTGATGGAAGTCTTTACAGTATGATGACACAAATTCTGAAAGCTTACACATCTTTCACTAGCAGATCAAACAAATTAATAGAAGAGGAACTTACTGAGGGCTAACTACAAAGATGTTCTCTCTCTCTCAAAAATTACCTGAGCCAAACATCACAGGATCTGAGAGAGCACACTGCAATGTGTTATACTTTTCTTACGTGTTTCTCAGAGTATGCTCTTACAGATTTGTTTTCCTCTCCTTTTCCTGAGAGCATCGTAAAGTTTTACTAAGTGACTCATCCATGGCAGGATTTCAGAAGACTGGAACAGAGTCAGGGTTTGAAGTGATATTCAGCATGTGGCAGTACAGTGCACTCCTCACAAGCACGTATTACGGGGCTGCTATGAAGCTGCCAACGTGAGAACAAGTGTTGTGGCTAGAGAGGGGTGCAACAAGAGCAGAGCTACCCTGGAAGGACAGTTCAGATAAGGGGATTAAATTAGAATTTCCTGCCAGCACCCAAAGAAATTGTGCAGTGTTCAGTTCTCTGTCAGCTTTCTAGAAACCTGGCAGGGGGGAGGAGCGGGATGGAGAGGGTTTTGTTGGCTACAGACTCCAGGCTGGATAGACTTCTGGACTGGATTATCCTCTGTACCTGTGGATAGGAAAGGCACAGCATTTGCCTTTCACAGGTACAGTTCCTGCTTATTACGAGTGGGGAGAGATGGGTCACTGACTGCCAGGGGCTTGGGTTGCACAATACCTAGCCACATACATGGAGAAACTGCAATTTCTCCTATCATCTTTTCTTTAAACTGAGTTATGGCAGCACTGCATATGGTTTAACTGAGCTTGAAAAAGAGACATTACTCTAACTTATTTATTAATTGGTGGAAAAGTCTGGTATAAAACCTGACTCTCCTTTTCTGACAGTATTTCATGTTACATTGTCTTGATCCAGAACTGATGAAAATCTTTTATAGGCTGAAGCAGAAGAAAAGAAAGGTTGGAACTATAGGAGAAAGCCCGTGGTTGTCCAATTTCAACATGCAGAAAGTGACTCTTAAATAACTAGTAGATCTTGCCAACTCTTGGCAATTAATTTAAAGCAGAAGTGAATGGGAGTTTTCTGTGAAGGGTTAAGCTAAGATCAACTGAATCATTTTCTTTGTTAATTTTGAAATGAAAAGTTACAGAATTGATCCATTCATTTTCTGGATCATGAGATTTTTGGAGCTGGCTGGCTGCCATTATTTACAAAATATTTTTAGAATTTTGAAAAATGAGAATAATAAAAAAGAGCTAATACTTGATATATGCTGAATATGACTTACCCTCCTGCAAAATTTTTCCTACTGATACCTCAATTCTTCTCAAATTTTGTGCCAGTCTAACATAGTTGGTTTCAGTGGCGTTACCTCAATTGTATGTCAATTTACATATTTTCTAAGCCACGTTTTTGAAGATATTCTCAATTGCCTTTTTATAATCATCTTACCAATGGTAGTTGGCAATATTTGAAAAGTTAATATTAAATAATTTTAATATTAGGCTTTTTTTTTTTTTTTATAGTATTATTATTTGTCTGTAGTATCACAAATTGAAGGCTGTGAATTGTAAATGAAACTTTGCTCTTGGGCTTTTTCCTAGTGTTTTCCTTGTATATTGTAGCAAAGGAACTAAATGACAAAATTATACAATGTTAATCTGTTCATTTGATAGCTGCCCTTTGGTAATTGAGCTGTGTAAGCAAGAAAGAACAGCTACAAGCAAATTATTGGAAATGGTTCTTTAGTTATATGCTAATATAACAAGATTAAAGGTGAGATTTGAATACCTATTTAATTTATTCAGGATATCTGACCCTATGAAATGTGTAGTGGAAATTATTAACTCACAGTGACTTCAATGCTTAACGAAAATATGGGTTTCCTGCATCCTCTGCTAATGTAAGGAAATAATGTTATTCTCCATGTTACAAGTGTGTAAAAGTGCAAAAAGACCTATGGCACAAACCTTCAAAGTTATTTAGACATCCACGCAGGGCAGGAAACTTCCTGCATTGTGCAGATCAGGTTAGCCTAGGTTTGCACCAGTGTCACCGACCAGTGAGCCTGTAGATTTACTTCTTTCTTCATTCAAGTTAATGCTTGATGCTCACTGAAGCACATCTGCAGCTCAGTAAGTGGCTTTAGGCCAGTCAATTCTTATTCACTTACTGGTAATTTCTTTCTAAAATCCTTGTCCTATATTGTCTTCTACACCTCAGTAACTGCAAATGAAGAAAAAAAAAATGTCTCTACAAAAACTACTTTTTTCAACTCAAAACCATTCTTTCAACTCAGCTGCTAGCTACAATCTCCTTGTGCTCTTGTTACTGTCTCAGTGGTCATTGACAGACCATTTGAATGCAGTGTCACATAGATTAAGATAAACCATTGCTAAGGGTGGTTCAGCCTAATCTGTCTCAGCACAGAAATGGGCTAGGACTGCTCATGAAATCAGTTCTGTTGAATACAGTTAGAGAAACTTTTTATTTCTTGTCCGTGAATTTCTGTAGGTCTTCCTATCACTCTACTCAATCTCCAAAAATGTGAATGGGAGGGAGCCTAAGCATGTAGTAGGCTGGCTTCATTCTGCCCTGGGCTCCTGGTGACTTCCAAGCATGGTCAGAAGGGTGCAATATCAGTTGCTAGCATGGATGGATGCCAGATTGGTTGGCAAACGTGGAGTAAATTTGGTATAATTAAGAGTTACAAAATTAAAGGTTCACTTTAATAGGCTAGTATGAATAGTAATAAATGTTTGAGCTGGAGGTCATCAGTGTCAGAACTATTCACCTATGCAAAAAACTATGAATTATATATGTTCAAATTAATATTTAATAAATGTCACTATTAAATATGAAATTCAAAACCTTAGCTAAGAAAACAGTATCACTTTCAGACCCAGTTAAAGGGAGTACTTTAGGAATGTTTGCAATGGAGTGAAATTTTTATAAAACGTGATTTTACCTCACAAAGGCTTTGTTAGGGGCTTTCATAAAGTACAGGTCAGAGAAGATTCTTTATTTTTTTTAATTGTAAGAAGTTATAGGTGGAAGATGAATTGAATTCCATCTTTTGCTAAATTAAATTATAAAAAAAGTAGAGGCAAGATATACAGTTAAAGCTCTACAGCTGTACCAGTATTTGGTTTATTACTGAACAGCCAGAGGGAGGTCTTGCCTATTGCTGAATATTTTGTACTTTTAAAATATACAAGACATCAGATATATGTATGTATGAGTTTGACAGATGAAATTGCATCAGAGAAATACACTGATATCAAATGGGTCTAAATATTATACAGTGACTTTTCTATGTGGAAAGTCTTAACATAAGCCGTGTGCTTGGAGCCCTTTGCTAGTGCGGGTCCTAAAGGGTGGCAGGGTTGCATGGAACAGCACAGGTGTGATAGCAGGATATACAGCTACCGGTGCAGAGGTCTGAAATCTAGAGCCTGTTTCTTGAAGTTTTTCACACTTAAGCTTGTGAGGTATCTCACTGACTGCTCTGAAACTGCTAGGCATGCTTACTGATTCCTTTTTTGTTTTCTTTAGCGAGGGCTTTGCTTCTGGATGGTGTTTGAAAGCCCAAATGAAGGAGGTAATGCCCAACTTTATCCCTGGGAAAATGTTATGTTATGGATTTCATTTTTTCCCTTGTTTTACTTTTATGAGGAACAGTTTTTTAAAAAGTTGAAGAAAGCAATTTTCTTGTGCTAACCTCTGTTATGGAGTTACAAAAAACATCCATCTTGTAAATTCTAAATATATTATGCTAAGTGTTTCAGGCTAATTGACAGCCTTCCATTAATTTCCTTTGCTGAAAGGGATCTGGAACATTTCTAATGCAGTTATTTCTCCTTCCAACTCATGCATCACAACATCCCTCTTATTGCTGATATCGGTCCATTCTCTTCCAATTTTAAGACACATATATCACACAGTAGTAATTTATCATGTGCTTAGCTACCTGCTTATACTTGGGAATCTAGTTTAATCTGCTCACAGCAGGATCTTGTATTATATCTTCCATTACCTTACACCGGTCTTTTCTCATTTTTGTGATCTTGAAATTTTGCTTTACTTGAAAATCACCAGCAGAGGAAACAGGGCACTACTGAAAGGAAAGGGTTGTGGTTTAACCCGGCCAGCAGCTAAGCACCACACAGACATTTGCTCACCCTCCCTCTCTGGGATGGGGGAGAGAATCAGGACACTGAAGCCTGTGGGTTCAGGTAGAGGCAGTTTATTAGGACAGAGGAGAAAAAAGAAAAAAAAAAAAGGGGGGGGGGGGGATAATGATAATAGTACTGCTAATAATAATTTATACAAAACAAGTGATGCACAATGCAATTGCTAGCCACCCCTATATATTGTTTAGCATGATGTCAGATGGGATGGAATACCCCTTTGGGCACTTTGGGTCAACTGTCCTAGGTCTGTCCCTTCCCAGCTCCTGCTGCACCCCCAGCCTGCCCACTGGCAGGACAGAGCAACCTCCGAGCACCTCCGAGGATGGGGCACCCACAGCTTCTCTGGGCAGCCTGTGCCAGGGCCTCACCACCCTCACAGTAAAGAATTTCTTCGTTATATCTGATCTAAATCTTCTGTCTTATAGTTTAAAATCATTACCTTTTGCCCAAGAGGTGCTCCAGCCCTCTCATCATCTTCATGGCCCTCCTCTGGACCCACTCTACCGGCTCCATATCCTTCTTTTTCTGGGGGCCCCAGAGCATGATGCAGGACTCCAGCTGGGGTCTCCCAAGAACAGAGCAGAGGGGGAGAATCACCTGCCTCATCCTGCTGGTCACACTTCTTTTGATGAAGCCCAGGATATGAACTACTTTGGATAAAATAAAAATTAAAAAAAAGTATTTTGCAGCTTCTTCATTTTGCAGTAGGAGGCTATGGGGAAAGATTAAAAATACACATATTATGACAAAAAAAAAAAAAAAAAAAAAAAAAAAGAGCTCATTACCTGAGTCACAGTCAGTAAACTAGAAAGACAATTTAATCTTTGTAGTCAATCTCATGGATCTGTTTCAACAAGTACTGCAGTACACTTGCAGGCTGGGCCAGAGCCAGACCCAAATATCCTGATTCCCAGAGTGCTCATCAGTACTTCTGCTCTTTGGCAACACTTGGGAAGTCAAGTATCTCTCAAGTGCCAAGCAAGGATTTGTAGGGCAAAATTTCTAACTTGCTGCAGATACTTAGGTAATATTTTGTGATCAGTGAAAACGGTAAATTTTAGGTTCAGATGGCAAGGAATTACTCCTAAAATTAGCAGACACCACTGGCTTAATCTCTTCATCTGGGTACTGTTAAGTCCATGAATTCCTCCATGCATACCAATTCTGTATGAAATAGCATTAAGTGGGGAAAACCAAGATTCACCTGTATGTTGTAATATAATAAACATGCATGTATACATATGTGTCTGTATGCATAATAGGAATAAGGAAAACTTGTGCTCCACATGTAGCCTGGTCCCCACCTAATGAAGTGAACATGAAATATCTGTACAATGTTTTACAGTTTTCCTAGTCCACTCCGTTTGGTATCAGTCCAAGAGTCAGAGGTACTGCTGACCTTGATGGTTCTAAAGAGGTGTGAGTGATCTTGGACCTTACCCTGATTTACAGTAATAAAATATCTCAGCAAGAAGCTGCTGAGCCACAGCGTCTAGTTCATTGCTCCTTAAAAACAACTTCTTGTTATCCTTTTATAGACCTTTCAGCAGGGGGAAGCCGCCTTCCCTGCAGAACCTACAGAAGAATCCTTACTCCAAGGTGTAGATTATTTTCTCCCCCTCTTCACCTTCAGTTTAGACACAGTACCTCATGGATTTGGGGTGTGAATCATCATGTACATCTGTCACAATTTATTTTTAGGACAATAAAGCAACTAAAGCTTTTGCTGAACATTTTCTTGAGCCCTATGTAGAGCCTTTCCTGCAGTTCTGAATCTGCGGCTGCATATTAACTCTCAGTCTCTAAACCACATGTGGAATCATGTCTTGACAAATACGCAGGCACTGCCCAGCGTTCCTGGTAATTATTAATGAGATTCCAAAGCAAGGTATTACTTTCATGCAAACATGTATATATTCTAAAACCTTTCAGCAGGAGTTACTGACTGAAAGCATGTGACAAAACTTCTGAAGTATGTAGTCATAGCCTTCCTTCTGGAAAACAATTGAAACTTTCAAGGCTTTACAACGTGTTTAAAATCTGGCTTTTTGTCCTATTTTTGTGCTGGATGCTTAAGATGCCCTATTAAATTTTGAATAAACTCTAGAATGTAAACATGTAATATAAATATTTTTTTGTAATATAATTCATTATTCTGTAAAGAAAAGAATAAGCATAGTTAAAAATTCTACCGTAATCACTACACTCATTCTCCTCTAAGTGTTTCTGAACATGTGTGTGTAAATTATGCAGGAGACAAGTCTCTCCTTGGCTTCAGCCTTTAAAGATAAAAGCTTTAATCTTGAGGTAATGTTTGTTTCATCTTTTCTTCATCAAAACCTTTTATGTCTACAAACATGCTCAGGTCTGCTCCAGTATCTCTTCTTGTTAAGAGCCCCTCTCTTCCTTTGCATTCCTTGGGAATTCAGTCTGTGTCATGGTTTTCAACAATGAGAAGCCCCGTAAGGAAATGGCTGCACCAACTCACAAAGCAGCTGGTTTGCTCCTAGAGAAAGCAACATAAACTCTTGGAGCCTTTTATAGTCATATGAACAAAGGCTGGAACAGAGGAAGCTATTTGCTACTTAGTACCTCAAACAGATTCCTAAGCATGTTAAAAACGTCAGAAACAAAGCGAAAACTGTGCCATTTGTGAGGGGGATGGAAAGGACTTGGTGGTGGTGTCAGGGTTATAAAAATCACCGTGCTTTCCTTCATATGCATTCTTCTTATATAGCTGCAGCTGCCTGTCTCACACAAATCCTGTAGTCATTGTCATGGCTTGATCTGATTCTTACAAGTCTATCATCCACTAAGCGTTAATGTCAAAAGCAGCATAATTGTATGCTGCCTCATCTCTGGGCCATCCCACTGTACTAAGCACAGAATGTGATTATGGGCATGCATGCTTTGCTGCCCAGCTGTTGTCTTAGTCTAGAAATATTTTATAGGAGTTATTCATAAAAGCTTGAGATTTCATGGCAATAGAAAGGGACCGTTAATGGTAAAAGCATTAAGAATTATAGAAAGACAGTTCTAAAAACTGTGACTGAATCTTCTTACCTGGGATGGTGCTACCGTGTGGGTTTTTAGGGTACTGCTTGGACGGATGCAATGAATTCTATTTCCAGTTAACTTAGTGGCTGAATTTACTTGCTTCAGTGGGTATAGGACTAAATTCTTTGATAACAGAATTTCCTGAAGAAGAAAAGCATAGCATGGTCATGGACAAATCTAATAATTTTTCTGCTCTAATCATTTTATGTCTCAAAGAGGCACTTATGCCCCATGGGGACTGGTATTTCCATAATTGTAATTTATTGGGTAAAGATTTCCCTAATGCAAAGAAACATCAAAGTGTTTGTCTTCAAGTTCTAGAATAATTTTGAACTTCACATAGAAATGAAAGGTAAAGGAAAATATTTCTTTGGAGCAATTAGAGAGAAATGCCACACCATATTTTAAATTGTATAGGCTATTTGAGTATTTTTAAAGAAATGCAAGTAACGTTTTGTGGTAAGTACTTATCAGTGCCGGTACTGGACACAATGTCCATGTACATGGCTGGGGGGGGTTGCTTGAGTATCTGATTAAGATAATTGGTTATGTACTTGAGCAGAGTGTTTGTAGAAAATTAGTGCAAATGTAAAAGACAGCTTCCTCTAGCATTTTATTTTGTCTCTAAAGGATAATATAGGGTATTGTAATTTCAGTAATTATGCCATAGTATGTATGTTCAGGAGAAATACTGATTGTTTATCAGTTACCTCAAGCTGTAATAACTTCTGATTGCACCTCTTGAATACTTAAATATAGGCTTGTTTATTTAATACTTCCATGCATTTTGTGTGCAAATTCTTGTCATCCTTTTTGTTAGTCTCAGGTAGGTTTAATTCAAATAACCCAGGGATGCAGCTCTATACTGCTTGTGGCATAATAATCTCAAGGTGCATTAAAAGTATGAATTACTCAAGTTTAATTGTTATAGCTTCCTACATATGTGGGAAGTGCTTCACTCTTCCTGCAGGCAGGAAGAAGTGAAAATGGAAGCCAAGAAACGAAGCAGGAAAGGTCCTGAAACTAAAACCACAGCTCTTCTTCTTCAGTGTTTGTTACAGTCATTGGTAATGGGTTTTCAAAGTTTTTCAGAACACAAGTATTGTGGCATTGAGGTGTTACGAGTGTCTGGTTTCAATGACAGGAAGAAAGGCAGTTGGGAAGTGACTTTTAGTAGATTAGCTGATGCAGTTGGAGAGTGATTAGTAGAGAGCTCACACAACAGGCACATGACGAAAAGGAATGCAAGGACAGCTTGAGAAGCAGACGTAAGGAGCAGCTTCCTAATACACTCTGCCAGAAGTGGTTTTCATCCTAGCAAAACATAGGAGTGAGCGTTTCTGCTCTTAGGTGATCATCATCCTCCAGTTTCAAGAGGAAGGCTAGGAGTTTTAAAACAGTTAAAAGGCTTGGGCTTTTTTTTTTTTTTTTTTTAGCATTTTTCCTGTCTAAATGAGAGGTTGGAGTTGAAGCTCTAGTTTTGTATGGATTTAATATGCAATATAAAAATAGAATGGCAGACTTGAACTTTTTATGGTGCAAACACAAGTAGGAAAGAAATCTACATACAGTGCACAATGTTTTGTTCAAACATTTGAAACTGAAATAAATTAGTTTCAATGAAATGCCTTTTTTTTTTTTTCTAGTTCCAAGTTTATTGAATATTTCAGTGTCAGAGAACTTCTTGGAAAATTATTCTTTTTAGTTCTTCTATTTGGATCCGATAGGGGTGATTTTTAAGTTTGTTTTTTACTAAAATTACACTAGGGACTTCATTACAGCATTTCATATTTTGTAGCTAAGGTGCCGAAACACCTATCAATTGGCTTACACTGTACAAGGCCAAAGCCTTATCTGATCAAATACAGTAGTAGAGTATTAGATAAAAGATATGCTAGATAATTCCAAATTCTGAATTAATTAAAAACGTGATCTGTTTTCCCATGTTTTATGAGCAGAAAATCCTGGTCTTAAATTAATAGTTTATGAATTGAAAACTGAGTTTAAAAAAAAAAAAAAAAAAACAACTCACCAAACTTTCTGTCAGTAAGGCGCTGTAGTCAAAAGGTGACTTTTCCCTAATGTAAGCACCCAGCCCATTGAGGATGATAAAAATGTTCTGTTTTAATGAGTAGTTAATGGCTCGTCAGTGCTGTACCCTATGCATTACCAGTTGGGAGTAACAAGTACACACAGTTTCATCCCTGGTGAATTTTGTCTTGTTTCTTTTTTGTTTGTTTGTTTGTTTGTTTTTGTTTTGTTTTTAGCTTTTTTACTGATTTAATCACAGGTAATTCAAAACAGGTAAAGATAAAATAGGAAGAAAGGGAATGCAATAATTACTAATAAAACTGATGAAAGCAGAAAAGTGGTGGTTCCACTTGACTTTGCCACCTTCCTGTGAAAAGAATTAGCATTTTCTAGTGAGCATCTTGGAAGGAACATCATGAGTCAAGGACTGATGGTGCCTAAGTCTGCACTGGGTCTCCCCCACTAGGTGGATGCTGTGGCATGTGGGGCTGCAGGATCTACAGGCACCAGGTTTCCTTTTCATGGAAGAAGAGGATTTTGTGAGGGTTTGCAATCTGCGCTTACCTTAGCTCACAAGGGTCAAGTTGCTCCCAGATCCTATAAACCCACTAGGATTTGCTGCAGAAAGTTAATTAATGTTCATGTGAATCACTGCACTGGGATTTTCCTTCACATTTTAAAAGTAGATAGATGATGCGAGACCATTTCTCAGACAGTATTTTTCACTCAGATTTTGTTTATTAATAGAAATTATAATGGAGAGCAGTTAATCCCCCCAAGCATTCTGATAACATGCTTATGCATGTATTTTGGTTTTATTAATCCTTTCAGTGAAATTCCTGTTATATCTCTTAGTAGTGCCAACAGTAGTTGCCCTACCAATTTTAGTATCTCAAAAGTTTGCAGCTAATTACAAATTTTCAGTGATTCTCAACTATTTTGATGATTAAATATCATATGTATAAAGTACCTCATATATGATATACAGAACTTGGGTTTTCCTGCTGAAATTTTTTTCTAGTGGAAGATTTTTAAAGAAATTTGTCTGACAGAAATAGCCACGCAAGGCATTGTTTTAGGTCTTGATTCATCATAGACTGTAATTAGTGGGTCTCTTTCTATTGACTTTCATCGGGATTTGAAATGGGTTCTTATAATATGTCTATTTTGCTAGACATTTATGTTCAAATCTTCTAAGAGATTTTAAGGAGGAGTTTTAAGGAAGAGATTTTCTAAGGAGGAGTTTCAGGAGAATAGCATTTGGGTTAAGTGACCAAACCCTGCAGAAAAATTACTATTAAGCATCAATTGCAGGAGTATTTGAATAATGCTGGAATGAGGGGTGGGTTGCCCTGCCCTGATTTGTACAAGAAATGCCCCTGAGAGATTTACAGGCCCAGCTGTATTCCCCAGTCAGGGAGGAGATGTGCTATTTGTAAATGTTTTGGTTGCACATGATAGCAAGCTCCTCACCTGCTCCCAACACTGAACAAGCCTCAGGCTTGTGATGCTCAAGGTCTGGCAGTTTTCTGCAGAGGCAGACCAAGTTGCTCTCCCGTGCTACCAGCCACCCCTGACCCTGTGTCGCTTTGTTACTGCTCACTGAAACATTGAATTTTAAATCATTTTCTTCACTTGCAGAATCTTAATGTGATTTTTTTTTTTTTTTTTTTTTTTTTTTGGTCCCCCTTGTATAACTGTGTGAGGAAGACACCGGGAAAAAGGCAAGAGAAGGATGCATGATTCACCATTTGTTTGTTATAGAGAGATTTGGTATGGGGGGTGGTGGGGGTGGAATTGTTTTTGGCTTTTAACATTTATTTTAGTGGTACATTAATTATCACTTTTATCTTTGTCTTCTTGACCTATTTTACTTTTGATAGTCCCTAATTAACATGCCTTTTCAAATTAAATATTGAAGTGCAACCCTTTTGACTTCTAAAGCCTGTGACTGTTATTTTTCCCTCTACCCGCTGTACTTTCTTGCTTCATGTCCCCTCTCGGAGGGTGTTTGCAGCAGGCCCCCGGCAGGATGCACGGCTGCCATGGCTACCAGCAGCACTGGCTGCGAAGGCTATCATCAGACAGTGGGAGCAA
Organism: Aythya marila; assembly: GCF_965140915.1. Classification (NCBI taxonomy): domain Eukaryota; kingdom Metazoa; phylum Chordata; class Aves; order Anseriformes; family Anatidae; genus Aythya; species Aythya marila. Next base: position 58,999,885 of record NC_139046.1, on the reverse strand, counting down.
CAGAAATAATGGGTGAATGTCCAATTTTATACAAGTGCAAATTGTCATCCTTCAGCTTAGGTCAACTGTGCATACATCAGCAATTATTTTTCTGCTTCCTCCAGATGTGAGTTTATATAACTTTGAGTAGACTTGTCTATTATTCATAGGAAATGTTTTTTTTTCATGTAATGATTCCCTTTAATATTAGATTGGTTTAGAAACTATAAAAACAGTGGTGAATATTGAGGTTTAAGCCTGTGAATCAGCAGGAGGTGCTAGTTAGTGAACACGTAAATGATATTGCAGATGAACTGTGGTGTATTTGTCTATTCAGATGCTAAGAAATGAACAAGTGGACAGTTGAAGACACTTAAAATTGGAATAAGCCCGAAGTAAGTACTCTGAATTTGAGGTGGTAGCACTACAATATACACGGTGCACAAGCAGAGTGCTCAGTGGGGAGGAAACCAGCAGTTCTCAAAGTGTAGATCCAAACTGTAGTGATAGAGCTGCTGTAGAATTGGGTCATTTGCTGACCACACCAGTACACCTGATTTCCCTTGCAACATGCATTAGTAGGAGAGCAGCTACACCACATGTGGAGGTAGCAGAGAAAAGGAACGTACTTGTGAAGGAGCTGTTGAAATAAACTGGCTTTTAATGTAATTCTGAATGAGGGAAAACTTATTTTGAGGTAGCATTATTATGCTTATTCACATAGTAGTCCCTTGCACAGTAGGCTAATTAATAGGCCATAATTCAACATGCCTTTACACATCCGTCATTCATGCTTTGCTGGGGGTTCTGGGGTTTAGGTAGTGAGGAATCAGCTTTAATGATAGTTTGTTGTGGGATTCAGTTTCTCTGATTTTATACAGGCAATTTGCCTTGAATTTGTTTCAGTCAATCCTTATGGCCAGTGGGACAGGTAGGATGGAGGTACCTCTTCATTTATTCCATCACAAGATTTTGTTGCCTCCAGGACTAGAAACATTTTGGCACTCTGATAAAATTTGTCACATGGTACAATTGTGTGAAAGGTTTCCCTACTGGAAATAGTTTAACTTCCTCAGGCCCCAGCTTTTTACAAAGAGAATAACAGTGGGCCTTCAATTGCCCACATTTTTCATTTTGTGCATCTGAAGCAGGACCACCAGCAAGTGAGAGCAGGGAGCTTTCAGCAGGCTCCGTACCTCTGTTCACAGAGGCATTATGAGCTGACTGCATTCGTTAGTTTTTCCCTCAACTGGTGAAGGGTTGAAAGTGGTGAGGGCCCCCACTAGTGAGGGCTGAAAGTGGTGGATGCAGTGCAGTGAGTATTGTTTTGAGAGCCCTCAGGCACTGGGAAAACATCTGAGATGCAACTCAAGGTAGCTTTATGGCGTCTGTGCTTTGTCTCTTTTCTCAGTGGAAGCTGAAGGATCAGGTTTTTTAAAGGGGACTGGCCTATAATTCAAAAGATGTGATTTCAAATCGTAGCTCGGATTTGAACTTCAGGCAAATCTTTTTAACTTGATTTTTCCTTTTGTTTCTTCTGCATGGTCAGTTAGTATGGTAGGCCTCCTGAATTCTTGCCATCAGCACATACACTGTCTGGCTCAGTGTGACTTGGGCCTTAGGGAGGTCTCTTGGTACAGCTGTAATGTGATTAAATCTGCCTCCAGCATAATAACTTTTTTGAGTTGTATTTACATTGCTCAAGCTAGACCCAAGTACACATAGGAGACTCGATAACATCAAACATTCAATAAGGATTGCATCACTGGAAGATATTGAATAGCTGTGTGGATGCTTTCAGAAGCAATAAAAGTTCAGATCACACGAGTGTATGGTAAAGCAGGTGAAAAACAATCCAAGTGCTGCTTTTTTCACTGAATCCATTGAAATCAAGTCAAGTATAACTATAGCGACAGTGTGTTGTGTGTCTTCTCACCCAGTTACATACCCTTCACATGGAGTGATCAGGGCAGAGGAGTGCAGTTTTTCACTTGTATGATTCCAGCATAAATTTGGTCTAAGATGGGCAGAAAAGGAATCATGTTTTCAAAAATACGTGTACAGTTTATTCTGGCTGGTAAGTGTCCAAAATGGGTTGTTTTGTGCCACTTAGGGCAATTACGTGTACAGCTGGCAAGGTAGCCTTGTGTATCATTAGCATATGCAATTAAGCTAACTTTTAGCGATTTGATCTCCTCAGAAGGTCATGCATGTGAGTTGCTACTTAACACATTATAAAATTGGACAAATGGCTTAAACAAGGCGACACCTTTAGATTTAACTAAATCATTAATACGTTAGTACCTTGTAGCATCTCTGATGTGTGAGGTAGTGCTGGATGTGCATGGCAGCATCACAGAGCCAGGCAGCTTATTAGAGTACCAGCTGTCATGCTTTTAATACTTTTTGATACTCAGTCTTAAGCATTACATAAAACAAAAGATTATCTAGGGGTTATTAGTGGGGGGGAAAGCATACAAGGATGCTGTGTGGACGGTTTTATACAACATGATTGCCTGAGATAGCACTTGATGACCCAGTTGATGTTTGTGTTTAGGTGATGTTATTAGTCATGATGCTGTAAGTATCTGAGAAAACAGCTCAGCACCTACTGTCATTTACTGTTGGGAAAAAAAGGACCACGTTGCTGCTACAGATTTTGGCATTGGTCATTTTCCTTTTACCTAGCAGTTTTCTGTTTCAGGAACTGAGTTGTTTGAACGCCTGTTTTAAAACAGAGAATGGGCACTTCCTGGAGAGTGTTGACTTAAAGTTGCAGTAGAGTAGACTTTGCTGTAAGACATTTGTCTAAAATTTTAGAGTGGATCCCTTCACGTTTGCCAGATCTTGGAGAATTAACTTCATAAACTTGACTGGCTTGTTGTTTGTGGTCCGGAGAGACAAATACCGACATAGGCTCAACCTCTGCAGTAAATGAGATGTGCAGTCATCTGCTAGCAAACTGAATGCCACTAGCCATACGAAAGAGTTTTAAGCTCTTTTTTGCTCTTCAGACTGTTGTCTGTAGAAAACAGTACACTCAGCTCATCACATAGGAGCATTAAACAGTGACACAGAAAGGTAAAAGAGCTGCAGCAGGAGTCTAAGAGTCTGGAAAAAATGTGTTGCTTGGTAAATGTGATAAATGATAAAACTGTTGAGAAGAGGAAGTAGGGAACAGTTATTTAAAGCAAATATGCCAGATCCTTGGTGAATAACTGGTAGAGCTCTAAATAACTTTTGCTTCAGAAGTGTTTCATTTTTCAATAGGGACTGTCTTATGTGACAGCCACTGTACTACAAGGCTGAAATTGAGGGCATCAGGGAGAGAGTCTGTGTGTATGTTGAAGATCATTGCTGATGCTGTGGTGAAGAGACTGTTGTAATGACAAAGAAAACAATATCTAAACATAGTTAATAATCTACAAAGAAAATAGTGATGATACATAGACAAGCCTAAACCATGGAGCAGATCCTCAACTGTTGTAAATCAGCATTGTTCCAGGGAAGTCAAGGGAGGAATACTAGTTTCTGTCACAGCTGGTACTTTATTTTGTTGAACATGTACTTTAATTCTTTGTTTACACAGAGGATCAGATTTACTCATCTGTTCATCTCTGTACGTCAGCCAGGATTCCCTCAGTCTGATAATCCATCATTTTTGTGTAACATCTTAATCACTTCTGATGCAATCAGTTATAATATTGTGGGTACAGAGAGGACTATAATTTAAAATGAGGAGCAAGCAGCTGAAACAGAAGAATTCCGCAATGCTACTAAATTTTTTACCACCTTTCATCTCAGGTTCTTTGTTACTTTGGTGGTACCAAAAGAGAATATGGGACATGAGAAGAGAGAATTCTTGCAGGGCTGTAATGGTGAAACAGCAATCTGTGACGTGTCAGTCCTTGCTCCAAATAACCTAAAATCCAGGTTCTGTTTTAAGCAAACAGTAACAGGGAACATCCATACGGTATCAGCAGAATTATGTCTGATTTAATTGTAGGAGAGTTATTTTTCTCTCTCTCTTCTTTTTATTTATTTCTTATTATTATTATTTTTGTAGAATGTATTCTCATCAAGTATCTCTAGATCGTAGTTACTCTGAGATAAAATCTCTTTGCATGCTAACTGTTGAATCAAGAAAACACTCTTGGATTTTCATTACTGAGGAGCACTTTCAGGGCAGGCACTGGACAGGTCAGAGAGATAAAACAGCTACTCTCAGACTTTTTAACCCAATAGTGCTAATTACAGACATTTGTTCCTCTGAGGAAATATTTTAGATCTTGTTCTCTAATGTCACACTAGATTGGTAACATTTGATGTATTACACACATCTAAGCTCTTTTATGACTAACACAACAATAGATGCTTCATGTCATCTTATAGTAGTGTAAAAAAAAATAAAAAAAAGGACTTCTTGACTTCTTAATGGAAAATTTATTTTTTAATGTGATGCTACTAGGACAGGGAGAGGACAGTACTTTAGCAAAGCTTTTCATACCATGGAAACAATGGAAACAGACATCCCGTGGGACCACAGTTAGACCCAGGAGAGTTATTTAGGACAAATAGTTAATTAACCAGAAGATGCTTATGTCATTAACCAAAGGCCGTTTATATTGAGCCAATTAGATTCACAGATGTGGGTCAAATGTGCAAAATTGTTCATTTTTGAGATGTTCTTTGTTTTTAATTCCCAAATACACTTTTTAAATGTGAAAAAGAGGGTTTAATTAAGTGAAATGTAATTTTGGAGTCAGATGAAAAAGTGGTTTATTTGTGGAGAAAATGGGAGTATTCTGGTTGCAGGTTGACATTTTCCCACATTTTGTCTTTGGCTAAAGAACTGGAAAGCAGCGTTTTGGTAAAAACCCAGCTCATAAGGTAGGTCAGCCTGTCATTGCTGCACGCCTCCGGACATGGAGCCCTGGCCACCTGCCTCTCATCCCCCTGCCCTGTGTGCTGTGTGTGCTCCGACACCTCCCCGCTGCTGCTCCCCTTGCCATCGATTTGCTCTGTCACCATGGTTTTTGCTGCTGCTGCCACCATGCCACGGGGGTGGGGGGACCTGACAGTGATGGTGACAGGTGCAGCAGTGGAGGTGGTGGCAGGAGATGGCACTTCGAGTGCTTCAAATTACAGTACATAGACTGCTTCTAGGGCGTGTAACCCTCTAGGTCCTTTCATTCGTTACTAGATTCTCCTAGGGGATTTTGTGAGAGCAGTAACAGTTCAAGGACTACGTTTGCCTTCAGTGACAAGAAAAAACACAGAGCTGAACCCGAAAATATCTGCTCAGCTTATGTGCAGAGTTAACCTCCTTCACATGCTGAGATGAGAAGCGTCGGCGGCAGTCACTAGCAGCTTCCTAAGGGAAGTAATTCGCAGTGAATGTGGTCGTCTTCAGTCACATGCTGAGCAATACTAAAATGAAATTACACTTCAGACTAATTTCTGCCGTTGTTCTCCATCTTGATAACATGGGTACAGTAAGTTCTGCATAAACTGATTATCTGCCCCTCGGGCTGCTCTTTTGTTTGCGCTGTCTGTAAGCCCTGATGCGAAGCTTTTGTTTCCCAGAGATATTGATCGTACTGTATTGCATCAGAAGGAAATGATGTCTGCTTCGGCTGAGAGGAGGCTTAGTTTCAGCGTGCAGCATCCACGCAGTAATTGCTCTTGATTTCAGGAAGGAAAATTGAGTTACGTAGAGTCAGACATCCATACGTACAGCTGTTTGAGCATGACTCTGTACTTGCAATTTAAGTGCAATTGATGAGTTTGTCATTTGCGTAAGGAGGCCACAATAGGTTGCAATATTCAAATACAGCTGTTCTGAGCCCCTGCTGGCTGCAAGATGTGCAAGTTGGATTGTTCCTGGAGCACTAGATATTTGGAAGAAGAGTGGTAACGACTGTATTTACTTACCTCTCATCACAGTAGTGGTAGTGATATTCAAGTTCAGTCCAATAAGATGTATCATGTGCTACATATACTGATAGATTTCTTCTGCAGAAAAATGTTTGTTTCCTAGTTGATATTTATGGGTTTTGGTTGTTTGTTTTTTGTTTGTTGTTGGATTGGTTTGTTTGTTTTTTGTTTGTTTGTTTTTCCCTCAATACTTTCTGAATTTTCAGTGCAAATAGATTGCGTTTTAGTTTATGTGTTTGCCAGAGAGACAAATTGCAGGGAAAGAAATTATCCTGATGAGCTTTAATTCCTCTAAGTGGTTTGAAAACTATTCCAAAATTCTAGATGCTAGATGGCAAAGGGATACCCATGTAATACTGAATTGTTCAAGTAACTGCTGCATGATTCCCTCACACCCTCCTCTGTCAGAAGTGAAGTTGGTGGCACAGATGTATCATTGCAGAGGTGTAATTAGCCAAATACACAGCTGCTTAACCAGAGGGTTAAGAAAACAGAAGGACAGACTGACTTCTGTTCCAGGCCCTTTACCAGCTTTGTAGCCCTTCTCTGGATATGCTCCAGGGCCGTCAAGGCCCTGGACCATGGCTGGAGAGTTTCTGGAGAGCTTATTCACTCTGACGGGATGTGGTTATCTCCATGTATTAACCCTCCTCTTTGTTACTTCTACCATTTTGAAGAGAGACGACTGAGTGTAGGTTGTGCAGAGCTTTCCTCTGATAAGCCTGGGGTAACTAATAGCTGTTATTGCTGCCTCATTTTGCACAAACCCTAATCCCTCTCCCCTTGAGGGATGGAGGAATCTGTCAGTCTCTCCATTAGGAGAAATTTATACCTCTTTGTTATTAGCTTTCCTCCTCCCTTGCATTTTATGCTGAAGGGATAATAGGACTCTATATTACAAAATTGCCTTCCATTATTTATCAAACCAGCCACATCCTGGCATGACTTTGCTTTTCCCTGTAGTGAGGCTCCTGAGCCAAAACTTAATAAATACATTCTACACAAATGCTATTACATCCAAAGTGCTCTGCATCACTTGGACTAAAATGGTTGTAAAGTGCCTGCTGGGTGTGTGGACCTACACACCTAACGCATATGTATATAAGCTTTTTATAGTTATGCTAAGAAGTTATTGAACATAACTAGTTGTTATCAGCGCAGTGTGTTGAAAGAGTTCAGAGGTCAGGCATGTTCCAGAGATGTAACTCTGCTAAAACGAGAGGTACAGCACTCTCTGTGTATGACATAGACTGAGCATTCACAGGGAGTGAAGGCAGCAAATCATAACAAGGGCCTGTGCGCTGAACACGCTGAGGTGACTGTGGGCCACTGGTTGTGGCTGGAGTGGGATACCTAAGCAATTAAGGGCCTGAATAACTCGGTGGATTTGGGATTAGAAAAAGAATTTTTAGAATCTTAGAAATGCTTTGAAGACATATTTCAACATTATGTCTAAGTATAGATGAACCATTTTCTTTTTAACTATAATGCTATCTTTTGTACTTATGAATTAATAGTTTTATATTAAAATATATGTAATGATGCGGATTAATAACTGGCAAAAACAAAAATCCAGGGTACCTTGAAATGTGCTATAACACTTTACTTTCTGTTGCTGGTTTTACTAGCAGGGATTCCAGAACTCACATTTAGGACATGGAGGTATAAGCTAGTTATTGCATGAACTTAAATCTCAGTGAAAGAGATGCTGCAGAATAAAGTTAGGCACATTTGAAGAGCATTTCAAGAACACAAGAATGATGCCCACTTTTTTTTTTTTCCTTTTTTTTTTTTTTAACAACAAAAATGCTGTGTTGATAATTAACTAGAGTAAAATTAAGAAAAAACTTTGCTCCTGTTTGTGTTTTCTTTGTAGCAGAGCTTACCCTCTCCCTTAAAGAGTATTCAATTTCTGGCAGCTTTTTTGGAACTGCTAGTAGAAGGAGGCAGTATGGTCAGTACTTACTTTTTTACATTAGAATCTCTTTTTAAATTATTTATTGATATGTTTTTAAATGATTCACTCCATGATTCTTTTTGTTTTATGCAACTTCATAAAAGAAAAGTTTATCAACAGATTGCATTTACAAAACCACAGTAGTGTTACACATTTTGTGACATTAGGAACTATGTCTAAGGCCTAAAAAGCAAACAAACAAATAAACAAAACAGGTACAACCATAGAGATAAACCTAAGGGCACAAGTCTGTATCTGGCAAGCAGAAAATTATATATGGAAGTACTCTTGCAATGTCTAGCTAAGAATGTAGTTTTCCAGAGATTCCCATGAGACAGATAATTTTTATAAATGCAATTTTTTCAAAAAATTTACACAACTCTTGCTTTTCAGGAAATTTAATATAAAGTAAAGGTCTGAATATTTTACATGCTGCATTTATAGACCTTTGATTACTCAATGTCAAGTTACCTTCTTGCAACCTAATACAAACCTTCTGTAAATTACAGAAATCATATTGGACAACTTAGTCCTTCTGAATGTATATAGAACTTCTGTGCAATTGTAAAACGTAGTTATTTTTTAATATTCATTAGAGCTTTTCATTAATTTCCTGTCTTTTCCTGCTACCTCCTGCATGGCCTCATATGTGGAAGGCTTAACAGATGGGCATCGGATTGTGTGGCTCCTCTGTGGGGAGTAAGTGACAAGGATACTAGAGACATGGTCGTGGGAAGAAGGGAAATTAATCTTGCATCGTGAATTAAGAGATTTTCCATGAAGCCTGGAATGTATCAGATTTTACCACAATTTTTTTCACTGCAAGGAAACTTTCCCTTTCCACAAGCAGGAGCATGTTCTTAGCAGCTGATTGTATTCTTCCTCCTGACTTGCCTCTGTCTCTGCCCAACTGAGCACCAGCACAGATTCAGCTGCTGCAGGGGTGGCACTGTCCCTTGCAGGAGATGCTGTCTCCAGACCTCTTCTGCAGCCATGCCTAGCCCCTACAGCAAAGGCAGGGGAAGCTGGGTTTTTTAAAAGGGGGTTCCTGCATTAACTGCAAGAGTCAGAACTGAAGGAAATGGCACCGCCCTGTGTTGTATGCTGAAAACATCAGCCCACTGCTGCTCTGTGGTGGGGATGATTTATTCTGCTGCCTAACATAGATCGCTCTGGTCTTCACAGATCGTAACTCAGCCATGTTACAGACCTGGTACTATTGTGGTGGTGGAGCACAAAAGCCATCCAACACTATGATTATAACTGTATAAAGGGTTTCACAGAATTGTAGGGGTTGGAAGGGACCTCCAGAGATGATCAGGTCCAACCCCCTGCCAAAGCAGGTTCCCTAGTGTCAATGCAAGGATGTCTTCTGGTCAGATTAAAATGCAGGAAGTGATGTGTACTGTAGGGGGGACTCTTGGTAAAGCCAAACCCAAGTTTTGGAGATAAAATGCTTGTGTGACATGCCTTGCTTATGTTTCAGTGCATTAAGGTCTCATGCTCACAGAGGCAGGTGGGATGAGGGAACACCCTCCCATTAAGAGATGAGGCATAAGGCAATACTGTGCTTATGGCACAGTATTTTGACAGACATTTGCTTAAAAAGAAAAAAAAAAAAAAAAAAAGAAAGAAAGAAAGAACTTCTGCACGTGTTAAAATTGGTGGTAGACAGTTTGTAGAAGGGATTTCTAGGTGATCTGTGGCTGAAAAGGAAGAATGTTGAAATCTGGTGGGGGAAGGAAATTCCTTGAAATTCACTGAAAGTGGTGTGGGCTAATGCCCCATCTAGTGCTGCTGCTCCTGTGGCCTCAGCAAGCAGCAGCACCCTGGGCTCAGAAACCCCAGCAGGTCAGCAAGAGGCTGCAGAGGTAAATTCCAGATCCAAACCAAGCCAAAACCTAATGCACTCAGTGCCATCAAGTATACTGGCATGAATGATTATTTCAGTAACTCATTTTGCCACTATTGATTTTCTCTTAACAGCAACACAGCCAGATTTAATGTGGGAATGAATGTAGAGAGCTACAAGCACAACCTGTGGCATGACAGAGCAGTTGAACTTGCTTCAACTTGATCAAAGCATATCTTTGTATGACTGGAGCATAAGGAAGGTTGGAGATGACTTGAACAGAAGGTCTCGTCATCTTAAATGTATACACATAGAGTATTTCCTTTAAGAGGAACAGGATGACGTTTGTGTTCTTTTTCTATCTTTGTGCTTGTGGAAGGAATATTACATAAATATTGGTTGAAAGAAGCCCTTTCTGATCTCTGTACTCCCTTCAAATTCTGGTTTGTCATGAAAATGAAAACAGCTGTAAATACGTTACGTTTATTACTTTGCATAGTTGTGAAGATGACCTCTCCTGAGAACCCCTCCTTGACGAGTAATTAAAAACCGACTCACTCATCCTTTTTGAAAATATCTTTGTATCTCATTTCCAAGTTTAATGAACCTGACTTCAAACTAACTTGAGATTTAACAGCTACCTTTACTGCTGAGAATCGTCAGCAGCAGCCCTGGGTAGACTTGGTTTGTTTAGCAGGCAGACACATAAAAACTCTTTCACGGTCTGTGCAAGGCTGCGGCAATGTGGGACACAGGTTTGGAGCTGGACCTTGCCAGTGGTTGTTGTTACTGACCACACGTTTGGAAGCAGCAGTTTTACACTGATTTTTGAGGTATATCATGGGTTCCAGCATTTGCTTACCACTGTGTATCCATGTTCCTGCATGCGATTTGTTGGAGAGCTTTCCACGGGATTATTGAACAGCAAGGAAAATGATGCTTGTGCCCATCTTGACAGTGCACAGCTGTTTCTGGGCACTGGTATTCAAATTTTAAAGATATATGGGTAGATGCACGCACGTATCCTAATGCTCACTGTTTCTATTAGCTTTCCTTAAACAATGTGTATACGCACCCCAAGCTTGGTGTCCTAAACAGAAAAGAAAGCAACCAGAATTCAGCAAATGAGGGGAAAAAGGAAAAAAAAGAAAAAAGAAAAAAAAAAAAAAAAAAAAAAAGGAGGTTTCTTATGGTGTAGTTAAGTGACGTTGTTCTGGGAGGTCAGTGGTGAGGTGTGAGTCCTCCTCTATAGTCAGTTTTAGCTGCGTTTACTCCACTAACATCATAAGGATAAGTTTTGCTTTTGTTTATCAGGTTGACTCCTGCAGTGACAAATGAACATGGCCAACTCCAGCTAAGAGGTAGCACTTTAATTATTACTTCTGATCTGCTCTAATGAGCCCAGCAGACACAGATACTCATGAATAAAATCTATATTAAGTTGTTCACTTGGAGTTTCTTTGCATCTTTAGTTGAGAGAGAACCTGTAAGTAGATGTCGACCTTCATCCAAAAATTAGATTCTGGTTTGGATGCAGTTTGAATTCTGTTTTATCAACACAATTCACATCTCTTTGGGTTCCTGCTCCAAGTATATGTATAGGAAGTTAAATGTGTCAAGTTTTTACAGGATGGGAATAATATTCTGCAGCATCTTAAAACCCAAGATACCACTTAACAGTGGGGAGAAAACCCAGTTATCTCATGTTGTTTTCTTGTTGCATAGGGAAGGTTGGCAGAGTATGCTAGAAAAAGCAGCACAGCTTGCTGGTCCACACATTGATCCCTATCCTGGTTACCCACTTTCAGCCACAGAGGAAGGCAGAAGACAGGTAGATGGCTTTAGAATCTAAAGGAGTATGGCTACAATAAAGTGCTTGTGCTCGTGTGGTTGCAAATGTGCCAGGAAACTGTAATCCCTTTCTCTCCTTCAGTACTGTACAATGAATTATGTTCACTACTAATTTTCTCTTAAGTCAGTATACCGAAATGAATTGAAAAAAATGGAGTATATATATCAGTACGTATAGGGCTGAATGTTGGTATTATTTACTGCATTTTTCCCATTGAAAAATGTATTTATTCATAAGGGTATAATGTTTCAAGATATGAAATAAGCTTGAGTGGTTTTTTTTTTGTTTGTTTTTTATCTGTGTAACTAAACTCAGAGTAAATTTTGGTGACCAAAAGCTGGGTATATAAAGTATATATGTGTGTGTAGGTATGTGCACATAGGTGTAGTGTCCTCAGGATGTTGTGGGTTTTCTGCTGTGGGTCTGGTAGCAGAGTTACCAGTATCTTCTCGGTCTTTGTTTTGCTTTCATGCTGGGTGTGACTGAATGATGCGTCTGAGGGCTTTTCACATAAGTCACTGGCAGAGGCCAACTCTTTGAGGGGGCTTTATGGAGTCTTTTGCTCTCCTCCTTGTTCAAAGTAAACATTGCTTGGGATCAGATAGTAATTTTATTTGTTTCTGGGTATGAAAAGTATTTGAGTTCTTTTCTTAGTAAAAGAGAGTGTTTTCAGGGGTTTGCAGTGGTGAATGTCAATAACGTTATGGTAACTAAACCCTACTTATTGAGACCCCATAATTTATTTGTCTGTAAAATATACCTCATGCACCAGACTCCCTGCCTGGAGTCTCTTCTGTGAACTAATGCTTATTTTAATTGCTACCCAGAACAATACCCTTTCCTCATACAGACTTAAGCAATTCACAGTTGCCTTTGCCGAAAAATTACCGTGTTGTTTGTGACAGGAGTTAAATGTTTTCCTTAAGTAAATTGTAAATTGTTATGTGGATAACTGCAGGATTTCTTCCAGGCAATTGGCTTCTATTATATAGAAGAACCACATACTAATTTGTATTTTTTATATAAACATGTAAAAAGACTTGTAGCAGTCAGACTGTTCACAATATGACTCCCACTTGCATTGTGTCTCCTGCTGCTAAACCACCAGTTGAAGGGTTTATAAAGTTTATAAAGTGCATTAGGACAAAAGTCTTCAGCCAGCAGAAGCAGCTGGTTTTTTTCTACAGAAATGCCGTTTGAAGAACGATGGATTTATTATCTTTGCTGGCATCATTTCCAGGCATGCATCTCAGAAAATACAACTTGCACAACACACATGAGCAATGGCAAAGGCAAGGGTTCACTTCATGAAAGAAAGGGTCATAAGATTTAAAGCTGGAAGTGAACTCACTCTGTGGCTACAAATGCTCTCTTATCTGAAGATGTTGCTATTGTCAGGATAAATGAGCACTGCCTCAGCCAGGCTGCCTGTTTTACTGGCAGTCGTCCCTGCCCTGGTGCATTTGCCTCGTCATTTCAGTCTACAGTAGGATTTGTGTTTGTGCTGTATGCTGCACTACTGAAATTCCTAAAAAAATGTTTTGGCTAGGTTCTGTAAGCTGCTTGGCAGTTTGTAATCAGGACGATTTAGAGATTCAAATCTTTAATCGGGAAGAAAAATAGTTCAGAAGAGGGATCTCAAGTGAAAGAAGTCTGCAGTTGTGAGCCCAAGTTGTGAGTATCCAGGTGGTAGGTTCTGTGAGTTCCCACTCAAAGGTCTGCTCAGGGTCCTTACGCAAGTTTTGTCCTGACTCTTCAAGAACATTGCCTTTTATATAGAACAAGAGGTACTTAAAGGTGTTGCAGGATTTTTTAATAGTTTAAGAGCCTGCTTTTGGCAGCTCATCCTTACTCTGAAGGTTGTTGGATGATGTTACAGTGGTTTAGACCATTCCTTGGGTCAGATCCTTATGTCCCAATTAAGACATGGGTGTTCCTTTGGTGCACAACTGAAACAGATTTCCCTGTCTGAACTAGTTTATGGTAAGGGTAGAAGATCACAGAAAATATGAAACACTCCTCCAAAATGAAATGGAACAAAATACAGGCAGCAAAAAGGTAGCAAATATTTCTCCAGATGGCCTGTCTCTGAGGTGCTCTACAGCACCAGTCCCTCATGGGTTCATTAAGAGGAAATTTCATTGTCTGAACCTAACAGAATTCCCTGGGTCCAGGTGATACACTATACAAATTATTCCCAAAAGATTGTACCAGTTCTGGAAAAATGATCAAGTGCATATTGTGTCTTCATTCTGGAAATCAAGTTGGCTGTTCTTAATCAAGTTTTATGTTGAATCTATTAATTTTCCAATTATCAGCAAAATTTCCAAAAGGTTTCATAAAAAGACTGACAATCCATGTAGATCAAAGAAAATCATATAAATGGCCTTTTGAAAATATGCTGGAAGGATCCTAAGCTCCAGATGGTTGACAGGGCTGATCTGTCAGCTCTATAAAAATTTTCTCATGCCATGCAAGTGATTGTTTGATTTTTTTTCGTAAATGAGTAGAATATTCCTCTTTTTATTCCCTCCCTTTTCAAGGTGATTTTAGTTTAATTATGTTTTCATGTACTGTGAGCTATCATCTTTCAGTAATGTGGATATTTTTTCTAATACTTTTCTTTGAGTTATCATTCTTTACGCTAGGATGTTCAATGTAAGTCCCCCCAGATCTCAAATGGGAAGGAGCTATGCTAACATGGTGACATGCAGAAGGTCCAAAAAAAAAAAAAAAAAAAAAAAGAAAAGAACCTAAAAGAACCTAAAAAGAACCTAAGCATCCTGTCACTGCTGTGTGCTCTATCTTCTCTTTTTTCCTTGGTGGAATATGAAAAAGACTTGCTTGAACAGAAAGCAAAATCACAAGTCATCTGCTCTTTATTCAGTTTTTTTTTCCCCATGGTTCTCTTACCAGAATTTGAAGAAATCTTATTTCTGACCTAAAAGCAAATTTTCTGACCTAAAATGTCAACGCACCTTCTATTGTTGGATTTAAATAGCAAAATTATGCAGACATTTTTTAGTATTTAGGCAGTCAAACTAGTAAATGCTGGAAATGCCAGCAATAATGCCAGTTCTTGTCCTGTTTACATTTTAATGTTTGAAATCCTGTATAACCTTTGCTGAAACCTTTCAGAAAATTGTCTGAAGCGATCAGAGTTTAGCTTCCATTTCCTCAGTGATCAGTCAGCATATATGTTTCTTTTGCCTGTTCCAGCCTGCAGGAGCCAGTTCATTTATCATTCTCCAGAACTCTGGAGGTATGCTCCAAACCCTTTTTTATATGTACAGAAGTTTCATTTCTGCTGAGCTATTCAATGGCAAGGTCATTTATGCTCAATTTATTCATAAGAAAAAGTAATCACCCCTCAAATGGCTGCTACTTTGCAGCAGAATTGATATTTTATCAGACTTCTTCTTTCTCCCATTCCCTCAGTGGGCTTTGGCTCAATTAAGAGTTAAGAATTCATGAGCTCTCCTCATTGGTTACAAAGAGTTTTTCCCTAAGATTTAGCATTTGTAAAATGAGGTTGATATTTCCCTTTTCTGCAAGAAAAGAACAGTCAATAGTGATCTTCAGCTGCCTTTTTTTTTATTTTTTTTTCTTTTATGGTGAAAAGTATTGTTTTATTCTTATAAGTAGATAAACAAATTATTTGTAGCTCAGTGACATTTCACTGGAGTATTGGGTATCCCCCACACCTGTACATGATAAGGTATGTAGAAATTAACTAATTAACTTATTAACTGTATTCATTATGACATTAAATAGATTTACTTTTTACATTGTTTCATTCCAAATCCTAGTCTAAGATTATTATTTTTGTTAACTCTATACATATATTTGTAATATAATCATTTTGACAGCCATTAAATGATCTAATGGTCTCATTGACAAATGAAGTCTTATTTCAGATTTCCATAGGGAACTCCCATTTTTTATTATACTGTGTCCTCATGGTGCCTGGCATAAATCAGTGAAATGACATAATGAACTTAAATAATGATCTGCTGGTCTGTTACTGAAAAATGAAATTTTGTGCCTAGTGAACAATTCCTTAGAGTCCCTGTAACATTTCAGTGTGTCTGAGGTGGTAAGGTGGGAGCTGTGAAACCATTCCCATGCCTGGCAAGCTCCATCTTCTTTCTTCATGAGCCTTCCACATCTGGTCATTACCTTTTGCTCAGAGCACTTGCTCTTTCAGCTTCGTGGATCTGGGTTTTATTTTAAATCTTGGTATATGCAAGAAAAACTGCATTTTCTGCTTTCTTTGATTTCAACTTTAATCTGTACTTTACTGTTCATCCCCCAAAAACACTTGCTTGGTAGATAAACCCGAATTTAGAAGTGTATTTCCTGTTACTTCAGTATTTCTATAGAGAAGAAAACTGTGGAATGTCTGAACTGAGTATATGTTTCTGTTGTAGCTATTGTATAAGGACTCAAGCACAGGGAGGACAATAGGGATAGGTAATTTATTTTATTAGACCATCTGGTATAGTTGGAATGTGTGTTGAAGCTCTGGGGTTTTCTATCTTATTGTCACATCTAAGAAGAATAGAACAGTCTCCAAAACAGACTAAACACCTAAAAAGTGGAACAAAGATACCAAAACGGGAGTCAGAGGCTGGCCACCCATTTAGGAGAGAAATAAATGAGGGTTTTTCTGTGTGTTTGGTGAGATCATTAAGTTATGGATATGAGTATCAGAATCACAGGCATGAGCACTCCATTCATAAAGTAAATCTTGATATTGGGAAATGAAGTAGGCAGGATTCACTCTAGATCTGAATGAAACCAAAGGACTCGGCAATACTAGTTATTTATATAAACATATTTACAAATATATTTATAAATCTGTATTATATGTACATCTGTATTAACAAAAACATAGTAAGAGATTTTAAGGACTGGATTGGGAAAACAGCTTGTAAATTAGTGGGTCATTCAAAGCTATTAATGTCAAGTCCATTTCAGTTATCTGTGCACCACAGATTTATGAACTCCAAAAAAAAAAAACAACAGTGGTTTGAGTACCACGGCACGCGTGGGTAGATCTTTTCCTAAATTCCCAGAGTGATAATATTCTTTTGTTCACAGTCCTTTTCATTCAGGTTATAAAAAGGATAAAGCTCAGATCAGAGTGAGTGGGTTTCATTAAAGGGTAGATGTTTTGATTTAATACTAGTAGTGCTGTAATACCTAGATACTGCAGTTACACCTTCAGCCCATTACACTATATAGTGCATGCATGTGTGTATTTGCACTTATAGATTAGCAAAACGATGCCCTGCCAATAGGAGGATTATGCTCTGAGACTCTAAATCTGAAACAAAATATCTCTCACATACCTCAAAATACTGAGAATAATAGTGCTGAAGTATTACTAGTCTTTAAGTGTGTGCATGTTTTTGCAAACTGTGATAATCAAGGAGATTTGTGTCTACTGTTCATTTTTATTCTTCTAAGGCAAAGCAGTGACAGACCATAACTAGTTTAAACTGGAACCTAGAATTTTCAAGAGAATAAGATACTTTTGCTTTTCATATACCGTTTATATTAACATCACATTTGCCAGCTCTATTTCTCATCTGCCCTTTTTATATCACTGTTTTAGCAGTAATAGTAAGAGAACACAGGCACATATGATACAGATACAAAAGAAGAAATTGCCACAGAAATTTAGTCTATAGACTGACTATAACAGAAATTCGGGGAAAGTAGAAACATAGTTTTATTTTCTCACTGAAGAGCTGTTGTATCTCAGCTGTGGGAATGATAAATAAAAGTATTTGTTTTATTATAATCACTTGATTATTAGTGTCATCACCACTGAGCAACTGTATTGCCAAATTAATAATTCCCATTACTTAAAATCACTATAAAGGATGCTTATCTTCCTTTACATTTCAAGCAGAATGGCCTTAATTTTCTATCCATCTTCTTTAAAAAAACAAAAACAAAAACAAAAACACTATGGTTGCAATGCTATTGAAATATTGTATGTTTAATTGGAGAAAACCAATATTATAAATACAATACCAACATCAGAGTGAGTCATAGGATTAGGAGTAGGAGGCAGATCTCTGATGAAGCACTGTTTTTACTAAATACAACAGTGGATTTTTGAGAACAGTACTGAAAGCAGGTTTTCCCTTCTACGTGCTGTTTTTGCTTGCTAATTTGAGGAGGTCCCACCTTCGTAAAGCCAGATGTGTATGCACAGCATCACTCATCAGACTGTTCTGGTAACGGTCAAAAGGCAGTTTATAGGTCACTACACAGGAATTACTTTTTGTGGGGTAATAACCCTAATATTTTTGTCCCTTGGGTCAGCAAAGTGAGAAAAGTGTGCTTTATCTTTTATCTTCGTTAGCTGGGGTGTGAGCTTGCTTTAGCTAATGTTCACAAAACTCTGAGTCCTCAGAGACTGGTCACCTCATCCAAAAAATAAACAAACCAAAAAATCAATAACAATAACAAAATCACAAAAGAAAAACGAACAAAACCAAAAATATTTTGGATCTGTACATAGTTTAAATGGCATTGTTTTCCATTCTGACCTGCCAAGAAACCATGTAGCCACCTATGTGCCTCCTGGAGCTCCTGGCATGCAACAAAGTGTTTGCCAAAACCATGTCTGTGCAGCTGCTGAAGTGTTTTTCAGGGTGAATGTTAGAATATGTTTAAACGTTTAATAAATCTGTCTGGCTTTACAATATTATAAATACTTCTGTAGATTGCTACCTTGATGTTCCTCATGCAATATTTCAGATCAGTGCATTCATTCAAGTTCAAACTTTTGTTTAATGAAAAATCATTACAATCTTTTTTAATGTTACTAAAGCTACAGAAAAATATTTCTCATTAAGAGTTAAGAAGTCTATTTAAAGCTGTTAATGTCCTTTAAGTCTGTACGTTTGTGCATATTACATTGCTCTGTTCTTCCCTCCAGTTCTTTCCCTAGCTTGTTGATTTACATACTAAGCTTTTGGAGGAGTGTAATTTCCTTCCAGCTATAGGTTTATGCAGTGCCTAAAGTAAAAAAGTAAAAATAAAACTGATCTTGTTAGGGGGATCATATTTTATTCAGTAAAAATGATGAATATGAACTGGAGCGAAGGAACAACTTGGTGCTAAGCCCACGGGCATGTTTTTAACCTCGGGACAATTTTCAGGGAGTACTTTTCCCATACTTTGCAGGTCTTGGTCTGATTAGCATGATGGGAAGCTGTTGTGTTCATTTTAAGGAGGCTGATTTATGAATCACTGCTCTCTGAAATCAGCTTCTGATTAACACCACTTGAATATGGAGCTGCTGTTATTTACCCACTATATGGTATTATAAATAATAATAATATAAAATTATATAGAGATTATGTAGAGACTAGATGCATATCCCCACAGCAATATGAATATTGACTCTGGAAAGCTCTCTCTGCTAGATCAGAAACATGCAATTTAGTTGTAGCCTCAGAGGTAAATACTGGTATTTGAGCAGTACTCTGAAGGCATAATTAAGTATTTCAGTGGCTCTGTGCTTCATTGGTGTAGGTTCAGCAATTGCTGTGGAGCTCTGATCATGAAGAGGAAAGCTCTTCCCCCTTCGCAAAATATTTTAGTGTTTCAAATACGCAAATCGCCCTGTGCTGAAGACTGACACAAATAGGCTTCTGTTTGTACAGCATTCTCTCTCATGCAAAAGTTTGAATTGCAATTAAAATTTGGTTGAGCAAATTTCTGCTATCTTGAATATCTGTCAAAACATAGTGGGTAACATTATGCAGTTGTAATCTGTACTTCCTCAAGTGAAAAAAAAAAAAAAAAAAAAAAGTTTCCTTCCTCCACCTAGAGGGAGTGCAGGGTATGAAACAAAGCAGGAAGAATGAACAAGTGAAGGGGTGTTCATGTAGGAAACGGGTTTCATTGCTGCACTACAATAAACATATCTAACAGTACATTATCCTAGACATAGCTAAATCTGGTGCAGGAAAATATGCCAGACATCTTAAAAGACAGAAGAACAAAGCTTGTCCTGACTGGCTCCCTAAGGTCCTGATGTTTTGGGGGTGCTTTTACCCTTGAGCAGAATCCAGCTTGATACAGAACCCATAGGGAATAAGAAAGGATGTCTAATAGAATAAAGCAGAAAGTGGCCAAAGGCAAGAACGGGTTAAATGTAAGAAGAGCAGAAAGGAGATTCAGCGAGGAGCTGGGAAGTGATACAGGCAGGCAAACACCTGTGCAAAAGGGCACGTTCAGCAGATGACTTTTCTCCCCCCTGCAACAAGGGGCTTGAATGAGCCATGTGTATTGGGAGGTCCATCCTTGTGTCAGAGGTGTGTGCTTAGGGTATAGTACCCCTGATACCGGTTCTTTTCACAGAACATGGGATCTGGAGACAATAAATGCCCTACTCACATGTTTTGTCAGGGATATAAGCAGCTACAAAGCATCTGACAAAAAGAAGTTCTTTAATTTTTGTGATTGAAAGGTACAAATAAAGGAACTTGCACAACTACTGTATTAGCCCACACTTTTTAATTTCAAACATCATCTCTGTTCTACCGAGAGTAACAATATGTCCATACTGAGGGCAGAATTTAATTCTTAAATTAATTATGCCAGATGGTGTGTACAAGGAAAGAGTGCTCCTAGACACATAACAAATACAGGAGAATTATGTCAAATACAATTTTCTGAAACATTTTTGAAATATTGTGATTACACATTTGTTGCATAAAAGTAAAAATTCTGATTCCTTCAAGCTCTAGCCTTTTGGTTGTAGCTCTGGGTGCTAGGGTATCAAGCACAATGCTGACCTTCAGCCAGCAGCTTAAAAATCAGCCCAGAAGCCATAGTGAACGCTACTTTTCAAGAATGTTTTTTTCTCTCCATATTAAGGGTTTCAAAAATTGTGGGCAAATGACTAGCATTTTTCTTGCTATTCTCTTTTCCTTGAATCTACTTGTTAAAAATATTCTTTCATTCTTTGTATCATAAAATCACAGAATTGCTTGTATTGGAAGTGACCCTAAAGCCCATCCAATCCCAACCCCCTGCCATAAGCAGGGACACCTCCCAGCAGCCCAGGGCCCCATCCAGCCTGGCCTTTGAACACCTCCAGGGATGGGGCACCCACAGCTTCTCTGGGCAACCCGTTCCAGTGCCCACTGTCCTCTGAATGAAGAATTTTCTCATAACATCTAATCTAAATTTCTCCTCTTTTAGTTTTAAAACATTCCCCCTTGTCCTATCGCTATCTGCCCATGTATTTTCAGCTAACTAGATTTTCTTACTTCCTTACTCTATTGTTTCAGGAAAAAAAAAAAAAAAAAAAAAAAAAAAACAAAAAAAAAAAAAAAAAAAACAAAGAAACAAACAAAACCCCAACAGTTTTTGTAAGCTATGCTGAGCTACTTAGAAAACTACAGAAGTGTTGACTGATAATTTCTGCTTAATATACATATATATGTATTGGTTGTCCTTTTAAAAACCTTTCAGTGGTTGTTAATGCTCTGTTGTGTATCCACAGTGCATTTCAAATGAATGAGCTTTTTGTCTAAGGGTGGGTGGAAAAAGGGTTGCCTCAGTCAGTGTGCTGCTGAAGATGTGGATGCTTTCCTGGAAGGAGGTCTGATTGATACACGTCATTTAAGTCCTGCTGCTAAGATCACTCATTAGAACGAAACCACAACTTGTTCTGGGGGTGGGATTTACATTCCTTATAAAACTCCACTTGACTGAAACTTTCTTTGCTAGATCCTTTGAAGTGTTGTGCACCTTCATGAGAGCAGGATGTGTTGTAATAACTAAAGTGAATGCTGTTTATTGCACTTAAATATTCAGTATGAAAATCTTGTATGGGCATCATGAAAACTTTGTGTACCTCAGACTAATAGCAGAAACAACTTTTTGTGATTGATCTAAAACAAAAACAACAAAAAACAAGCCCAGAGGCAATTATTTAGGAGTATTTTAACAGCCTTTGGTCCTGCAGGGCATTATAACTAGGGGACGTGGTCCTTTTTCTCTCCTGTTCTTCTGAAATTGTCTTCAGTTATGCCATTATAAGTATTTTTTTTGGTCAGTATTTCTCAGGTACTCAGCATTTCACAACATGACAAGCAGCAATGATGGAAGGCTAATTTGTTCTTCATGTGTCCAGCCTCCTGTGCTGGTTATATCCTGGGAGATATTTTAATATATAGACCATATAATTTATGTTAGACTGAATAAACATGGATTTATTGCATCTCAGTAGTAATAAGAGCACATAAAATCCCTGATTGTTTGAAATTTCACCTTATTTCTACTAGCGATGGAGAATTTAATGCAATTGTTTAGCGGATGAGGCGTTAGTGATCCTTTTGGCTTTAGCTAATACTGCTCTTCTGAGATGGAAGGGAACAAGTACGTTGAAAGGCATCATGTTTAATCTTATCATTTTCATGTACTAAAGGTTTTCATTATTAGGTGAAGCTATTTGAGTGGGAAATATGTACGTAACATGAATATTTCAGTCAAGTGTGTTATGTATTTTTTTTTAGAGGGCATCGTTACATCGTTACTCATGATTCTGACAGAATGACTCAGAAGGGTTAAGCTGAAGCTACCATTATATGAACCACTTACCAAGATCAAATTGCACTGGAAAATAGGGAAATGAGCAGAATGTGAGAATTACTGTGTGCTTGAAAATATTAAAATAATCTTACAAGTATGCTTTTCTGTTGCTCTGTAAGAGCCGTTCCTGTTAGAGAGAAAATACATCTTCCTTTGAACAGCTGGGAAAATGTGGCAGAGTACTTGAGCACTTGTTGAAAACTAAAAATCTACTTTTTGGATTTAGCAAATGTGAAATTACTGCAATTATTTTTGTACCAAATCTGGCAAGTCAATGCATCAGTCTAGTGCTGCCAGCATCTGTGTATCCCGTCAGAGATAAATGTAAAATGTTGACTAGTGGCAATGGAGAATAACTGTGAGCTGCATTGGAGGGCAGGATGAACGTGCCTGGAGTTGGGCTCAGCCTGTGTAGCAGTGGCAGTGCACACAAACCCCATATGCGTGGTGACGAATGCAGATTATTAAAGGGAGCGATTACCTGTTGTAGTGTAAAGTTTGATTACTTTAATAGCAGACTAAACAAAATGTATGGGAGTATAGGCTATGTAATGGAGATATGTACTTCATCAGAGGCTGTATATAGGTCCTATAGATTTGACTGTCTGAAATCTATTAATGCAGTCATAGATTAAAATTATCTGTGGAGTACAATGGTGAATGCAACAGGAAGGACTACTCTTACAGGCAAAACAATACCAACATGTGTATAAAGAAGTTGTGATTTAGTTTTTGTTATTTTCTAGTGGTTTTGATATATTTGTTTAACGATGTGAAAGTAAAAGCTGTACAGGTTGCTATATTCTCTTGAGCATAATCCCTTCCTTCTCTTTCCTTCCTTCTTCTTTTTTCTTTTCTCTTTGCAACAATAGTCAAATTCTTTGTAACAGTAGACAATTTTGCTGTGGACGATGGAAAGCGAAGTAGATGGACACAGTTCTGCCTGAATATGCCACAAGTCCTGTGTATAGAACCAGACTTTATCTAGGTTTTAAGACATCACAAAAATATTTTACCTACCACACCAGATGACATCCTTTTATTGCAGGCAGCTCTGCAAACTCGGAGCTATCTTTTTTTAGGATTATATTGTTCCCTTACTGATACTGTTCTGTGAAAACAATTCTCCCTTCTGCCTACTCTTTTTCTAGAGAAGCAGAATCGTGGGAAGCCAAAAGTTTTTAAGGCACTTAATCTTTCCAATTAAACCCGTGTTGCATTTCAAGAGTCCATTATAATTCTCTCCTTTAAAGCCCTTTCCCCTCTGATCACATCACTGGATGGGCCCACTCTTCATGGTTTATATGACTGTGACTTTTTACAGCGAGTGGCCTACATACTTAAATGCATACAAAAGGCATTGTTCAGCATATCCTAAAAATAAACACTTCTGAGCTGGAAAGCCATCTAAACTTATCATTTCAAGGCATTCACCATTCCTAAGAGCACTGGTATTATAATGAGAAGATATTGTATAGATGCAGTTGGGTCTGGATCTTGCACATGAGAAACAGGGGCGATAATTCAACAAATACTTATTAATAGGCATAACGCTTAATGATCTGAAGGGTTTCCTGTGAACCTGCTTTCTGTAGAAACATAGAGCTAATGCTAAGCTTCATAAGGCTGTTTTTCAACTGATACAACAAATAATTAGCCTAATAAAGACAGGTAACATTAATAATGCCTACAAAAACAATAGCCCCTTGGGACAGTAAGAGGACTAAACTAACCCGTCTTGTATTTACAGAGAATATAATCACATTCACATTCTCCACCCACTTGTTTGTTGAAGGGATTTCCAGATGTGTATTAGCAGTATTTTAGCAGTAAATAAGAAGCAATGTTTAAAGTAACACTTGAAGCAGACCTCGTTTTTTCCCTGTTTCTTTTTCATAACTACTATAGCCAGTATAGAGGCAGATTATATTTAGGAAATAATAATATTTTAATACAATACTTTCCTATAATAATAAGAAGAAATTATATTGTTGCCTTTGAAACTGTCAGATCTCTGTGAGATCAGCAAGTCTTGGCACACCTTTTGATTTTGTTTGCCTGCAAAATAAAACCATCACTTTACGAAATATGTACCAAACTTTTTTAAAAAAAAAAAAAAAAAAAAAGTCTCTAGAAAAATAAAGTCAGACTTGTGAATAACAGCTCTGCTTTTAAAAACTTTTGAAAATCTCTGAGTCATCTTTGTTTTTGCCTGTTAAATTACTGGCACATGGAGAATGTTAATGATTATATTTATTATGCATTTCCTCTATTTTCTCCAACTGTTTAATTTATTTTGTCACTTCCTTGGCTTTCATTATATTTTATCCCTTTTATTGTTTCTTTCCAACTTTATGGCCAACTAAAACATAAGATTATTACAGCAGAGATCCAGCACAGATGGTTCAAATCCTGGGCTCAGTGCGTGGCTGCAGGGGCATGTACAGAGGGCAGAGAGGAGGAAGACTCACTCTCAGGCAAAAGACCATTTGCTAAGCACCTCCATGGAAACGTCTGCCTCCATCTGGCCTGATGTAGCCCCAGCCCCTTTCCTAGACACCGAGGAGGGTAGGATGAGTCGGAGAGCAGCTATGCCTCATCTGTGTTTTCCCCTCCTTGGACACATTGCCTTTTTTCTAATGATAGCACAATTCAGCATCTTTCTCGCCATTCTACAAGCAAACTCAATCTGTTCTGATGAGAAGAGCCTCTCGATGCCACAGGAAGGGGCAGGGATTGTATTTCTGTAAGCTTTCCTATTTAATGCTCATGAATAATATTTGCAGGGTTGGCCCTCTGGCAGGGAAAGGTAGCTGTGCATTTAGAGACTGCCTTTTCTAGCATGTACAGGGCGATGTCCATTCAGGGCTGCGAGGAGAACTTGACACAGGGCACTTGTATTTCCTCAAAAACATTTGTGTTTTGTGATGTGGATTTGGAAAAAAGAAAAAAAACCCTCACATACCCTAATGCAAAATTAGAATTCATACTGTCTTTGCTACTGGGAAGTTTCTTCTGTGAAATAAGGCACTGAAATTGAGTCTTGTTGAATAGGGGAAGGGTCATCTTTGTGTTTCTGTTTTGCTGCCATTTTGCCAGCTATCCTCAGTTAACATCGACAAAGTTGGGAAATTCAGTTACATCATTTCAGCCACCTCCTGGCTGCAGGAAAAGTGTAACTTGCAGATATGAAAGGTTATGAATTTGTTGGAGAGTTCTGTATTAGCCATGTGAGTATTACGTGTTATACAATTTCTGCTGACTTTTCTACAGCCACTCAGATACGTGGCTCACAGATCAATTAATATTTCCCTATGGATTAAAATCAAAGAATGCAAGAGAGTACTGATGAGTTTCCAAAAGAGAAAAGAAGCTACAAGAAATGCTCTTCAGATTTATTTCTCTTTGTTATTTTTTTGTTTGTTTGTTTCATTTATTTTTTATCTCACTGTCTGGCTGAGCTAGTTGTAGTTTTAAATTGCCAATGTGTGGCACCGTCTTTTGCCAGTAAGCTGTTTGGAGAAAATTAACAGGAAATATTATCTGTCAGGGAAAACAAACAAAATAAAATGCAGCTGTGCATAACATTATAATGATTCAGAATTTGAAATGCTAAGCAAAATTCTTCATGTTCCTGTCCTTACATTGTTGAAAAGCAATTGTTGTTACAGGTGCTGGAGCAGATGAATCAAACAGCTATGGCTTTGTGAATATGCAAGCTACATTCGACAGCACCCTTTTTAGGCCACTAAGCCTTTTGTGTTACCCAATATTTCATGGTATCAAACAACAACCTGAGGGATCCATCTCAGCATCTCATTTAATTATCAACCATCTCATCTAATTATGCTGATCTTTAAAGACCTTAACAATTGTATTTCTTTCAAAACGAAGTCCATGCTATGTATCAGTCCCTCTTGAAGGGCAGGCATAGATCTTGAGTAGCTAAGAGCATTCTGCTGGCTTTGATGTCTAGAGGAATCACGGCAGTGGAAGCACCCAAAAGCCAAAACAGACAGTTCATCTACAGCAGTAAATCAGTCCGTGATTCAGTCACTCTTTTGAGAAAATAAAATAGGACAAAAATATATAGTTTCAGTAAATGATGTCACACATCCACTAACCACACATGATGCAGGTTTACCAGCCTGTAGGGCTGCAGCCTAATTTAGTCTGAGCTGTAGATGCCTGACTCTGTTCTGGCACCTTGGATAACAATACATTGGGAGAAATTTTTAACAGTAAGCATGTGTTCAGATTCTTAAAAGTAAATAGAGTAAATAGTATTGTATGTATGCATGAAACATTAAATCAGAAGCACTCTGAAAGCATATGGTTATCAAAGAGCGAGTCTGAAATGTGAACTTTTAGCAACTTTTCCCTCGAATACTGCAAATGTTTTTCTTCCTTTGCTCTTCTTTCCCTTTTGGTGATTTTTAATGCTTCCATGAATTTCAGATGAAGTCTGCTTAAGTGGTGGACAGTTGTAACTTACCAGGGGACAAATAGGAAGCAGCATAATCATTAATCACAAAGCAGAAGCCCTGGGCATGGAGTCAAAGTGCATTGTCTGCCAAACAGTTTTCTACAGATTACTCGATAATGACATTAAGATTGATCACACAGTACTGCTCTCATAGGTGATGTGAGCTGACCTACTTTTAAAGGGGGTTAATTTGCAATTTCACTGTAGCAAACAGGGACGTTGGTTTGTGTAATGTGGTTTACTAATAGGATTCAAAACATGCACAGCCTTAACCCTCTTTTTGGAAGGAAGGATGATCAATTCACATTGTCGGGGAAAACATCTCTGCGCAGATAAGGTTCTCAGATGTTATTTCTGTTACACGGCAGAGTTCCCCTACTGAATGAGGAAGGTGTAAAAACTCATTACACTAAGCAACGTGTTATAAAACAATGCCTGATTTAACCTGGCCCCCAATCTTAAGAAGTGAGAAGTTGGAGAAGAAATTCTCAGTCTCGTCTATGTTGTCTCAAGCCCACCTGCAGCTTTGCATCTTTTCACGGTTGTGCTGCTCCATAGCCAGTGGGTGCTCAGGGCATTACATCTTCGGAGTTACAACAGAGATTGTAACAGTCTCAGACGAGACTGCCAGGCAAGAAGGGCTGAGCGGGCCTGGTGACAGTGACAACCATCAGCCCTGAGCGCAGGTTACCAGGAGTGCAGGCACCTCCCAGGCCAGCAGGCCCTCAGGTGCACATGAGGATGGGGGTCCCCAGTGAGGCTCAGCAGAGCAATTGCAGCCCACTGCTGTGTGCTAAGGTTCATTATAAAGCTGTCTAGTTTGTCCAGATGCAGATCTTCGGGAAGGCAGAAAGGTGGATGTGCTTCTCTCTAACAATGAAACCCTCCCTGCTCGATGGTAAGCCCCTGCTGCAGTGTGTTAAATCAGAAACTTGACGTGGAAAAATTTAGATTAAGACAAAATATACAATTAAAAACTAGTTTGTTTGAAAGGAAAACGTGAGGGAGAAGATGGTACTATTTACAGTTGTCATAGCAACACAGTTCTTGCTTTTAGAAAATTCTTGTCTTTGGGGATTTGAGGGAAGAGAGGACAGATTTTGTAGTTTCTTGAGCAAAGTCACACAGCTGATTGTTTATGCTCTGTTCTAGTTTTTCCGTAACCATATCTCCAAGTACCCAGCTACTTTAACATAATCGCTCCAAGCCAGCAGGAGTGGGGTTGGGGAAGGCAGAAGGCCTAAAGGAGCAGTGTAAAACTTGGGGACTGAGCACTTAGTTCCCTGCTCTTATTTATAGGATCAGATGCCTAAATTGTTGCAGGTATGTTCTGTGGGCCATGGATCTAAAGCTTTACAATGTGATGATTTTAACAAAGTTCTTTTGGATCCGTGTCAAAATTTGCTCTGAAATACTGCCTTTATTAAAAGAGAAATCTGAAGAGAACACAAAGGCATCTGTTCTGAGTTGGGCCCATTTTCAGTAGGGGCTCAAAGAAAGAACCAAAGTGACTTCCTAAAGCCCCGCAGGGTTGCAGCAGCCCCACCGCCTTGCCCGGGCACTGACTGACCCATTTGCTGCGGCCTGCGGGCACTTGGCAGGTCTGGATGGTGCTGGTAACCTGAAAGCAAGTCACAGCAGCCGTAGCCTGGGAGCTCTCCTAAAGTCAAAAGCACTCTGCTGATCCACGGGCATCTCTGCTCTGCTCATCGCCCTGCTGCCTCGTACAGCTCGTGTCTGGGTTTGGGAAGAACAACACGGGCTGTGTGTGAAAACTGCTCTCGTGCTGCCGCCTGCAGACACTGCGGAGGAGTCTGAGACGGGCGCTCCAGCCTGGTCGGGATCCAGAGGTTACAGGGTTCTTTCTGTGCATCTCCTGATGTGGAAGGGCAGTGGGTGAAATTGCCTCGGGATGTGCCAGGGTGCTTATGAGGCTCCCTGGTGGAAGAGTGCTGAGTGCTGCGGTACAGCTGCTTGGCTCCCAAAAGCTGAGGATACCGCCCGGGGCACGGGTGTTGGCAGGGGAATGATGTTGACTGCCCCTACACCTCAACTCCTGTGTGTGTGGCCTCGTTAGGTCCAAGGTAGCTGAGGGAATGGGTTGGATGCTGCTTTTGGTGTCGCCAGTTCTTCCCCGTTCTGATAAAGACATATCAGATGTATTGGTGGTTTGGGGCTGGGTCCTGATGCCAGACTTCCTTCTCATGAAGAAAGCCCTGTGTTTCTGACCTATTCATACATGGCTCTGTCTTCGTGTATGTGCATGACACCATTACAGGACTATTACTAGTTTAGACATCTTTCCCATAGTGTTTTTAATTATTTCCCTTCTCTAGAGGAGAGTATTTAAAATAACCAACCACAGCAGTGGCACCAGCAAGCCCAGCCCTGTTTGGGCTACTCAGCAGCAAGTAGGAACACAGCATCTCAGAAAAGCTGTGATTTTCTGTCTCCTTGGAACAGCAGAGGATCAAAACATTCAGGTCATTAACACCTCTGCTGTGACCTGCCATGGACATCCTTGTCAGGCTTTGCATATGGGCTCATAGCAAATAACTCTCTGAAATCTGGGGGTAGCTTCCAGGAGTTAATTGAAGGAACCAAAGGAGTTAATAGAAATTATTTTCCCAGGAACTAATAAAAGACAGAAATAAACAATGTCTCTTTCAATTAGAGATATGTTCTGTACTATCATCTCTGTTTTTGTTGTAGTTGGTTGTTTTCTTTTCACGTAATTTTTATTTTAGTTATAAATGGAAAAGGTAAAAGATCACTGCAGCAGGACAGAAATGACTGAGGTGTCCTTAGAGAAGCTGGTCTGGTTTCAGGTACCACAGAAATGAAGAGCTCTAAAAAACGCACCTGGGAGCAAACAGAATTTCAAGAAAGCAAAATATTGTTGATATATTTAACATATTATATCAGTAGAAGGTAGGCTTCAGACACATTTTATGCTGCTTTAGAACAAGAGCTATGCTTCAGCTTCTAGCAGCACAAAAAAGGATAAGTATGGGTTCCCCATGTGCACGTTAGACTTCTGGTAAGAGAAAGCTGTGTGGCAGTACAGCGCCGCTCCTGAATCCCTCCATCAGCAACTTTTCCACTCTTGAACTGTTCCATGCAAGATGCTCTGGAAGCCAGTGTGTGCCAAAATATTGGCCTGAGTAGAAACCAAAAAGAGAAACCTTAGTGAGGAATCTAGGATCTTAAAGGGATATTAAGTTGGCTGGCAATTCTGTTTTGCATTTTAAATCTCAACATGAGTAAATAAGCTTTGTATAGGTCCTAAAATCAAGTTGTTAGTAGTTGATGTTGTAGATGGTATTGTTTGAGTATTCTATTTGAAAATGTAAAATTCACACCTTAATTAGGAGATTCCTATTCTAAATGGGAGTCAGTTTGGTATATATTACTTGGAATAATATGTGCTATTAACATTCCTATTGATAATTGAAATTTTGATTTTTATTCTAAATGAAAAAAAAAAAATCCCAACAGAAATTCGTAAAGTATCTTTTTTTGATAAAGACTTTGAAGCATTCTACTTTGCTGGGGTGAATCACACTAAAACACATTTTTTGTCTTCCAAATTGCATCAAAATTAACAAGGTTACTGTCTTCTTGATCTGTCAAACTGTTTTAATTGTAGGATGTTCTTTAATGTGAAAAAGGAGAAAGAAAAAGATGATTTTAAAAAGTTAGCTCATTTGAAATTAAATAAAACATTTAAAATATCTCAAATGCAGTGAAAATGTTCCTGAATCTGTACTTGTACAGTAAGTTTTTAAAATTCTCTTTAATTCCCATAGTTTTCCATATTTGTTTTCCCTTTTCAGATTCTGAGCCAAAAGACCTCACGTATAATACCCAGCCAGTGGTATAATGTTTTTACTTCTTTTTTTGCCAAGAAAGACATGAAGCATTTTGAAACCTGTTGATCTTGAAACTCATTGAACCCAAACTCTTTGAGATGTTTTTCTACCATTAATCGCTTTTCGAATACCACTGTATGAGATCTGATTTTGAACAAAAAGGGAGAACTGCGAGCCGTCCCTGCATTCACAGGTGTGCCTGGGAAGCGGCTCGATCATGTCAAGGTCTGGGGGCTGTGCACCGAGCAGCTTAACGTGTTACTCAGCAGGCTGCTGAGCTGCAGTACACAGCACAGGGGGATCAAGGGCTCCCAGAGCAAAGCAGCTTCTCTGCATCCTGATGCATTTATTGTCTGTGTGGCAACAGCGCTGGGGGCTTGCTTAGCTGGCTTCACAGCAGGGGCAGCCACCCTGAGCTCAAAAAGTCTGCTGGGTACGGTGCTGTGCTTGGTCTGCTCCGGGTACGGTTGGTAGGAGCTATCTGATGGAAATCACGGCCCAGTGTGCACTGCAGGGTGGGCTTCAGGAGGTCAGGGGGTGACTGGCTTGCTGAAGTCAGCTGTTGGGCATGTTAAAGAGTGCTTTGGCTTTTGTTAATGATGCTTTCCTATTTCTTAATCATTGCCCAATTGTCCTTGTGGCTTTTCACAAAGACGATGCTTTAGAAGTGCTTTTTAAGCCATGGTAGGCTCTCAGTGCCATCTGCAAAGAGGAAAATGCCCACTTACACACTGCACAGCCCCTCACACTCAGTGGCATTGGGCATACGGGCTCTGCTGCTTAGTTGGGTTTTATTTTTTTTAAACACATAGCTGTCTGTGTTGGCTTCCAGTGCCATCTGGTGGACTGTAGTTTTATTTCTCTGGTGTGTTCATGTACAGACATTACAAGCCTGTATATTTATATGCAAAGATATCAATAGTGCTTTCTGTACGCTTATGTGCCCTTCAGGAATAACCCATTCAAAAGTATTTATGATAATATCTGACATTTCAGATAGATATAAGTTAGAATTTGAAAAACATTACAGAAAAGTAAACCAGAACTATATTTGCAAGTATACTGTATGACAAATGCTCGTCTCTTCCTTTAATTCTGAGATAGTATGCAAATGTTTCAGCCTTTCTAAATTGTGTTGCTGCCTGTTTGCACTTGGGAGTACTTACTGTTCCTGTGTTTGTATGTCTTGCTCTACCTGTACCTTTTAATGTCAATGGTGTAAAAATCATATTCTCCCAGTTGTAAGATTTTATGCATTCTGAACTCATGATGAAGACAATTTTCATGTTCTAAAGTGGACTCCTCCTTTTCTTTTCTAGACACTGGTTTGGTTCCCTCACTGCTCAAGTAGACAAGGATTCTGTAAGTACGAATTTTCCTTTTCGTTGTTTTTAACCTCTGATTTATGTTGTTAAAGTATTGCAGCCAAATAATAGGTGATACCTGAAGGTTTGTAGGTAAAGAGTGGGATCTGTACTTGGGCTTTGGGCAGGCGTTTGTTTAAGGCCCTTGGTGTGGTGAGAGGGGTGGTGCTAATACCTCCCTGTGTCTGGAAACTGTGACCTCTCTATGAAACGTATCAAGTGCTTATTTTAAAAGACCCATTTCAGAATAGCCCAGTATTTACTAATGAAATGGAAGCAAACTGGGAGTCATGAGGTGCTTCATTTTCCCCATTTGTACAGATGTGGTAAGCAAGCAGAAGGGAAGAGCTTTCCTCTCTCAATGGTTGGGAGTTCATTACTGATGGTGGGGCAAGCAAAGTTCCCTAGGACTTTCATGAAGAGGATGAGAAGACTGCAGAGCTCTGAGCGTTAGCGTTTTAGAAGCATTGAATTATCTAGGCTCCATGTGAAAAATGTCATTGCCTACTGAGCAGTTAATGTGCCCATCAGTTATGACACAAACTGTTCTGTCTTTTGGCAGCCAGAGGAAACAGAGCTCAGTATCATTCAGGTGGCCTGTAATTGCTTTGTTTTGCGCAACACTGCATGAAGTGACTGAGTCCCAAACTTGAAAGCATTGCAATAAAGAGCTTAAATGGGTTTGCATGTGGAGCAGAGAATGCTAAGTGCCTGAAATCTGGTTGTGAAAGATTCTTAAGCACATTCCAATTTACTCAAAAAGACTTTTCCCCAGTAGTTAGTATGCTGCTTCCCAAGTAGAAAAAGACATGAGAAAAAATGGGAGTGTATACTGCATGCCAAATGCGCACACACAATTAGTTTGCATTGCAGTTTGCAGCACGGCCGTGTGTCAGCATTAATAACTATATCAGAAACAGAAATGATAGTTGGCCAAATGATGGGCTTTAGACTTTAGCAAAGAGCCCTGCATAATTTCAGGGATTTGTTAGTTTTCTTGTCACCTCTGAAACTCAGTAGCAGTGATCTGGAGAATGACAGGTACCTCCAGAAGGAGAGTTAATTTAGCCACATTACAGGCCTTCACTGAGGACTTGCTATACTAACATCTTCTGGTTATGGTTCAGATGTGCTGGCCATGCAAAGAAGAGTATCTTATGTTATCAGCAGGCATACTGCCAAGCAGGTCCCAAGCACTCACTTGGATGGCTGGCATTTAACAGGCCTAATGTCCATGGTGCTGGCTTCAGGGCTCTGTGACCCCTCTCAAGTTCACTTGATGCTATGATACAGCTTTATGGGACATAAGATCACGATTGCTGTCCAGCTGACTTGTCCTGCTAGGCTAGACTGCTGCTCACCTGTTCATGCTAGGCAGCCTCAGTCCTGCCGGTGTTTTACCTGAAGACAAAAGGATTAGTCAGGTTTTTGCTGGAGTTGCACTATTCACCAAGCAGGACTACAGAAAGGTGAGTTTATCTGGTTTTGTCTTCTGACTAAAAAAAAAATCAGCAATGCTATGGTGGAGTAACTGAAAGGAGGGCTTGCTTGGAGGCACTGCCTCTTTCGAAGTTGCCCAATGTTGCTGGAGCAGAGCTGCTGAAGCCAGAGGCAGCTCTTTGCAGGTGAGTTTGTGCGCCTCATGCTGTTGTATCCACTGACAAACCTGCCACGAAACAGCTGCTTGGAGATACCAAGCATGTTTCTCACTGGGAGCAAACAGCTACATTCCAGTGGGGTTTTACTGGACCAGGCTCTGCCTTTACTTATCAGTAAGCAACTCCATGGGTCATCTTCAAGCAACTTCGGCTAGGTCCACCTCAGCCCTGTTATGCTTTTGATTTAGAATAGGTTTTGTCCGTGAAAACACTGGTCATTTTTAGCTTTTACTTACAGTTGTTTTTACAGCGTCAGCTTTGCTGAGAGGCTCCCCCGACTGCTGGACTTTTCTCTGTAACTGTTAATGAAGTATTCACTCTCACAGCATGCCTACACAACCTGCTGGTATCACAAAATATCAGTAGAAGTGTCACAAAACATTAGACCTTTTAGAAGCTCAGTTTTAGCAGTTTTCCTATTCATGTATCGTATTCTTTTAAATAGTTTTTCTTTTATTAAACAAATCAGCATGAGAGTAATGCAGGATAACGTGAGTAAAGATGCCAAGTTACCCTGTGATTTCTAAACAGCAACAAACTGTTCAACAAACACTTTAATATAAGAAAGTGGAAATAATGACCAGGTGAAATAAAAGCCACCTCATTCCAGATAGCCCATTGGCTTGAAGAGGACTAAAATGCAAATAAGAGCATGGCTCTACTCATTATATTGATTCATGTATGGTGTTTTTTTGTTTGTTGTTTTTTTATTTTTATTTTGTGTGTGTGTGTACTTATTCACAGTAGTTGAATAGAATCTCATACAAGCATAAATTTCATAGTAAAGATGTCTTTATTCCAAAATAATAATGTGTTAGCCAGACAGCTACAAAACATCTACACAAGACTTTGGTAAGAAATATTCATGGTAGCTTTTTCATAATTCCACAGCAAACAAAAACCATGAAGGAAATCTAAAAATGCGATAAAAAAAAAATGTTTTAAATTGTATGCTGCACACACAGAGTCCTACTGTACATTTGTTAAGCCCCTAACTTTTTTATTATGTGTAAAGCTTCTACAGTTTGTATGTTAGAAAAACATAACATACACACAATGCTAAAATCTGATAGTTGAGGTCTACAAAACGGGAGTGATACCTGTGCTTTCAGTTCAGCAGTATTATTCATGAGAGAAGCGAGAGAACAGTTCTCATTTTTATTGACTGATAATCAGTGGCTATTACACTACTAGAAAGTTTACAGTAACAATGCAATACTTCTTGTATACATATTGTATACATATTGTATATCAGAGCTTTTTTTTTTTTTCTCAATAGAAAATCAACCTCTTTTTTTGTTTGTTTGTTCTTTTTTTAAAAAAATGTAATAAGCTTAAATATTTTTTGTATCAAGTTAGAATAAAGACAAGTGATTTGTAAAACACTTCAACAGAAAAACAGTGTGAAAAGCTGAACCTAAGCAGGAATGATCACGTATTTCTGACCAAATGCAATCTACATTGTCATTGTATGTATTAACAAGGTGGGAAGAATCCAACATTCATAACGCTAATGAGCCTAAGAGAAATGACTGGAAATCACACTGAACAGCCTCCTTGCTAAGAGAAAAAGTACATGGAGAATCAAACTGGTAAGAACCACAGTGAAAGGAAACCCGATTTATGTATTTATTGATTTATTTTTAGTGGACATTTTTGTGGGCATGTTCAGAAATATGTTACGTGTTTCCTACATGCCTACAGGTGTATTTGGACTATTCATCCTTTGGCAAAGGGAGTCATTAAAAGACAAAACAGGTTGATGAACTGGAACGAACATGAAAAATGAAGATAGCATTATTTTTAACCCATTATTTGCAATAGCTAGCACGATTCTGCAGGAGTAGCATGAACAAGTGGTAAGGGTTGATTAGATAAAATATAGTCTGTAAACTCACAGCATTTTTTTCCATGCAAGAGCCACTTTCTTCTTCAGCTCCCCCCACCCCAAACTCTCACTGAGCCAAGCATACAAAAAGCACTGCCACAGATTTCACAGCCGATGATTATTTTTATTAATGATCAGCCTCAGCTGGCCTAGTCTCTGTCAGACTCAGCAGGAACAGCTCACAAAGGTAGGTGGAGTATGGATTTAGGCTGCATGTGCAGCCCTGCCCTGGCTGGGCACCTAGCACTAATCGCTGTAGCTCTTTGCAACTACCCGTGTCTTCACCTGAAATATCTTCATCTGGTTGCTCCTCCTGTTTCTATATCAATCATTCCATTGAATTTCATTTTATTCAAATTTTTTGGTCATTAAAAGGGTAACATGCAAGGTAAGACCATAAATACATTACTTAGGGATGGTCTCGTTGCTACACTGTAATGGCAGTGCTGTAGGGACAAAAAAAAAAAAAAGTAAAATTTTTCAATAGGCACAAGGAGGCAAACTACCTTGATATTATATTATTAAATGTGCCAAGCTGTGCAAAATGTAAAGTGTTTGGTTTTAGCATGAAACCGCTTTTTTTTTTTTTTTGTCTTTTCTCCTGGTTTGGTTCACTGTGAGCTTGCACCCATTTCATTTAGCAGTGGCAGGAGAGGACAAACACTGCAGTGGTTCCATTTCCCTACCCCTACCTTCATTCCAGGCCTAAAAAAAAGCAGAAAAATACCTTGAGGGGGTGTGATGTGACAGCTGTGGGAGTCCTGAGCAGCCCTTGTAGTGTCCAGTGGAGAAATGATGATGATCAGCCCTACAGCATAATGCAACCAGCCCATGTAGCTACGGGGAGGTAATGAGAAGATTCCCAGAGTAGCGGTGATGAAGTTGAACAGCCTCCGTGCATTGTGTTTCACATCAAATGTGGACGCTTAAAACCTGGGCATTGGGTTCTCAGAATTGTGACCAAGTGTTAAAAAAAGTGAGTAAATTATTTAAGGCTGGTTTAAAGAGACTAAAATATGAATTTTTCTCCATTCATTTCTCTCAAGCTTGTTTTAAGTGTTAGCATCAACAGTCTATATTCAGTGCATTGTTATGATTTCTGTAGAGACATAGGTGTATGCTGCCTTTCCTGGACAAAAAGATAACCTGTCACCGTCATCTCTTACCATTAATGTTAAATTGTTAAACATACAGGAGAGAATTATATTCCAATACCAAGTGGAGCTCAAGATCTCACTGGTCTACATGTAGGGATAAGAGCTGAACTCTTCAGGAGATGGCGTAAAATAGCAAAAGCAATTAGAGTGGTGAGGAGCTCTATTTTCTAACCTCAGGCAGTTTGTTCATCACTTACATGGCCAAGGAAGACATTTATCCTGGGTGGTACAAATGCAAATGTGCAATTCTCACAAGTGTAGTAATTTTTAGATCCTCTTAAACTCTGAGTTAAAAAAAAAAAAAGACACTGCTGTAAATATATTATTGAATTGATTTTTAATTTTGTTTCTAAGAGTGTGATTGTTTCATTCCAGAGGTTCCCTTCCATTTGTTTGCTATAAGGGATGCAAGAGAACCTGTCTCACTTTTTCTCTACTGTTTTTATTATGTCAAAATCCTCTTTCTCGCTTCATTTGTGATCAACATTATCATGAAACTGAATCTACTTTTTTAGCATCTTTCACGTGGAAACCTTTCTGTGATACAGCTATTGTGACTCTCTGTGTTTGGACCAATTTCTATTAGTTCTGTAAGCATTTTGAGCAAGAGTGGGTAGACCAAACATGGGAATATGGCATCTAAACATATTATGATAGTCACAAGTTTTCTTTGTGTGCTGTGACTACGTAGTGGGCAGACGTCACTATTGAGCTGCACAGATTATTTAAGTTTTAAAGAAACAAAGACTGCTTTGCATGGAGCACAACATCCATGTGAACAAAAGTATATAGGATTATCATTATTATAACTATTAGCTTAACCCAATAGTGTAAAAAGATAAACATGCACCTTTAATATTATTGAACCAGCATTACTGAAATTATTCCTTGGCATAGTTGTGTAATCACATAGGCACTGCTTTGGATTTTCAAAATCAGATCAAGAGAGAAATCCTCCCACATATGAAACATGTCACTTTAACTTAGTTATGTTAAT
Source organism: Aythya marila (assembly GCF_965140915.1). Classification (NCBI taxonomy): domain Eukaryota; kingdom Metazoa; phylum Chordata; class Aves; order Anseriformes; family Anatidae; genus Aythya; species Aythya marila. The sequence continues at coordinate 58,962,257 of NC_139046.1, read as the reverse complement.
ATGCATGCATCCCATGTCTTTACGAGTAGTATTTCTATATGGCTATTCCATGTCCACAGATACGTCTGTATTTCAGTTAAATGACTCACAATGACTTACTATTTTTATGCATTAAGGGCTAGCTGGAGTATCAAAGATCTACTCTCAGCATTAATCTGTGAGGAAATATTTATAAAATATACTTCTTGCACCAGCAAGACTAAAAAGCAAACCACACTGCAAAAATGAAAACTAATATACACTTTGTATATTTTTTGTTGTTTTAAAAACCAAACCAAGGTTGACTTTCCATTTAGCTCAGAGTGCATCACTTGGAAGCCTTGTTTTGCTAACAAGGATGAACATTGCATGCTCTTAGCTCCTTTTTGTCTTTGCAGCTAGTAAACTGAGTACTTTTGGATCTCTTCTTTACCATCATGTAGCGTTCCTGAATTCCACCTCCACAGAGCGTAGAACATTCTGTCCAAGCAGTCCATGGTTTCAGCCTACAAACTGGGAGAAGAAAAAAAAAACACATTTGATTGTGTACCACTATGCATGTCTGCACACTTACATCCTTGGAATTTAAGATAGCATATTGCCTAGTTTATTACAGCAGGCAATTAAGGAAGCCAGTTAAATATATTCAAGATATATCTGAAAAACATTGAAAATTGTATTTAAAAAGATATTTACTGTCTACATTATAAAACAAATACAGTTAAGAAACTGTTATATGTCAGACAATCATGAACCAGAAATTAGCAATGACTCATATCCTGATAATGTAAGATATAAAGTCAATATAAGATACTATGTTTTACTGATTAGTGCTTGAATACTGTCCCTTCCTGAAGACAGAGCACATCTCCCTGAGCAGTCTCAGTCTGAATCAAGTTACTAAGGTAGAAGGCTGATCAATCTTGAAATTTAGCATTGAATCCAGGAACAAATACTTCCAAAGTTTGAAGGTAACCAGATGCAAAGATTATTATTAAGTCCCATAGACATTACAATCAATCCTTTGCCAGATCTCAATTCTACATTCTTCAGATTCTACCCTTTGTAGGGAAGGAGCTAAAATATTATCCGTGATGATGTGGAAATATGTGAACCTTTCTCTGTTGTGCCCTAAACTCATGTTGCACTTTTGTAATGACAGCCAAACACTGAAACTGATGTACTTTGCTGCTATAAATTTCCCTGAACTGCAATAGTGAAAAAAAATTATCACAGCACGAAGGAGGAGCTGCTCACAAACTCTTTCCCGTTACACACACAAGTCAGACACGAGCATACTAAGTAATGGTTTCACACTCACCTGGATATTGCTCGCTATCGATATTTTTTTTCGCTTGTTCACTTCTTCTTTTCTCCCGAGCTTCTTTCCAGCGCCTTTTTTCCATACCTGGGCCTCTCAGGCATTTCCTTACTCGACATTTTGTACGTTGGACAGTTTCTGGGCAAGCTGTTCCTCCAAACTGTGGTTCTATTTTAATCATTCTTGTCCTGATCATGTGGCCCTTTCCACATGAGGTATTGCATTCAGACCACTGGGACCACTCTGTTAGCTCACAGTCGATGGCTGCAAAGAATGAGAAGTATTACACAAAATCTGTGTTAGCTGCCAACCTAAACATAAGGTCAAAAAAAACCATACAGATGTGCCCAATGAGCATCTGCATCCTAAATATGGGAATGCAACTTACACCTCCAGTGTTTTCAGCAAATTTTGTGAGAGTACACATCAAAAATGTTCTGAAGCCATCTCTAGCAGAAATATTTTTTGATGCTTTCCCCAATTTCTTTTTCCAGAGAGGTGCTGGCAGACCACTAACCTTACAACAAACATGTAAATAATTTTCCTGTGCCACCTTCAGTTTTCCAGTCTGTATATATGTCTGTTTTATAATGAAAAGGTGCTAAAAAAACAAGTTAGATTTACAAACTATCTGTTACCTGAAATACAAGCCTTGCTTTACTGATAGATGTAGAGCTTTAAACTGATCTGCTTTGAGGCTCTGAGTAAAGCAGAAGAGGAAACAAAACAAACAAAACCCCAAACATAAAGGAGCTTTTTAAAGCAGAACAGATGGAAAAGAACTTGTATCATATTTTTATCAGTGTAGTGCAGTACGCAAAGGTTAGTAATACCGCTGTGTCTTAAAAGTTTTTGTCCTTTTAGTGCTGCTTATTCACAGGCCCTGTGAATAGTAATCAAAATGATATTTCACATTATTTAAGAAAAGCTGAATTAGCAAATTGCAGTAGAAAAGCCTTTTCTAGCCAATACTTTCTGTGATAAATAATGTAATCAGATATCATGCCTCATAAACCTGCTGGCAACAGTGCACTAAAAGTTATCATCTTATTCATTCAGCAATGCCTTAGGCTATCACTCCTCACCAAGACTGCAAAGCAACTAGAAATCACCACCACTCGAGGAGGGGGAGATGTTAGTGGAATAAGGTATAAAATCAACGCAGCTGCCTCCACACCATCCGCTGGCCCATACGACATCGAAAGTTGCAAAGAGACGTAGGTCAGTAAAGAGGCTAAAATACAGTTCAGAGATGTATCAGAAATGGAGCTTCTTTTGTGTTCACTCTTAGAGCTGCAAGAATTACACAAGTGATATGCTAATCTTCTCCCTCCTTCCTTGGGCACATTCTGCATTTGAGTAAAAAAATAGGCTTTATTAATTCTGTTTGTTTACTATTGGGAAGTGAACAAGCTGTTGCCCAAAGTGGTAGTATTGTATCAAATATGGAATAACCATACACCTAAAGCAATATTGGTAATCACCATAGGACTGAGTAAGTTGAGATGAAAACATGGTCATATTCCATCTCTCAGCAGCCAAAAGTGTGCAATAAAAACAAAAAACAAACAAAAAATCCACAGGAGAGAACACTTTCATATTACATGCCCTTGTGGGCTGACAGGAGTAATACACATAGAGAGCAAGACTCAGCGCAAGACTGCATCAAATCGTTTACAGAATTCAAAGAGACAAGGAATGCTCCAATTGTGCCCCACCCCCCAAAAAAACCAAAACAAACAAACACACACACAAAAAAAAATTGAAACATAGAATTAGTGTATATAGCATTCTGGAATTCAGAGAGCATTTAGCTAAAACTTTCAAATAATTATATTTTATAGCCAAAGTTAATCAGGAAAAAATTGTCCATCAAGTAACTATATTTGAAAATAATTAAAAACCCTATGTTAACAAATGCTAGTTTGGAGCCATAGACTACCACATACAAAGAGGCCTTCTCTTTCCCAGGTTCCCCACACTTACGGCATTCGGGCAGCATGCATTTTTCTGCTTGCTCCAGTTCCTCATTGCAGTCCCCAAGCTCAGCTGCAGATTTCAGCATTCTTTGCCGGGTGCGCATTCCCTTCCCGCACGTTACGCTACAGTCGCTCCATTCAGACCATGGGGAGAGTAGGCAGGGAATAGTGTCTAATATGGAAATAAAAAGGTAATGAATGTTTGTTAGACCCCGTCTACAAAGGTATACGTTTTGAAAATAACACAGATGAAAAATATACTTCTATCTTTCATCTGCCTGCAACCAGTCACACTTTGCTGTCACTTTGGACAAAATGAATCACAGGCTGAATGATGTTTCTGCAGAAGCTCAGAAAAAGAAAAATTAAAAGGCTTGCTTGGTTTTAATACTTTTTCTTTGCTATGTTTTTCTCCATAAACATGAATAAGGTTGTTCTCCACCTTATTCATCTCTGTAAAGTCCCAGTGCTTGCAGGGAATAAATAGTTTAAGAAATAAGTTTTGATAATAATTTCTGTAAAAAGCCTTTATTCTTCCCATGCCCAGAACCAGAAATCAAATTGGTGTAGTCTAATATAGGATATTTATTTATTTATCTTCCATGCTTTAGCTACCAAAAATCGTTTATACCTTAATTTCTTTTTGTCTTTGATGAAAATCTTACCATCTCTTACTGTAACACAATATTAATAGACAGGGTAAGGGGGAGGCTGGCTGGTTGCACAAAAGGTGCACCTCAATTTCTGAACTGCTCACGGGCTAAAATGAGAGGACATGGTTTTATTCTAGCCATAAATAGATCGCATATCCCATAAAATTAGAGTTGCTTATGTATGGCTTGTGAATACACACTCCACTGTATGGGTAATACAGTAACAGCACACTGAATATGTTTTACTGATACTCTCATTCTGTTGATGAAAGCAGCATATAGCACATGTTCCCTATGGGATCTAATTTGAAGGAGAACAGGAAAAAGTGATGTTGTGTCTAGTTTAGCTATGTTCTGTGGCGTGATGGAGGAATGTGTCAGAAACAGCCTCTGTAGCAGAAGAGGTGAATTCACGGACACTTACGGCATTCAGGCATCATGCATTTCTCTGCCTCTGTAGTTTCTGCCTTGCACATAGATCCATCAGCAGGAGTCATCTTGATCATTCTGTGTCGTCTTTTCATTCCTGTGCCACAGCTCGCGCTGCATTCATCCCACTCTCCCCATTCAGTGACAAGGCAGCTGCTAGGGGCTATTCAAAATGGATAGAGAAAATCCTTCACTAGTAGAGCTCACATAAAAAAAAAAAAGGTTCAGGCAGCGATCCTGCTATTGGCTGGATTTTACAAAGCTAAATGAAATACTTACAACATTCCTCATTTACAACACATTTCTCAGTCTCTTCAGTAGGCACTTTGCACATAGAGCCATCTTCAGGGAATTGTTTTACATATCTCTCTCTAGAGCGCGTTCCCATTCCACAGGAAACACTACAGGGGGACCATGTAATCCAGTCAGACATCATGCAAGTGGAACCATCTAAAATACAGAGGACCATTTCAATTGCTAATATTAACATGTGTGCTGTCCACTCTCCTGATAAATTGTGCTGTCCACTCTCCTGATAAATCTGTAGCTGCCCGTTAATGTGCAGTGTTGCTTTTATGCCTCCTCACACATTCTGTCTTCTCTATCGCTTTCTTTACTCCTTTCCTTTTATAATCCTGTGCACTTCATGCACCCACTCAGCTGAACTGCAGAGCTGACCACAGACCTCTTCAATTTGCATTCTTCTGCAATTATTCTTATTTTTGACATAACCCAAATCTTATGGCAACCAACAGCTTTGAGAACTTTGAAGGAAAAGTAAGAGTGGTCCCTATTCCACAAAATGTTCTCCACCCTTTCCTCTTGATTACCTTCATCACTGCAGCCTGGACCCATGCATGGCTGAAAATCTTGTGTGTCTGGACATGGCACACTCAGGTCCAGCTGAGCTTTAAGCATTCTCTGCCTCATCCTCTTGCCCTTTTCACAGGTAGAAGAGCTGCAGGCTGACCACGGGGACCAGTTGGAATATATGCAGGTCTCAGGGGTGTCATCTAAAAATAAGAAAAGGCAGTAAACATTAAAGCATGTTATTTTCCATTTGATTCTCTTTGCTTGGCTACTGATTACTTTAGATGTTAATATAATATATTATTTCCTTCTGTATTTAAAACTGCTCCATTTTAACCCAAAAGAAAAAAAGAAAGTCAAATTTGATTTTAAAGTTATCATTTTATTTGTTGAACCCCAAAAGGGTTATCTTCTATTACTTTTACTGTTAATGTTATCTGCCAGGTATACATTTGATGCCTTTTCTGTAAGAGGAAAGGCTAATAGCATATACCAGAAAAGATGGAAAACTAAATCACTTTTTGACACTGAGAGGGTCTTCTGCTTCTGTCAGTTTTTTACTTTATCTAGAAATAATAGCGGAGAATGGAACAAAATATAAATTACTACAACACAAACTAATTTGAAAAGTACCTTCTTCTTTTTCTTCTGGTGCTAGATCTGCCACAATATCATCTATGTTATCAGGTACAATATTGCATTGCTCTCCCTGCAAAGAAGTGATTGTGGAGATTAGATACAGCAAACTCATGTGTATGCAGACGGAGGGGCTAAGACGGTACCCTGTGAGGCACTACAGGATCAGCAGTAACAACAGGATACACTAAATAACTCCTTACATCATCATGTAAGATTTTCTTTTTTTATCCTCTAATTCTTGTGTATTAAAAACAAACAACAAAAAACTGTAACTAAGCAGATGCACTAATTACCAGGAATAGGATAAACAGCATATTTAGACAGTTTTAAATTTAGGAAAGTTTTAGGTATTTTCTGCCACTGTCTTTGTTGGAGGTAGGTTAGGGATTGCAGATTTGGTGGGAAGAGGAAGAATAAATTTTTGTCTGAGAGAGTGTGGTTTTGTTTCCTTGAGGATTTTATATATCTATGTATATACAATATCTTTAAATATATTTTATATAAATATACATGTATGTTATACCTTGCGTGCAATTCTCTCAATGACAACTCTGGCTACCAGCTTAATAGAGCCTCCTTCTGGATCATAAAAAGGACTTTGAGGGTGATCTAAGCTTGTAAGCGGTCTGATCTTCTCTTGAGGAACTGTAGGTTTGTTAGGTGACTGCAATCAAAAAGAAAATAAAAACATAAATAGGATTTAAAAAGAAACTAGTAGAGTAGCATAAAGGTAAATATGGCATTACTTTGGATTAAATAGCTTTCGTTCTTCACTGCTTTAAGGTAAACTTATGTAAAATACTTTACAAATAGTTCACATACCTCATAGGTAACTCCACTGTCTGTGCCGGCGTCCCAGGGTATTAAATCCTGAACAACTTTCTGAACCCAGCCACAGTCCTTGGTGCAGAGGTCTTCAGCCGACAGGCCCACATTCCAGTCCGGGCTGGGCCCAAGCATGGTGAGGAAGGACATCAGGTGCCGGTGGCGATCAACAGAAAACTCAGCAGAGGGAGCAGCTCTCCTGCAAATTGGACATGGGAAGGCTATCAACTGAATTCAAGTTAGCTGTTAGAGGGCAGTGAAGCCAGTGCTGCAAACTGAACTAGTGAACACGGGCATGACTCTGTGTGTCTGGTGTGCAGAGATGGAGGAGCAGGCAAGGGAGAGGACGAATACTGCGCTCTGTATTTTTGGTCTCCACGTGCCATCTGAGGAACAGCCTTGGCACTGTTTAGGGAGGTGTACAGCTTAGTGGGTGAGACAGAGCTAACAGTAACAACCTGCAGCAGTGTGCTTATGCCTCAAGTAGAGGATAATAATAATAAAACCTCTTAGGACACAAAAATTTGAAGAGAAAACAAACAAACAAACAAAAAAAAAAAAAAACAGGAATCATGCTGAGGTTCTGGTCGCTGGGATGCTTTTGTAACACCCCAGTTCCCCAGTGCAAACAGATCATACAAATCCCAGTGCTCAAAGATCTTGGAAGTTTGTGTCTGTGGAAAAAAGCGCTCATTAGCAGAGTTTTAATGCTCATGTAAGTGAGAGATTAATGGCTACTGCCAGTCCTGGAGAGGTCAGCCAAGGCTTCTGCAGGTTTCTGCCAGCGCATCTGAAAGCATCTCTGTTCATCCAGCCTTTGTCAAGCATTCTCTTGGGAAGGAATTGCGCTGAATCACGCAGCGCGCTGAGATGCTGAGGAGCAACTATCTCAGTCCTATGCAAAGAGACATTAAAATCAGGCCTGAACTGAAGGTTTCTGTTTAACAGCTGAAAAGCTGGAACTCTTTGTGGCACTTTTCCCACGAACAACAACAAATGCTGAGTTATTTAACATGATTTTGGCAGTCCTATTCCACCAAAAATTAGCCTGTCAGTGCAAGTTTCCCTCAGTTACAGGAACTACTTACGGGTTTGATACAGCATCAGATTGTTTTGGGGTTTTGTTTTCTCCAGTTTTATGCTAAAATGCATTGCTTTAGGAACATACAGACCACAAATGTTTATTTTTAAATGTAAGCTCCTCCCCCCTCCCCCCCCCCCCCCCCCCCCGTATTCTTTACCTAGTTTTTGGGGGGCTAGGTACCTGCATAGTGCACACACACTGTTCTTTTCCAACCATAAGAAGTTTATTCTTCCTATAAACATTTGCCACACTGTAAAAGTGGAATTTTTTTGCTTGTGCATTTATTCTGGCTCCTAGTACTCTCAGTACAATTAAAAACAAACAAACCAAAACAGTCCCAGGATGGTGTTCTTGAGTACTTATCATGCAGTTTCAAAATGTAAGATGCCTAAGAAGTTAGTGTACCTACTTTCCCCTCAAGAGGAAAGTTGCATAAAAAGGCAGTTGTTCATGGGTAAAATGTCCTGGCCACCTCTGTTCTGGGGTCTTCAGACACTCTTCTACTCAGAGGCTTTAATGCAGTGTAAGACAATTTGTGCAGTAAGAAACAACTTCTAAGAGTTTGGTGACACTAATCCTACCTTTCCCAGAAAGAGATGCAAGTGGCTTTTTTGTTTCCCATGACAGAACTCGGATTTCAATGGAACAATTGCTCTAATGTAAAGTAATAAAAATAATGAATGAAGGTATCATCTGCTCCCTGTTAATACAGCATCCTGTTATATTTATTTGTCAAGTACGTAGCAGTTATTCTTACATTACATATACATTATTAAAAAGCCTACCTGACTTTAATTAACTACAGGACTTACTACCTTATGCGTGTTTCTAAGAGCTCCCTAAAGGAATTCTGTATTTAAAACTACACAGCAGAAGTCTAAACTATACACAGTTAAAAAAAAAAAAAAAAAAAAAAAAGTATTTGTATACCTGATCTTATGTTTAAGAACATGTCTAAGAAGTGTGTTGCAGAACAGGGACCCAGATCAGCTCTTTCAGGGGAAGAGTTAGGGCAGCGTGGAGCCACCGTCTGCTGGGTCTAGCACCTGAGATAATATTGAGTTAGTAAGTACGTGTTTCCTGACGTTACATTTCCTGACGTTACATTTCCTGACATTACATTTCAAAGTGCTGTGCAGACACGCTCTCAGGAATCCAGGAAAGGCAGACACATTTATACTATTTGCAAGCAGAGGGTTTGAAATCACTTGAAGACTACTTTAGACACATTGTAATGGAAATCTTTCATCACTTGTTATCCCTATGATAGGCAAGGTACAATTAAGTCCTTGAGTGTTTTGTTAGGAAAGTAAATATTAATCACGTTATTAAACACACAATTAATTTTGAATTATATTAAGTCCACCTGTAGCAATATTTTGAAACTGACACAACTGAGTAGGAGATGCTCTGCCTACACGACTTTGCATGTACTTAATTGTACCGCTGATCCTGAGGCTCTCGTAGCTCTCCAGCTTTAGGACACTGCAGAAAGCAGCTGTGTTCTGCTCCTTCTTTAAGATTTTTATCCATTTTACGGTATTTTATCCCATGACTGACCCGTAATGCAGATATTTAAAATAAATAAAGGATGCACGGAAGCAAGTTTTCTCATTTTCCTTCCTCCACTCTTGTTTAGCTGTACACAAATGGCACACACTTTGTTTGCAGTACACCATAACGTGCTAACTTAGACATTTCAAAATTTTTGATACAAAGAGTATAAAAGTACGTGTCATCATAAAATACATTTGTTCAGCTTGCTACCTTATTCTAGTTGTTACTTTCTGCATGGACACCTGCAAGCAGGATACCTTGTGAATTTGAACTATTTGCAGTATCTGCATGAATGATGACTTTATGAAGCTGGCAAGACCCTTCCACACATACCTCAACAACACATCTGACTCAGGTGTCCTAAAATTGGCCTGTGGATCTCCCTGAAGGAAACCAGTCTGAAAATGTGCACAAGTGCATGCTAAACCCCATCTTTTTCACTTCTATATTGTGAACGCACCTAATAAAAACAAAATAGGAATGTAGATCATCTTTATCTCTGCTTTCATTGCAAGTAAATGTTGCCAGTTTAAGTCCTTTACATTTCGAGGCATTTTTAATCTGTCAGAGGTTGAATGTTTGCTAATGCCTACAAGAAAAACATAAGGTTTATAACTGAGTTGATTTTGCTGTAAAAGACAAACTTGGCTCATTTCCTTCCCCTACACACGTACGTGCATAAAAATAGAGGTGAATATGGGATGCAAAGCAAATCCTAAACTCTAGGTAACATCCTTCAGAGCCCCACAGGGCTGGGATTGCTGCTTTTTTTTTGCTTGAAGCAGGCTGTACTTTTCCACTGTGAGCCCGATCAGCCTGCTGACAATTCCTGTCACATAACCCAGAGTGAAGCAAAGTGCTAGACAGTGTCCTGCATCCTAATTTTTCCCCATTTTCTTTATTTTATTCTATTTTCTCTTTGCTAGCATTATTTGGATCTCCAGCTATAGGGATGACACAAACTCAGCAAGACAAGAAAAATGCTTCTCCCCCCTCTCCCTCTATTTTCTTTAAAAAGGTTAAGAGAGCACAAACATGACTTTGCTTTACAAGTTTTTTTTTCCTAGGTGAAATATATAGTTGCTGATGCCATCTGCTGGGAGTGGGGGTTTAAGAAAGTCTTTGACAATGCAATAGAAAACACAACTGTCTGCAAGACATATTTTTGAGTGTTGAACCAAGTTTGCTGTGTTCTAATGCTTTGCCTATAAAATGTATTAAAGCACAGCTAAGGAAGGTGATTGTGGAGAGTTAGTGGATAAAACCAGTAAAAATAATATTTTGCTGAATAAAACTTTAGGTTACTTTTAGTTTACTATTTGAGTAGAGCACCCGGATATACTTTATGCTGCAGGGAAACAGCATAGACGCCGCAGAACAGCTTCCAGGAAAAGAAACTGGAGTCGGGCTAAACACCGGTGTCAGCTGCAGCAGTGAGTGGTTAACGGGAGAGGGAAGGCTCAGAAACCTGTTATCTTTCATGACTGTTTCTCCAGGCAAATACTGTGTGGTCAAGGCTTTGCATGTTAAGGCAACACATTCACTTAGGAAGGGAGTAAAAGAGGAGCAACAAGTCTTAAAACAGCCCATAGGGTTTCTTATAGAACATGCATCTAAAAAGTTCTAGGCGCTTAGGAAATCAGTTCCTGATCAATTAATCAAAGCCACCCATTAGTTGCCTCCCCCAGAAGTTCTTTGAAGCACCCGCACCACCAACCAGCTTTTGAAACTGACTCCTAACACAGGTTGTAACCTACAAGTTGTGCCACGCTGTACTTGGATTGAATTCTCAAGTTAATTAAATCCTAGCAATGTCCGACATTTAATGCAAGCACATTGTGCTAGCCACAAAGGCATAACAAGTGGTACTAAAATACCAATGAAGTAAACCCTCTATTTTTTAGCTAAGAAATAAGTTGACTGCATACATCATTAGGTGAATCTTTGTGGGTTTTTTTTGTTGTTGTTGTTTTTTGTTTTTTGTTTTTTTGTTTTTTTTTTTGAGGCTTACACTACATCAGGTATACTTTTTCCAGGATGAATGACCTGTTTATTCAACTCAGAGCATTTTGCTGTTGATACAAATAACACTACGAGCATGGAAACACATTTCCTTGACCTTCCAATTCTGCACCTACTGCCTACCAGCTGCACGTCCACAGCATCTGCTTTACTGAATGAACCTTAAAGTCACAGCATCCTGAAAAGTGCACTGGCTTTGAAGAAAATAAATGAAAATGAAGAATTTGAAATGGAGCAGAAAATACTGCTCTCCCAGAAGTCTGCAACTAACAAATTAGATGACTTATTTAGGTGATACATTACAAAAAACATAAATTCATGCAAAAGACTTAGGACCATTACATAGACAAAAATAAGTTGCATCAACACAAAAACAGAATCTGAGAGCTGCATAGAAAGAGAGAGAAAATCCTCCTATGTTCTGCTTAAAGGCACAGCAGGTAAGCAATTAACCTAAGGAATTTAACCTTAATTTACACATGCCCATATCCCAAAAAAAAAGAACCAGGGAAAAGAAAACTACAATAAAATGAACGCTGAGTCAATGAAATTTGACTGACGGCACATAAAAAGGTTGAAATGTACTTTAATGCCAAGCTGTTATTGTCTGAGTAGCACATCAGAGGTGGTGACAGTAATAGTCTATTTTGTTTCATAAAGAGTGAAGAAAGCTGTGATAAATTCTTAGCCATTTACCAGAGGGGAGGGTGGGGGAAGGCCTGCATCATAGTCTCTTACTTTGCTGTACATCAGCTATTAAAATGAAAATAGTGCCTATAACCAGCTACAAGACATGGATATGCACTCGTGTACACAGCTGGGTAAGGGATTACATCATTACCACTGGCATTAAAGCCACTAATCAGAACAAATGCGGCTCTGAAATAAATAGCATTATTCTGAATATTTTTGAAAATCATTACAAAAGCGAGGGGCTTTGTACAGCAGGTTCTTTACGGCCCTTTTTTTTTTTTTTTTTTTGTATTGACAGCTAAACGTACCTCGAATGCTACTTTATATAACGATACCTTTTTAATTAACATGCCGTCTATTTGCTTTAATACCTTCAGCGTGGTTCTAATTTAACGATATGATTAAGAAATGTGAACAGGCTTTCACTGATAGGAAAAAAGATCTCAGCTATCTCAAGTTAGGATTGCAGTTTCTGACAATGGCCTGTTCCTAACTATGCTTGCCACAGGTTGGTCACAAACCAGTTCGGTGTGGTTATCCCACTTGGTGCTGTCAGCTCAGGCAGCATTTTTATGTTTCCCTGGTCCCTGTGTAATCCCTGAAGATGTCGAGCACCTCCCCACCGATATAAATACGATACACATTCCATTTCATCAAACCTGCAAATGCTTTTTGGTGTCTGGACAAGTGAACGAGGCTAAATTATATTCCTAAAATAAAGACTCATTTCTTTTATTAATTTTAAATTTTGCATATAGATTCTGTTCGCTAGAAATTTAACTGGTAAATTGTTAACTTTAGTAAATTGTTCCAGTTACTTGGTGCATATGCAGGAAGAAGGGCAGAGGATTAGTAAATAGGCACAGACTTGTGTAAAAAAAATGCATACATGACTACTCACATATTACGAAGGGAAATTATTTTGGCTCAAGGAAAGACAACAGATGGTTGGGAAAAAAATATAAAACAGTAACTATCAATGGGAGGAACATGTAAGGAAAACAAAAGAAAAGACAGAATGGGATGAGTAACTTTGTTTTAATTGATGACCATTAATATCGACGAGCAAACCGTGTAAAGTTCTTGCAGTGATTGTTAGGAAGTCTTTTATATGTTTTAATATGCAACTTTTTTTCCTGCCTAGTGACATTTGAATTTTAAATAGAAAGTAAATGGTAAGTGATAGAAAATGGAACTGCCATATGTGCTTGCTCTGACAAAAAAAAATGATTGAAACATTATTTTTTTTCTTTTCCAGCAAACACATATGTTCTGCCTTACTTTTTGAGATTGAATTATGAATTTCTTTATGTGGGTGTCAGACCATCTGCCAAACAATGAAATTTCCCTAACTCTCAATAATACACATAACAGTTAAGACATTAACTCTTTTTATAGGTATGATGTGATTTTTTGATTAGGTTTTACTCAAAACCTAACCAATGTATGTGACTATAACTGTGGAGACTTTGGTAAACACAGTACTCTACAGTAGCATGCAACTTTGTGCTGGAAGAGGTAGAAATTTGCAGAGGACTATGCTAGACTTGTGGTGCTAGTATACAACTCAGCATTAGTTAATCTTGTTTTCTGTTAAAAATAAGAGACTATGCTCTGTATTTAAGTTGAGATCCATAGACCCATTAAAATAGGCTAACCCGGCTATGAGGACAGCATATGGCGTAGAGTTTACTCATCCTCACTAACTTCCTAAAATGTTAATACAGTGGAAATTCATATGGTTAAAAACCTTTGTCTTAATTATCCAAATGTATATCTGTATTTTGAGCTCAACTGAATTCAATTTCAGATTTAGATGAGTTATCAAACCTGGTAAAAATGACAATTATTTTATATGCATTTTTAAACTGTGTTCGCTGAGACTTCAAGTTTTTCTTCTGGTTTTAGTGAAACAAGTACTTCTGCTCTAAAAATGTTAGGGAGATTTTCTGTTTTCAGTGTAAGACCATAAAGTTACCACTTAAATCAGCTTCTTACATGAAAACTTTAATTTTGAAATCAAGTCTTTTTAAAAGAAGTGTTTTGATTAGCTCTGCTGATGCATAAAGCTATCATGCAACACAAATGACTCCTGCACGCAGCTGTCAGGAGGACATCGACACTTCTGGGAAACTTCCAAAGCATGTCCCCTAAACCTCAGCACATTCTGCAAGCCAGGACCACCTGATGATTTGGGGGAAAATGGTGGTTCTTAAGACAGCACATCACCATTGAGGTGGAGGGATATCCTGCAGGAAGGCATGGTATTACCACAGAAAGCTTTCAGACCTCAAAGGCAGGCATTTACCGTTGCCAAATGCAAAGCTGGAGCACTCAGAATTGGTTTGCAGCTCCAGAGAGGTTTATCAGAAGGCACAACAACTAACTTTTTCCCCCATATATATATATTTTCTAGATCAGATTGTCCTTTATGCATTACTATTTCTGATTAAACTTGGGGTTAAATTCTTCTATTTTTGCCAATATTAAACTTCACTGGATTCATCCCAGCTATCTAAAAAAATCACAGAAGGAGAAAATAGCTGAGCTAGACACACCATCGTGTTACCATAGGAACAAGCAACTCTGTCTGGCCTTCTCATTCCTCTCATTTTGTACACAAAATCCCCAAACTTTGAAAATGTTTCTTAGTACTGCAGTCTCTTATAGTGGAAGGAAACTTCATTTGCGTCTGGACTGGCAGATATTGGATTTAACCCCATTTTAGGCTAGGCAGTGCAACGTGACAGTGGAAGATAATGAGAGATCAGGATTTGTGGAAAAAGTCTAGATCTTTAGAAATAAAAAGTAAAGACACACATGTTGTAGTGGCACTATAGAAATAAAAAGTAGCCAGGAAAAAATCAAAATATACACTTTACAGAACATTGAGTTTGGAGGAGGGGGAAAAGTAACAAAAATCTTTGCATCACATGCTATTCGCAGGATGCGTGCCATCAAACTATTTAAAATATTTAACTATTGGGTGCAAATAGTACATCCATGCTTGGGAACAATTACACCTAAAAAGCACAGAGCTACCAGAATATGGTGTTTTAATTATTTATTTATCTATATATTTTTTTATGGCTTTATCTCTTTATAGTAGTACTTTATCTAAGTACTACTTACTCAGTAGTAGGTATGATAGCATCCCTAAAAAGCTCTGCAGGAATTTATTGTTTTATTATAATTATTATAATTAACTGGATTTTTTTAAAGTCTAAAATGAGAAATATTGATTATTATAATAGCACTCCTGTTCCCATGTGAGCAGTTCAGCATGAAACTTGAGATTTAAGATAGAGCATTTTCATCATCTCCGCTAACAAATATTTTGCTAGAAAGCATTCTTCCATACAGGATTATGACAAAGAGATCTCAATGAATAAATTGAATACATAAAACTAAAAAAAAAAGAAAAATTAATTGACATGTTTTCATTTATTCTGTAGATAATTTATTTTCCGTCTCAGAAATGGAATCTTTCTGCCTTTATTATATTTCCTATTAAAGCTTTTAATTTGAAGAAGCTTGCTTCTAAGGAAATAGGTTGGATTCAGAACAGTTCTATGACTCTAGTTTTAGGATTTTTTTCACTTCAGGATTTTTTTTTCCCACTCATAATTAATGGAAGAAAAATGTCACATTGTAGAATGACTAAAGAATAAGTGTTTCATCATCTACACTAGTCTGTGATATATAAACTGAAGTCTTTTTGCAAAAGTAATATTGGCCAGGATACAGTGTGCAAATGCTGGTTCATATACGCTGCCTTCTTCCACTTCTTGCAGTTTCACCAAAATGTCTCACTTTTACTATTGTGAATTGTTCTGCATTCCAGGAGGTCTCAAACTGAAAATGTTTCCCCCATCAGTGTGAGCTCTGCATTCTGAATTTGTTCTCACATTCTTTTTCCAGCTTCCACTGCATCTTTCCTAAAACTTTTGTTCATCCACTTATGCTTTCTATGACATCTCAAATACGGTTAGTTTCAGAAGAAATAATGAGCTACCACACAGTAACAAGTGACCAGGGGAATACCGAGATCTTTACACATTCATTAAACTTGGTCAGATGTAAATGAGTTTTTCAAGTCATTGATTATCAAGTCATTTTTCTGAAACATGGCAATACAAGACCTTTGTAGTTAAATAACTATTATAACATTTTAAATGTAAGTAAAACACTGTACTTCCCTCTAGCTTGGCATGGAAATTTCAATCCGAATACTTAATGTACAGTGAAATTAAACCAACAGAAAATAAGGTATTGTATTAAGTATCATGCAAGGTGAACTCTAACTGATACATAAAATTTCCCGTATTTTACACTCGCTAAAAAATGAAACCGCTGGCCAAATTCACTCAGACAACAAAGTGATTGAGTGTGCTATTTTCCTATGTTCAGGCAAACCCTGAAATAACTTGATACCATTTCAAAAAGACTAAAGGTATAGCTTCATTTCATAAGGAATCTTCTAATTGAACAGGAACTGGAATAGCTGCAAAATTCAAAACTGCATCTTCTCTACTGAAGTTGATTAAAGAAAATTAATAGATACTTTTCAGTGAATTTTAGCATGAGGAGTTTAGTGTGGTACTTGTGAATAATTCTACCAACCCTTAATAAGATGTTCCAGAAAGACTAATTCACCAAATTAATTTACAGACATCGTTGTCAGCTCTTTAGTCTGTAGGGCTCTGGGCATTTCATTATTTTTTATCTAAAGCCTCTCTGTTATCAGAGCTGAAAGGTGCATTGATTTGAATCTCCCTCTCTCAATGCTGATTAACAGCAATTTAGTAGAGAACAGCATTTGACACTGACATTGGGATTCTGAGGTAGGCACAGCAAATTGGCTGGCTCCAGAGGAGAACAGGAAGAGAGGATTTCTGGCTGGGTTTGGTGAACAGGCACATTCACGCCAAGACAGGTGGTGGCAGCAAGGCACTGAGGCACGCAGCACATCGCCTGTGTGGCAGAGCATCCCCAGGATACAGGCCGTGCACACAGGTGCTTTAATTTCATAACAGCACTGCTGAATTGGACAGATTTTGGTTGTGCGGATTTCCCCGGTGCTTAAACTAAACCATCTCTGTCTACATCAGTCACTTACCTTTTGTCCCTGTAGAAAGTGGAGCATTTCCTAAGAGAAGTGAAGCATTCCTGCAGGAAGGCCACATCCTACAGGTGCAGCTGTAGCACGCAGGTGTGCACGAGATGCTTTTGTTCTGTGCCAGGGTCGCTGTGCTCTTGCCAGGGGCTGACTGGCCCTAACCATTCTGCTTCCACCACCCTTCTGCTTCAGGCTGCTCAGCGCAGGGCAGCACGGCCCCGGCCAGCCGTGCCACCACCACACGCCTTCTGCACAGCCCCCGACCCGAAATGCCACCAAAGGGACGTGGCTGGCGTAAAGCACTGCACGGTTTTGATCCAAATGTTTGTTACAACTGACTGCTGTGAGCCACGTCAAGTTAAAATATGATAAGGGAGAATAAGGATGTTGACGCTAGTTTGGTTTTACCAAAATCAGAAGTACCAAGCAATCAGGGAGAAAACAGAATTATTTTTTTTCTCTACAGTAAGATGCCTGGTCAAGGCCATGCCCTGGGCATCCATTTCTTCTTCCTCCAACTGTCTCCACATTAAATTCTCCAAAAAAAAAGTTACTCCCAAAGCAGGTAGCACAACAAGGTAATGATTTTAAATACGGCCTGTAAATATTTTTAATATAGAACTTATCAAGGGCAAAATGCTATCTTTAAGTAATGGAATGGGAATAGTTACATTTTATCTAAATATACAGTTCAGAACAAAATAGATAATTCACATACATGGACAGGCAAATTCATTTCTCATGTTCTCCAGACACATAGGCATAAACAGTTACATAAGTTATTTTAAAAAGATACTTCTGAAATATTCTAATAAAAATCTTAAAAATATTCCTCAAATTATGTATTTATTTGATAGGAAAACACTTGCCTATTTGAAATCTTCATACTGCATTTATTATTAATAGAATGCAAATTTACTTAATTTACCTATTTCCATCCCAGAGAAATGAAACAAGTAATGGAAAATCAGTTTGAACTAGAGCTAAGCAAACCATTTGCACTATCATTTATTTTAAAATGCATTTTGGGGTGAACATAAACATTTTTTCCTAAGTTGAATTCAGTAAAAAAAGGAAACCAAGGTAAGCGTTTTCTTTTCCAAAATCTACCGAATTTACTCATTCTATTTTAAGTACTGTGAAGGTGTGGTTAAAAAAAAAAAAAAAAAAAAAAAAAAAGGAAATGGAACAACATATTTTTGTTGGCCAGGAACAGTTTCTCTTCCAAGGCAGCCAGGGAAAAGAAAAAGCTATCGCCATTTGCATAACTGCCACAAAATAAAGAAAGACAGAGCGATTTCTATCAATGGGAACATGCCACTGAGCTGCATTTATTCCACACATACCCTGCCCCGTCTTACGAAGCTGGTTCACTCACTCTTTACCAAACATTTTCAACATGAATCTCTTTCTCAGAGACTCGTCTGCATTCTCCTTTCTTTTTTTGAGGGGCAAATCCTAGTGATTGCTTTCTTTCTCTGGCTAATAAATACTTCTGTAGTCCATGTAACGTTGAGCAAAAGAATATGGTTTGTGATGGTAAGGGGCTCTCACTGTGTAGGTTGCTTTGACTTTCACGTTAGGAGACAGGCGTTGCCATTCAGGTCTCATCAGGAGGAGCAGAAAATTAAACGTAGACCTTCCATGGAGCAGGAGAATCTTCCCTATAATGAGGAATAGTCTTCATTTCAATGGCCATATGGATGTGTGGCTAACAAATAGTATGCTTGAAGATTTCTGTCAGATCAGGCCCTTGCTGATAAAATAGGCAGGGGAACAACTGAATTATGGAAGTTAATTTGGGTTGGTTGCCATCTGTTGCCTATCAGAGGTCCCCTCACCCTTGCGAAAATGTAGTCAGCTCTGGGAACACTGCAAGTTGGCTGGATTTTTATGCGTTTAGTAATGTCACTAATAGCTACTTAGGTATGTAAACACTTCAGAAACCTTCAGTTGAAGATGAAAGCTGAAATTTGGGGAATTAGGTGTTTACAGCAAATGGTTGCTTAAATGCTTTCCAATGTCCTTTTGTAAATTAGCCTCTCTCTGTGAACCATGCAAAACTTGCAGTGTGTGAGAAGTCAAAAGAGAGGCTCAGCGACATGCAACATTTACAAGGCTGGAGTCTTTCAGCTCTCTGCCATCTGATGGACCTGATTAGATAATACTGGTAACAGTAATGTTGTCACAAATTGTTATTAAAGCTGCTTTCACTGCTGAAGCTGTCTTAAAAGTATGCAACTGTATACACAGCCTTGGGCTGTTATCTTTAGTTTTACACAAGGATATTTATCAGTAAGATGAGACAACATTAAGGGTGTGTGAGTGGTAAAGAGTAGGATATCAGACACAATAAATTGAGATCTTCAGCAAGGAAGAGTAAGATGAAGAGAGAGTTATTTCATTACACTTCAGAAGATAGTAAAGAGTTCCACATCTGACTTAAGTGGTTCTCCATTTAACAGCATATAAGTAATCATCCATTGACCTAAATATTGAGGGTACCTTGAGGAACAGTTTTGGGGGCACAAAAACAATAGGTTACGGTGAAAAGAAGAGAAAAGGAGAGGAAAAAAAAAGGAGGGGAGGAGGGGAACGGAGAGGAGGCACTGAATTCCCAAGGGCTGTGATGAGGACTCACAATGTACTGCGAATTCACTGCAGGATCAAAATAGTGATGACTGTTTTCCATGTTTCCAAACATTTATTTTTTTTACTCAAATTGTGGCAGAAGAATTCTGGGAGAAAGTAAAAATTGAAAGAAGTTTCACATAGAACAAAGGGAAGAATATGTAAAAGAATGTGTCTGCATCGTTTTCTCCAGAGAGTGTTGCCCATCAACCCAAACATATACTGGCTCAGAGCCCTTTTGCATTTCCCATCACCTTTCTGTAGGACACTATTTGATTGATTTCTGGAAGAGTTTGCTTTATTGCCCAGCTTAGCCATTTTATCTGTCTCGATGCTGAAAAATACAGCTGGGTGTATCCTGTCTTACTTTCTTATGTTTCTCTCTGCAAGCAAGGAAGCACAGCCGTAACCTCTTCATGGTCAGAGGAAAGATACCAAGGATACGTAAAACTTGGAATGGAAGGGGATTGATGGGATAATTTGTAGAGGATGAAAAGGATTCTAACTTATAAATTGTTTGGACTAAATTATTCTATCCATCTGCCTTGTAAAGGAATAGGCCTCCTTTTCTGCCTAGCTTCACTTTCAAATGCTTACTGAAGTGTTTTCAGGTAATCTCCAAATAAATGGGGAAGAGCTGCTTAAATGGAAAAGAAATAGAGTAAGGTCTGCAAACAGTCAGGAGGAAGAAGAAAACCACAGGACCGTGACCACTCACTCAAACATTACAGAGAGCTGAAATGGAAACAGGAGAGACATAAGGAAGGAGGAGACAATTTTTTTAGACTTCAGATAGTTCCAAATTATAATCAAGAAAAATATTTATCACTTCAATATAACTAACAATGGACAGAGGAGGTAAAAAGTTTAGAAAGAAGTGTTCCTTTTGCATAGAAGTAAAAAATAAGACAGGAGCACAAAAAGCAACAATGATGAGTATTTCTGGAAAGCCTAACCTTATAATATAAGCTAATCTCATATCTTGAATTTTTGCATTGAAATATTTTGTTTACAGGTTGATCTATTAAGCCTAAAATAATTAAATAAACTAGAAAAATTAATTTGAAAACATGTGATGTTCGTAAAAACAATCACAAGTATACCAATGGAGACCTCTCTCCCGACACATTCTTTCTCCTAATGGGGGCTCCAAGACTGAAAGGGGCAGGAAAGAAATGGAAATAAGGCAGCTCATTTGTGCAGGGAAGCGAGGTTTTCTTGTCGTTTTTTTTTAGTCTGCAAGGTTTTTGGACAGAAAGCTAAAGCTCTTTTTTCAATCAATAGTTATTTTACATTTTTTCAAGTCAATAGTGCCTTTTCATGGATCAGGAACAGCCAGAATTAACATATAAAAATACTTGGAAAGACAGAGTATCTAAAGCAGTATTTAAAAATTTATATGGTACTGAGCATTTAGTAATGGAATATATAACATGCTGGAAAATAATGTCCATCCCATGTCTGATCCATGTTTGTATTAGGAACACTTCCTTGCCTGCAAGGAAACTCCAGGCAAGAATTTTAAGGGCATTAGCTCCTGTGGAGTGTGATGCACGCTATCTTTGAAAGTCTCGTGCTCTGTATCATCAAATGCTGCTGTCATGGCTTGCTTATTTTGCAGTTGCCAGATATGCAGATTTGGAGACCAGTTGTACCATCTGCATTTGCTGTATTTTATCTTTCACTTTGCCAAAGGCAAATGATTTGAATCTGAGTATGAAAGTAAAATTTGATTCCGCCTGAAACACAGCTGAGAGAAAGGCAGCAGTGAGCTGTGCTCTTGTATATACAAGTAAGATAAGAAAATCTACTTCCATTTGACAGCATATTGTGTACTGATACCATTACACTCAAGGAAGACTGCATTCCCTGCAAGTACTTTAAAGCCAGAGTTTCAGACACACAACTTGATAATGCAAACACATGCAACAGAAAGCTGGTTTATTGCTTGGTATGGCGCTCCTCATACTCCCGGCATTGCTCTCTCCATCAGGCAGCCTTAACACTAGCTCACAAAGACTAAGCAAAATTGTCTTCTGCGTGCATCAACTTAAGAGAGTTTTTTGCATGTTGGTGCGCGGGTAAGAAACTGGATGGAGAGTATTAAAGATGAATGACAAGAAGCAAAACAAATAAAAAAGCGCGATAAAGAACAAATACATATAGGAACCGAGGAGGGGAACGATAAGAGACAGTGAAGTACTAAGCTTATGGTGGGATGTAGTTCGCATAGCATGCTGTCTTACTGAGGGATGACAGGATGTCAAAATGTATTAGCCTTAACAGTAATTAACAGAGAGCATTTGAGAAAATTACTCAGTATCATTGTAGCCTTCCCCGCTTAGCGCTGGCAACTTTTCTCAGCACCTGGTGTAATTTCTTCTATCCAAACTCTTGTCTGAAACTAAAGACCTCTCCCTGGGGAGGCAGTCTGTACCCCCCTCGATCCACATGCAGAAGTCTATTTCCTTCCTCCTAAGCAGAAGAAAAGCTCCCGGTTATATTTCCCTTCTTAACTCTGGTGTCAAGAACCGAAGGCTTTCAGCATGGCTGTCAGGTTTAGAGGCAAACTTAGACACTTCTTGGCCTCAGTCTAATGAGAGCTTGAAACATTACTTAATGAGGCACCACTGGCCCTGAGGAGCTGTAGCCTCATTGACCAGCACTGAGAGAGGAGAAGAAAAACTGTTTGACTCCACGATGCATCCATGAGAGGTGCCTGGCCAAGACACCCCTCGCACACAATTTTACAGGTGACTGGAGTGGAAGCAGAAGGGCTCACCAACTGCTCCCGATCTGGGTAAGAACGAGCAGTTGCTACAGGCTCTGTCTCCCTTGCTGTTTTGGAAAGAAAGGAGGGGAGCTGACAGCCCCAGGGGCATACTGAATCGGGAGGAAAACTCCATGTGAGCAGGCTGAATTTGCCAACTTTGGGTACTTCAAACTTCTGTGAATTGGCTCAGTAGTATTATACATTTTGTAATTGTTGTAAAACACATTCAGAAAGGTTTTTAGGTTTTGCTTATTATGACACGTTGTAGCACCTCTTTGACACCAGTACCGTACCGCACTATATTATATATCAGCAATATAACTCATGATTATGCAAAAGAAGGTTATTCATGACTTTTAGTCAATTGTTGATTAGTAAGATGGCTGTGTTATGCATAGTAATAGACCAAATGCTTCTCCTGAGCAGTCATTATCCAATACTTGCACAGCTCTAATCTAAATTCCAAGAAGGACGATCCATAAAGGGAAATTAACACTAAAAGTTAATGGCAGTTGAAAAATTTGTCTTCTTTTGCTGCTTAGATGCTATTTTTAAATGGAATAGAAAAGAAGAACATCATGGCAAAATATGAGAAAAAAAATTAAAAACAAAAAACAGTATCTGTAACGTGAAGTAATATTTGTTAAGGGAACGCTTGTGCAACATGTGAAAGCACAAATGCCAAGATTTATTCCTTTTGATGTTACTAAAAGGTAAGAATTAGCAAATAGAAAATGTAAGAAGTGACTGGAAGAACATCTGGAGGGTGCTGCAAAAGCATTTACATGCATGTTTGTAAAAGAATATGCCTAGAAACATGGCAAATAGTACCAAGTCCCTTGGGGTCCATTATCTGAATATCCTTTAAAAAGAAAATACTAAAATTTCAGGAGAATTACTCCATAAATAAGGAATGCTATTACTGTCAATTTGATTGACCAACTGTGTAACACCAGCCAAAAACAGCCTAGCCCACAGTTCCTGTGCAAAGCCTACAACTATGTCTCACAGTTAAAGCATATTCAAGTGACTGAAAATCTGTCTCATGTGCAGGTAAGTTGCTCCACAGGTTGGTCACACTGGCCTTACCCACACCTTCAGAGAGAATTTCCTTGTCACAGATTACCTTCGCTTCCATGCTATGAGAGATATCACAGCTTTTCTTTGCTAGATTAATGAACCATCAGATACCAGAAATCTTTTTACTATGTAAGCTGTGATCACCTCCTAACTTTTTTTTTTTTTTTTTTTTTTTTTTTTTAATAAACCGAATAGCTCAAGTCCTAAGCTGCTTAGGAGTTTCTAAGCCTCTTATGGTAGGGAATGTTTTCTAAAAACTGCTCTCTTCTGGTAGCTTTTTTCTGACTAACCTCCAAATTTTCACATACTTTCTGAAGTACAGACAACAAAACCAGACACGATATTTGTCTAACTGCTTCTCTTCTGTTTTTTACAGAGGAAACGGGACTACCTAGTCCTTAAAGTCTTGCAGTAGAGTAATTGCCCTGCTTCTCCGTGGACTTAATTTGACTCTCATCTAATGAGGGTACCCCTTATATTGAGTTCTCATCTTTAGTCACATCTTGTAAGCCTCTCTCATTTGGGCCTGGATAATTAGTACGAGCATTGGCCCAAGCACAAATAAGGTATGCAAGAACCCACACCCCATTCCCCCGCAGAGACCAACCAATAAGCTCAGGGGTTTCCTGACAGAAGAGCTTTATCCTCTTTTCTGATGAGTGCCAGGGAGCCCACAGTTAGGATCCTGGGAAGCTCCTTAGCTGTCTGACATGATGTAATATATATGGTTGTACTACCATTAGGGTGACAATGCTATCATAGAGCGTTTCAGAATTTTAAAGAATTTTAAATTAATTTTAAAGAATTATCCTTTAAGAGGTTTTGTTGGTGGATTGGGGATTTCCTCAGACAGAAAACCCATTATATCTTCGCATTATTTACTGTATTGGCACAGTGTGTTAACACGACACTAAAAAATACTGTGTATAGAATGGTACAATATCAATTTGAGCAAGCTTTGCATAAATAAACATTATTTTCCAATGAAGGCACAAACTCCACGGGATGATCCTTCTGCTGGTGTACCAGTTAGTGAACCAATGCATGTAAAACATGAAGTGATCCTAGAGAGGAAAGCAGTTGTTTGCAAAACCAAAGGAAAAAAAAAAAAAAAAGATGAAAATATCTTTCAAAATATTTTTAGATTGTTTCTTTACAAGAGCAAATGACTGGGTGAGACACTGAGTTTAAAGCAGTCTGTTAGCCAACACTGAACACAAGCATACCGAGCCATATTATTCCCAACTTACTTACACATTCAGAGGTTGCCAGGCAGGCCACTGTGCTTTTGCCTTGATGACTGTTAAAACCTCATCGCTCTGTGAAAAGAGACAGAATAATAAAGTGATTGGGACAAATTTACAATGAAAGCAATACGATTTACAGCAAAAAGACACCCTAGAACAAACTGTGCCTCCAAATTCTGATTATGAGAACTATGCTTTGTCCTTTTTGTTATCAGGGCATCTCATGTCCTCAGCTGCTTGGGTTCACTGAGGAGCCTTCATGAAAGCAAGTCATGGGAGCAGCACGCAAAATTAGGGCACAGCCTCTTTCCTTTCTGCAGGAGCAGAAGTCAGCTTAAAACACCACCAGCAGTTCACACACTGTGGTATTTTCGCATGTCTTCCCAGTAAGAAGCTACCACTGTAGGCAAGCTAATATACCTTGGAGAATGTATGCTGCAGTATTTAATACCCCCATAGCTGAAGACTCCATGGTGAATGCACTGCAACCTCCTCCAAGTAAAACTGTCAATAGCATGTGCTATTTGCTCTCTGCTTACTCATGCAAAAATTACAGGGTGAAATACAACACATACCTCTTTGCCATGGTGTGGCAAAGCACTGTAGAAAGATTATGTCCTAAAGTCTGTAGCAATTTCTGCACCAGCAGTTTTAAACTTAATATTGATACAATAAACCCAGGACAAAGGCAGGATACCATTAATGAGGCTCTGATGCCCAGAAGACATCTATCACACATTTTTTAGAAGCATCTTCCCTATCTCCCCCAGGAATCCATCCTGGTAATTCGCCTAGAGGAACACAAAGTTCACACTTTGCTCACATGATTTCCATCGTCTTTTAAAAACATTTCCCAATTAGACTAAGAAACCTACCTCATACATTACAAGTAATTGGCACTTCCAACAGAGCTGGCCTTTCAATTTAGTGATAATTGTGCCATTTCCTGCTCAATAGCAATAGTTCTGACACCCCAGGCTAGCTCTAATCCATCCACGTACTCCTCTGTTTAAAGAAAACAATTTTCACTGGTTGTTTCCACCTCTCTCAGTATTTTCTGACTTCCCCTGTTTTACCAAAGCAAGGTTATTGCAGTGCTGATGGGCCCTCTCTGTAACACACAAGGTTTTCAGTCTCAGGAATACACATGGGACACGACCCCTCCCTGGTCTCAGTGGATGGATAAGCCACGTTATGAAACTCCTTTTCCTAAATAAGGATGCTTGGCTGAAGTCTACTCCACATTACACGCACCGAGCTAAGCTAGCTGAAAGTCTGACTCTATAAATGCAAGAAAGCACAAAAAGCTTTTTTCATCTAGTTGGAAAAGAGAATTTCACACCGACCAGCAGCAGCCTGCCCACAGCAGCGCTGTGCAAGCAGGGGTTCAGCGGGGCGAGCCCCAGGCTGAGCTCCCAGCACAGCCCCGTCCCCAACAGCAATACGTGCCGTGCAGGAGAGATGCAGAACGGCCCAGTTCATCTCTGGCAAACCTATTCGTGCCTCCGTGCCTTCGTAATGGAAGCAGCAGATTCCCCCCCAAAGTAATTTAGAAGGAAACTGATTAAACGAATGGGGTTAAAGGCCTGGCTTCGTGCACTACTCGTCTTTCTCTGTCACTAGAATTTGACTCAGCTTTCAATTTTCCTTGTTTCAACACCTTAAGACTTTCCAGAGAGGCACATTTTCATTTACTTTCCTTGAGAAGTCATCTGCATTCAGAATAATTAACTGCGCATCGTACATCCCAAGGAAAGTCTGTTATGAGTACAAATGTTTATGTTTATTAAAATTATATACTGCTTATCTAATAGAAGACAATAATCACGTCAGTAACATCCAAATCACTCGTGTCTGAAAACACTTTAACATCTGCTATTCAAATTACAAATGCGTACCAAGAGGGGCTGATTAATAGTTTAGTGGTATGCACAGAGGGAAGGAAATAGGGAGTAGAGCATGTACATTCAGACAGCCCCTGATTTTTGAGGGAGATGGAAATTCAGATGCAGGAGATGAATTAATGGCCACTTTCTGAACAGCAACAAAAATTAAATGCTGCAGGATCCAGTATTCTGGTGGGCCTGGAAACAAAACACGTTTCTAGTACCTAGAGTTCCTTAAAAATTACACAGGATTAGCTGTGACTTGAAATAAATCATTGTTATTCCAGATTGATTTTCTAATTACACAGTTGTCTCTATGATGTAGATTTGTATTATATCTAATTTTTTATTTGTTTTTAATTTAACAGCTACACTGCTATCAATGCCAGTGTAGGTTTACTCTTACATGCACTGATAGACATACACACACATATATCTGGGCAGATATTTCACAATTAAGGAGTTTTCCTGGAGCAAGGCAGTTATATCAGAAAGATGATGTAATATTGCATTTTGTCTCTACTGTATATTTAGCTTGAATGTTCAGGGTAATTTATACTTAAAAGAGTAAGACACTGATGATAGGCTGTGATAGCCTGCAACAGGTTTTGAGGTGGCCATGGCTTTCATGTGCATATGCCTGTTTCTTTTGCAGAGACTCACTAAAAACAAGCAGAAGGCTTTCAAAAAAGTCAGATTTGGTTCAGCAGAACTAGAAAGCAAACCTTTTCAAAACAGAAAAAAAATAAAATAAAAATCAGAACAGCAAGGCTAGCAGACCAAAACCCCAGGAGATGGTTTGTACACAGCTCTGTCCAGGGTGTCCTCATTGGAAGTTGCTCCCCAGCAGCTTGGTGGCTTTTCTGAGGGCAGCACCTCCAGGAAAGGGGGGACCTTCTTCTGCCTCCAGCTGGCCTCTTTTTGAAGAGATTTGATAAGCTTAAAACAGCCCGGGCAAACAGATGCTATGGGCTGCACAAGTTTCACAGCCTTGTGAGCAGTCTATAGGTACAGAGCAAGCTACAGAAAAGACACAGTGCTTGGATTTTCTGGTCAATCTCCTTAATTATATTTTATCGGCAGATGGTATGAACTGAGAGGATACAAAATGCTTGAAGTGAAACACAAATTAATAATATGTACCTAGTTGATACAACCCAACTGCCCCCTATAACTCAAATGTACAGACGTCAGAGAAGAGGCATAAACACCAAACAATTTCAATTTGTATGAATTTTAGTTAACGTTTTCTAAGGGCTTCCTGTATTATGTCTGTAGCCATGTTTCTCTCCTCCTCATACTCCCAAAGTTTTGCTTTGATTTTTGAAGTAAACAAACACTCAAATTGATGTCAAAACATGGCAAAAGAACTAGGATGTTTCACTGTTGTATGTTCCAAGTTGTCATCGTTTATGTGTTTGGCTGGGAAGCTACGATTCCCGAGTAATCAAACTGTTAGATTTTCAAACAGAAAACCAGATCATCTGCAAAATGATGGAGTGTCAAAATGTAACAATGAATGTCAGAAGAAGTTAAAGGAAAGAACACTTTCATGTGGTTCTCCTGAAAATTATTCTGGTAAAGCCTTATACACATCTCTTCCAATAGCAACAAAGAGGAAGAAAACTGTCAAGCCCAAGGTACGCTTCTATGCATGTGGAAGTTGTCAAGGGGTGAATCTGGGGCTACCTGTCAGTTGTTAGAGACAGAAAGGAGAAAAGTTGCTACTCTCTTTCCCCTTCCCATTTAAAAGGCTTTCCTTCTTGCGTACATATCACGAAGCAGATACTTGAGTACTTGCTGAGCCTGGCTCCCCACCAGCTTGCTTGCAGCAGCTTCCACGCCTCTGCTTGCTGTGAGCATGTGCTGCTGTCGATGCAGCGTCTCTGCCGCTCCTCTGAGGAGGAAGTCACGATTTGGTAATTAAGCTAGTATTACCTCTTGGGAACCTTCCTGGGAAATCCCTTTCAGCAGTGCAGTTAGGCATAACGACTTACAAAAGATCGCATAAAGTCTCTGTAGAGCCCCCTGGAGCCTCGTCTTCAATTCCAGTTATTATTTCAGTTATGTAATTTCATTTTCCAGGTGTATCAGACCCTTCTCTACATGCTTACAGCTTGCTTAGAAGTCCAGTGGAGACAAAGTAGCCTCCAAAATGACTTCAATGGTTTTTGGATTGCAGCCTCTGTGAAAGCATGCAGAAATAGCTAAGAGTTACCCTTCCCTCCAAACCCTCTTTCTATTTTAGTGCTTTGAGCTGGGGTGGGTAATTGATTGGCTCAATAGTTGTTCCCTATGAAAGTACTGTCCTCCAGAAAGTCCTAAGAGTGCGATTTTGAAAAGTTGGTAGCATCATTCTCATACAGACACCTTACCCATCTTCTGAAGTTGGTAAAAATTAATTGTTTACTTTATATCCATTTGTTCCTGCAATGTCCAACTGAAGAGGCATGACTAATAAAGTCATTAAAGGGCTCCAGGTAGAACCCCATGGTATGAAACCACTGACAAGCTGGATTGTTAGCTGTGCCTGAAATCTTGAAGAATTCATCTTCAAGAACAGCAAGTGGGATGGACGTAGCTCAAAAAAGCAGCGTAAGTGTTTGATAAGAGGTCTTCCCAAACCAAGGGAATAAAAGCAACTTGTTCAAACAACAACATCCATTAAAATGTAATGAAAGCTTTCAGGAAAATTTTAAACATCATCTGAATACCATTGGAATAACAGAGATTAGCAGGATTTGGAAAACCATGTGTACTCTCTCATGTGCTCCTGCTGCTTACGTGATGTGATTAGTCGATTTTCTGGACTGGAAGTTATTTTTTGAGTAATTTTTATTACTATTTTTATCTTATGTGTGCTGAATAACATTATAAAATGTTACTGTGCAGGCCACTTATCACTTCATAATAATGATTGGATTCAGCTCAGCTAAACAAATGATGGTGTACTATCTGACATCAAAATCAGAGTCTCATTCAATGAACTGTGAGAATGAAAAAACACCTGTTTTGAGCCAGAGCTTAATTTCACTCATTTCACATTGCCACTGCTTGGCATTCATTTGATTGTTTTAGAAGAGAGAACATTTAATTCTTTCCACAATACCCATCTTCATAATATCCCAGTGCCTCTCTATCTACAGTGGACTTATTTTCACAAGAAAGAAGAAATAGCAACATTATCCTCAATTCTGAGATGATGAATTGAACGCCTTCTGGAAATAAACCAACATATCTGAGTTTTAAGATAGCATCTCAACTGCGTGATCATCCTTTCTCTCAAAAAATAATTTGTAATGAAAGAGAAAGAGATAAGGTGCGAAGGAAAAACTATACCGCACAGCATGTTTCCTGTGGGGAATCAAAGTACTATTTCACCCTAATACAAATACACACTTTCTATCTAGGTTGAGAAAAGAATAAACCAGCATCTTGTCTTTGAAGCATAAGCTAACACAAAACAGATAGTTCAACATATTACGGACTTCCATGGATAATAACAGAAATATGGCATATTTTCTCCTGATTGATAAGATCCATATACATCTTGTCTCCTTGTTTTACAGCTGTATTTGAATAAAAAGGGGACACTGCTGCAGGCACACCATTGAAACTTGTAAAAACTTTTTTTGAGAAAGGAAGTAGTTGTCTGTTCTGTGGTGATAAATATTTCTGGGATAAAAGCATCCACATACAGATTTATTTGCTCTGGAGTTCATCTTCATGTAAATATACTTAACAGGCACATTTGCTTTATAGTAACTGTGAATGTGATCTCCTGTAATGCACTCTGAATGGGCATGTTTTATTCATCATATAAGCAGTCAGCTTGGTTTGAGTCTACCCAGGCTTCCGAGCATTTCTTGCTTATGTTGAGTGTGTCAGAAGTTTCCCATAGCTGTTAGCATGGTCACTGCATAACCATACTTATGAGGCTCTTATCGTGAGCTGCTAATGCATCCTGCAACACCTCTATTTTCCTGTAGGTGCAGCCAAGGAGGCTGCTGTAGTTGCCTAAGCCTCAGTGCTTAGATGCTGCTCTTCTTAACAGGCAGAGGTGTTTTGATGAAAGAACCTGCAGAATTTGGTTTTTGGATAACCAGGTCTAGTGGGAGGTGTCCCTGCCCATGGCAGGGAAGGTGGAACTGGATGATCTTTAAATGGGTCCCTTCCCACCCAAACCTACGATTCTGTGGTTCCACGGAAAGATTGAGCTTTTAGTCACAAATGACTGTATCTGAAAGAAGAAAAAATAAAATGAAATCTAACTAAAGAAAAAGACTTACCGCTACCATTTGATGGTAACTAAATTCTGTGTAATTGTATGATATACTTCCATTCGGGCAGATTATACTTAAACCCATTAGCACAGACTTGGGGTTACTTTAAACAACAGCAAAAATCCATTTCAGGCAGTGGAATTATACCAGGACTGTGTTTGCTCATTTTTCTCTGAATACTCTGTTTATATGACAGAGATTTTGTGAATCCTCCAGCAGCCAGTGGAGCTGAGAAAACATCACATAATTTAAGATATATAATAAATACGACTGAATTGGATTCAGTATTTGATCACGGTGCATACAGATTTGAGTTTTCCCTCTAGAAATATCCAGTTCTATCCAAACAGGTCCAGTTTCAGGAACACAAGTAAACCAGTGCTTCAGATAGTCCCTGCTGAATTGCTGTGATGCAAGGAAAGCTTTCCTGAATTGGCTACTTAGCAATTTTGCACCTACTTCTACAGGGAAAAACCTGTCTGACAGATAATCAGGCTGACATTTTCCCTAAAACATAGGTATTCTCTGTATTTTTCAGAAATTATGGTAATATGTTAGAGCTATAATTTCAGTACTGTGATTATACAGAAGCTAGGTGACAATGCACTTTTAAAAAAAAGCTTTTAAAGAGGAATTATGGGAATTAAAATTCCCGATTTTGTTAAAAATTACTAAGATGGAATGCAAAAAGCAGTATGTTCATCGTTACCCTGAGCATGTATCCCCAAAGCCCTGATTCACTCTGTGCTAACAAATCTTCTGCATTACCTGTCCCACACGGTTTTCCTTCAATTCTGTGGTTCTTTCAGGAGGGGAATGTAGGTTGAAATTAACAACAGAACAGTTGCTAATGGCAACGGTGAAAATCATATGCTCTATTTTGTTTCCATTAAGGTGTGGTTACATAATTTAGGGTGTCCTAATAAAGCAATAATTCATTTTTCCACAGTAGAAAGCTTAGCAGCATGTCTTAATGAGCCCTAGGTATGTGCTAAGGACTGGAACCCTCATTTGCTGCGGCTGAGCAGATTTTGTAGGGAAAGGGTCTCCCTTGTGAGCCACTTCTTGGTTGTGAGTTGATTTGTACTGCACATTTGTCTTCACTCGCGTAGAATACTCTGCTGTCTTTAGGACTACAAGAACATTTTGGGATCCTAAATTACCTTTGCCAAAAGCAAGGGAAGACCTTTCTACTACAGTTAGGAATGGCAACTTTTTAAAGTAGGGAATTAAACTAGGTTTGGAAGCTGCCCATAAGCACGGTAATTCCCACCCTGTGCTTAACAGGTTGATCTAATAAATAATCCATTTGTCCTCCTTCTGTCTTGTCTTTCCCACTTTGATCAATGCTTTAGATTAAACCACCCCTTAAAACTATATGTAAGTGCTATAAAGCTACTGTTATCTTAAACTCACACACGATCTGGAAATGGTGAACACACTGGAAAAGAAATGAGGGGAATAAAACACACCAAGGAGCAGTCCATCACACCGAGGCGTTCTACATACAATAAAGCAGATGTATGCAACTGAATGGCAGCCTGCAAGCAGTACAGCTGAAACTGCCTTCACGGGAGACACAGATAGAAGTGTTTTAAAGGATTACATTCACTCACCAGATTCACATTCAGGTAACTACAGCATTTTTTGCTCAGATTCCTTCAAATAGTTTCAAAGCAGGCATGGATGAAAGTATGGAGACAGGTTCTTGGGCATGCCAGGAATAAGTGAGTTTCACTTGCTTAAATATCAGCAGGAAACCTCAGGAGAAGACTGTGTCTGCTCTGAGAAACAGCCCAGAGAACAGGGACTGCGAACAATGCTGGTAAATACTGACAGCGAGACTCCAGCTATTACAATTATTCATCCTGTTGCTTCTCTCAGGCATTAGTCAAAAGTCATAGCTTGAATGTAAAAATGTAACAGAAATAATTATTCAGATAAGAGCAAGTGATTTTAAACAGGACCGGAAAGTTAGCCCTAGAGGTGAGCTTTCCTGACCCTTGCTAGCACTTTTCACAAACCAATCTCTCTTTTTTTTTTCTTTTCATTCAGAATGTGCAATATAAATATTTTAAATGTGTTTTAACTGCTGTCCAGCAGCTTACTTTCCCTCGATTAAGGATGCCATGTCTAAGACACTGTTTACCATTCCTTGCCCCTGCCACCACCTCAAAAAAAAAAAAAAAAAAAAAAAAAAAAAAAAAAAAGTAGCCTTTAATCATATTAAGGAATTAAGAAGCCTATTGTGAGTTATGTTTTCTATAACCTGTAAAAGAAGATTTCTTTTAGAGAAAGCAGCTTCACATCTCTCCCACCCCCCTGCCGCTCAGCCCCTGCTGTGCCAAACAGGTTTCTGCTCCCCTGGACCATTTCTCTTGCACTGGGTAGTCTCAAGGTGTATGCTTTGGCATTAACCTGCCTCAGAATTTAATGGCCAAAACACACTTCTTTCAGCTTTTGGACGAAGCCATCCAACCAGACTTACAGGAGCAGGATTGTAAGAGGAATGTTAGAGCTCTCCTGGTGGAGTGAAGGTGTTGCCGTTTTTCTGGCCAGGGGATGCCTTTCCCACCCCACTTCCTCGCACCTCACCTCCCTTTGAACAGCAGACAACAGCCTGCCCTCCGTGACCCACGTAGTCCTCCACAGACAGCGGCTCCAGCCGGATAACCCTGCTCCTTTCCGCATCCTTTAATTTTGCATCATTTTGCCTCTGCACCCCTTTAAGTTAGGACGGCTAGATCAAGATAGAGACAGACGGTGCTATTTTTCCTGAGGGCAGGATTATCTTTTAGGGGAGTGGATTGCTTTTGTTTTTCTCCGACAAATAATCCTCCTGTCCTTTGTCCCAGTACGGATTTTTATACATTCAGAGGGGCCTTGTTTCGGCAGAGAGTGGTGAGGCCCTGGCACAGGCTGCCCAGAGAAGCTGTGGGTGCCTCATCCCAGGAGGTGCTCAAGGCCAGGTTGGATGGGGCTCTGGGTCTCTGCCCACAACAGGGGTTTGGGACTGGGTGGGCATTAAGGTCCCTTCCAGCCCAAGCCAGTCTATGATTCTGAGTTATGTGGAGACAAATCCAGGAACTCGGAATAACCCAGGAAATTTTCCTTACCTTTTCTTAGAAACTTCAGGGGCTTGCACTAGGTAGCCTTGGCTCCCTGCTCTGCCTCTCTATCTCTAGCAGTTGGAGAGTTGGGCAATGCTACTATGTTTGTTAGCGGTGGGTTTTTCTTGTTGTTGTTGTATTTGTAAGCTATTAAGCCCTAACTGTTCCCTCAGAGCAGTGCAGGAGGTCAGATGAAGGTTACCTCCCCAGCTGGTGCCCATGCTACTAGATGCTTGGAGAGTATTCGTGTTGCTTCAGGTATCTTTGGATCGGTTCATATAGCTGTAGTTCACATGTGTCATTGCACAGAATTAATACTAGAAGAGGAATTATGTAAGACTTACAGCTTTTAAAGCAGGATGAGCTGCTATTAGAGTGACATCTGCAATTGGTGTCATAAGCATGCCAGGGAAGAGCTTGCCATTGCTTTCTAGCTGTTTTGCTTTCTAGTTGCTTACTCAGAACAGCAGACAGAACGGAGAGGCAAGAATTAAACCCTGTAGCCACAGTGCTGTGTGTCATCCTATAGCAATCAATCACAGATAACTGGGTAAAGTTGTCTGTGTAATAAGCCAGACGCGCAAAAATATGTCTGTCTTAATGAAAGCCTCTGAAGGACTCTGAAGTATCCCTAGGACATGAAATTGCTGAAGTGTTCATATACTTGCTTTATGATCAGAATAATTCAAAATTAAGTAATATAAACAGAAGTTTACCCTCTAAAAAAGACATTCACCATATTGCACTGTACTCACTCACCACAATAAGCATTCTAAAAATAAGAAGAGTTAGAGGCAATCGCTGCGGTTGAGGTCAGGATAAATGTATTTTCTTTTTAGCTGTAAAAGAGCCCTAACTGGCAAGGGCATACCTTGAAGCTCAGTACCTAAGTGTGCTGCTAACCACGTTTATCGCGACGTGTGTCCCTTGCTGCTTCCTATGGTTGTTTTGAAATGATACCTACACCAACCTATGCGTGGGATTATCTTGAAGTTAGATCTTGAAGTTAGGTTTAAATTTTCGCTGTTGCTAGTCATGTTACCATGAAATGACACAATGCATTATTATGCCATGAAACAAGTGTTTTGGATATTCAGTGACATGTTTAGAGCCAAAAAAGCATGCTTCGCATTATAGGAGTAAAACTCACATTACTGTTAAGATCACCTGATTTGGATTTCTTGATGCATCTAACAAACTCTTTTCTAGTACCTCTGCAACCCGAATTTAAAAGTATTAGAATTTTGCTCAACTTTTTAAAGTCAGGGATAATGTATACAGGTATTTGTTTTTCATCTTTCTTTTCTCTCCCTCAAGTCCCCTCTCCTCGCAGACATACTGGGGGACTGACACCGGAGCACTAACACAAACATTATTCTCCTTTACTTGTACAAAAGTAGCAGACCAGACTGCTCCCCACTCAAGTCCTAATTCCAGGTGTTACGCTATCTTACTAAAACTGCTTCCTAACCCTTAAAGGCATGGTTAATGCCATGTACCTCATTTTGAAGCCAATGCTTAGACTCTGTTCAGTGGAGTAACTTCAAAGATACGTTGTCCCTTGCCTCATCAGGATGAATGATTTCTGATGCAAAAGCACACAGCACACACAGTGTGGTTTCATCCTGTCCTCTCCTGGCACTGCAATTGCACACTGAAACAGACTGATGGAAGTGGTCACACACAACAGCACTGCCGAGTTGTTGCTCCAGACTAACTACAGGAAGACCGTAAAATATGTAATTACTGTGGCATTCTCTATAAAGTCTGATGAGCCGATTAATAGCACTGTGTATTTTCGTGGTACATTGCCTCATTATTGGTTAAAAATGCTTTTACTGATTATTAAGTTCTAGAGCTCTCCTGTAAGTCATTTGCACCATCATACAGACACAGAATCCAAGGCAAAGTCAACCACAGCGCTGCTGGAGTTATCTGTAAATCTCATGAAGTGATAGCTGTTATTCCACAAGCACAGGTAGGGACACCAAGCTTTTTCTACAAAACCGAATGACTTCACAACCCACCTTTTGAAAGCTCAGTGTAACTACATAGATATATACCACCATCTACATATCGGACCATCAATCTGAATTTGTGGTTAAGACATTAATTAACCCAGCAAGCATGATCAAGCTGTCTGTGAAATACATTGACGACATTAATATTATATTAACCAAGTAAAGATAAGGACAACCTCCAGCTCAAAACATACCTTTCACAAAACCAAGACCAATGCAAAACATATCTAAAAGGCGTGCTAAGAGCCAGGCCCTTAGTTGGCATTCACCTTGACCTGACAGACAAATGTGTCTTTCCACTCTGTACCTTGCTCGAATGGATTTCTAAATGAGGGCACTTACCTAAGGGAGATATATGAGAATTTTGAACACTTAATTTCCCCAATACTATCTAGAAAGGAAGCAGATTGCTTTATGTCATCCTATAATGGAATTATTTCATTATAATCTTTGCCTGGAAAAAAAAAAAATCACCCCTCAAAAGACATTCTCTCAAACTACCTTTTTGGCCTCATCCTTTTCTCCCCTGGTTTGAAAGCAAATGACCTTTTGCCACTCCGTCCAATCTTGACAATTGTCCAAACCAAGCTTTCTGTGCACCAACAGACTTTGTGCAGAGCTACCTGCTGTGCCAAAACCCCAACACAAGTCATAACATTTCACAGGAACTACACAGATGAAATGAAATAATAATAAGAAAAAAGGTATTATGCACTAGAAGGAAATCACACAGTCAAGAAACAGCGAAACCCAATGTCCCGTAAGATACATTCTGCTTATCAGGAAAAGCTACAATTACCTTCAGAGCCTGGGAACTCAGATCCAGTACTCTCTGCTCATGCACTGTTCCTGCTGTTTCACATTTCTTCCCACCCCCCACTCCACCAGCTAGCTCATTAACTAAACACGTTTAATGTTTGAACTTTAGAATTACCTTAAATTTTGAGCATTATCTCTTCCTGTAAACTTTTCTCCTGTCAAGCAAGCATGTGTGAAAGCTCTGAGAACAAAACCCAGTACTATCGAGCCAAAGTTCAATGCTTTTAACCAACCAGCTTCACAGTCTGCAAATCAATCTGATCATTTCGTAGATGAACACAAACCTCTTCTTCTCACACAGACTATTTCAAAGATCTGAAGAGATCCCAATCCTTACCAATTCTTCATTTTCTGAGTCAGAGCCGCTTTATGCAACAGACAGGAACATTTGCAAGTGCAGATCTAATTGTTCACAATTAACAGCAGTTTAGCTCTCAAATAACTGAACTACACAAAGATTAGTACTGTTTTTGAAGGAAGGCACCACTTACTGTAAGCATGGACAGGTGACTCTGAATTTAACACTATGTGACCAGACTGCTGAAGTAATTAAGAGTTTTTCTCGTTACACCTGTTATGCATACATTTCTTTGTGTGCTTCCAAGACACGGGCATTTCCAAACTGCTCCTGAGTACCTCTCCCTGGCTGATCAGGAGCACAATCCTAATTTTATCAGCATTTCTCAAGCCCTGGTCTCTGAATCACTACTTCCTTGCAGGAACTGACAAGAAGCCTTAAACATTCATAGTTTCTCTTTTCTTTCTTCTTTTCTTTCTTTCACGTCCACATTTCTACTGATTTCTTCTGCACTTTTCCACTACAATAAATCACCCAGCATTATTGGTCCCATGTGGCTGCATGCCTTTCATTTTTGCGCACTAAAATCCAACCATCTTATTGACTGCAGCTGCTTTTAAATACACTTTGGTGTCAGCGGTGATTTACTTTTTAATTACATTATTTTATTTTAGATGAGTGGTCCTATTGTTTTCTTAATGGCTCCTTTAAAGGCAGTACTCAAAGAAATGAAACCTCAGCATCCGAGCAAGGAAAATGCATTAATTCACAATTCCTTACCAGAAGAATCTCCTACAATAACATCCTGATGAAAATATCGCTACACTTCCCAAATCCTTCACATTCTAGCACGATGATTAAGGGTGTCGTTTAGTTGAAGTATGTTCTAGCTCAGCATTCTTGGGAGATTCCTGCTAAAAAGACCAGCAGGGGCAGTGCAAAGATAAGGTTATTTCTGTCTCTCTTCCAAAAGCCCGAGAGACTGTTTTACAGGTTTTCTGCAGCGACAAATTCTGAATCCAATGCTCATCAAAATTAAAGAGATTTGCTCTTAGTAGAAGGTCCATTTTTCACTTCTGAAGTGTGTATGTAATTTCTCATCCGCAGTAACACATGTATGCTGTATCTGGGGCAATACTGAGCATATAGGTAAGCTAGTTAGTATTTCTCTGGGGAGAAATTACATTCAGTAAAAACAAAAACATCACGATCTTTTGCAGAAATGTATTCTTTGGAATGGAAATGCGAAGCAAGAAAACATTTATGACTCTGGAAGGTACAACAAGTTTATCCATGTTCTGCTAAGCTGATTTTAACCAACATTTCCTAATAAAAATGTCCTGGGAATGCAGGGTATGTTGTTTCTCTGACACATGCACAAAGCATCCGATACTAAAAATATGTATTTAATCTTCTAAAACATTTGATGTATTGTCATTACACTGAAACACTACAACTACAAATGATAAACATTTCCACTGGTTTCAGATCAAGAAATTGCTCTTCATGTCTGTCCAGTATTTATCTGGCTAAGTGAAGCACAGGAAATTCTAAATTATTGTAACTTTTTTTTAGTATAGGATATATACGGTATTGAAAAATAGCCAAAATAATAACTGTGGCTCAGAATTCCTTCTGATTTGGTGTTTGCCAAAAAACCAGCAGTGCTTTGCAGTGCAAGCCTAACCTCATAGTGAGGTGCAATTTTTGTTCTGTTTTTTTCTAGTTACCTTTACCTTTCTAAAGGGTATTTTCTGTTCCTTGCAGCAATCATCCTCACAAGAACAGAAAGGAGGGTGCAAAAGGAAGGTAGGCTAATGAGGAAATAGAAACAAGTTGTTGTCATGGGGGCCTTAACACTACTCTGAGTCTGGGGCTTGTTTATCCAATAGTAGAAATGTGTTTGTCTGCTGAAAAATACGTAATACTTGGCCGAGATCATTCTCCAGGAGCAGGTTGCAACCCTTGCCCTCCTGCACCTCTGAGCTTTGAAGGAGTAGGTCCAAGAAGAAACTGAAGCAGTAAACCCTGCGAGACCACCCCAAGAGAAGCATTACCAAAAAGTGCCTCTCTTCACCCGTTAACCAGACGTAACAGTCATCTCTTCCCTCTCCTGAAGATACTCAAACCGTAGGTGCCCTCCTGCTCTCCCTGAAGGCCCACTGAGAACAGCCACCATCTGGTTTTAAAGGCTTTCTGAGTCTTTCAAAGGGCACACTTCCATTCTTCAACTGTAGAGTGAAAGTAGAAAAAAGATAAATGCTAAACATGCAGTCAATTCAATTTTGGAACTAAACTCTTCCATTCGGATACAAATATTTATCTACCGAAAGCTTTACAAGCATTTCTGAGGATAGAATGTAACATTTGTTATTAAAAGCAAGAGGTTCACCATTTGTTCCTGCTGTGGTCTTTTGTTGGTATTAGAGCAGGGAGCTCCTACAGTATTCATTAGTTCTGTATGTTTTGTTTTTTCATCTGTTTGCTTACCTAGGCAAAGAAGAGAAGATTTATTTAGAAGCTCCATCATTCTGCAGCCCACCAAAGGCTTTGTGAATGCACAGTACCAATACTTCAGAATCTATACCCTCTACATACGGCTTCTTGCCATTCTCTTTACCACAACATTGGCTTTGATGTGTCAAAAAAAAATCTCTAGGGTAAAGAAATGACTTATGAATGAATTACCTGAAGCAAATCATCAAGAAAATAAATTTAAATGTCACAATTTGACATTCTATTTCATTAATATACTGGGGGAAAATAAAAAAAAAAAAAAAAAAAAAAAAAAAAGATTTGTCAAGTTTTCGTGTTCACGTGCAACACTTTTTATGCCATAACACGCATTGAAGTTGAAAAAAAAAGCCTTGTGGGGATATCAGGGAACACAGAATTCCAGAAAACCACCTGGCTAGAAGCATGAAATGTAGTTTTATTTGCAATCGTGATGGTTAAGAGAAATCTTACAGATTCTTGCACTGTAAGGATATTACAGGTCTTTCTGGATATTCTAAGCAGCTTCTAAAACTGCTTTGCCTTGATTCACTTGGAGAAAAATAGAAGATGGAAAAAAAATTCAAAGTGTTAAGGTTACGACTAACACCTTCTCACACATCTTTAAATGGGAGCCAGCTTGTGGATCTGTTTATCTCAAGGAGAAACATATTCCTAAGGGTTTCCATGAGTCTGAAAGGGCTGTGCTGGCGAAGATCTGAGAAAAAGACCTAACAATCTGCTGCCTTGCAACTGCAGATCCAGTTGAAGTGGAGCTGCTGTCAGCTTCTGCCAAAGATGGAGAAGCCCACTGCTTTATCTGCAACTTCGAGGTCTTGCAGAAGACATTGAAATTCCCAGAAGAGACATCTGATACAAATTACTTGGAACAGTCTGTTATATCCATTCGGAAACGTATGTTTGTTTGTATTTTAACATAAGGCCCTTTGAATGAAAGAGTGAGGGTGAGGGGGTCTCTTGAGAAGCAAGGGGACTATCTTGTTTGGAGAACCCCCAGTATTTTGTCTGTTTTTCCAAAAGCTTGGGCTTTTGTTCCAGGCTATGAAATTGAAATACTTTACAAGGAAATTGGTCCTGGAAAATCTAGGTCTTAAATCACCACAGGCTGTTGTTATTATTGAGGTGTTATTGAAGAAAGTCCAAGACTGTTACTAGCTTGCGCTGCCGGAAGATGGGATTTTCCAGCTTAGGAGCAGGAGCTAGCTTTCTTTAAATTGCTCAAGCAAAAATAATCATTTGCTTATTCATTTCTGAAGCATAATTTCTTCCGGAATACATTATAATTTAAGGACTTATTATTAAACAAAATTCCCCTACCACGTTCATTATACTGATTTCCATCTATACCAGCAGGCAGCTGATGTCTGGGTGTCTACAGAACGATCTCTTCTCAACACTCTCCACTAATCAACATGAATCTGGTTAACACTTTTTCCTGTCTTATCTTCTTATCCATGCATTTCTTCTTCAAAATCTGCCTGGAGGGTGATCCTTACTTTATCTCATGGCAGTAAAGGACTCGTTCTCATTGATGTATATAGTATTTGAGAGAACTAATATTTAGCAAGAGCTCATATATCAAACGCTTGACAGTTTGGGGCTGTTTTGTAAGTGAGGATCCCAGCACAATAAAGAGTCATTAACTGCTAAGAATTATTCACTTATTCATTATATACACATATCCACAGGCAAAGTTCTCGTCATAAAGTTCACGTTCTCTGATGAAAGGAGAAATGATTCTTGAATTACAGTTAATCTTGTGCAGACTAATGTAAAATATAGTACTTTTAACATACTGCCTTTAAAAAGAGTAATCTGACCAACAGCCTGGGAAATTAATTTACGAGCACCAAATCACTATTTATTGACATAATATAGTGCTAGTCATTAATAGTATTTAAAAGTTAGCGTTACAGTTATAATTCTGTTATTTTATATGAAATATAATAGCAGCCTTTCAATATAATATTTCATCCTGCAATTGAAGTGCTGTAATTTCTTATAGGCATTCAGCCAATAATACAATATAGCTTAAATACGTAATTCTGTATCACAACACTTATAATGTAAATCAGTGCTTTTCTTATCTTGTTTGTAGAAACTGGCTTCTAAAACCCTCTGATTAGAGATAAATGGTGCTATTTTACACAATAATGAATGGAAAATTACTAGTCTCTTTTCCCCTGTACCTCACATAAGTGTAGAATATGTGTTCATTAAAGTATTTGCCACTCTTATTTAACTTAATAAGCTTTTGTTAGAGACTGAAACTTCAATAAGTGATTGCTTCTTTCACCCAGGGAACAAGGAAAACAAAGATTTATTGCAAAGTTATCAAAAATACCCCCTTAAATAAACCTTGAACGAGTTCTTTAAAATAAAAAGGGTAAATTATATTTGGTGTTCTGATTAAAAAATATATATAAAAGAAATAAAAATAATTATTAAATTAATATTCAGTGAGCATCAATGCAATTTGCTACTATAAAGATGAAGTTTGTGTACATACACTTAAAATCTGCAAGACCTAATCTAGTTTCCAACATATCCTAAGTCCACAGCTAATCTGTGCATGAAATAGAAGAGGGAAGACATATTTGAACTAGGCACAAGGCTGATAACTGATGCTTAAAAATAGAATCTTATCTCCTTCGTTAACGCTTTTCTGGGATGAAGGTC
Organism: Aythya marila; assembly: GCF_965140915.1. NCBI lineage: Eukaryota > Metazoa > Chordata > Aves > Anseriformes > Anatidae > Aythya > Aythya marila. The sequence continues at coordinate 58,919,806 of NC_139046.1, read as the reverse complement.
TGGGACTGGGGAATGTCTGCTTCAGGGGGAAAGTGGCACCAGTGATCCAGCTCACTGGTAGTCCTGCCCTATCTGTGGCTATGCCAGCATGATGCCCAGGCTCAGGCACTTTACAAGTGCTCCCAGTGAAGGCCAGTATTACTGACTGAGCTGAGAGAAGATTAAAAAAAAAAAAAAAAAAAAAAAAAAGATTAAAATCAGCATTCCAGCACTCCACAGCAGAGTGAGAACAGAAGTTTACAGGGCACAGATTTCTCTCTATTGCTGATCAAAGAAAACCGAAACACAGAATTCCAGGGGAAGTGGATTCGACCTGGGAGGCTTGTATAAGAAGTGACCTGTAGTGGTTATCAAAACTGACAGTTAGCTGAAATTAACCCTTCTAAATCTCAGTACCTTGATCTGTGGAGCCTCACTGCAAGCAGTGGTATCAGCAGCCCTTTCAGCTTTGAACATGTGCTATGATGCAGAATAAAATGTGACTTCTTGCTTTTTGTTTTAGATACTTTCATTGACATTAAAAATGTCATGCCTGCTACCTTGTCTCAGCTAATTAACATCACAAAACAAGATGAAAGCACACCAATGTTGATTCACTAACAAGATGGTATTTGGTATGTCTGCAGTGCCCTCTTGTATGCCTGTTGCAAGAACAACCAAGCCTTTTTTTAATGAATACTTTCACACCATAAGCACTAAAATCACCTATAGTGATCCAGTAATTAGCATTAATGAATTGTCACACAAACAGTATGGGGTATGGGAGAAACAGTCATGCAACTTCATCTTCCTGGTTCAGCATTACTTTTTTTCTTGGTTCACACGCAGTTTTTACTGTCTTGCTATCCCCTCATATTTTTTAACATCCTGTTGCCTTGAATTGATAGCTGCCTAGGGCACGGAATATCTCTGTCTTACATGCCTATAAAATACAACACATCTATGCCTGGAGGCACTAATCAGGTCTTTAAGGCACTGCTGCAGCACCAGAAATCAATAATACTTGGTATGGCAGAAATGAATGAAGGTTGCTGTAAGTGAAACCATCCAGGAATTAATAGTTTTGTCGGTATGGTAACAGATATCGTTCCCAATTCCCTTCCCTTGTCCTTCCTGATTGCCCAAAGGGTTTACAGGAAGAGACAGGTGATGGTTTCTCTCTGTGGGATAAGTTTGTTTGTGCAGATCTCTGTTGCTGTAACGAGGCTAGTTAAAAGCTAGTTTGGGTCTCTCTGCGCTACACTGCTACCACTGAACCGTGGAGCAGACATACACGAGTAAGTTTCATTTCACAGAAGTCATTTTTGTAGATACTTAGTCCTTCTTGATCTGGTTAAATTCTTCCTGTTCTTTCGGAGTCATCTGAGGTCACTGCATGCCGACCACAGCGTGCCCAAAGCCGCTGTCTCCGCTTGCGTTGTCCCCACACTCATTCCTTTCCGTGACCAGTCAGCGGTACGATATGTGGCTGGAAGGGCCTTCAGTCTTTCTAATCCATCAAAACAGCTATTGTGCTGCTAAATACCAGAAATTATGACTGGCAGAAAGGATGAGGCATTTGCACAATAAACACAAGATTTTGCCATTTCATCTAAAGCCACTGGAAGCAACAAGTTATTCTCCCAGGAGAACAGTCATGGAGAGAAGCAGAAGGAGAAAGACAGAGGAGGGGAAGGAAGAGATGGTGTTTTGATTAAGGCAATATATTAAAGCACAATGTTAACGCTATATATTATATGTTATCTTTTTGTTAAGGGCAGCTGTTATATCTTCTTACATGCTATTTGTTGCAGAGCAGGAAGCCTGTTCTGAAATATGTAAGACACTACATAAATCAAGGGCCATTATCAGTACGGCTAGATGACAATTTCTCACTGAAACGAAAATAATGATTTGCTGAGGTAGAAAGAGACTGGAGAAACACATTTGTTTAATGTATTTCCTCAAAGTTTCAGCAGCTTTCTGCTGGAAATACGCTTGGTTTCCCATCTAGCAAGCTGCTCAGGAGCCTGGGACCTCATTTAATTTGCTCGTGACTGGATACTTAAAGGTCTCACAAATCCGGGAGTATCCTGAATGCATTCCTAAAGGGGGCTCAGCTTTTCACTCAAGCCATGACTTTTAGGTTTTTCTGGCTCCCTGCCGTGGGGTTGCGATGAGGCTGATCCTCGCTGCTGCAGCCCTGGGTTTCCAGGCTGCCTGCTGCGTGCGCTGCTCGCTGGCCGCGGCAGCCGGCCAGACAATCCGGCTGGGGAGTCGCAGGCTTCTTGCTGGGCTGGGAGCCATGCCTGAATTTAAGGATCTGCCATTACCCTGGCCAGCTTTCTGAGAGATGAAGACAGCCAGTACTGCCCCACTTTTACAAACAAATATACAAGCAAAAACCCCAACACGAGACAGCCAAGAAGAAGAAGAAGAAGAAAAAAAAAAAAAAAAAAGTACTCCAGTTCACTGGAAAAGCAAATAATGTGCTGCTGAAAAACTCCGAAGAGCTCATGTGGCCATCTTACCCTACGTGTTTATTTTAGGCCACTCTGAGTTCGGTCACCCAGAGATGTCAGAGGGAGTCCGACTTGTTTGACTGGATGGATTGAAGCACTTGAGATGCTAAAAGAGCATCTTAAAAGCTTCACGCTTTTTACAAAAATACATACGAGTACTTAGGAATGTCCCTCTTAAAAACACCACTGTATATTTATATTTCCATAGCCTATTACTGTTGATTAGGAGATTAAAATGCAGAAAGAGCTTTTATCAAGAAGACAAAGTAGTTCTGTTGCATCCTTAAGCAAATTAGCATCCTAAACTGGATTTCTAAGTACATTTTAAGGAGTAACAGCCATTATTAACCCACTAGATACTTGGGTTTTAAATGGAGAAAAACTCAGGCAATGTTGTAATTTAAACAGGACACAAAAGAGATGCGGGTGTCAGGATTATTATCAACACCATGTATGGCTGGAAAGTAAGTGCCAGCTCTGCCTCCTTGCACATCTAAATCCCTCCATGTGGAGAGACGCTAGCAGAAGAAAGGACAAGAACAGGAGTTTTGCCAGAAGGGTTGTTGCAAGGTCACAGCATGAACCACAGAACCATTCAATGGTTTACGTCTGAAGGGACCTTTCAAGATCATCGAGTCCAATCCTTTCTAGGCATGTCCATGAGGAGAGGCTGAGGACACTCGTGTTGTCCAGTCTGGAGAAGAGGAGGCCGAGAGGCAACCTCGTTGCTCTCTGCAACTTCCTGAGGAGGAGAAATGGAGAAGGAGGTGCTGGTCTTTTCCCCTGGTTACCAACGACAGGAGAAATGGGAACGGCACAAGGCTGCGACAGGGGAGCTTGAATGCTGAACAGAAGATGAGTTGTGTTCAGAGATTCTAACAATGAGAGAATGCTTATAGATGTGTTTGATTGAGTCTTCAAATATTTAATTCCCTTATTTGACACAAAATCATTCTGTTCTCTGAAGAAAGAGAAAAACCTCAGCTTTCATCTCTATCAGCCTGAGCAAAAAATTGAACTCTTCTATTTGATATTGCCTTACTTTGACCTTTTGTTAATCCACTGGCTACTTCAAATTCCATCTTTCACACCTGGTCATACATGAAGTAATGTAACTCCATTCATTTTTGCCTCCTCGCTGCTTTGCACTGTGACTTATTAGATTGTACAGGGGTGATGAAAATGAGCATTGATTATTGCTGTATACTTTGCTTATGAGCATGCTTTCACTGCTAAGCTCACTCTATCTATCATCTGTGCATATCCTAATATATAATGTTGCAAGCAGATCCAGTGAAGATGTGCATGTAAATGGGTAGATGTGAATGCTGTTCATATTTGGAGATACTCACAAATGAGATGCACGTGCTTGAACCAGACTGTCAATTAAAATATCTTGGATGCTTTTCCCTTGGCAAAAAAGCTATACTCAGTAGCATATTTACAAACAGATTTACATTGTTTTTAATATTCCGTTTTTCCCAGATGATACGGCAAACATTAAAATACATCAGTGATGAGCCACACGTATAAACAAAATATCCCACACCCCATACCCCCCCCCAAAAAAAAAAAAAAAAGAAAAAGAAACATAACAAAAACAGTAGAGTGGAAAAAAATAAACCAGCAACCATATACTGAATCAGAGTACGCTGGATTCATTGGTAGCTACTGTGACATTGCATAAATCATCTGATTATAACTCAGTGGATGGGCATTTGGGCCACCAGCCTGAGCCCTGGCAGATCTGAGGGTGCCACAGAGCAAATACCCCTCAAAGCCCCCTTACCCACATTTATTTCCATTATTGTCTTGAATGTACTTTCTCTGCACAATCAGAACGATCCCTAAAATACCCACTCCCTCCAGCAGAGTAGGAAGGACCTGAGGTTAATTTAAATGTTATTCTACCTATATGAGATTGTTCTTGTTTTTTTTTTTATGATTATTTTAGTAACATCTTCATTTCTGGGCAATTTTTCTGCCAGTGACACCAAAATTCAGCTATTGCTAGTTTTAAATGCATTACCCACTTCCTCATAATAAAACACCCATATTGATTGTTACAGCACCTATTATACTGTTATGTTATAACAGATTGTTATATCACAGTCCCTTCATGTTTATTACAGAACTAATGATACACCATGATGAAGTAAGGTTCCTTTTCAACAACAGCACCAAAAGAAGATGCTGTGCACTCACAGGTACCTGCACAGGGGTGAAATACACTTACAGAAAATAGTTTTGAAAATGTATAAATACAAGCAACAGCAAAACTTTAGGTAGTCCTTGCAAGAAAGCTGACCAATGTGAGATGATTTTCCTTTTTTCTGTTCAGTAGATGGCACCATGTTATGTGTTAATCTGTGGCAACTGTTACATAAAGCCCCACATGGCTGTTTCCATTCTAGTGTTGCCAGAACTTTTTAAGCAACTTCAAGAAGTGAACAAGTTTGACAGTTTTTGCCTGCAGTTATTCCTTATCTCTCAAGTTTTTCAGTAACAAAAATTTCCATTAATTCACCTCAGAAACACTGAATAGATATTGTAGTTGGGCTTTAGGGATTTTGACCTTTTTTTTTCTTTTTTGGATTGCGTACTGACATATGGAGTATGTTCTACCTATAACAACAAAATGAGCACAATATTTTATATTTTCAAGAAGCAGATGGATCAAAGCTTACTTTTATCTCATACAGTGGTATACCAGAAATACAGAGAATTCTATTTAATTCTTTTTTATTATTATTTTTCCCCCCTGTGTGAGTGGTCAATCACTCAAAGCACAGCTTGCACAGAGAACTTGTAGAGTCTCTCTCTTTGGAGGCTCTCAAAAGCTGACTGAATAAATACATTCCTGAGCAGCCCACTTTGGTTGCCCCTGCTTTGAGCAGGAGGTTGGACTAGCTGATCTCCAGAAGACCCCTCCAGCCTCAACAATTCTGTAATTCTCCCATGACCCTCTCTGTGCTTGTCCTTCATATCCTGTACATGACTTGTTTCTGTATACTGGCACAGGAAGAAAGAATGAAAAACATCTCTTAGAAGTCCACCAAATCTCATCGTAATTGTATTCAGAAGTTGAATAGCTGGCCTCCTACTTGTCAGTAAACTTGTTCTGATGAAAACCAGAGGACACTCAAAGGCTTTAAATTCACACTTCAGCAACACAATTAATTTTCTTGTCAAAGATGGAAAAAATGCTATCAACTCGGCTGAAAAGAGGTTATAGACAGTTATCTTATGCTCATAATTGCATATTTCATTTACAGTTATTGTCACACATTAACTAGAATATGTTTCTGTTAGCCTTTTGCACTTCTTTAGGATTCCATTTGGTACGTAAAACATTTTGTTCAAAAAATCCATTGCCATTCTATTGAAGGTAATATTTTGCTTCATGTATGATTGAAAGTAGTACTTCTGATGTTTCTCAACTCCGCTATTTCTGAATTATTTTTTCCCACGATACATGGATATGTGGAATGAATGCAAACCACAAGTAGCCTGACTATTATTACTTACAGTATGGTTATAATAAGATTTCTTCATACTTCTTGACAGTACAAAGAGATCTTCACTTAGTCTCAGTAATGATGCTTCAAGGAACTTGCACATAACAGTCTGTTTTAACTTGCATTATGTGTTGACAATATTTTCAGCATATTGAAGATTTGTGAATGAACTTTGCCCCCCCTGTCTCTTCAAACTCCCCAAATAAAACAACTGGCTGGAAAAATAAGTCAAGTGTAACTCTCTTGTTTTTTAGCCTTAACCAGAATTAACTGTTCTTCCAGTTACACATACAAGTTTGCACAGGAGAACATAGGAACGTTTAACATGGAAAACTTCAAACCCACAATGGTTCTTAGCGGACTTAATTCCAGAAGATCCAAGAATGACTAATGTCAGTTGGCTCTTACCTGTTTTTATTTGCACGGAGAAAACTAAGAGATTAAATATTTCTAGCCAACTAAAGTAAATTTTATTGCAATTTGTCCCTTTGTGGCTCTATGAATGCGATATGAACTGCGGGTACTCCAGGACAAGTGTGTTAATGCTGTTTCAATTCATCTACATTTATCAACAAAAGATACAGACTTTGTTTTATAATCATAGTTTTTGAGCTGTCATGTTATTTTATAGTAGTTACTTAAGAGTTTTTATTCCAATTTAATATATATTAAGTGCTTGTATGAAAATTATAAGCAGAATATTAATTATGCTTAATAAATCACACCTCTAATGAGACAGAAAAATCATCAAAATGAAACTAGAACTGAACTGACTTGAGACAAGGTCAATAAAATATTTGGTTATTTTTCATTTTATTTCAGTAAAATTTCTCTTATTGCTCCACATAAAACCGTGCTTGAACTATAAAATGTATACATCTCAGAAAAGCCTTATCTTTCCATATCAAGAGCTATAAAGTAAATTGTGTACTGATACAGAGTAACATGAAAATGTACGACCAAACTGGCACAAAACTGCAGTATCAGGGAAAAAAATAAATGTGTGTATATATATATATATATATGTATATATATATATATATATATATAAGAAATTTGCAGTCAGTTTTTACGTATCCAGATGCAGTTTTTGTATGCAAACAGCTGTTAACGGAAAGAGTGGAGACAGTCAAGACATCTGATTAAAGCCTAGCTCAGACTGAAAATCTGTAAATCTCCAGATAATGTTCCGTTATCTAAATTTGACTTGGGCCCATAAAAAAATGAAAGTATTGTATCCATCCTTCAGAGAACGCCCTATGAAAACCCACTGACAATACCAAGGCGCTAAGTAGAGCCATGGTCTAGTTGCCCCCCAGTGACAGGAAATCCTAAAATAGAATCTAGCCATTTGGCTTGAGTGTACCGCCTCAAATATGTTACCACAGGTAGTGGATTTCTTCTGAGAAACGTTAAATATCCTGTTAAGATTCCTATTAGTTTTCTCTCATGTTCTTTTATCACTGCTGCTAGAAAGTAGATAATTCAAAAAAAGTCAGCAAATGCGAAGCCACATCCAGCTATTTCGCTAGAATGATACCAATAAGTGTCCTAAATATGAACATATCATTTGTATTCATTATTCCTTGTGCCAGATGGGAGTTTTTAAGTTACTGCTCAACATAATGATTATAGAGTACCAATTGTTAATGAACATTTTTCTCCAAAATGGATCTTTTTTTTTTTTTTTTTCCAAAATGCATTTCCTGAAAGGGCTTTGCAATGTTGCCTTAGATAAGATAACTCTATTCTTTCCCTACAGAATACCTGAGAACTCTACTGAAGACATTTAGTTGGCAAAGGAAAATGAAAGTTTTTGCAGCCAACCACTCCTGCTAAGATTAGCTGTTGTAAATTCTGTCCGCAGTTTAAAAACATCCTCTAGAAAAGATTAATGTTGACAAATATACCTCTGACGTAAATAAAAGCAATTCTGTTGACTTGAAAGAAGCTATGAAAGCTCAGAAGTTATTTTATTTTTCTGTGTGTGTGTTGGCTTCTTTGTTTTGTACTACTATTTTATGTTCAGTCTTTACCTACTCCTTAACAATGAAGTGTTGATGCAAGTGAACAACAACAAAAAAGCAATGGTGCTATCAATTTACCTGCAGAGAAAATAAATTTCTCACAAATGTTCTGTCAGTAGGTGTCAATGAGACACAAATAAGGAGATAAAAAAGATCTTTTTTCTGATAAGCTTTTCTTTTGGTAGTAAACTCCATGTCCATTGTAGACTGACATTGGCAAGCACTGAGTTTTTCTAAGCTATCAAGTCAGAGAACAGGAACCAGTGGCATCATTTTTCTAATACCCAGTACACCATCACCCTGGACGTGTGAGCACCATTCCGAGTGAAGGAATAATTCATTCCCAATAATTCCCAAGGTCATACTGGCAGCCCCAGGAAGTAGAACAGAAAAGACAATGAGGTTTTGTGTTATGCACATTTGACTATTTAAAAATGAGTTGACATTAACAGCTCATTTTAGCCCAACTCATGAATATTTACAATTTTTATAGTTTCCTGTTTGGCTTACAATGAGTTGGAACTCCTGAGCTCTGAGGACATGACTAACTTCAATGAGTTTATATAATCTCTAATATAGTAACAACAGTAATTCGTAATACAATTATGAATATTTATAGTAATAGGTCGAAACTTGAAAACAAGATAACATGATCTATACAGAACCTTGATCTTGGTCCTTGACAATCCCTTTATTTTCTTGGTACTGTTTACTTCTTTCAACAAATGCAAGTTCACACCATTTTGCGCTTTATATTGATGCCACACCAGGTATTGGTAAATGCGTAAATCAGTAACATTCAACACCCAACATCCCCAGCTTTGCACTGGGCTTGCTGGTTGCAGTCTGAAGAGACTGAAAAACTCCAGAAATACTACATTCCTGGGGCAGGCCAGCGTGTCATGGTTGTGGTGGAGGCTACTAATGGACAGGCTAACCCTACACTTTATGTTTAGAAGTACCCAGCAGATGCAGGTCCCATTCACGCCAAGGACAAGTATATTTATTAAAAAAAATCATGAGGCGAAAGATTAATCAAATGTTGCAATTATCTCTCTCCTGTTTTATCAGAATGTGCCTTTACGCCTTAATGACTTAACAGCAGACAGCACAGGTGGCCATGGGGCAGAGGGGGAAAAGGGTGACTGTGGTCATTACTCCAGAGAAATCAGAGTTGTGAGGGAATTTAACAAGTGCTTTGGAAAAAAAAAAAAAAAAAAAAAAAAAAAAAAAGAAATAGATAATCTAGAAAGCCAGTGGGGCAAAAGGGATAAAAAGCCTCATTCCAACCGAATTGGCATAAAGTCAAGGCCTGTCAGAGCAATAACTGCAGTAAAACTGAAATTGTCAGGCACTGTTAGTCACTGTGTTCGTACACTAGTGCTACTGGAAGCATTTAAAGGAGGTGCCAACCACTGCTATTTAAAAACACAACCCCTGCTCTACCCACCACCAACCCACTCCAACCACCAAATGACTGAAAAAATGTACAACAATTACACCACTCTGCACGTTTGTCCTGTGGCTGTCAGGCAGGGTCAGGAAGGAGACTGCTCAGGTTCTCTTTTGTGAAAGAGATGCAGAACAAAGCTTCTCTGGCATGATTAGATACACGTTGGAGGTGAGGAAATGGACAGAAACCATTATTTAAAGGTTACACGTGAATACATCCATTATTTTGTAGGTAGATATCTAAAATAATTTTAGATCATTCCTATTTTCTAGCTTTTCTTATACCAGATAATTTCTAAGGTATAGTATTCTTCACAAATATTCCATGACCTCACCAATGAAGAAACTTCTCAAACATGTATGGGAAAATAAAAAAGCTTTGAGATGTCACTCATGCCTGGCGCTACCACTTATTGAGGATGACATACAATAACCTCTGGGTATCGGTATTTTTCCAATTGCAAGATAATAAGGGAATTCATTAAAACAAACAAACAAACAAACAAACAAACAAAAACTTATATGATATACTTTATACTGTAATGCCAAGTACCTTAGAAAGTTGTAAATAATAGGTAATGTCTTTGATCACGCTAACATTAAAATTAATAAACAAAAATGATGTATTCTCAAATATTCCACCATGAAAGAACATAGAAGAAAGTCTACTCAGATAGCATGCTCTGTTCTGCCAATCTCCTCCTTTTCCCAGAGGTTTCAAAACATAACACAAAATCATCAACTATGGAGCAACATTTAGAGAGTGCCACAACACATGTCCTCAGCACAGACATATACCACTAACAGTGATTTGGAAAAAAATATAGGGACACGTGCTAAAAAAATAAAAATAAAAATCGTATGATGCAAACTCTGGCAATATGTTGCAGAAAGTTAAGAATAGATTAACTGCACTGCACAAATCACTTGATAAGCTAGATTCAGTGTACAGGTTATACACACGACGCATACAAAAGATATAATAAAAGGAACGGGATCAGAAAACCAATTTTGGGAATGACTTTTGGCTAAAAAAATTTTGGCTAATCAAGTAAGGTAAGCCATGAAGATGAACCTGTATAATCAGGTAAAAAACAAGTAGGAGAAGAGACGTCACAGGATTTGTCACTACATTATGTAGCCAAATACTATTCTTGGCTTCAACACACAAAGAAACAAAACAAACAAAGAGAAGGAAGGAGAGAGAGAGAGACAAGGGGAGGAAGAGGAAGAAAAGGTTTATAAAAAACGTAAGAATATCTGGAAATGGAAAACTAGCCTTTACAGAGGAGGCTTAGGCCATTTGATGTATTAAACCTCTTTACAAAAAGGTTAAGGAAAGATCTGATTCCTGTCTTGTACTCCTTACTGTGAAAATACTTGAGATAGCTATTTCTCAAATCTGGTACGCAAAGGAATATCAAGACAGCTCAAGCTAGAAAATCCAGGTAATATGCTTGCCACTCTGAAACAGTACCTCCATCCTTTAGAAATAAATTGGAATTGTAACTTTCTCACTTGTACGCCTTTGAAATTAGGAGTAGGGTTATGAATCAACCAAAGAACTTCTTGGTTAAGTTATGACAAAAACTAAGAGGACATTTCAGGGAATGCCGGAAACATTGATGAAGTTAAGTCATCAATTTTTTAATTAGGCATTGATACATGATGGTGCATGAATTATTACAACATTCATCTTACTTGGGACCAGCTAGCTACAAATTAAAAGCAGGAGAGAATGTATTTTAATAATGATAAACTACGAAAGATAAATATTAGCACATGCTTTGTTTACAGGATGATTTTTAAAACTATTGCTAAGAATGAGATGGTCTCTGCTGTGCATCATTCACCAGAATAAATTGCCAAAAAAAATCTGTGAGGAAGGAGTTTCTGAGAGGTCACAGAAATGTTTAAAACTATGGTGGTGAGAGGTACTTTTAGACAGACAGACAGACAGAAAGAAAGGCTCGTTCATATACTCAAAGCTGAGTCGAATTTTCAAGAATGACCTATGAAACACACATGTACAGGAACTGAATGTTAACTGAATGTTAGGAAGTAGAAAGGACATAGAAAAAAATAATCTTGTAAAGCCTCGGTAAGGATTCTGTAAGGAGGTACTTAGGTCTAAGTGGGCAATCAGCAGGTTTTTGAACTGATTGTAAAGCCAATAAGCCACTGAACTGGATATTTCTCCCCTCCCATAAACAAACCAGATATTCTTGGGAGTCGGGGATGCCAGTATCCTTTTCACAGGATCACTCTTCAGGTTTCACTATCATTTGTTATTTTACATATACGGGCAGTTCAGTACACTTCTTTTCCAAATCACTCCATTTTTACATCCCATCGTGTCTACCTACTTGGCCAATGGAAGTAAACGTTAAAACAACCTAACTGTTAAGGACAAAACGACCTGCTGAATTTAGACATGTTTGTTAACAGAGGAAAATACACTGATGTTCTTTACATAGAACCAAGCAAACTGGGAAAACCCCAGCCCCAAAGCACCATCATGCAACACTTGCAGGAAACATGGGCATATAGCTTCACAGGAGCAGATTAGTGTAGCTGTCATATACTAAGGCCTTTACCTCTGCTTAGTGGATGGAAATCATATTTTCTAAGAATTGGGAGGCATAAAACCAATGTCATTGTATTCAGGTTCAAAACTGAATAAGAAGTGATAAAACCGGTAAGAAGTGATGTGTCAGATGAAGGACACTGGACACATACAGATAGTGTTGCAGGACGCCACAGGACCTGCTAAATGCTTATATGCATTCAAGGGGAGACGGGACAACTTCATGGAGGAAGGAATTAAACAGGGATAACTATATATGAAAAAAAAAAAAAAATGTAGCTGGTGGAGTGGATGAGGTTACAGTCCTTGAAGGCTGCAAGTGTATTGGGAGGAACCACAGACAGACCCAGGCAGGCCACACAAGGTTTTGCATAAACATCAATGAAAGCAAAACTTGATCCGTTTTTACTTTAAGTTATATTTCTGCTCAGTGTCTAACATTTACTCCTGAATCTAACAAACATCAGCTATTCAGTAATGTTGAATGAGGCATGTTTTATGAGTATGGATTTTTGATTTAAAAGCCAAGAAATAACTACCATTGCTGTTAATGGGTGGGAAAGCTTACCTAACAGCATCTTTGACAGTGCAGATCATCCAATTGCTCCACTCTCTCTCTGCAGGATTTACACTGTACCAGTTTTTCTTTGGGTAAAATGCAAAGAATGCCCTCCTAATTAAATATGGTCTCTGATCTCGGAATCCTTTTTTTTTTTTTTTTTTTTTTAAGTAATACTTACTTGAAAAAGTAATGTAACCAAGAACAAGAATAAGGTGAAGTGAAAGCAGCTGGCTATACTACTATACTTCTTTTTTTTTTCTTGGACAACTGTTAACTAAATTAATTACCTCACTGCTGAGTTAATTAGGTAATATTAGTACATAAATACCCCAATTAATTATCCTAAGCTAATAAAAAGACAACTGCCATCAAATGTATTTGACACAACTGTATACATTGAATGTGAATTTTCCCATTAGCTTCCCAATCCAATTTTAATTAAACCATTATAAATTTAAGTCATTCTCATAAATGAGTTATAGCATCACAAACTAATCACTCAATGAAAGTAAACGAAGAGACAATAATCCTTTTTATAATTCTATTGCCAGTTACGACGACTTTAATAAATAGTCCATCGATTTCAGAATTTTAAAGTAAAATATTCACCTACTGAATGAATGTACCTGCAGATTAATGCATGAAAATGAGCCCCAAAAGATATGAAGAAAACATATTTTTTCAGCAACCTAAGAATCCTCCATTTCAGCAACTGCTTTTTTTTCTCAGGGACAATTTATATAGCATTAACTATTAATGAAGACAGATCTTGATTGCTGCCATCTCTTCCCAATATTGTCTATTATTTTGTTTTACTGTTTTAAAACTGAAGATTCAGTTTTATTAGTACCTAGTTTTGTTATTTAATAACAGTGTGATATTAAGAGGAAAATCAACATGTTTAGGCTAATGCTTGCATAACAAAATAACCATAGTCGTTATTCAGGAATATACCAGCTGAATATACCAGCTAAAAGCTTATAAAATGGATAACAGCTGATAACAAAAGTTTAGTAAAAGCGCATAAAGTGGTTTTTAATTCTTTGGCTTTTTCCAGTGCATTTGGAAAGAAAAAGAGAAATTTCTGATAGTCATAAATTCATAGCCAAGAGCAATAAAACTTCTGTCTTCTTTTAGGAAAATATTTTGAAATTTCCTAAGAAGAGAAACATAATTTTTGCTTTATTAAGTCCTCATGTAGATAGGCACACTAATGTCTTCAGCATATCTATGTATCCATCAACACTTACAGAATTACACACACAAAAAAACAACACATGGATGGATTAACAATAAACACTGCATGAGCAGAAAATAGGTCTCTCTGAAAGTACATTCTAAGTAACACTTGGAGCTGTCTGTCATTTCTGCTAGCACCAGGAAGATATTAGTCACATTCAGAAAACATGTTTTCAGTGTTTTCATTGGGAGATTTTCCTTTAACTTTGAATAAAATTGTTTGCATTTTTTTTTTAAATTAACACTGTTGAATTGCTTCAATTTAGCCTTTTAAAAGAACAAAATATAACCCTTCATAACCTCACATTCCTTAATTTTGTCCTTTTCTCATCAAACATTATTTCTGTGTTCAAGAAGTTTAAGTCTATTTAATAGACCAGACACATTCTGTGGCTGCCCCTGACATCGACAAAGATAGGATTTTATTTTTCACCAGTGTTGCCATACTATTCAACTGGTGGCACATGTTGCATACAACAAGTCTTTAGAGAAATAATAGTGGACTATGCAAATCTGAGCCACCAGAACGCAAATTCCTAAATTTCACGTTCCTGTTTGGCCTAACTTTTATTTACTTCTTAGAGAGTGTGACCCTGTGAGCAGGTTGTAATATTTACCTTCTCAGATGCCCAAATTAAAATTTGAAGACTTACCACAAGCCCATATTCGTATGCATTTTAAGCAAGCATATTATTTGCACACTGGGAATCAAGGTTGGGCAAATACATCTTTATGTCTCGCTATTTCCAATAGCAGGGGATCAGGTAGACTACTGACAGCAGCAATAGCTTTAACCAGGGCAACAAAATTTCACTGTAAAACATCACACTCACAGTAGTACACAAAAATAACAGACAAAGGAGATTGTGTCTCAGAATCTACTCAGGCTGGAGTCATGTGTATTTGTTGTCCTGTTGGGATAATGATGTAACCCACCTACTTCTTCTGTACTGAAAAAATGCAAGTCCTAAGACATCTCCTGATTAAGCCGGAAATAACCTAAATCTAAGTTTTGATTATAAACTGTAGAGAATTACCCAGGAAGTTGACATCTGACCCAATTTTATTTGAAAATTTTGCAAATAATAAAAGGTATGTCTTTTTTTCACAACCTACATTAATTTGCTTGAAGGTAACTTCCAAACAAGTAACCATTTGAAAGTAACTTGAAAGCTTGAAAGTAACTTCTAAGCAAACAGGTGACAACAGACCGAGATCAATTAATGCCTCAGTCTTTGCAGTGACTATAGTCTTCCAAATAAAACAATGTTGTCTGACATGAAGGCCTGTGTTCAAGTTTCACAGAGAGATGCCCAGCCGACAACACGGTAAGGTTTCAGAACACCTCTTTTTTCATCCAGTCAATAAAGGGCTAAGAATGAGGAGTTACATGCTCCAAACTTGCCTTTTGAATGCTGTTTTACTATCCCAAGTATTTTTAATCCTGTAAAGGCACTTTTGCTGCTTTTTTCTCTTCAAAAGAGGGAGAGGAGAAAAGGGGAAGAAGGAAGGAAGAAAAAAAAAAAAAAAAGGAAGGAGAGGAAGAAAAAAAAGCTGCAGTGTTTGCGGCACGAAAAGAGATGGGTGGTTTTGTCAAGAGAAGAAAGTGAGATTAAGACCCAAATGGACAGCCGGGCCTACATGCCTTGGTTATGGATCAGTTTCCCTTGTCAAACAGAAGCAAAGAAAGGAGAACAAAAATCCCAAAGCTTACCACGTAGGCAGAAGGAAAACATCCTTTGCTGCTTCCAAAGACTGAGGGATCCTTAACCTTTCAGCTTGATCTAGGTGTGGTAGGCACACGCTTGTGGCTGAACTTCGCTATCTATCTCCTCTGGTTCTCAGACACAGCCCTGGGGATCAGGGGGGACGCTGCTCTAAAGGAGAGACCACTCCTTCAAAATAACACCCCTGAAGTGGTGTGGCCTTCAAATAGCAGGGGGAAGGTGTGTTCCTCCCCATCCTGCTTCTCTGTGCAGAAGGCAGGCTTGACCTTGCTCTAAGTTGCACGGAAAAACTTGTTCAATAATGTCAAAATGGGTATGAATCCTGTTACGTTTTCTGCACAAGTATTTTCTTTTATTAACAGATTTATTATTTTCAGCCTTCTCTTCCCATAAGTCTACCCCGTTGTTATTTTTTTTACATTCGCCTACATTTAACTTCATGTAAACTTCTTTAGACTTCTAACATATAAAGCTGGCCATAGGAGTGCCCTGAATACTGAACCTCATAGCAGGGGTGGAGAAGCAGAGGAAATACAAAGCGCACGTTTATTTATTGGTACTTAAGCACAACCAGACTGTATCACATTATTATTCTGATAATAGGATTTGCCATGAACCACTGCCATATTTCTTTACGAAACACAGTAGTAACCGAGAAATATGGACTGCTTTTAAACTGTTGCAGCCAGCGCACCCGTTTTCATTTTGAGTTCACAGTGTTAAAAAAATGTAGCAGGAGATAAAGATCCCCGGTGTGTGGCAGTACCAGCCGCAACAGCACGTCACCGCCACTCGCTTTCACTGCAATTATCTGAAACAGGCAGAGGTGGGGAGCCAAACTGGGAATCTGCTTCCGCTGAGCAGATATCGGTGCAACATCTGTCCCATCATGTATTTATGAAAATCTTCCTGCTGTTCCAAGAATCACTTGAGCATGAAATAGCTGAGTTCCAGCGAGTCAGAATTTCTGGCATAACTGATGCCACAGTAAAGTACTTCTGCAGAAACGTGGTAAAGACTCTGCTAGTAGAGCAAGTGAGCAAAACGACCAGCTTGCTTTCTGTGCTACTTGTAACATACCTTAAATGTGCCCAGTGGTGTATCTGAGAAACCTGAAAACAATTTATTACATCATTTTCTATTTTCTAGGTACACCAAGTCCTGTATATGTTTTTTGAAAAATCCTACAGTTTTGCACATAAAATTTACAGTTTAAATTAAGGCTGCTGCCCTCTCACTGGTAAGGGGGAAAAAAAGAAGTATTTTTCCTTCCTAGAATGCCCTAAGTTGATATCTCTCTCAAAAGCCAATTGTGTTAGCTTATGTACTTTATTTACCAGGCAGCAAAAGTGCACTGGGCATTTCTAGCTGAAGAGGTTTAATTGATAGGAACTAAAAAGTATGCTTTTTGGTTTGGTTGGTTTGGTTTTGGTTTAATGCTTTTTTTTATACAATTAAAACTAAAACATTAGGTAGGTTTCTATACTGCATCTGCTCAATAATACCAAGGAGAAAATATTACATTCTTACTAGCATTCTTCCGTGTGTACACATGATGTCTACAGAAATTCAAACTCCCCTTCTTTGAGAAATATAACTTCAAAGAGAAGTGGAAAGAACAGAAAAAAATATTTATTTCTTGAATTGAAAATCATCTTTTTAACTTGATAACAGCGTTTTATTCTCATTATATTGTTGTGACTGACCCAATGCTCCATGAAAATTCAGATCTCACAGAAGTGTGCTAAGCAGCTGTGGCCAGAAAGCCCAGAGGAGAAGCCAGGGTCCCCCTCTCAGCTATCCCACTCTCAGCGGGATCCTGGCTTCTCCTTTTAGCTCCCTAGGGCATCTCGGGAAGGGCTGGGATCCAGCAGCAGCCAAGACATACTTTCTTCTCTGGCAGGGTTCACTGCTGAGCCCTGAACTTCCCAGCAGTTGCTGGCCTCCAGCAAGACACCCCTTCACCTGTGTGCTGTCAGCTTTGGTACCCCGGGCCCCACAAGCAAGAGATTTGAAAAATTGAGATCTCAGGAGGAACTGAAAACTTTAAGCCCTTGCCACCAACAGAGGAGCACACCTGAGATGGACAGGAGTCGCTCACTTTCTGTACAGCCTCAGTGAGGTATGTTTGGGCACAACAAACAAAACCCCACCTTTCTGGCAGAGGCGATTCCCGTGTCTATGAAAGCACTGGCATGCCTCCTCCAAGATCCCCCAGCACAAAGCCTCTGGAGACACCAGAGTTTCCACCTGGTGCAATGGGAGGAGCAGCACTGCAGCAGGAGGCTGATGGAGATAGCTTCCAACACGTTACATATCCTGACAAATGGAGCGGTTTCCTCAGAAATGGAAGCGATTGGCTTAATATTTCCAAATCATGCAGACATTGGGGCTGTGGGCATGCAATAAAGTCCAGGAATGTTGCTTATCTCATCTGACAAATACAGTCCTGAGAATATCCAATGTCTGAAGACTGTAGGGGGAGAAATCCAACTCCGAATAAGATGCAAATTTCTAGCAGGAAGGCTATTAAATACGAAAACTACTTATTCTAATCTGGCAGTTCTTTGGGACTTCAAATATTTAGGATGAGATTATACATATTTCAAAAACTGTATATATAAATTGTGTTGTTAGTAAAACTCTGGGCTGCATAGACGTATCAAACTGGAAAATGTTTTTGTTCCTTTCTGGTCACAGTCTCTGAATGAATATCAAATGTTATTTGTTTAGTCAAGTTATTTGACATGGTAGAACCTCTGCTGTGAGGGCCTTATTCTGGTGAAAAAGGAACAGCAGATGTGGAATTAGAGCCTCCTACTCCGCTGGTAGATTATTTCAGCTGTATTTATTCCATGTATTCAGTACTCGCTTGCATCGAACCTTCTGTTATGCTCCACGTGCCAAAAAGCTCCAAGCTTTTTGCACTACTGAGCATTGAAAAAAACAGCAGCAGAATTTTGACTCCAGAAACTGCTCCCTATTCAGATCCAACTTCCTGACATTTCTAGATCTAAATTTAAAACACATTCAAAAACATTTACTACGTTATATTAATTATATTATATTGCAGGAGTTTTTTTGCACGTGAAAGGTGAAGACTTGTCAGTCCTAACATTTGATTCCCACCGTCCTTCTCCCACTAAATTGGTTCTCAGAGGATGGCCAGCCAAGCTGGGGACTTCACGTGGCTCTTAGGCAATGCAGCTTTTCCATCTTTATGTTTAAATGGCACCATCGCTCTTACGAAACAGAACAGTGTATCACTGGCATCTTTTCAACCACTGACCTCTTCTCTGAGATGATGCCACGGCAGTAAAGCTGGGGAGATGACTTTGGAATTTGAGAATACAAAACGTGTTTCTCACATAGCCATTGTCTCCCATCTGGTGATGCACCATTTTGCAGCAATGTTGTCCTGGCTGAACTCCAGCTGGAACTTGTCCTGCCCGGGTGTTTTGTTTCATCCCGGTCTCCTGAGATACCCATCACCCTAACAACAGATCTGTCATTCATCTAGAGGTCACATGTTGCAGTGTTCTTGTATAGCTTTTTTGCACTTTAAACACATTATTTGTATGCTCTATATGGAAATAAGATTTTATGTCCAAATGGATCGTTATGATAATTTAATAGACAAACCTAAAAATTTCTTAGAAAGCAAATCTCCCTCCACCATAACTCACAAATATTTGTACTGCCGTCTAACCACGAATAGCAACGAGTCAGCATGCCGGCAGCAAATATTTACCTCATTTCCATTTCTATACCTTATCCCATAATTGTAATCACTTCCCTCCTTCGTAAATAAGAACATAAACCTGTAGGACATCTGGATGCTTAATGGGATGAAATAGCCAGTAGTTCCAAATTGTTCACTACGTGAACACTATTCCATATGCTAGAAACACTACCACAGGTCCCCTTGAAACGTAATTTCAATTATATATGCTTCTGCTCTCAAAAACTACCCTGTAAACACTAGACAGCTTCACTCAGTGGGTCTGGGTCCCTGTGGTGCATAGAGTCAAGCTTTCTGATTGAAGAATTAAGAAGGCATTTCACTCATCATTTGTTATTTCATTTAAAGTGAAGTAAGCAGTCTTTTGTAGACCTGTTTCGTATTAAGAGGAATGTTTACAAAGTCCTTGTCAGATACTGAGTGCAGCCAAACCAACAAGGGGGTTGGATCAGTAAAACTAGGGCCATAATTTAGAAAAAAATGACCTTACATCAATGCCGTGGATAGTCTCATTTGTACAGGAGAATATGAGTGCTGAAGACATGTAATATGCCTGCATGTAAATTGCAGGCATAGAGAATGGAGAAAGTAAAAAAGAAAAAAAAATAATAATAAAAAGGCCTTTTATTTATAGTTAACACACACTAAATCGAGAAATCACTGAATGAGAATGAGTCCAGAACTCCACAAGCCAATATTTCAGAACACAACTGCATTTTATGGCCTTTTTTTTTTTTTTAAAGACCTCTCATAGCTGATGTGCAACAAACTCGAAAAGCTGAATAGTACCAATGCATGTGAAAACTACTACATTATAGCCATATATCTACTCTGATCCATTATGAATTATGAGAATGAATTATTTCTCTGCCTTAACTATCTTATAAGACAGGTTTTCTTATCTGTATTTCTGGTATTTACAGCTCTCAGAAGCTTTTGTTCCTGAGTAGGGCATTTTATTTCTAAATTCCCTTTTATCACACTTCAGGCTGAAGTCCATCGAAAGTTTCCACTGGAATTTTCTCGCAACATGCACTGAAGCAAAAAAGTATTTAGGGCTTTACTAAGGCTGCTTTCAGAGCGCATGCAGAAGGATTTCACTACCAAGAGATACGATTAAGACTTAGACAAGGAAAACAGAAACCTTCAGCGGTGAATCTTTCTCCAAAGGCTGAAATAGCTTCTTTAAGGTTTAGGTTAGCACAGGCACTCTTCAGGTGAGAACTACGTTGACTAGGCACAGTGAAATTGTTTACTATAGCACAATTGTCTAAAAATGAATATAAATTATACTAGATACAATGCTTCCCTGAGGCAATTTTGTCTATGCACTGAATCTGGCCCAGCATGAGGTCATTTTACATCACATAATATAGGACCTGGAAATCCAAGGGGAAAAAAAAAAAATAAGAAAAAAAAATTTTTTCTTAAGCAGAATTTTTTTCTCCTGTCTTCAAGAAAGGGTCATCCGCCCTCCAGCCTGTTTACTCAGCCGTGAGGCAGGTTGCTACAAAATGCAATTCAGTGCTCTTCATTCCTGGGATGGGCACAGCATTTCTTTCCTGTGCAGCCCTCCCAGAGCTATGTTACAAATGTGCAATAAATAAAGCTCTCCTCTGCTTCCTCTCAGCTTCATACGGGACGAATTGGCTCTAGTTAGGGGGCAGATTAGTTCCTCGAGGTCAGGAGGTCCCTGAGTGCCTGGGGACCTGAGCTGGTATGTCAACCATTTGAGCTGGAAGCAAACTAAGGAGCAAAACCTGCTCCAGCTCAGGCTTTACTTGGAGCACAAACATACCAAATGGGATATTACAAGCTTAAAAAACACCTCCAAACATCTTTACTCCATTTCCAAACAGTTCTTTAGCACAGCAAATCTTCCAGAAGTTTGCTTAATTAGGATGGGATAAGTGGGGGAACAAAGGCAGTAAGAATCTTAGCTCGATGCCCTTCCTCCTATTTTTCTCATTATCTTTACTGGAAACATAACTTTCTTGTCTGTAACAGCTACAAAAATTTGGTAGCACTGCAGGAGGGACAATGCATGAAGTGCCTGGAGACAAAGCTGCTTATCCATGATATGGCTCTAGCTTATTTTTACAGATACAAACCACAAGAAGAAAAGAGAAAAAAAAAAAAAAAAAAAAAAGTGTTTTGTACTGGCATCTTCAAGTATGATGCATGCAATGTCATAGAGCCTCCAGAAATGCCTGTCAATGCCACTATGGGCTACGTGCTTAATCCAGCTGAGGACCAGATAATGTGACACGGGAGCTGTGGTGATAACACCAGCCAAAGAAAAGCCTGTTTACAGCACGTGCTCAGTGTGCAGTGCCAGGTAATAACACACCCGTCTTTACCGGCCCTTCCATAAATTTGTCAACAAATCATGCACCGCAAATTAATAAACCACAATGGGGTTCTGGAAAGTTATGTCAGGAGGCAGACAGAACATTTACAAGGGAGCAGGCAAGTCTGTGAATTTGTAGTGGGACTACAACAGCCTGCTACTCGGGGATGTGACGTTGGACTATGCTCTATCTTGCTACCTACGTGCCTTTGCTCAAGGTGCAAACACGGGCATTTTTATTACACATACCAAACAGTGCCATGCTCTGTAACGGCCCTAAACACAGCAGCAGTCTTGACACCTGTGTTTAATTTTTTGGTCCCCTCGTTCTACTGCATACACTCACTTGATTAGTAGTTCCTGGTTTTCAGTTTCCCTCATCCCTCTTTTACTTCCTTTCAGACCTCTCCTTAACAAAAGCATCCCTTCTATTCCTACGAAAAACTTGGAGAGGAGAACTGCCATATTTTTCTCTTCCTTTGTACAATTTTTACCTTTTCTGTGCGTGCAACCTGTTGGAGGGGAAGCTGGGCTCTTCCCTCTGACTCCCCTTTCTGTCTCTGTTACATCCCCTGCTGCCACAAAAGGCAGCTTGTGTTTGTTTGTCATCTACTCAGCTGCCTTATAAAGCAGGAGTGGGAAGCACCAATGCTGTTGCTGCACACAGCATGCACTTTTATGGAAGATAATGATCTTTATCCTCCCTCTGTCGCAGTCAGAAAGTTAAGGAGTTCTGCCCTGCCTTCCCTGTCTCTAATTAGTGCATTGTTTATGGACCGGCACAGCGTCTCACAGGAAGCAAAACAGCAAAAATAACCCCAAAATAATCCCAAATTTCTGTTCTAGCCATTATTGAGGGCCTCTAATTACATCCACACAGACTTTCATGGAATTAAGCCATAAAACAGCCTCTTTTGATTGATTTATTTTGTTACTCCCTCTTACAGATGAGGTCCATGAAGTGGGTAAGGTTGAAAAGTTCCTGCTTATTCTCGTAAGAAGAGATTTTTTATTGTTACAAATCTAGAACAATTAATAAGGAAAACCCGCCTGTGTGAAATAAAGAGCATAGATGTAGACCAGCCATTTGGATGAGTGAATTACCAATGCGATTTTGGAGATCGGTACCCATGCACCAACGATTTTACAGCACTGCCATAAAACCCCAATGCTATTTTTACCTATAAGAATCTGCCAACTGTCCCCTTTCTACCCGATGAAAGAGTGTACAGGCACCTTATGCAAATCACTTGAAAGAATTCAGAAGCAGAATAATAATGAAGCTGCTAGAGGGAAGAACAGGAGAAAGTCTGCTGTAAACATGAGAATACACTGAAAAGAGAGCACAAGACATCATGTAAAACTACTCTTACCTAGTTCTTTGAAAACTCGCTCACTGGCATAAAGCTAGTGGTGGTAGCAAGAAGAACAAAGAAACAGATCTTTGAACAGATCTTACTTTAGACAAATAAAAAACATTCTTTCTTCCTGCTATTCCAGAAAGCTTATCTGTGCATATGCAAAGCATCATTTCAAATGGCTGTATTTCAACAAGCAAACAAGATCTATTCACAAGGGCAGTCCGCTGCCACAAACAAACAAAATTAAAATATTCCTTGTTATTCATCATCACTGTAAGAATGCTCTTGAGGTTGTAACTCCGAAGCAAGTTGGTCTGTTCTAAGTAGCAACTCGACTGAAACAAGCAAATTAGATATTTGAGAATCATGAGACTGTTTTTGAAGGATTCACTGGAAATACCAAGATAAGCATCTTCTGATAGTCACTGGTTGCTGCATACCAACTCTTGGAAGTTAAGCATCCAGGTTGCCGAGTACAGCTCGTAACACAGAAAAGTCCACGGTCTCCATCCCCTTTGCCAGTTCGGCTCTGAGGATTTCCCAGGATCCACTCTCATGCAGAATTTCGCAAACTTTGTTTTTTTTTTTCCCCCACACTGTCCTTTCTTTTTCAGAGAGGCCTAAAGCATTAGTATAGCTCAAGAGTACCTTCACAGATGTTGCAGAAAATGGAGGAAAGAGAGTGTACAAGTTGCTGAACTGATGTTTTTCCTTCTCCACACCTTCGGGTTTGTGGGAGAAAAAGGCTAAAAACATTTGACTGGGCTGTTTTAATTCTTAGTTTCTGTTGCTATCGGAGGCAAACTTTACTCACATTTCCTGTCCCTCTGCCAGAAACAACCCCCTGCTACTCCTAAAACTCTCGGCCAGGCATCTGCTGGGGGCTCCGACGCAGCTACAACAGAGGTGATGCTCTGGCCTCCCACCAGGAAAGGGTCCTGTTCCTCAGGCCACATGAAATTACCAGGAATAAGCAGCAGAACGGAGCAGATACATTAGACATAAGTCAGGGAATCATTCTAGAGCCAGAAGTTGTGCGTTTCCACAATTGCTATAACTTGTTAGACTTCCCTGTCTAAATTTAATGCAGTAATTTGGCTGCTATCTTTTGTCTAATTAGAACTAAATGTAGACACTGCTTTAGCTCTGCTAATACTCCTAATGTCATTACCTGGGTTTTCCAGGGGTATTCAGTAACATCTGCCCTAGTGCTCTTTACATAAGGTTCATTTCTTTCCCAAGTAATAACACAGGCAAAGTATTCAAAGGCTAATTTAGTTAGAGCTAAATAAGAGCAACCTGAATTAAAAGAGAGCGAGAAGGCTTCTTAATTTGCACGGTGAATTTTTTTCCTCCTTTTGTATTATCATTGCTTTTCCATCTCCCCTTTAATAAGATGTCTCCCCCTTCTCCTCAGCATCTCTCTGCTTGCAAGGACCTTTGCATCAATCTTTTTCTCATCCTTCTATTTTTAGTGCACATCTGTTCCTGTTTTGACCTCAATTCTCTCTCATTCAGGGCTTCATTTTTCTCTGTCTCCCTGCTGCCAGACCTCCTCTCGGCAGTCAGACCCCATTCCCTCTCGCAGATCCATAACCGCTCAGTTTGGGGCCGCTGCCTGGCTCCCTCCCTGGACGTGCTGCCCACCAGGAGAAGGCAGCTCCCCGGGGAGCCCCTGCTCAGCTGCTCCTCCTCCCTCGCCCGGCTCCTTCCTTCCAGCGCTGCCGGACTCGGCGCTGTACAAGGGCTGTAGCTTGCCATCTATTTTCTCCCCCTGCCCCTTTGATATTTTTCTAATATCTGAAAGCCTTCCCAACAACTGTGAATGAAACTCGTTGGCCTTTACCAATGTGACAATAAAGGCCGCGTTTGTGCATTTCAGAGGCTGTATTTCAATTTTCCTTAGATCAGTAATTATGAATTTCATTTTGTTATGAAATGCGTTGTGTTCCACCTCATTTCCTTGTGTGTCAAGTTCTCATCCACTGGCACTGCTTCCATGCTCATTATCTCAGAACTCCATTCTCACTTGTGCTAGGTTTTGCTTTTCTCCCTTTCAGATTTTTTCTATTTTTTTTTTTTTCTCCATGTGCAAAATTAACATTTTTGCCGTCCCTCAGGTTCTTGCCAGCATCTTTTTGCAGTGTCTCTCAGACTGAGGTCTCCAGCCAGATTAAATGGCTGCTGCTTACGGGACGGGCTCTGGAGCTGGGAAGTGGCTGGCCGCTCAGGGCGACTGCTCAGCTCAGCGATGAGGATGCTCCATCCGCACCCAAACCCCTCCTGGCAGCAGAAACAGGAGCATCAGCAGGGACACTGCTCTACCCTTGGCCACAGGAACACGTTTGTAGAGGAAAGTGCTCGCTCAATCCCTCAGCACGCCGACTAAGAGGACTGCTCTGCGTCACTGGAGTGCCAACGAGAGCAGTGGTGGGTGCTGACAGGACACGCTGACACCTGGCCCTACCTGCACGCTCCAGTGGCTGCAAGTAAAGCAGGCAGAGCCTCCTGCCTCCTCCTCCTGCCCTTACTGAGACCCTCAGAGCTGTTACTGCGTTCAAACAGATAAACAAATAAATGCGAAAGTGCCCTGGGTGTGCAAACAATGATGAACTAACATAAATATTTTCCCCGTTTAGCTGATGTGTGCTATACTTTTGTTCCAGTCAAGTATCCGTGCAGTTTCTGTGTTATAAAACAGCGTTGTCGTAACAGAATATATTAACATTTAAATAAAATACTCAGGGTAAGGTTTTAAAGTTGTGAATTATAAAAAATTACTCAGGATGAGATGCGTACTACCCAAAGACAGCACATACCTGTAGCAAATGCAGATTAGATAGTGAACAAGTCAATGCGAGAAATGTCTACTTCTAATTGCATGAAAGGAATATTGTAGGAAAGAGATGCGTGCACTGCAAACACTGCTCAGCTGAAATGTTAAAAATTATCCCTTCTGCTTTTCCTCCCTCTTAGAGCACAAAGAGCACAAAGAGGATCTAATTAACATGCTCAGTGTCTCTCCAAAATTCAATTCAAACGCAAAGTATGCTATCAAAGGCTTGAACATCAGACAGAAAAGTAATTTGGGATGACTGAGCTATCTCTACAAATACATTAATTTAGCTCTAATGGGTCCACGTGAAAAATGACACTGAATGCAGTTAAAAGGACTTTATCTGCTTTTAAGAGAGAATAATAAAGTTATTCAGAATTTTCTTTAACCTCAGAGCTGTCTTGCAATTGTTGAGTATGATTGTGTAACTTGATAAACGCAGCAAAGCACGCGGTACCTTGTGAGCAGACCTGTGCGTGACATTTTTCTCTTCAGTGATCTTTTCTCAATGAAGAAAGTTTGTTCGCTATTTCTTGCGGAGACAAAATCTTTCAGAATCTGCATTTTTTCAGGTTCTCCCAGATTTCACCAAGGAATGCCATTACAGGCTTTACATTCCTTTCTTTTCCTTTTTTTTTTTTTTTTTTTAAAGAGAATTTTATACATCAGATTTTAGGCTACCCTGATAGCTTTTCCCATCAGAGTTGAACCTTTACTTCAATATTCTGTATCCCTACATTGGAGCCCATAAACCAGGTTGCAACCTTGTTTATCATGACCGGGACTGGTGTGTCATTTCAGTAAATGCAAGATGGTAATCAGATAAATCATAAAGAAGAAAAATAACCTAAATAGCTATTTCTTTCAAAATCCTGGTACGGACTGATCTAAAGCAGACCCTCCCACATTCAGCACAGTAAATGAATAGCTCAGTATCGCCCATCAACTTCTCTCTTTTTATACAGATGCACTGTTCCAAACACATTAAAGCAATTTCGATAAGAGGGAAATGGTTTATTTTTTTTAGTCTAGATTTCAAAGAAATGTTTTTAAGAAGGAAGGTATGTCTAAAGAACAGTGCCTTATCACAGCACTCTTATTAGCATTTCTTCAAAGCTGCCTTCTACTTGGTCCCAGCTACAAAGACAAAATCTGCATTTGAATACGCATATACAAAACGAAGTTGAAAATTGTCAGTCTTATAGAAAAGATGGACACGAGCAGAAAACTGAACAACAGCAAAAGGGAAAAAGATAGTGTGCACAGAAAAGCAGCTCTTGTGCATCAGAAAAAGAAAAAGCTGCCTACAATTCACAAGCTTCATGCTGATCACAAAAAGGAAATGCAGCTTTCACTCATTTGACTTTCTGGATACCACCAATTACCACTAGCACCAATGCCAAACCGGTCTCTTACGTTATGAAACCATTAAGTCTTCCAGTGCCTCTGAGTGATTACTGTGAAGCCCTCTGAAATACAGGTTCTGATAAAAGCAGATCTATCTGCTGGGATCCTGCTCTGCTATGGACATACAGAACAAACCCAGAAAGGATAGTTACGTAGTCTCTGTGAGTTGATTCTTCTTCGTAAACCCAGGCAATTTGTGTTCAAATCTCAGTGTCATTATTCTATTGTATCCAGTTTAGTTGCCTCAAATGTATATATACAAAAGTAAATACTAAGATTTAAAACAATCGTTTACAATAGGGTTTAATAAAAGGTCATGACAATGAATTCCTTTGGCAAACCACGCTGAACAGACAGCGCTTATTGTCCATTTCGTATTTTAAGCCTTTTAATTTAATCCAATATTCATGTATTATGAGGGAAAAAATAACTGGGAAATCCTGAATAGTATCTACACACTATTCTTTATGTTAAGCTCTGCACAGAAAAGACATTCAAGATGCAGTTAAGGCTGCATCTTAGCAGTACCCTAACAGTAGATGTGAAGGATACAAAAAAAGACTATAAGGATCTATAATTGCTGTGAAAGCAAACCATAAAAGAAAAAGAAAAGAAAAGAAAAAAAAAAAAAAGAACATTCACTGCTCAATGCTACAGTTAAATTTAAAAGAAATTGATGTTCAGGAATACTCAGAGTTCTGGTCTTTCTTGTAGCCACATCAAGGTGTAATATAATAAGGCTGACTGCTTTTCTGGACCCGATTCAGACCCATGCACAATGCTTTGCTTATTGCATATAGTGTGTACAGAAAGCAAACTCACACGCTGCTGAAAGACTTGTTAAACATCTATTTTCTAATTTCTTTTTCACGCTACATGGACATGTAATGTACTGAGATATTTTTTGAACAGATGCCTGAAGCAATGGAGCACTCCAGGTGAGAAGAGTTTTGCTTCGTATTACATTCTGATATTGACCCCACTACCAAGTAGAATATACCACAAAGCCTTAGCCCTCTCTTCTGACTATCCATAATTACACGGAGCTATACACAAGTCAAATTTTCTTATGGGATTTCCTATGAATTTGAAGCCATAAAACGTGCATCAGTTGTTCCAATTTCTTCTACTAGTGTTACCTTGCAGGTTTTTATAGTATATGTACAGCAAAACTTGGCCTCAAACAAAACTCCCTGACCACAGTCTGTTTGTCTGTAAGTCATAACAAAGATGTTTTCGTGTTGCAATCACCTGGACTGTTTTTTCACTAGAAAAATACAGTGTCTGCATAAGCCCCATGCCTCATTCTTAAGAGTAAGTATTTGGTGGCTTTCTCAGATATTATTCATTAACAGATTAAGGAGTCAGATTAATTCTTTTTTTAAGTTACATTATGTATAAACAGGACCATTTCAGTGTTTGTCTTCCAGGAAGGTAACTGATTTCAGTGACAGCTCAGAGAGTGTTGTTGGCATGTTTGTGATTTCATTCATAACCTTCCTCAGCTATGAATGACTACGCTCAGGCATGATGCTTCGTGGTAATTTAGACTTATCAGGACAGTCTAATCTCTCCAGGACAATATACTCAATATTAAGGTTTCCTTTGAAATACTTGCAAAGAATACGTGTCAGATAGCTATCTTCATCTTACCTGTTGTGAAGACTAATGCAGAAATTTTGTTTCTTCACTGTTTTAACTGTCTAGTAATATTTGGAGGTTTCCTTAGCAGAAACGTATATTTACTTAATAAATAAATAAATAAATTACATGCTTTACTACTTATTCATAGCATTCCTTTCTTAGTCCCTCTCATTTGTTGTATATTTCATTTGCCTTACCTAATGCTTTCACAGGCAGTCATTTTTTCTTTTTCTTCTTCTTCTTCCTTTTTTTTTTTTTTTTTTTTATTAATTATTGAATTTTGGTTCACATAAAATTTTTAAGACCTGTGTGCCAGTATTTAACCACACATGAACACGTCTTTCTGGCCTTTCCCCTTCTTTCTTCTAGGGATAAACTTAGTTCTTGTTGAAACAAATTCAAACACACATAAGTTTTCAAACTTATTTTGAAAGAAAACATTTCAGAGTGTGAAAAAAAAAAAACAAACTACAATTGTAAGTATCACTTACACACGATCCTGAAAGAAGAGCTGAGCATGTACTACCTACCAGGTCAGATTTACTAACAGTGGCAATCACTGCTGTCTTTCTGCTGTAGTCCTTTCATCAGCCTTAGAGAAACCTGCACACATTTTTAACAGTCTACCTGTCATTAAACGCTAAAGGAGCCTACCAAGAAGTATGGTGAGTTCCCCACGCCTTGTTTCCAAGGTCAGACTGGGTGTCTTTTCAGCTCACACTTAGCCAAAGACAGGATGCTTTAGTCAAGCACAACTGGACCACTGGGTGACTGCAGTGACTTACGCAGAGGAAAGACCTACTGACCCCTCAGGGCTCTGAACTCCATGATGAACCTATTACGGAGTACAGACAAGCATTTTTCCCTTTTTATTTGTCAGTTCATTACAGATGAACCTATTCTGATGCTATGTTGTTCTCTCAAAATTGCCACATAATGGGAAGTTTGCCCACGTACAAGATTTACACAACATTGTCCTTTTTAGTACACAACTGCTACAAAAGATGTACGTTTCCTGAATCTGACAATAACCTGTCAAATCTCTAGAGATGCCTCCTTTGAAGTAACCCAATAAGGAATAAAGGATATCTTAACAGATTAAAAAAAAATAAATGTATATACATATTTAAGGGATGTTAGCTGCTCGCTACGTAAGTACCTAATCACAACGCTGATGGAAGTCTCCTAGATTTAGGCTGCAAGATACAGACTGACAGACCTTCTAGTTTTTAAAGGAGTAACCTAAGCCAAGAATAAATGTAAAAGTATCCCTCCTGAAGCAGCAGAGAACAGTACCTTTAAACAATACATTTAAACCAATTTGAGCGTAGCAGGAAGCAAATTTTGGTAAGCCTTGGAATTAGGCAGATAAAGCAGACATTGCTCACATCCTGATTCCCTAACTGTAATGCCTATGCACACATTCACACACACCACTGAATTTAAAATAAATAAATAAATAAATAATAATAAAAAAAATCATCATAAAACTCAGCCCCAAATACACATCAAATTCAGGCCTCAGACTGCACCAGTTAAATATAAATGGGTCCCACTTGCTCCCAGCGGCAGAGAAATGCACATCAGTTACAAAAAAAAAGACAAACCCAAACCCAAAAGGATAATTTCACCTAACTGGAAATCAGAAATTCAGTGACTGAGAAACGTTGTGTTATGACTCAGGATCATTTATAAAAATGTGTTGTCGAAATAAACGTGGCAAGAATTATGTTTATCATATTCAAGCAGCCTACACTTTCTTCCTTCCCAAACGGGTTGGGTTTGCTTGAACAAATTCAAAATCTGTAACTCTGGATGTGCACAGGAGGTAACAGACTTCATGGTAAATAAAGGGAAGAAATGTAGCATGGTTAGATTTCAGGGGAAGGAATTCAGCGAATATAATCTTAAAATGGGTCTGGTAAAGTACGCATTATTATCACTAGCAAAGTTCTCAGTCTCTGCCTAGTGCTGTGTGGCCTGAACCATTAGCCTGCTGGTTGCAAGTCATTAACACTGTCTTAATATTTGTATTGTTACTTTTTCCGAGCTGCGGGGCAAATGATAGAGCTGAACGAATATATTTGCCACAACAAACTGCAACTGTCACCATTTATTCATCTTTATATACTGAGGGTTATTAACTCCATCAAACCTTGTGCAACGTCTGTTCTACACGGTTCGAGAGAAACAAGAAAAACAAGTATAAAGAACAAAGGGAAAAACCACAATTTATCTCACGGCTTTTCCTCCTGTGGCTTAATATAATGGTTACCAGCTACCTTGTCAAGCTGGAGATAAATGGAACAGTTGGAGCCGAAAACTGAAAACAGTTTCAAGCCTAGCTGTCCTCACATGCTAAGGAATGGCTGGAAGCAGCCACAGCTCAAGGAGAACGGAGGCCTTTGAGAAAGGCCATTACTCCAGAAGCACAGCCTATTCTCCAGCTATTCTTCCTTTTCTTGCCTTTGCTTTCCTTTCATTGTTGTTATTGTTGCTGTTGTTGAAATGTTAGCATCAGCTGGCACTCCTCCTGCTACCCATCTGCTAACATTTCAGTAAAACATTGACTGGTCTGAGAGAAGGGGGAAAAAAGCATCAAGTTCAAAGAGCTAGTTGTATAAAAGTTCACATGAGATTTGGTCTCCTGCAGGGCTTTTTAGTCCAGAGGGTAAGTGTTTACAGCTAAATGTAATAGAAAGGAAAAGTAGTGCAGGAAAATGAGTCCTAAAATGCACAGACCACATTTTATCATCGTTATTCACACAGAGCAGCACCTCACCCACTGCCTTCGATACGAATAAAAACCAGCTACTTTCAAAATAAGCAACAGGGAAAAATACATGAAGTAAAGTATTTTTAAGGTGCACAGTGCCTTTTAACACGTACTGTTCTTCATTTCCAACACGTTACAAACCGAAATGTAGAATTGAACACGCTTGGGTTTGTAAGACAATGTCTCCAGCATTACTGATGTCACCCAGCTCAACTCACACTCACGGTTTTGACTGCAGTGCCACCACAGCTACAACAGATGAAGGAATCCTGCTCCACTGCAGGCCAGGACAGACCTCTGCAGTACAATGCACAAGGTCAAGTGCTGCTTCAACCTGCAGCACCTTGTCCCTCATCCCAGAGCCTAACAGCCTCTGTACTTACCTGCCTCCCTCTTGCTGAGCTGCCTGACACAGCTCCACGGGCAGCATTACTCTCCCAGCCTCGGAGGTGGAAAATGGCTTGTCTGAGGGTGCTCAAGGGCTGAGGAGCACTTCAAGGCTGCATTCCTGATCAAAAACTGTCACAGGTTCCCATCCAGCAGAAGGATGAGTGTCCCAATTAAATGGAGAAGAGCTAATAAACCAAATAAAATTTCCAATCTCACTTTCTCTTCAGACATAAACTTAAAACAATTAAAAAAAAAAAAAAAAAAACAAAAAAAAAACACCCAACAAAGTTTAAACTTGAAAAGACTAAAACCACAATATTTCAGAAACAGGAGGCAGCATAAACAGAAATAGCAGAAAATTGTCTGATTTTCCCTTTCAACATTGCTGAAATATTGTCTTTACTCCACAAGTACTTTGTAGCACTCCCACTCAATTTCCTGTGTCTATAATGCAATATGTTTACAGATCTTAATAGTTTTTAATGATTTCCAAAAGAC
The DNA here is from genome assembly GCF_965140915.1 of Aythya marila. Lineage (NCBI taxonomy): Eukaryota > Metazoa > Chordata > Aves > Anseriformes > Anatidae > Aythya > Aythya marila. The sequence goes on along the minus strand of NC_139046.1, from coordinate 58,887,189 downwards.
CCGGGGCAGTATGTGTGATTCAAAAGTCAAAATTACAGACAGGTAACTGAGGAAAGGAACGAAGAGAAATGATTTTCTTTTTGTGTGGCATTAACAGCTGGTAGGTAACTTGGAGCTGGCTAGCAAGATAATTTATTTTTAAAAAATGTTTGCAGAACAGTAGCAGATTCTAGATTGCTCTTTTATTTTCAGGCAATAAAAGTCTTTACTGTGCCATACTTGGCTGCAGAATGTACTGTTAAGTAATAAAATTCATTCAAACTGTATTAAGTGTTCATACAGGTGTTTACTTGTGTGTTGAGAGGCTATATACCTTTACTATGCAGAAAAATCAGAATAACTCTAACAAAGAAGTTATTGATGCAACATTTTTCTTCTCAGGTAACTTAACCCGAAGAACTACCCTCACAGAAAAGGCACAGCCTTACATTTTTCCTGATCCGTCGCGTACCTTCTTATAAGGAAAGAAAAACATTTTAACTGTAAATTTCCCAAAATTGTCCTTTCCCTTTTAAAATCCAACTTAATGTGGAGAAGCCTGTTAGCTAATGGTATTGTACATGGCATAGGAAATGTCTCTCCCAATTTACGGGTCTTAGTGATTAAAATTAGGCAGGAAGAATATAGACCCAATTAGGAATAATTTAACTCTGTTCTTTAGTAACGCAGAAAACATTATCTAGCTTTGATTGCATCCTTCAGAAGTCTGAGAGTCTCAGAGAAATCCTCTCACCCTTAACATTTCCCCTCTACAGTCTGAAGCAATGCATTACAACCAGCCGTGATTACTGGGCCACTTTTCTGAGCTGCACTGAGCCATTTGAAGCTGATTTTTCAAGTTACATGGAATGTCTTCCTTTTTGCAGCATAAACTCTACGATGCATTTTGTTTTCCTGAACCTGCTGTTACGTGGCTGTTCTTAAGGCCAGAAGCTAATGCTAACCTATCGTGGTGCAGTCAGTGGCTATCCAAAATAGCTCCACACCACCACTGGCGCTGCTTGTAGCATCAGCCCCAAAGAGAGGCTGCCATCAGGTCAAAAGACAGCTGTTTTGAAAACTCCTCAAGGACAACTCAAGGGCAAGACCCTTCCCAGTTGACACAGATTTGGGGCTTCTGGCTTTGAAGAGAAAAGTTCAGAGAAACACTTCACGGTGCAAATAGCTCCCCCAGTTGGAGCTGTGCTCAAGCAGATGCTTGCTCTCCAGTTTTGACTGTGGTAAAGCAAGGCTCATTTCTGCAGAGAACCTCCAGGCCTCTTCCGAACTTCTAAGTTATCATTCTGATCTTCAAAGTTATCCCAACATCAGGATGCTTAATACGTAAGGCTTGTTGTTTGCCTGAATGTGTACAAGCTCAGAAAAGGAGAACGTACACAATGCTACTTTTAGTTATGATACAAGAGAAAACAAAAACTACTACAATACAGCCACCGTGACTGACTGCCACCTCTGGATGGCAGCTCGGTTATGACAAATTCCTGTTAGCTGTCGCTGTTTTACCAATAACTTATCTCCTTGGAACAACTGCATGTGCTTTGAGAGAGTGTTGGGGGCCGGCGCGCTGCCAGGGAAGGCGGCTCTGCTCTCAACGTGTAACCCAGCTTGCACTCCAGGTACGTGGGACGAGGGCGTGCAGTTAGTACAAAGACATCTGGGTGAGGAAGCTTCCACACCAGCGGGACCGCTGGACATTAACTCGTGTGGACAAGCTCCTTAGTTCTGCAAAAGAGCGGTGATGTAGTCCTGCCTCATTGACATGTACCGCAGGCGCTCACACATTTCATGCAACGCTGATTAAGAGACTGCTCTCTCCGGTTAGCCAGCATTTTACTTCTGTGCTGCTAAGCATCTCTGTGCTGCGAGCTTATTTCTCTGACTAATTTTAGGCACGTGGGTAACTTTTCCTGTAATTAGGCAAGAGACATATGGCTGTTAGACTGTACCTGTCACAAGTTGCCAGGTTGATTTTGAAAAGATACAGGACGAATTCTGCAGGGAGCATTAACAGGATCTCCTGGAGCGCTGGTGTTTATTGTGCAATTGCTACACTAGTGAGGACATGTGCTCGGCGTGTCAGATCACATTAACAGCCCGCTGCCCATCCACCTCCCGGCAGCCCCACACAGACTCCAGCTGGTGAGAACCAGCAGCTGCTCACCGCATGCTTTGAGTTACGCCAGGCCACGCTAACCAGGGCCCCGGCAGCTGGCCCTCTGGCACTTATTGCCCACCTCGACCAAAAGCTTCTGGTCTTAAACCCGGCTGTTCCCCACATGCACCAGCCCTAACCCTAACCTCACCCTGCTTCAGGGCACAGAAGCCAAAACTGACGGCAAGGTCTAAAATCTGCAGCCCGTTCCCCCACTCCTCGTTCTCTTTTAATTCCTTGGCCCCAAGCCAGAAAGGAAGGCAAGTTCATAAAAGTATTTAGCCTGAAAGCATCTAGGGGATAACAGTATTTCTGCAGATAATCTCAGATAAATCATGGTCTCTGCTACTTATCTGAGATTTGCTTGATAGACCTAATGGGATGATTTTTACTCTTAATGTGTATCTGTTTCTAGACAGGCAATGTGATTACCCAGCGTTGGATTTCCACTGTAAAATTAAGCTTGCTTTCCCATATGGCAGTAATTGCAGTACAGGATCTCAGTAGGCGTATAAAACAGAGAGTACAAGAAAGATATATCGCAGGGGCAAATTATGCCAATTCTGAAAACATTTTTATGCAAATTGAAAGCTAAAACCAGCATTTTTAACTAAATAGCAGAAGAGTATTTTCAGGTTTTAGAATCAAAATAGATTTGAAAGTCCTTACAAGATCTGACACACTCAGATATACACACATTTTTATTGGACATTACATTAAGTTGGCCAAAAGATTTTCTCTTATACGTAGACAGTACCAACTTGCTTCCTCCTTAAAAGCCAGCTTCTTTGTTGACCTCTTTGTTGGTCAGTTCCTTTCTTTTCACATACTGCTTTGCCATGCAATCCACAAAACCTTAGTACTTAAGTCACTCTTCTCAGCTCAACTATATCTTATATAATCTATTTTCTGAGGTATGTTTATATATGTTGATGAATTATCTCATTGCTTATTTTAAGAAAACGAGGTGTAACACGATTATGTAAATCCTAACAAACATTAAAGGAAACATCCCTAACTTTGTAAAGACATTGGATATTCCTATGCTTTTTCTTCATTCCCGAATTTGAATCTTTGTCATTAATACTGAATCAGTAAGGTAGGACCCAACAAATACTGAAAAGATTTAAACAAGCAGGAAGAAAAAAATGCAAGATTCATGCTGTTGATTTTCCTCTTCTGATGCCTTTTTGTCAAGAAATAGAAGAGTGTTACAGAGAGTGCTTATTGAATCTAGAATGATCAAAAAGTTAGGGCTTTACTAGGAAACTCCAAGGGCTACAGGAGCTAACACGTTTTTCATGGGCATTTATGATGAGATCTTACCTACGTGTGTGTAGGAGGGGTCCGGTTTTTCATTTGTGGTACTATTGAGTGTGTTCAGAGTGGCATTTGTGCAACAAACTTTTTCTTGCTTCTCCTTGCTGTTAACACTGCAAGGCTACTTTAGAAAAGGAGACTGGTTTTACTTTATCTCAAATATCAGTACGGGTCTTAGTGTTCCAGTACTGCTGCCAGTTCGTACATGGTGACACTAAGTGGTGACACTAACAATCTGAGTAAGTCTCAATTGATTTTATAGATTAGTTTGAGTTTTCAAAGTTGGAAGTCTGGAAAGATGTGTGTGTGCGTGCATGTTTGTAGCTAGAGGTATATGTATTCACTAATAAAATAACTTTCTAATTTTCCACTAATTTCATAATTCTGTTTTGATCATCTCTTTCCATAGTCTCACGCTATGCAGTATTTTATAAATCTCTGAAAAATCATTTAGCATCCCGAATGGTCATGGTAAACACAAACCACTGGAATAAAACTACCTCTGTACATCTTTATCTTGTCACATGGGACTTTTAGTACTTCTTTAGCTCAGTCTCTTCTCTACCACAGTACATTCTTTTTTTATTTTCTTTTTTTTTTTTCCAAATTATTTTCAAAACCTATTACTGTGCTCATTAGAGACAGTCAAACATGTAGGACTGAAAATCTGAATCAGTCTGTCACATGAGATACTACTCAGAGATGAGATATAACTTGTATCAGTACAAACTGGTCCACAGGTGGATTCTGACTTTCAGTTCGTGAACATAATTTCTCTGTAAATATTGTATTACTGTTCTTTTCCCTTAAAGGTGGTTGGAATGGGACTTAGCATTTATCTAATACTCAAGTTTGAAAAATATTTTGGTTTGTAAGATCAAAACCTCTTTTCTCTGACCCTCAAACATACCTGCAACAAAAAGCATAATTTAATGGAGAATGCTTGTCAATTAAACAGAAATAAAAGATTACTGCAATTTTTCAGAAAATTGATTCAATTGTCTTTTTTCTTTGGGGGCATACACACTGTATTGTATACAGAATAAAATATGCATCTTCTGTTGTTTCACTAGCAGCCGATTGAGCAGGTTAGACTGGAATGGGCATTTACAAATTTTTGAGTATCGGTTTTTAAAAGCAGTTCATTTTTATGTAGCACAATTAAATACTAGTGTTCTAACGCATGCTGCAAGCTTAAAAATGAGCAATATTATCAGTAAAGCACTATGTTCCTAATTCTTTGGAATATAAACTAGCTAATTTATCTCCTTTACATTCACTAACATTCTAGCATGAATTACTTGCTGATGTCCTCAGTTTTTCCATGCAAGTTGTTGCTAAGAGCTAGGAGTTCTCCATGCAAACATTAAATAAATCCAGCATAGAGTGTGCCACGAAGTAAGGAAGTAGTAAATCACAGTGTCTTCACATTTGTAATTAGGAAGCCATGTATTCTAAACAAATGAGAGGTTATTTGCATCTCATATATATGTGTGTGTGTGTTTGTGTTCATATAGGCATAGACGCATTTCCAGCCTGCTGTAATAAAATCCTGCAGCACGCTGAAATCCGCCTCTGCAGGGGAGCTATGATGGTCTGTTTGTTGTAACAGATTTTTGTTTATTTAGGGACCACAGAAATTCTTCCCTGGCTCTGAGAGTTACTGTCTGATTACAGCAAGCTCATTTTATATTGGCATTGTTACATTCATTTATTGAAATAGCTCCAGGCCCTACATGCAGAACCGCTCCCGACCTCCCCCAAAGACAAAAACAAAAATAAATAACTACAAGTGCACAGCAAGAATGAGATGTACTTGAAAATAACAGCTAATTTGGCAAGCAACTCTTTAAAATATCAGCAGATCAGCATGTGGCCCTGACAAGAGAGGACATCTAAATTCTCTCACCATCCCCTCCTCGTTTTTATTGTTCTTTCAGAGGAATGGAGCAAATTGAGTCAATCACAGCATTTGGTTGGGATTAGGAAAGGCCTAACTGAAAGCTCAGGGCAGCCTCAAGCCCAGGATGGGTCTCACGCATGTATTTGGTGGCACGTAAGGAAAAGCTGCATTTATCAGTCCTTCTGGAGAAAACTTCCTCTTTTTTAAAAGCAATAAATCGTAAACAAACTTGCAAAGTGAATTCTCAAGGAATCCTATTATGGCTTGATACATTCCTATAAAAAATACTGCGTTTCCATCTTCCTAATAAGTTTATCTACAAGACCTCAGGCAATGCACATACTACACATAAATTGTTTACACTGTTCTGCAAATTATTTAAGGAGTAATATATATATCAAATTAGCCTGTAAAAGGCAAAGCACACATACGGGATAAATGGAACAGCAATGAAGAAAAATAAGCCCATTAGTACTGTAATCAGTAGTAACATCCCATTTAGAAGTACTTTAATTAATGCCAGTCCTTGAATTCTTGTGGTTACTGAAACAAGGAACAGATTATTAAGAGGCACCAATGTTTGCCCCCTAAGTAAATCCTCACGTGATTGTTTATGGTGCTTTAATTGCCTGAGAGGAGAAATCACTGCTTTAGATTTTACTGCACCCTTAATTTGTTCATGCCTTTCCAAACGCTATTTTAACAGCAATGCTGGTGGATGGTCCAGCCTTGACAAAAACCTACCTCCTAAGGCTAGCACTGTCACCTTTACCAGCCCCGATAGGCAAACAGCAACCACATATGAAATAGCTCCAGGCTGTACAGAAAAATCCCAAATCAGACAATAATTCTCTAGGGCTTCCTCCTTCCAAAATAACGCTTTTATTCTCTGTGATGAGCTAAGAAATATGTTTTACTAACAGCTTTTTCCATCTTTTTGTGACGGGTACTCTGCATAGTAAACTCCTAAAAGAATAAATTCCCTTAAACATCTTCTGGTCCTCTTTCCTAAGCACAACTCTACAATCAAGTTAGTAGCAAGCTTTCTTAGCAGTAACTAGAAAATCTGTTTTGATACACTGGCTGTGCGTTGTGCATCAGTTTGATTAATTTTACACTGCATGAGCAAATATTCATTTCCAACACATGCTCTGTGTTACACCACACTTCCTCCATAGTAAAGTTTACATAGATGTCTACACATTTGAATCTTTCATAAGCTCCCGTACTGAGTAGCAACTTAAGCAGAAAATACATAATTCAGCAGCTCCCCAAACTTCCTCGTTCACAGCCACGTTACATATGTTTCTGCTTCAATTCAACACCACCAGGATCTTTGACAGACAAGTGTGTTACTCCTGCAAACTTACACATACATCCAGAGCTTCCAAACATTTTCAGCACTCGCTGTTTATAGGGTGTTGGTATTTGGGGGGATCTGTCCTTCCCACCTGCAGTGGGAACTGCATTCCCAGCTACCCTTACACTGACTCAATATTGAAACAAACTCTGCTCCAAGCTGGTTTCTTCCCCAGTTACTAAAAGCTACGTTATGTGAAAAGATCTGATTGAACAACTTGGCCCTCCTAAAAACGCAACTGCACATGCACCCTAATCCCTACAGCTGTAGGAAAAGCCCAGTATTCAGTCTGCAGTTACCGATGATGCACATGGAAGAAAAGGGCAAATGCACAGAAGTAGAGGAGAGGTAGGCAGCAGAGACAGCAAGCTCCTTCGAGTCCACAGCTGCTGGGACCCTTCAAGTTATCCTGATGCTTTCCGATGCCCAGCTTATCAGCGTGTCAGAGCCAACATGGCCATGAAACTCAAATTCCTGAAACAAGACCAGCAACGGGAATAAAAAACAGCTCTAAGAAACAGGATCAATGCTCTGAGGGTTTCCTGTATGTTTAACAGGATGGTCGTAGCTCCTCGTCTACACAGGGCGTTTCTGCTTATTAAATACGAGGTGGAACAGTGCTCAGTGCATCCAGTTCTGCCAAGCCACCCAGACAAAACTCAGACGATTTCAATGAGATCACAGGTCAAGTCTATAATATTTTTCTTTTATTCTTTTCAGGAGACAGAGATTATATAAAATCCATCTGTTCTGTTAGTGCTGTCAGACCTCTGCAATACACAGGTGCTTGATGTATGGTATTAGCTTTCCAGGCGTTTTGATACCCTGTCATTCCAATAAGCTATTGAGATTGAAAAGTGAATTGAGAATAGAGGAGGAAAATGTCTCAGCTCCTTTGACAGCCAAGAAGAATTTCACAAATGGCCTGCTCCCCTGAAGGTATCAGCAGATAAGCGCGAGCTCTATCCCCAGGCAGCTGGCACCGCTGGCTGTCACAGGAACGGAGCTGTGCTTCCTTCCTGAGAACAGCACAAGAAAATGTGACGAATCATAATGGGTCATCAAGAAAATCTGCATTAACCTCCGTGACCGCGAAACACTCGGCTTCTGTTGCTGGAGGTAAAATCTACAAGACAGGGCAAAAAATGGATTTGGACAGAACTACAGCAGCACGTGGCTATTTCAGAGTATCTCATCCGAGCATCCCCGCTCGGTGACTATACCTCGTGGACTAGATGCCATCGGGAAGCTTTGGTTCCTTGTGAAGCTCTGCTGTTGTAATTGAATTATTTGAACTGCCTGGTGTTCTCACACAAAATTGCACAGGACTGTTCCACGTAGATTGCCCCATTGAAAGAGAACGAGCAAATAGATGCTTTCAAAGCATATCTGAAGATAGAAGCATCAATTGGTCACCCCTGACTGCAGTTTCCAGTCAAGAGTTCAGGCAGACAGGTCCACACACACAACTATACACAGAGAAAAGCCCAATGGGCCTCTGAGAAGAGAGAGCTTTGAGCGTGGCTCGCTGAAGGCTCTTCAGTGCCATCTGCGAGCTGGCAGAGGGTACCTCATGCTTCGTCCTGCCTCCTGACATGAACAGACCTCAAAGAACCTGTCACAAGAAAATATCAGATTTTCCTTCGTTGTGGATGATTTACGGCATACATTCCTGGTTAATTTATGCCCTACAGGCTTGGGCTTGAGCAGAGACTCATCACAACAGGGTAAATCCACAAACGTTTTTTTTTCTACCCACAAGGATAAGACATGCGGGACTTTACTTTATACTTTGTTGATGCAAGAGGAGTACAGGAGTGCATGAATCAGTAGGCCATGTTCCCTAAATCCACTCTGCAAAAGATTTCAAGACAGCCAGCTTCACTGTGTACCCACACGTTCTTGGATGTACGCAACCATTGCGTGGTTTTCAGCTTCTCTGGGGAGAGATGAGAACTCCACCTGGCAGCCGCTGTGCCATGCCCTGCGTACCTCACAAGAGCTGCTGCACGCCACAAGCAGAGCTCTCCTCCCTGCCTGCAGGCAAGATAAACGAGGAGTGGTTTTTAATTAAGGGCAGGGAGAGAGAATTGTGATTCCTACCTATAAGAGATGATTTTAGAGGCCAAGCATTACGAAAAAAAATAATAATAATTTGTTGTGGAAAGGGCAAAGTGTGTATTTTAAGAGGCTACAGGAAGCGCGGGGCAGGTCAAGCCATGCACCAGCAGGACACAGGGTCGCTCGTGCCTCTGCTCAGAGTCCTTGCTAACCTGCCTCCTTCCTTTTGTAACTGCTGAATTTGCTTTTCTCTTCAACTCCACTGCTTTTCCCTTGTGTCTGGCAGGTGCTCTCTGGTCTGGCAGCTACATCCACCCACGTATCTGCCATTTTTTTTTTACCATTTTGGTCCCATTTCTCCACTTGCTTTGTGTTCCCTGGGAAGTAATCCTCATTAGGCAATCATGCCGGATCTGCCTCTCCAATCCCTGAGAGTGGAGCATTAGCCATTTCCTCGCTGAGCTGCTGCAGGAACTGAGCTGGTGTGCTGGGGAGTAGATAGGAGGATTACTGGGAATGAAAATTAATTGCTAAGATTTTGGGATGCAGAATTGACTAAGATGAGAATGGACTCGGGAAGAGGCATGAGAATCTCATAGAATGAGGCATCAGACGAACACTGAACAGCACAGAAGCCTCCAAAACATCATACAGAGATTTTGTTCAAATACCTCATATTTTCATTATTATGCAGGGTTTAAAATCTCTTTGTTCTATCAAAAAGCGTTAGGCACATCTGAGCTGCTCTATGCCACTGCTGCCATTTTTCTTCGTGGAAATTCAGAGAAGCTTCCTTGGCACTAAGACAACAATAGGATATAGCAGGAAAATAACCATTCAGTTAAGATACCTCTGATGGTATAAAGCTCTTCAAATAAGCTTCTTGCACGCAGGCTAAAGAAGAATCTTCTTGACCTGTAGGATTAGAGCTATCATTCATTGAAAGGAAGTCGCTGAAGAATCACTGCTGAACAATTCATAAAGCTGCCTCTGAAAATGCACTTTTCCCATACTTATTCAACAAACCTGTGGGTTCGTTGAATGTGCAGATTTTTCTTTTTTAAAAATAGGAATCTGTCCCTTTATTAAAATTCAAAGATTTGTAATTCTTTGAGAAGAAAAAAAAAAAAAAAAGTAAAATTAAAAGGTTTCGTTCTTCTTATGAGCACCTCTCTTTGATGAATTATACTAAGTGTGTAAACTTGCATTCACCTGCTTTTCCTCATTTAAGAATTGCAATGACATATCAAGATGAAGTGGACTACAATGTCAGGTCTACCACTGTAAGATTCAACTCTATCTTCACTATACAAATTCATTTTCCCTTTTCATTAAACTCTTCACAACGATTAAAAATACCACAATCAATTTTAAGAAAACTAAGATTATGTTCTTCAGTTATTTTTGCTTTAGCCCTTCAGTTATTTTTGCTTCAGCCCTAAAATAATTTGTCATTGATTCTAACATAATAAAACGCCAACTTTACAGCATATTGAACATACAGAACTAAGCAGCTTTGTTATTAGAAATTCATTTGCTTGTTGTATGAGATACATCTTACATCTGTAAAATTTTATTAGGATTTCCTTCCTTGTAACATAAACATAAATCGGTTTCTAGGTTGCCTAATATGTCCCATGGCAGATGCCATAAAAATTCATTGATTTCTTGGCTCTTATTTGGTAATAGCACAGTTAAGTCACCAAGTGATAAAAATGTAATTAAATAATTCTAGCATATGTAATGGTTTTAAAGTCTTATGAATTACCACACCAAATATTTGACCTCTTCAAGTTTTTCCAGATAATTATTTTTTATATCAGAAACCCTGACCCATCAGTAGCATATAACTACATTACTTTCGTGATGTTTTAGCTCAGCTGAGTATATTTTACAGCTAATATTTTTTTCTGATCAGTGGATTCTCCAGCCTGTAATAAATATTCCAAAACCACAAGCACCAGCAGCTTCTTCCTCCCAGCTTATTGCAATTAAAGCTTTATATTTTATTCAGTTTGTGAGTTCTATGGACTGCTGTTTTTAGAAATATAATTTGGTTAAGCCTTAGCATAGTTTTGATTTTCTTTACACAATTATTTGACTAGAGTGACTAATGAAAAAAGAAATCCTACAAGGACTCCTACTATGCCTAATTTATGACATTGCAACTTCTACACTAACTGACTGTTTCTTGCCACCAAACTAAGATCTCATACAGCTACAATAATATTGACTAGATTAAGATATTCAATGAATTAATTGCATGATTTCTATGGCCACCACCTTAGGTGCAGGAAACAAACAACAACAACAAAAAAAAGGAACTAAATTATTTGGCCACAATACGACATAGAGAAAGGGAACTTGGGTTTCTAACTTAGTACTGCTCCTGAACAGAAAGAAAGCAAGAAACGAAGGAGGAAAAAAAAAAAAAAAAGGCTTCAAATGCACATATATATAACGTAAAGTGGTTTTGCAGGAAACTATGTAGCATGCTCACTGCACAGAACACCAGCCTTGCAGTCCCTCAGCAGTCAACAGAAACGCAAATATTTTTGTCAGGCAAGTTAATCCTATTTTCATCACCCAAACAATAATAAAAATATTAGATTATACTACAAAAAGTACCAACTGTAGACAAGAGTTTTGAAAGGGTATAAATAACCATATAAGCTACAAGGGTTATATGCATTTAAAGCATGTAAAGGTATTTGATAATCTTATTACATGGTGAGCGTGCTCTCTCTTCTAGAGAAACATGACTCCCACTGTAGTAAGGTATTTAAAAAAAAAAAAGAAAAAAAGAAAAAAAAAAGCCTTATTCTGGTAGACAAGACAAGACAGGGTGTGTGATTATAGTCTTGGATAAAACTAAGCATGGTATTACTGCTATATAAATATAAATCATGGACCATATGCCAAGTGATGACTTATGAAGACTACTGCTTTATGGAGTTTTTGCCAATCATTTCTTAAAGAATAAAAAATTTAGTGCCATATAAAACAAACTGGAACAATTTTGATAAAACAATGGATGAGAACAGGAATAAGATAGTTAATATCCACATTAACACCGGGGTAGGCAAAAGAATGATGAAGAAAACTCAGTATCTGTTAAAGGAAATAATGTAAGAATAAATGGGATTGATACAGACCTTACAGGCATTAAATGCAGAACTGAGTAACCTGGTATTTGAATATATCATGGACTCTAAGGGCATGTCTAGGCTATGAAATGCCTATTTTGAAATAATATTTTATAGACTATAAAATGTGGTGATGGTAGGAAAACAGAATGTTTTATATACATTCCAAGGCAATCCCTGATCAGAATGAAGGCTAAGAGGACAAGTTTTTTGTTTGTTTGATCATAAGGGAAGAGGAAAGACCCATGGCACCATATGTGCCGTAACTGTAGGCGTACCTCAGATACAGGACAAAAGACAGTAGTGAACCTGAGGATCTGCATTCACATCAGTGATAAAGAATGGAAAATTAAGAAAGCTGAGATTATAACTCATACAGGAATTAAAAGGTCTATTTTTAATTACCATAACGTAATCACTGAAGCAAATCCTGGGCTGATAAAACTCAGCATTACTCAGCAATTCACTGGAGTTGTGTTTTTGCAGTGACTGAAAATTTGGCCCTAGATTGAACTATCTAGAGGACTGCTTAATATAGCCACTAGAGGATATTAAATCTTGGCAAATAATACGGATATATCTGAGAATTATAAGATGACCCGAACCTGCTGACTAAAGAAATTGAAAACTTTTACCTGTATCTCATGACACGTAGTGAAATGCTGAGCTGTAACATTAACATTCAGTGCTCATAATTTTGCCATTCTGTATTCTTAGAGATAAATACCAACGCTATTGTTATTTACTGTTTAATATTGAGTTAACAGAAGTTTTCTTCAGAATCACTGTTAAATTTTCAGAGGGTGCAAGGAAAGTAGGAAAGCTGTTGCTGTTTAAAGTGATGCCCGAAAAATCAGATGTCACTCATCTAATGGTCACTAATCTGCTTTACTGGTTTTAAGGCAGTCAAAAAATCCACGGTTCACTGGCGTTGTTCTAACAGGGAAGATTACCAGAGTAAGTACCTGAAGGTGACTACAGCAGGAAGGCAAGTCTGATGTTTGCTGTGGCCAGTGCCCGCACAGTTTTTCCTAATTACCATCTTCCTACAAGATGATACTAATTTTCAGTTTCTACCCCTTGTGCAGGTGTGGCCAGCAGTTTCCACATCTACAGCTGCCAAATGAGCAGTGCAACCACATATTTAGTTTCTTAGGAAACCAACCTGAAAATGAACTCAATATCTATGCTTTTCATGTCTTTCAACCACAATGTTGCAGTTAAGATCCTTGTTAGAAAAGCATCAACACGTGGCTGAAGGAAAAGCAAGCATTTAAGACCGTTGAGAAGTTGTTGGGATATCATTTATCTTCATATGTCCTAGTTTCTATTTTATATATATATATGAAATATAAAATTCATCAAATATAAGGGAGGACCCACATTGCACTGAAGATATATATATCATTGGAGCCAGAAGGAGGCACTTAAAACACTTTCATGTCAACTCTTGTTGTAATAGAGCACCTGAGCAGGGAAATACATTTACTAATCATCACAGAAAAGTGACTGTTCAAATCTTTTAATTTGAAAATCTCATAGCTTATTTTTCTCCTGGCTAAATGTATGTTATCCTACTAGAACCACATACTTAAGAGACACCGCTCTTTTTTTTTTTTTTTTTTTTTTTCTTTTAAAAACAGCAATAAAGAGGTTTAGCAGTGGGTTAAAAGATGAAAGTAGAGTTAAGGCACTTGACAACTGTAATGAAAAATCTATTCTTTGCAAGCACTTATATTCCAAACCATTAACATTCTTCCTGTTATACATGACCAGATAAAAATATAAGAACCTACAAAGATAAAACAAATTCTAATAAAGGTGTCAGATTCTTAAATTGCATGCTGCACTCAAATTGCGTGACTACTGACTTTTCACTTTCTCCTAAGAAGAAATACTTTTATTTTAGAACTTAAAAAGACTAACGCTTTCTGATGAAAACCAACACCATTACATACACAAACGTATTTATCAAATTGTGTAGAAACTACATAAAAAACACCTATTTATATATGCATGTTAGGTGGCCAACAATATCCACACATATCAAGCTACCTCACTTGTATTCAAGCTAAATATCTGTTTGTAAGTTTTATACTCCCATTAGAGAATCAGGGTAAAGATAAGAAACAATTGATTATACATTTTGTCTGAGATATGCATATTCTACATTTACTTTTCACAAAATACAATCATTCTACATCTACCTGCAAAAAGCACCTGTAATATAAAAGTGATTTTTAAGAGGTATGCTTCAACGTTGAGCACTCATATTTTACCTCACAGTCAATGTTTGGGGCTATGTGTGATCTTCTGAAAAACAAGGTCAGCGATGGAAAAACAGAGAATAACGTTAATTCCAACTCAACTTTAAGAGCAGAAAAAAAATGTCATAATGTAAAAAAATGATAACTACTTCTCAAGTACAAAACGTAGCACTTGAGGAAAATATAAGGCAATGGGCATTTCCCTGAATAGTGCTGGTAATACTCCTGTTCAGGCTACAACAGGTGAATTTCAAGCACTATCAAGCAGCAGATTCGTGTCTGAAATATTAATTCTTGTAGCTTTTTTTTTTTTTTTAAGTACCTTAATGGACTTAAATGGATTTTGATATATCAGGAAGAACTACTTATATCTAAGAGATTTATCATAATGTGCTAGGTTTTTCTTGTAATTACCGCTTTTTTCAATTTTCCATAAAATTAATAAAGTTTACCTAAGACATTATTTCAATTTAGCTCCAATTACTATCATCTGTTAATGCAGAAAGAAGTGTGACATGTCAAGAATATCATTCCTAGATAAAGGCTCAGTCAATTTTACAATAGTCTCTAGCAAATTATTGCATTTACTGCATTTCCCATCATTCAAATATGAAATCAGCACAGAAGCAGATATGCACCACTAGATCCCATTTGGGGAAAAAAAAAAAAGCTTGTTCCTCATGTGTGCAAATGCCATAAGTTAGCCTCAGATGTTTCACTCACCCATCTATCACCCTGATGCACCCGAAGCTCTCTAAGACCTACCTATTACACTGCTTTTTATTTAGCTGTTCTAGCCATGACACAAACCCCAAAACGATGCGGGATGCTAACAGTGCAAAACACTGCATTTCAGCATGAACAACACACCTCCATTGCTGCACCTGGGCATATTTTACTTTGAGATAATGTTGGAATCGACTCCAGAGAAATAAGTGATAAAACGTCAGTCTAATTGATCGTTATCTTTACATTCAAAATGATAATTGTTTTCAAAAAGAAGGTGGTTAAAACAAAATTGAAAGAAAAGACTGGAGTTACAGACAATATAAATAAGTACTGTAGCTGCACAGAAACTATTTTTATCGTTCAGACTGTTTCCTGGGAAACACACGGGGGAAAAACATTCAGCTTCAATTAGGTCCACAGATTTATGTATCTTTAGAAATTCCCTGTCAGGGAAAAAGAGAAGGTATTTGGAGTACAAACAGGCTCTAGCAGTCAGACAGAATGGGGACAGAAAAAGGCAGGAAAATTTGCTGAAGCCTTTTAAAATTAAGTAATTCCTCACACAGTAGTATTAAAGTCACACTGCTGCATTGTCAGCAAACACCTTAATGACTTCGAAGGTTGCAGCCAAGCTACTTTAACTCTAAAGGTGCTGTTAAGCGTATTAAATTTAATTCCACTCTGTTGACATAATGCTCCATTTGGAAGCAGGTGCCGACGGACTTAAACCACTCAAATAACATTAACATTTCTGCAAAGGTCTAATTTCGAGGAAGTCAAAGGTTCTGAGGGCCTAAATCGGTGCTAGTTTGGAGCTGTACATGCCCTAATAACTTTTCAGGGGCAAAACAGAACACTTCTGTCTGTAAAATGAGATGACAGAGGTCTGGAAATAGGCTGACAAGTTATGCTCAGGGCTCTCTAAGTGTAGACCACTGTGCTGATCAGCTCCAAACACACTGTGAGGCAACAGACAACCAAGAATGTATCTGCATCAAGACTGTACACTTATTTCTGCCACAGAGAGAAAGCAGGGTTCAGCACTGGCCTCATCCATCTGAATAATAGAAACCAAGAGCATCACAACTACAAGGTCAACAGAAAGGCTAACAAATCTCGTGTTGGTGCAGAGAATGCATACAGAAGTTTTCACTGTGCAACTACTGCAGATAAGCACAGCAACATGCTTTCAATCCAAGAAATCAAAAAATAAATAAATAAAAATCTGAGTATATAACAGTTGGAACAAAATTTTAGTTTTATTGGCTCAAAACATTTAATTGGCAGGGATCATCAGGACTGCAGCACTCCAACAGGAGCTTCAACCAGAAACCTCTACTGACATTTTCAAATGTTTTAACTTAAAATTGTGGCTAGCACTGTAGAAGTTGTTTCTCTCCTGAAACAAAAGAAAAGCATTTGACTAACCAAGTGTCTCTTGTGTTTGAGACTCTTTTCGCTCTGTTTTCTCCTGAGTTTCAAACTGTGATTTGGAAAGAGAGTGTGTATTGGAAATAGCGGAGAAGAACAGCTTCCAAGGTAGGAGAAAAATCATCTTCTATAGCTTTGATTTGGGAGCATCAACACTGTTGGCAGAAGCTGATCTTCTGTATTTCAAGAAATTTGCTTGGGGGAATCCTGCCTATCAAGACTCAAAGCAAGTTCTCTCTGCAAAGAAGGGGAACACACTGCTTGCAAATATAATTTTCTTTTTCATTAATGTAACATGATTCTAGCAGTAGGTTTCTTCAGCAAATCACACTTGTCTTTAACTGTCCTCTCTCATGTGTCAGATCGAATTCATCTTCCTCAACACAGATGTTGTTCTAGTGGATAAATTGTACTGGTTGCTTTCTATCTCATATCAACCATCTGGATTCCCAGGGTCAGAGATTCCTTTCCCAGCACCTGTATTTGTATCTTTTCTGTTGGTCATTTCAATGGAAGAAATCATTTTTTGTTTAGTCTACCGCAACAGGAAATACCAGGTTAGCCAGAAGCTGACTTAGGAAGAAAATGAGAACCGTTTGAATCTTCATATTTCATATTTTTAAAATAACCATTTATGTTCTACATTTGAGGTATTGTAGGTTTTTTCTTTTTTTGCTTGAAACCACTGATTTACAGAATCACAGAACTGTAGGGGTTGGAAGGGACCTCAAAAGATCATCGGGTCCAGCCCCCCTGCCAAAGCAGGTTCCCTAGAGCAGGCTGCCCAGGTAGGCATCCAGACAGACCTTGAATATCTCCAGAGAAGGAGACTCCACAACCCCCTGGGCAGCCTGTCCCAGTGCTCCATCTCCCTCGCTGTGAAGAAGTTCCTTCTCATGTTGGTTGCATGCTGTAACTTCCTGGGCTCCATCTTGTGGCCATTTCCCCTTGTCCTGTCCCCGCAAACCACTGAAAAGAGGTTGGCCAAACCCCTCTGTCTCCCATACCTCATGTATTATTTATTCACATTGATGAGATCCCCTCTCAGTCTTCTCTTCTCCAGGCTGCACAGCCCCAGGTCTCTCAGCCTTTCCTCACAGGGAAGATGCTCCAGGCCCTGTATCAGCTTTGTGGCCCTCCGCTGGCCTCTTTCCAGCAGATCCCTGTCTTTCTTGTACCGGGGAGCCCAGAACTGGACACAGGACTCCAGGTAAGGCCTGACCAGGGCAGAGTAGAGGGGGAGGATCACCTAACTTGACCTGTTGGCCAAGCTCCTTTTAATGCATGCCAGGCCCCCCAGGTCCTTCTCCCCAGAGCTCCTCTCCAGCAGGTTGCCCCCAGCCTGTACTGATACTTCGGGTTGTTCCTTCCCAGGTGCAGGACTCTACACTTGCTCTTATTAAACCTCCTCTGGTTTCTTCCTGCCCAGCTCTCCGGCCTGTCCAGGTCTCGCTGAATGGCAGCACAGCCTCCTGCCGTGTCAGCCACTCCTCCCAGCTTTGTGTCATCGGCGTACTTGCTGAGGGCAGACACTATTCCCTCATCAAGGTCGTTGATGAAGATGTTGAACAACACCAGACCCAGCACCGACCCCCGGGGAACACCGCCAGTCACAGGCCTCCAGCCAGACTCTGCTCCGCTGATCACCACCCTCTGAGCTTGGCCAGTCAGCCAGTTCTCAACCCACCTTGCCATCCACTCCTCTATCCCACACTTTCTCAGCTTTGCTAGCAGCATGTCAAGGGAGACAGCACCAAAAGCCTTGCTGAAGTCAAGGCAGATGACACCCACTGCTCTCCCCCATCTACCCAGCTGGTAATGCCATCACAGAAGGCATCGAGGTTGGTCGAGCACCACTTCCCCTTGGTGAATCCATGCTGACCACTCCTCATAACCTTCTTCTCTCCCAATTGCTTGGAGACGGCATCCAGAACAAGCTGCTCCAACACCTTTCCAGGGACAGAGGTGAGACTGACTGGCCTGTAGTTTCCTGGATCCTCCTTCCTGCCCTTCTTGAAGACCAGAGTGACATTGGCTATCCTGCAGTCCTCAGGCACCTCTCCTGTTCTCCAGGACCTTTCAAAGATGATAGAGCGCGGTTTGGCTATCACCTTGGCCAACTCCATCAGCACATGTGGATGTGTCCCATCAGGACCCATGGATTTGCGTGCGTAGAGCCCACTCAGATGCTCCTGAACCACTCTCTTGTCAACCAGGGGGGAGCCCTCCATTTCCCAGACTCTTTCTCCCCCCTCCAGGGTCGAGGGAGGATTGTATGTATTTATCACATGGTAGCAAATCTTCATTTTCAGATGCTCCTTTGATAGGCTATATGATATAATGTACAATGTAACGGCAAAAACAGAAAGGAAAAAGAAAAAAGCAAGGGAAGGAAGGGAAGGAAGGAAAAAGAAAGAATTGCCTCCAGAGAAGAAGAGAATAGACAAATTAGGTAGAGATGGAGTTACAACCATGCAGGCCAGGAACTAAGGCCTCCAGCCAAGGAGCCTGGGCTTTTACTCTGTTTTACTTTGTACGTTCAAATTATCAGAGGTAGCCTTAAACAGAGAGCAATGGAGTCATTTTCTGTTCCACTAAAGACTTTATCTGTGCCCAACTCTTCTCGTATAAGCATGTCCTAGCCTCCAAGATGTGCTGTAAGATTAAGAGATTGTGCGGTTGGTCTTCAGATGACAGCACTGGTAAGGGTCATCAAATAAATCCTGCAGACATTAAAAGAAACTAAGCAATTAAATAAGACAGGATTGAATTCCTCTCTCCTGTGCTCAAGTCCTAAGTAATTACAATGCAAGCATGAACAGAACATATCAAAGAGCTACGGTATGCTGTGATGCAAATAAAACAATTAGGAATCAAGGAATTAATAAAGACTTCATTTGTGTCAGATCTGAAATATCTAACCAATATAACTGGCTTTAATTTCACATTTCTTTCTAGGGTGTATGACAGGAATTTAATTAAGTCAATAGATTTCTCCTCGATGTTAACTGTTTTTTGTTGTGTGTGTGTGTGTTTTTTTTTTGTTTTTTTTTTTTTTTTTTTTAAGTCTATACTTGCTTCTTGACCATTATTAAACTCAGTAACTCAAGCCAAGTAAATGTGAAAACATAAAGGAAATGCCAATTGTACATATTCAATTTTCTAGATTTTTTTTTATAGTATTTTTATTTCAGAGAACTTCCACAGCTATACATTAAGAAAAATATTAGAGACTAAATATTTATGGAAATAATCTACAAATGGATGTCTAATTTGTTGAAAATTTTCTGAGAAATACTTTGCTTTGTTTGCAAAATTTACGGGCACAATTTGTGAAAATGTGTACACGATGACCAGAACTGCTATCACGTGAATGTTTTGAGGGACAAATTAGGAGCTTTCTCTGAATTTTGGAAAAGCAATTACAACCCTGCATGACTGTCTGAGTGTTCCCTTTATAAGCAAACACCTCTTATGACAGTTATTTTTTAACAAATATATCTGAGGAGGGAAATGCTCATTCAATGCTGAAAGAATTGGCGTACTCTTCTCTGGTACTTGCAAGTCATCACCCCAATATCCACATGCACAAAGCTCACAGCAATGTACCACGATTCTCACTCTGAGATCTTGCTCTGTGTAAACTGAGTCCCCCGGAAAAAAAAAAAAAAAAAAAAAAAAAAAAAGAACAATAGCTTTATTGGTAGAGGTTGAAACAAGATGGGCTCCTTGCTGCTACACTAGGGAGAAAGTAACATCTCCTTGGAAAGGCAAACAACAGTGGGAATATTAAGTGTCCACCCTTACAAGTACAAACCTAAAGCATGGATGCAAAAGCAGGAGATTCCCTTCTAGCAGCAACCAGAACAGCTGCAGGAAAATTAACAGCAGTGCTTTGATCAAACAGACTATCGGGTAAAGTTTTTATCTAATATGTTCTCGAGGTTGCTGATATTGATATTTTCTAATCGCTTTCATTATCTCTAAATTCATTTTAATTCATTTATAACCAGCTTCTTATTAGAACGTCCCATGGGTATTAAGCTTTGCTTTTACATGTAGAGGCTCAGCCTGTCTATGCCTTAGCAACCTGCTCACTCCATGTATAAAGCAGCAGTATTCCTAGAATCAAAACTGACTGCAGTAATCTGTATCATTCTTCAAGAGACATTATTATTGGGTTTTTCGTCACTTGCAAATAACTTTTTCTCAGCTTTGCACTCCTCAAGTGCAACATAAAGAACAAGTTTTTTCCTGTATATTTGCAGCCAGCCTGATCCAGATTTTGCTTAAGAATTTTTTTTTTGCATTTGCTATTGAATCCTAAATCAAGCTAAAACAGGTATAGAAGTATTCTTGAAGAAATAGTCTGTTGCATGCTTTACCATTTAAATAGATCAGTTGAACCAAACCACCTTGGTAAGAATAGGATTAAGGGAATAGCCAGGCTGAATTACGCTTTTAACTTCAGAAGTGATCATTGTGTTTACCTCCAGAGAGCACTCCGAGATAAATGGCTGCTATTAAAGTGATGATCTCATCAACATATGGCAGCCTTTCTCTTCTTGTGCACACTAAAGAAAATAGAATTATCCCACCGCTTGGAACCCATCTTATTTTCTTGTGCCTCATAAACTGAGAGAAATGATGGTAATATTACTAAATCCTAGATAACATATAAAGAATTGGTCAAATTTCTTTCATTCACATCCTCTGAAGGGCAAAATTTTAAAAAGTATTCTAATGAATGCTTCCAGAATCTCCTGTTTCCCCTCAAATGATGATCAGATGCTTTGTCTTTTACCTTGGAAACATTCAATGATCCAGTCCCCCCTCATCTCCTTCACTGTCAATCTCCTCTGCATGGGTCTACTGGTATTAAAAATAGCAATATGAACATTTCCTTTCTTGAAAGTCAAAAACACTTTACAAAAGCACCTACAACGTTAGCTGTCACCATATATACATGTTCTGCTTAATGTTACAGTCACTTGGCAGGCTGACTGTCTGCCACAAGACAGACTGAAGTGCCCAGTATTGCAGGACATAACAGCACTACCAGAGCCAAGGAATCCCACCTCCTGGTTTTCTCTCTTAGACAGCTGTCAAGCCACTTTTCTGTGATCCAATAAAAACAAAACAAAAACCGTAACGTGTTTTCTACACCACCCATTCAATCTTGCTAGCTAACATTCTCACTAACACTTAAGCATCAAGTTGTGGTGCGAATTAAGCTCTGAACATAGCTCTTCCACTTCATCTCACAATTAAAGAGTAGCTTGAGGCAACCCTGCAAGTCACGTAGAGTCAAAAGCACCATTCAGAGGCTCTGGCCAGGGTAATGGCCTTTGACTCAGTTTTAGTTTCACACTGGAACACCGTCTTCTTTTGCAATTTGATCTAGAGATAACACTTATTGGAGGGATGTACCACAATCATCTTCCTTGATGGAGATGGTGATGAATTTCTGCATAGCAAACAAGAAAAGCTGTACAGTTTTTAGAATATTTGTCCTTTAGTAGGTCCAAAAGTTTATTCCCAGTTTATTTGCCGACTTACAAGCCACACACGGCACTTAACCACTCTACACTGATAAAAACTCTCTACCCAACTTGACTGAGTAATAGGAAGTTTCTTTTATTAAATATTTTTAAAGTGATCCGAAAACGTTAGATGAATTTCCTATGAAAAGAAAACATTAATGGACATAACCGTGGGAAAATAATTTGTGCCATAATGATGGCATAGAGGAATTATTTCATCAGTTAAGTAAATTACATTAAAAAATTATAAGCCAGTCCCTTCCCTGCATTTTTACTGAACAGCTTAAATACTTCACTAACATGCCCTAAATAAATATATTCTAACTCATTCTCTTAACAGCATCATGGCAAAAGAGCATACCAGCAACCTCTCTTTTACCAAAGGGTATCTCAGATTCACAGGACGTAAATGACTGGTCCAAGGTTAGAGCAATGACAAGCACGGTGGTGACTCAGCCAGATGCAAGGCTTCTGCCTCATCCCAACATGGCCATCATTCTTTCCTTTTATGTTTCTGTAGTTTTAGCCCTTTCTTCTAAACCCTTTAAAACAACTTGAGTCTCTAGCAGGTCATATGGAAAAGTGGCAAACTTGTCCGAGAGGAAAACAAAAGGTAGCAACCACGTCTACTGTCTACATTCTACAAATTCACCCGGAAAAATTTGCATTATTACATGTCAGCAACAGAAGGTTAGGGAAGCAAAACAAAATCCTAAGCTAGAAACACTCATATAAGAAGGTGATTGCTCCTCTCAATCACTCTTATTCCACAGATTTTTCTTTCTGACTGAAGCCTGACCGCAGGGTACTTCAAGCACAAAGGCAGCACTGCGCTGGGTGGATAAGGCCCAATCTCTTCTGCTACTGAAAAATAAAATTTTATGGGATCACAAAGCTTTAATGTTTGCTGTAAAGAGCAAGATATTTTTCTTGCTTTATCAAACAGATAACAGACCTATGACATACAGATATGAAAAGCAATTTGTTTAACTGTTACTTGCTGGGGCTTTTTTTTTGTTGTTTGGTTGTTGGTGGTTTTTTTTTGTTGTTTTGTTTTGCTTGTTTTTTTTAGTATTGCTATTTTTGTTTCTTTTTAAAGTCATCAGCAACAGGGAAAAGGTTAGCAAATCCAGTAATTAATTCAGGACATTGAAAACATGCTAGGAATAAATATTTTTACTTTGTAAAATTTCTTGGTAAATTTAACAAAAATTAGGCTGTACAGCCTAATTTCCTTTTCCCAACATATACTGGCCAAAAAAAATACTGGAGTTGAACCAAAGCCTACCCTTCCTGAAACAGATGTTGAAAAGCGATGAAGGCAGAAATAAAAACTGACAAGATGACAAGGGACTTGAAAGCTGTCTTATTATACCTTTTACCTAACAAAAAGGGTAAAAAAATTTCACATAAAACATTATGGATGGATAAAAGGCTTGCAACCAAATTCCTTCCCTACATTTGAACAGCTATTTAAGGAAAATAACATATAGCCTATGAAGTCTGAAAGGTCAAGAATTAACCAAATAATAGCATACAATCTGGGAGAGAGGTTGAAGCACAGGTAGTCTTTTATAGAAGCCTGGAAAACAATTTCAGAAAAGGTTGATGTAAGGTTTACTAAAATGCTTTTCAGTGCAATTCCAGCAAGATTAAAAGGAAAGATGGGATGAAAATTAAAGGCAAGACTGAATGTGTAAGGAATTTACTTCCTCTGTTTTGCACAACAAATACGTAAGAAATGGCCTGGCTGTTGCGCTGTGTACTGGCTGGCAGAAAACATTTACTGGTAAGTGTCAAAGGAGCAAATTATCTCGATTTTTTCTTGTTAATTTAACTCCAGACGTTGTCTCCAGTGAGGTGACCACGGGCACTTAATGCAGCTCATCCTCTACCAGAACCTTTGGCTAGGGGAGGTGAGGCTGGGGTCCTGCAGCAGGCTTAGGCCAGGTGGATGCTATTGTTCAATGCCAAAAAAAGAAAATTATCAGTCACCAACAGTGCGACCCACTCAAGAACTCCAGCAGAGAGTGAAAAGAAGGGCTTCTAGGGTACTGAAGGTGACAGTGGAGGAGCATTTTCTGAGTAAAATGCCCTCTTCTGAAGATTATTCTACAACATTGCCGAGTGTGATATATTTCCAATCATGTTGCTAAGTGGAGCACAAGTAATCAGCTAATTACCTGCTTTACATAATAAGTGAGGGACCTGTCAGTAAGAATGTTTTCACCCAAAGAAAACTGGTAAAAACAAGAAATATGTTTCCTGAAAGCATTACAGGGGCTGTGTTCCCAATCAAATGACGTGGCACGCAGAACTGCGGAAAGAAGATGCCCAAATGCCCAACAGTTATTACCTAAAAGGCTAAGTTTCTGACTTCAAAAAAAGAAATCCTTAGTCGTGAACAAACCAACCATATACTTAGTATTAAATAAGGTATAAGAATTTATTGCAACATCTGCTGAGAATAATTTCTGTTTATAAAACGGAAACCATTTCCTTTAACCTTTCTGGGAATTCTTTACTAAAAGCTAATTTGAAAACGGATTAAATACCGTGTCATTTTGCTAATCCGAGTAAATAAAATCATAGAATACCATTGTAGCACATAAGACTTCTTGGGAAAGGAGCTTTTCCCTTGGAAGATGTTAAGTGTCACAGAAGTTAGTAACATCATTTGAAAGCCAATAAAATAACCATAGACAAGAATATCCCAAAGCTTATCATTATGATTCTGAATCTTATACAACTTCAGCAATCAGGACAGCCAGGAAGATGGCCCAGAACCAAGTAGTGATGGAGAGATCTCCCTGTCAATAACAATGAGAAATACTGATACTTATTATGAGAAATATTGGTATTTTTCTGATTGCCCCTGAACACTGACTTTGGATTCCATGACAGCAGTAATAATAATAAAATAATTTAGAAAATCTGAACACAATTGTTCCTGATAAAATTAAACAGTCATTAACACCATACTTGTTCTGCAAAATTCACCTAGTCTGGTGGATAGCAAACATGACCACGGTTGGCACAAACAGCTCTGCAGTTATGCTGCTGCTTATATTTTCAGTATTTTATGCCTGTTAGTACACAACCAGAAAAGAGAATAGAAGTGACCTTTGTGTTCTTTGATACTCTTTTAAAGTGACTTCCACCATTTGAAACATTCTGTTTTCCTTCCTTAGAAGAAAAGAGTAGTGAAGAAAAATAATGAAGGAATATAGGGAATAAGGGGGTTCTGCAAGCCTAAATTTCTAAGAACAAAATTTAGTTTTTGTTTCAGGATTGAACATCTCACTAGAAATGTAATTTATGCTCACACACTGAAAACTGGATTATTTCAGATCTTTATAAACTCATATTCTCCTGTTATTTGAGCAAGCAATATATAGAGAATGTGCTCTTTGACATTTTAATTAAAACCTATTTAAAAGTCTATAGCAAGTAATAAAGTACAAATTGTATCCCTCATTTTAACCTGCATTACAACTCTATCATAAATTCCAATAAACATGCAGGAGAATCACACAGCTAAGAGCATAAGCTGAGAAAAAAAATTCTGGGGCTGACACCTAATTAAGATATACTTCCCCCGATGAAGAAAGTTCTTTATCTATCACTGTATGTTACAGTGGTTCAGGCCTATATTTGAAAGGCCATTAAAAATGCACCTGAAGGCAAAGTTAATCTTTTTATTTGACAGCAATAGCAGCTTTTTCACAGCAAGTAGTGAAGTGAATATTTTATTTCTTTATGACCTAATGGCCATTCTGTTTAATCTTAATGGAGTAACGATGAACAAGAAAATATGCTTAGGGGATATACTAATACATCAATTATGATGAGTGGGAATGTATTTTAAAGAAAAAAAAAAAAAAGTAGCAGCAGTAATCTGTTGTAAATGAAGATCTCAATAAGCACCTCTAGCCATAGGAAGAGCTAAAAAAGATGCATTAAAAATCTATTTGGATTCTGTTCATTATAGATATGTTCTTCTCAGCTCTTAAGCAATGCAGCAATCATGTAATTAACTTTTAAAAGGGAAAGCATTTTAAACAACCACATATCTATGGAACGCAGGAGGCTTTCTCCTCATTTAGTGAATTTTTCCACCTACATTCCTTAACATTGTTGGAAAAGTGTTGAAACTGGGTAACGTTTCTTCTGAAGGTATTGCTAAAATAAAGGCAATTCCACATTTTTTCTCAAAGGAATGAGGTAAGTAAAATAAGACATACTGATAAACATTGCCCGTGCTTAACCACAAACATGCTAAGCCATATAAATTAGGCACTTGTTTCCCCTGGAATTGTACTCTGAAACGTGGATTTGAATTTCATGTAGGATTTATTAAATAATGTAATGTTTTGACTTAGACCCATGTCTTGCGAGGTAACATGGGATGACACTCCCAAAAATTCCGTGCACTCCAAACTCCAAGAAGAAAGTTTACAGCATTTTCCCAGTGAAATCACTGGGACTACAACTGACAGGACTCGGGCTATGAAGACGTGGAGTTCCCACTCAAATCCCATTAAAGAGTCTTGCAGTTAGTTCTAACGATCACCGGATCTATACAGTGTGCAGTAACTTCAAGGAAAGATGTCCCACTCAGTAACTCTCAGGACAGGGCACTCTGGATTCTTGTCTTTTCACACGGATGCCCTTGTAACATAGCTTGTAATTATGGCAAAATGCAAAAAAAAGCCATCTCTCCAGAACAGTTACCACCTGGGGAGTTAATGCAGCATAACTATTGTCTGTTAAGCTCAAACTGTTCCTTATAACCAAAAGATGCCCTGGGCAGCCAAGTCCCACATGTGCAAGGATGTGCTGACTTTCACAAAGGTAGGCTTCTGAATTAAGAAACGTGAATAACATTAATAATACACGAATAATCAAGGAGTAACCTGCTTTTCACATTCTAAATATTGCTGAATTAGTATCATATTGAGACTGAACAGAGGATATTTGTCTACAGACTCTCATGTGCACACATACAGAATATGAGCAGTAATCTGTAAACAAGGTCACTGACAAAAACTCAAGTCTGGGTTTTTCTGAACTCATTCTATTGCTTTTTTTCTCGTCAAAATCATCATGAATATCATACACAGATTTGGTGCAACATCATTGCTACTGGCAGCAAGAGCACTGAATCTCTGCTTGTGACAGGACTATCTAAAACCAAGGTGGAAATGCAGGGTAGACAGTGACGACAGATTGGCAAGTGCATTTTAGATACTGATGCAGAGAAACAGAGTCTTCCACGTTGCAAGTTATGTAAAATTAAATCAACTAAAGATCATTAGAAAAATGCTTAGATGACACACTAGCATTTAACAATTCAGCAGTATAAATTTGAAAAAGATTAATCTTTTAATCTAATATTTCTTAAGTCTCCCTTTGATCATCTACAGACACATGAAAAGGAAAGAGCAAAGGAGGGGGAGAATAAAAGCACAGCAGAACTGCACATGTGCACTACTTCTACTCAATCTCTAATATAATATATATATTATAAACAAAAAAAAAAGTAAAAAAAAGAAAGAAAAACAGGAAATATCCAAAGTGGCAGTTGACAGATAATTTGCTGGCAGCTTTTTATATCCTATGAGTAACTGTCTACTGTGGGTATTTCATATTTCCTTGCCCATATAACTTAAAAGAAACATTTTAATTTGACCACTGATGTAGCAAATCTGTAAAATTTCATTATTAGGGAATTATTATTAAAGAAAATTTACATGGGATGTAGAGGATGTAGAAAAATTGCATTTCTATTTGCAGAATGAAAAGTACAAGCTTCCAAACTGCATTTATAAGGTCTGTGTGTGGGATTCAAACTCCTATATTTAAAAAGAAATCAGGCATTTTCAATTTGCCATCAACACAAGCTGTTAGAAAAGTATTACACTACAAATTCCTGTCATATAGTTTAAATAAGAGTTTTCATTTATTTACAGTACTGTAGCTTTTCAAAGCCAAGGAGAAAGGAAGCGATAGTAATAGATCTTGGTTACAAATTATTTGTTAAGAACTTCTGAATGTCCTCAACATAAAGGCTGCGTGGATGGATGCAAGTGTTTTAAGGAAACAGAATGATAATTTTCGTGGCTGTTCATCAGTCGACAACTTAGCTGAGCTGCAACCAACACCCCTACAAAACCAGTGACAGATCCTGCAGCCATTCCAACCCGAGACAGGCTCTGTGGCCATTCCAAGCCCTGTGACGGGCCCTGTGGCCACTGCAAGCCCTGTGACTGGCTGTGGCCACTGTAATCCCTGGAACAAGCTCTGCAGCCCTTTCAAGCCCTGTGACAGACTCTGCACCTATTCCAAGCCCTTTGACAGATCCTATGGCAGCTCCAACACCCGTCACAGGCCTTGCGACCGTTCCAACCCCTGTGACAGGGCATGTGGCCATTCCAGGCCCTGTGATGGGCCCTGCCGCCATTCCAGGCCCTCTGGTGAGCCCTGTGGCCACTACAAGTCCCATGACAGGCCCTGTGGCCATTTCAAGCCCCTCTGACAGACCCTGCAGCCATTCCAAGCCCTGTAATGGGAGGTGCAACCCCTGTGACCATGCGGCTCTTTCAAGCCCTGTGGCCATTTCAAAATTCCTGAAAGGCCCTGCGGCCATTTCAGGATCTGTGACAGGCCCTGCAGCCATTTCATGCCTGTGATGAGCCCTGCGGCCATTTCAGGATCTGTGATGGGCCCTCCTTTCTCCATCTTTCCATATTTCAATGGGATTTAAAAACAGAAGCTATTTTAAAGAGCTCAGTTGTCTTCCTAGATATTTACTCTTAAGTAAGAGTATTAAATGTATTAAAGCTATTGAAAGTATTAAAGAAGTTAGTTGCAGGGGGTGGATGGTGGTGGTGCGGGGGGCTGGAAAGGGAGGGGAGGCTGGATGGGGGAGGGAGAGGGGGTAAATGACTGCATTATCAACATCTAAATAAGTATTAGTGATTTATAGGGAACATTGCACTGATGGTAATTTTAAGATACCTTCCTTTTCTGCAAATAAAATAAACTGATCCAGACACTTAATTTCCTTCACCAAGACTGGTCAGTGTTGTATAAAACTAAATATGCTAAAAAGAATAAACTGACTTGTCCAAATTAGATAATTAAATATAATATGTAAAGAATAATGTATTTAAGTGCATCATAGACCACCCCATGTATAGTGCTGGCCTCTTTTAAGTCATTAAGAAGGAAATAAGCATAGAGGTACTCACTGTTTATCCTGGGAAAGCATTCACATACATGTGATTCAGATTGCTAGCTCACATAAATTTCCCAAGTATTATGTGAAAACAAATTTCCAATAGAGCATTTTTAGATATCAATATGCCTACTTTTGAGCCTGATATATCATCTGCTACAATCTTCTCATCGCATATTGGTAAATATCAATGAAGGTAATAAATACTCCACTCTGCTGTCAACCTTCTCCTTTCCAGCCATTTCTGTATACCTTTTTTTGCACAGAATGTTCTTGGAATAACAAAGTATTGCCCATGATAAAATAATGGTATTTATTTGAAGACATCAGTGACTGACTGAAACAAGAGTAATATGAATGATTGGAGCCATGTTTAAAAGAGAATACTGACTAGCAGAGAATCCAATAACATGCTTATAAAAGAATTCCAGGCAGTTTGTAATCAGAAATTCATGACAATAACTGCCATTTTCATCTAAGCCCAGAGTTCACTCTTGCATCTATTTCAATTCCCAGCATGTATGACAGTTTCTAAATTCATCCATTCATTATTTTCTTCCAGTGCTTGACTGGCAAATTTCAGAGAAGTGTAGTCTGCAAGCTTATCATTCTTTTTCAAACTAATGACTAGTCAACAGCATTAACTTCCCAACCCAATTGAGTAGTTCTGTTTCTGTTTTTAGTGAAGTAAAAACTTCAGTAAACCACAACACATCACAGTTCCTCCAAATCTGGAAAAGCAATCTAAGAAAACAAAATTAAAAGTTGAGATATAGACCAATGAATAACCTCCCTCTTCAGTAGCTTGGGCCAGTTGGTTTGTTATATATTAATATTTATATAAGACCTAATACGTGATTATACTTATTCATTAAACACTAAAAGCAATAAATAGATTCTGAAATCAGTATTGATTTAAAAATTTAACTGAGAGGAGCTGTCTTAGCAAATGAGATAAGCAATGTAATATTCATATTTTTCCATCTATATTTGTTTTTTGAAATATGTATATTTGCATACAGTATTTTTTGAGTGTTCTGCTGGAATTCAGGTGAAAATAAGCATTTAATGTAATCAGGGTAACATGGTTCTTAATTGAGGTTCTTAAACAATAAAGATGCTGAAAAGCTAATACCAGAATGATGAAATTATGTTTTTTTTTTCTTAATTTTTAAGTTAATTTCTCTGATTAAACATTTGCAAGTCAAATGAGTTAGTAGGACTCTTCAGCTTCAGCTGTTATGTCATGCTGTTCCTTTGAACAATATTTACAATCCAGAAAGAGAGGAAAGAGGGGAAGATCCTGTGGCTCCTGACAAATGCTGTTAATGAGAGTTCAGGCACTTCTTTAGCAGTTGCAGCACCCCATTAGTAGGTAGCTGAAGGCCACTGGCTATGCAGCCATTGCACTTTAATCACAGGTTAAGCCTCTGCGGATGAGAGTATTCAGAGAGAAGTAAACTCTTCTTTAATTTAATTTTTAGTGGTACTCTGACCCTTAAAAAAACAGGTCAACAGGAGTTTAGCCAATGTCTCCCAGGGAAAAAGGAGCCTACACGCCAGCTCTGTATACCTGCCACACAATTCAATGTTATTCGTGTTTGTTCTTCTGTAGTTTGTGTTACTTAACATTCTGCTTGTGTTGCTCCAAACCAGTTCCCTAGTGCCTTCATCAAATGCATTTGGTGAGTCTTAGTAGGATTTAGAGCTGCCATTCGAAAACAGAGTAGCTGCAAGCAGAAACTCGAGCTCAGACTGATTTCTCTGACCAAAGTCTCATGGTAGGAGTACTGAAATTCTGCTATCAGATGGAGTTTGTCCCTCTATATTAGCAGGACAAGAGGCATCAATGTATGCAGCATGTTCACGTTTTAAAAATACTACAGTAGCAGACTGAAAGGAAATAATTTTAAAGTAATTTCACCACATCTTTCCACTGGATAAGTCTGCTTCAGAATAGTAAGAGTTTTATGACAGCGAAACAGTATGATAAAACCTAACTGCAAGAAATGAAAAGTCAAGATATTTTAAAAGACTTTGAATTTAGCAAATAACATCTAGCAATCCAATCATACTGTCTTGAACGGAAGACATTTCCTTTCAATTATTATAGACATTAAAAATGGACGGAATATGTGTTGGTCCCACTTCAGCAAGATACACCATAAGAATTTGCTGAGGCTTTATTATTTATTTATTTTTCTTCAGGAGATGCCGTTCAAGAGAGCAAACAAAATGCTTACCTTGTTTGACTTTTTAATTCAAAAAGAACCTGATTATTGGACTTTATTGAAATGCATTTCTTCCTATTTTATATTAGAAATGTGATAATTGGAAGAAAACAAGCATCAAGTCAACTTACAGCAAATGAAAAGAAACTAAGTGTTGAACAAACTGTTAAAACCTTAATTCCTTGTTTGATTATGCAAATTGTTTCATATCAATAACTGGCTAATTATTCAGAGAGCAAAACTTCAAAGACCCAAACAACTCAGAGGTGTGAAGCCTCCAGAATCCATAAAGCAAGGTGAGAGCTCAAAGCCTTGAGTTTGAAAAATCAAGCTACCTTTTTATCAAGTAGTAAATGCTGTTAAGAGCACAGAAAACATAAAATAACGATAAATATATTTTTCCACGTCGTCTATACTTGCCTGTTAGCAACAGAACCGAGCCGACAAGAGATGAAGGCCAACAGGAGCTGTCGGTAAGCGCTGAGGCCCGTGAGGAGAGCGCAGGGCTTGGCTGCGGCCTCCTGCCTCATGGCGGCAGCAGGTGGGCAGCAGCCACCAGGCCACAACAGCCGGCCCTGACAAGGGTCCATGGCACCGGCAGCACAGCATTCCTTAAAATCACTTCTCTTCTGAATGGAAATGTTGGCCTGAGGGCTATACTTTAACTGTGGTAGTAAACCGTGTTCGCCATTTCTGAGCCTGCTGGTGATGGGTTTGCAGGCAGAGCACAGGCAAAGTGCTCAGCGCAGGGAGGGAGAAGTGTCTTTCATAGAATCGTTAAGGTTGGAAAAGACTTTCAAGATCATCTGGTCCAACCATAACCCTGCTACCAATGTCACCCACTAAACCATGTCCCTAAGTACCACAGCCAACCTTTCCTTAAATACCCCCAGGGATGGTGACTCCACCACCTCTCTTAGGCAATCTGTTCCAATGCCTGACTGCCTTCTCCTTCTGAGAAGAAATTTTCGAGTTTTAAGTAGATGAAGAGATTTTCTACAATGTGAGGTGCACCGCAACACACTGAGACAGAACTCTTGGGAGAGCAATGGCATGCGCCTGTCCTCTTCTCTGTGGCATGGCCACACTGGTCACGTTCAGTCACAAAGGCTGGTGTTTTTTGCAAAGGAAATGCCTGTCCCACACGTAACACAACTGCAGGCTGGCACAAAAGTTCCTAGATCACCAGAGCGCACAAATTCTGTCAGATTTCCACAGGCTGATCTGCAGCAGCAGAACACATTTTAATTTCTCTGGGACAGCTGGCCTAGGCCTGCACATCCCTAATACAAATACACGTGGATTAAAGATGCAACGCAAATCCAACTCAGCAATGGCAACCACAGTGATCCATGGGGACTTGCAACTCTACTGACAGAGCAAATTTCCAGTAATTTTGCAGCATTTTCCTGGTTGTATTACTAACCCTCGCAAAAAGCAACTTGACAAATAATATAAAAAGGAGCTTTTAACCAAGCCGCTAATTTGTTCAAGTTTTGAGCCAAAGCTGAGCAAAATCTCAAAATTGTATTTTGCTTGGTGTTCGAAATCAGGGAGATTACCACAATCATAGAAGGACAGTTTGCACAAAATGTGTTCAATGTCTGCCAGTTCTCACAATCCTCCGAACAGAAGACCCACACATGGTTTGACTGTGCCATAAGGACTGTGCTCTAATGAGTAAGAGCTTATCCACATCACAATGATATTTTCAGAGTACTCAATAAACACACATTTTTCTCTTCATTTTTATTGGCTGACTGCATGAACTATTAGAAGTGTGCTGAATCTTTCATGTTTTGGCCCAAGAAGTAATATACCACTTAATATTTATTAGTCAAACCTTTTTTTAAAAAAAAACAAACAACTGTCATTAATGGTTCAGACTGAACCAAGCTGCTTTGTACTATTCAGAACTAGCTCCTCTGAGAGAAATGATAAGCACTTTCCAGTATTTACAGAGACTGTTTAAACCAACACCACAATAACTGGTATGACTGAAATGGAAGTGAAGCTTTTACTAAAAAATTATGTATTTTTATTTACTTATTTAACTACCCTCAAGAAAAGAAGGATTCAGTATTTTGTATCTCAAAGTGAACATTCCACATGTTTAGTTATTTTTTAGGCTAAAACAAGATTGCTTAACAGTTGCACAACAAAAGCTTTTGCAATATAATTCCAATTAGAGACTAGCTTACTGATGAGAACACACAGTGCCTGTGTTGTTTATTTAAGCCTACAGCAATAAAACTCAGTGAAAAAAAAAAAAAAAAAAAGTTAAATTTGGGATTTTCTACACTTTCTTCAGAATACAGACTTATAGAAACATATTTACTGTTATATCAGAAACAAAGCTGATTTTCTCTTTCCTTTTAAAGAGCAGTGACTTTTAAGTATCTGCCTTATAAATCACTACTCAGATAGAAAATTCAATATTATTTGACTTTTTTTTAAATTTCAATGGTTGTAAGAAAAAAAAAAAAAAAAGCATTTTTTAAAGATATCTTCAAAAATGCATGCTGTGTTTGTATTTTGACCTCTGTTGGCATTGTGCTCACAACAATTATTCATATGGTCATGAATACGAACACAGCACAGCATTCAACATGAGCTTTGTTTCTTATTAGAGAAGCAAATTGTTATCATCAACAAGTACTAAAAAAGAATGCAATTGTGATGAACAGCTTTGTTTGCTTGCTTGTTTTAGAGAAAGCAACACAAACTGGGAATCATCCTAGGTGGAGTTTCCAACAGTAGTTTATTAGAGAAAATTGAGGTTGTCCTGGAAGAGCTCATCTGAACCTGATAGTATGAGATGTTTACTGGTAGATAAACTTCCCTTTATGACATAAACAGACAACAATTTCTTTTTGGTAGAAATTCCTCAAGAAATTTAGCACAGTAGGGTATTTCAAAACTTCTAATTACCAAAATGCCAGGGGTTTCAAATTGTTAGACAGTATATATTGTCCAAAGGGAAAGGATGGAAAATCTACCACTTAACATTTTCAGAAGGCCTAGGAAGTACTGTAATTTATGGTGGTGGTGTATGCACAGAGCAATAGAGGAATCTAACAGAGCAAACAAAAGTCTAGATTAAAATTTACAATCAAGTGGCTTGATCTATCCAGATTTAGATCAAATACAGCCTTAAAAACGTGCAACGAGGCTCTACCTAAAGTAGAAAGCATGCTGGGACAGGGTTTTACTACTTCACTATTAGACCAAGTCCAGAATCCACTGAAAGTTTCTACAGACTCTGGACAGAAACCTAAAGGGGCTTTGGACTACTTAAAACAGTGGCTGTACTTTTCACATTAGACTTTTTGGACATATTAATAGTTCCTAAATGTGGCTATCTTTTCAACAGAGAGAGAGAGACTGGTGCCTCTGAAAAGCTGCTGGGAAGCCAAATCCGTGCCCCACGGACTGAGGTGGAGGGGACCCTGGGAGGACAGTGATGCCATTCACCAGCGGTTTGGGTAGGCCAAGACAGACATCCCAGCCAGCTTCCTCTAGTTTCCATCAATAACAATAGGAGCAGAAATAGCAGTATTTGCACAAGACAAAATAACCTGTGTATGGTTTAATCTTCACCTGCAATGAAGGCATACTTTCACTAATGTTTAGCTGCTTTAAACAAGCACAGCTTGAACTATTTCTGCAGCAATCACAACTTTCAAGTGCAAAGCAGCCTTATTCTTAGCCCTTGTTAGGGGTATCCTGCTCTCCAAAGCTTGATTAGGTGTTCAATTTTCAGCTGTTCTGTCAAGCACAAGTGCAACTCAGCTGAACCTCCCTGGTTGGTTAGCTGATTTTAACTTCTGTAGTAACAGATTATTATTAACAATAATAAACAAAATTTTGAGCCTCTTTCAAGTGAACATGATAACATTTTTCCAAGTGCTATAACAAAATGATCAATATACAGCAGATTCTTCTTTGTAATTCAGGTGATTTACTAGCTTCAGTTGGAAGAATCTAATGACCCCACTTTTCTATGGAAAAATGCAGAGCTGTTTTAAGAAACAGGTAATGAAATGGTAGTTATTCAGCTGAAATACTGAAATTAGAGTTTAAAAAAAAAAAAAAGAAAAGAAAAGAAAAGAAAAAGAAAAAGAAAAAACAGCCAGGATCAATCAAAATTAAATCAGCCTCATTTTTACTACCATTCTTCAGTATATATACACTAAGGTGTATATATATATTTATATATATACATTAAAGTATGTATGTATTTAGGACAGATTAAAAAAAATCTTATCAGAACTATTTTGAATAAGTAAATGTATGGATAGAATCATAACAATTACATCTTTTCACTTGTAGACAGCTTGGGATATTTCAGGTTTCATCTTCAATTAAGAAACTGTCTTTACATAAATTAAAATGTATCAAAAACTTTACAGCCATTTGACTGGAAGGAAGAACTTGCTCTTCTCAAAGGTCTGGAAGCACAGTCAGCTCTAATCTAAGGCCACTGAAGACAATGGAAAAAGTCACCCCCTTTCCTGACATTTCAGAGAGCATTAAACCAAATCTGTAAGGAATGCCAGTGGAGATAGCAGCAAGGGTACTTTTTATCCAGCAAGGTATAGAATACTTTTTATCCGCGTTTTTAAAATATTTAATGGTAAAATGACTTAGTATTTATCCGAAAACAATTCGACAAAAACAAGCGAGTTTTTCGTCTTTAGGTGCAAGACATTGGAACCAAGGGAGAATAAGACTGGCTCTATTTCCATCTTGTTACATTTACTTACGTTATATTTAGCTTCACATTTTATTCTTTTTGATATTTGCATATTTTAGCCTTGTTTCTTTAACAAAGCAATCACAATATTGAAGCAGTATTCCCCCTTTCAAATTCTGTATTTGCTTTCATTGAACAGGCAGTTTTTTAAATAACAGATCTTGGACAAATCAGACTTTCCAAAAACCAAAGTGTCCTGAAGTAAAAGAGTGAATACATTTCAGAGATACATGAGGTCAGTGAACATTCTTCTGCACACATCATTCCTTTTCCATCCTTTGTTTGTTCATGTATAACCCCCAAAGTTGACGCATGAATTATCCTATTGTACACATCAACCACTTGACAGATTGTTTTAGGAAAACTAGTGTCCTCTGTGCTTTCCTTCCAGGCTGCCAGGGAAAGTTTACCAAAAAGGTTGATTAATTCCTTTAAGTTCTCCCAGATAAACAAACTGCAAAGCAAGTTTGCAGTACCCAGGACCACCCATGCAAAAATATTGTACAGTAACAACAAACCAGAGCATTCGAAGGTGCTCAGTCAAGAAGAAAAGCTGCTGATGATTCAGCAGTCTGTCAGATGGGGAACAGAAGCGTTCACGCTTGAGAATCCTTAGTTAACGATACATAATTGTTAGGGCACTTCTTAACAAAGCTCCATTAAAAGAAAATAGCTTCATTTAAAAAACAAAAACAAAACAAACTTTTTTTTTTTCTTTATCTCGGTTTTTCTCAAAAATATTATCCCAACTTAAACACACTGAAAAGAAACAGAAGGTTTTTAATCAAATTTTATCAGATTTCACACAATCACAGAATGGCTGAGGTTGGAAGGGATGACCTCTGGAGAACATCCAGTCCAACCCCCTGGCCATGCAGACTCGCCTAGAATAGTTGCACAGGATGGCATCCAGGTGGGTTTTGAATTATTTCCACAGGAGGAGACTCCACAGCCTCTCTGTGCAGCCTGTTCCAGCACTCTGTCACCCCCACAGTAAAGAATTGTTTTCTCATATTCAGCTGGAACTTCCTGTATTTCAGTTGTGCCCGTTGCCTCTTGTCCTGTTGCTGGGCACTGCTGAGAGGAATCTGGCCTCATCCTCTTGCCACCCTCCCTTCAGATATTTATACACATTGATAAAACCCCCTCTCAGTCTTCTCATCTCCAGGCTAAACCAGCCCAGCTCTCTCAGCCTCTCTTCATAGGAAGATGTTCTAGTGACCTAACCATCTCAGCAGCCCTGTTTAACTAATAAACCCATTTAATTGCCATTACAGCACACATTGATAAACTGGTTCTAGGTACTACCCAGCTTTTACACCCAATCACTGCTTGGATTAGACTGTGCCAAGGGAATCAGGAAGCCTCTTTCTCATGTAGTGCAATCATAACTATACACATTATACACGGATTTAACCTCCACATGCAGCTGCATAAAATTGTACATACAGCTTCATTATATGTACTGATACCTACATTTTCTCTCTCTTACCTCAGTTTCCAGTCAGTCCTTGAATTTCATGGTGGTACACATTCTAATAACAATCATGACCATGTTCCAGTATATTTTATTGTTTGCTTATTACTCTATGTAACAAAATGAAAACAATCTATAAACTACTTGAAAGATTGATTTCTGTTAAGCTAAATCAATCCCCTGCAGGATGATATACTGTAAAGGCTCTTTTGCCCTTAGCCATAAACCTGATTCATCAAGTTTTATTAGTGCAGTTGTGTAAAGTCTTCCTATTCAGCAATAAATATCACCTCACTCTCCTGGAAAAGCATTCCTAACTTGGATGAATCTGTACCTAACTGCAAATGGTGTGTCCCAGAAAAAAAGAGTGCTATTAATGCTACCACCTCCTGTAAACAAGATCAACACTTCAAAGATGAACATGGCATACTGCTCACCATCTTCAAGGTGTTCCCTTAATAAACTCTCATCTTCACGATTAAGCTAGAAAAGATGAATTTTACTTTTATACCTCTGATATATGTCTTGAATGACACAAAGATCTGAGCTCACAACACTGTATCTTGTCCTTCACAGACACAAAAAAATGTCTAGAAAAACAGGCAGCTTTCCTAATATTCTTGACTGAAAAATAGCTAGCAAAATTACATTCGTGGACATGGCAATGACAAATTATCTACTGTACAAGGTAGGATGCATTTTTTTAAAGCATATATTAAATTGCACCTTACCTGTTGTCGAATTTCTTCTTCCATCTTGACTGGGGACCCCAGCTCTGCGACTTGTTTGACACCTTCACTTGCATATCCTCCGTACTCCCAAAGGATGTAGTTCTTTGAGTGAGAACTACCAATGATTGCAGACCAATGGTTGGTGCGCCCTTTCAGGAAAAATACAATAAAAAAGAGAAAATTGTCAGTATGTTAACAACATATTGACTTATAACATCAAAACCATCATCAGAGGCTCAAAGCATAATTCCTAATCTTTCATCAAAATGAAGGGTTCAAAGTGCCCCATCTTCATCAGCATGAAACTTCTACATGTGCTGCATGCTGCCAGCTCCCACTACATTAAAACCTCATACCTTTAGAGTACTAAGGGCAAACCAATGAACTACAGAAATAAAGCATAATGTGTCAGAAATTATTGGGTATAACAGAAATTGAGAGAAAGATTGTATTCCAGCTGATCAAGTATCTCCCCCAAACAGATAGCTTCATACAGACTTAGTATAATTTTTCTTCACCTGAGCTTCTTTGGGAAGTTTAAAAATCCTTTAATTTTAGGTTTCCATATAAAATATTTATGAGGATAAATCTTCCAAGGGAAGACTTCAGTTAAATCTTTGACTACTCAAAGATTTAACAAGTCGCTTCCATACTGACAGATACTGGTTTCTTGCAACAATCCACTTGATTTATGTTTGGGTGGTGACAGGAGATTACCAGCAAAGGGTAAATATAGGCATGACTACAATGTCATTAACTGTTACAGCCTTTTCAGCTTTGTGCCCAAACATTATCAGGTGGAGATAATAAAGTGCTTAAAGGCAAAAACCTCCCTCGAGCAGCTGATGGAAAGGAGATGGTAAGTTTGCTTCCCATCAGCAAATTGTGCCTAGCTGTCCTTCCAAGAAACTTGAAATACTGGTAAAAGAATTCTCTTATGGACACTCACATGGCTGTTTTCTCTGTTTGCTCACCCTTAAAGTACACGTATGCTGTGTCACTTTTTTTTTTTCTTCCCCTTTCAACAATTAATAGTGGTTCCCTTTAATTTAGGAGGGAGTGAAGATGCAAGTTTTGGTGCTTCTATAGGTGCTTAGTTTACGTGCTCTGATTTCTCATAGTGTAAGCATTGTAGAGCTAGACAAAGGGATTCTTCTTCTGGTTTCTTCTCTTGTTGAACAGGAAAGAAAAAATGTAAAAGTTTAAAGAGAAAATGTTAGAGAAGTCTGATGAAATGGAAAAGAGAAATGAGCAGAAATAAGGAGTCACAGAAGTCCCACAGTATTCAAAATAAAA
Source organism: Aythya marila (assembly GCF_965140915.1). Taxonomy (NCBI): domain Eukaryota; kingdom Metazoa; phylum Chordata; class Aves; order Anseriformes; family Anatidae; genus Aythya; species Aythya marila. Next base: position 58,847,546 of record NC_139046.1, on the reverse strand, counting down.
ATGAATTCACTTAAGTGTCGAATAGCACTCTGCAAAGATACCAGCTTAAAGGAAAAGGATGAGAAAATGAACTACTCACACAAGCAGACAGTATGGTAACAGTAGACTGTAGGAGATGAGGGAGACAGAATGATGGAGTGAGACAATATTTAACATTTTTCTTTGCAATGCAAAAGGAAGAGAGGAGCGGTAAAACCAGTTGAAAACTAGAATAAATGAATGAAAAATGAATAATGAAGTAAACAAAAGGAATGCAAATTTAAAATGTGAAAGGTGGGACAATGAAATTGAAAAAGACAGTTTTGAGAATTGAATAGATAAAGTCAGATGCAGTAACATAATCACAGAAAAATAGAAAGTAGATTAGAAATAAAAAATGGACAACAGTGGTATGGAAAAAGCTAGAAAAGTGTGGCAGGCAGAATAGATAGATGAGGGGAGGTGGCTCAACAGCACAGCAAACAGAGCCTCCACAGGTTTGCTTGGACCAAAATAAACTTACTGAGCGCTGAATTTCAGCAGGCTTGATGTTTTCAGAGTCCGTGAAAGCTAATCAGAAAGTGCGTCCCAAATGGAGAAAAACAGAGACTAAACGCCACCACCACCTCCCCCCAGTAGGAGGCTACACTGTCAGAAGATGGTTTCCTGATCAAAGATCTGATTCCTGCTCCTCTGATATACACTGGCACCTTTTCAAACCACAGAGGGCGTCGTTCAGCTTCAGTGATGGGACCCCCAGGTATGCCCATACTTTTTTCTTAGCGCACAGGTCTAACTATCTCACTAGTCACAGACAGCAACTTTCCCTGAAACACAGTGACACGAAAATTTATTGAAAGAGATGGTTCCACCTGCTCCCTACAAAAGAAGAACGTATCACGACAGAGAGGAACCAGAGAGCCCTGAAATGTTCAGTAACATGAATTGTTCCACCTGCTCCAAAGCTTCTCTCCTTTCCTGCCCTAAACTGGGCAAGAACGCCTGATGCCTTCGAAGCCCTGCCTCTTCCACCCAACCCCTCTTCTTAAAGCTGTTGGATTTACCCCCAAGGCAGCTGGCCTCCCTTCTCGACCAAAGAAGCTATTCAAAGTATACCACAAATTTGCAAATGTTTCACTCTTCACCTCGAACCTTGTGTTTCTGTAAGAATGAAGAGAACTCAATACAGTTTCTTCAACTTTTTCCTCTAAACTTCTGGACATGAAATAACCTGACTCAGATAGGGCCTGAGCTATTTTGTATCACCAGTCCCCTTTCATTAACCAATTGATAAGGCGGCAAACAGAGTACAGACATCTTTCCAATGGTGTTATTTCACCTTTTTTTTGTGCGTGAGTAGCTCCTCAATTTACACATTTATATGCATATTTTGCATATTGATCAAGGTGTCATCACACATGAGAATGTATCCTCTGACATATCTTGCAGATGTGCCGTATGAAATCATAATGGAGAGCACACATATATGGATGATACCCAGAAAGAATAAGTACTTTTAAGCCACAGGGCATATGTAGACATTTTTTGTCTGATCAAAAGGATGTGATAGGAAATGTAATAACTCCCCTTGAGCCAGATTTAGTAACAAATGAAATATTCTGCTTCCACTAGTCCTATTATCAGGAGCTAAAACAACGTGCAAAAATTAACCAAAAAGCATGCTTGGTTTTCTTAAGCCTTAGTGTGCTCATTTGTTTAATTAAAAATTTTCAGTCTCTTTGAGATTCATGAAAGGGAAAATGTTTTATTATAAAATACAAATTAGTTTTTGAACCCTTTCAACAGCCACGGTACACCTCTCTCCATTCACTTTATGGCTAGTGCACTCAGAACAAGATTGTGTTGCACTGTTTTCTTTCTGAGCAATGTTTTAGAGACTCCTAAACACACAATAGGTTTTTAAATTCAATGGGAAAAAAAAAAGAAAAAAAAAAAAAGAAAAAAAAAAGAAAAAAAAAAAGAAAAAAAAATTGAATAAAAAATGGAATCTGTGAAAATCCCCGAAGTGTTTCCTGCGATTAACAGTTTTGCCCAGTACTTTCCAGAAACGTTTTTGTTTGACAGCAAAAGAAAATTCTTTATTTGGCAAAAGCAGTTCTTTGGAGAAAAGCTAAAGAACGGATTACTTATTACTGGGGATATTTAAAGCAAGTCAGAAGATTATTTAAGAAAAGAAGTGAAATAAAAGTTTTATGATCTGTTTTTTATTTCAGCCATACTGATGGCATAAGACTAAAGCAGTTTTTTGCTTTGTTTTGTTAACATGGTGGTTTGCCAAATAACGAGTGATTTACTACAGCCTATCATAAATAGCACTTTATTTTAATGTAACTACTGCACAAGTTCAAAATTATAAAGAATAACGTTAATCATTAGTTTTCATTTTTAATATGACTACATCTGGACGAAAGATCTTTTTCTCAACTTTCAGGAATTTCAGTGTAAAATGTTATCATCTTTTATTACCGGGATTGATCCTGCTAACATTGTGGGTTTTTTTCTTCACTCAGTCTTCTCTAGTTTTTGAGGTAAAAACACATTAATTAAAATCACCACTGTGTAACTGGGAAGAGAGAACAGTCCACTATTGTGGCAAATTATCCTTACTTGCTTACTTCACCCATACCCTCAATGTGTTGACTGACTTGGATTTAAAAGAAAAGGCATTTTTCCCTGCCTATTACATCATTAAGTCACAGTAATTTCAGAGTTTTCAAACATTTTCTTATACCCAATTTCTAACCACCAGCTGAATCCATACTAATAACGCATACGAAGTGTGACATTCAGCAGACACATAGATCATCCAGTAGCCTAAAAGAGCATTCCCACAATTGCTCACTTTGGCTTATTTTATCTCCCATGCATTACACTGACAAATAATATTTGAACAATGGTACGTTTGACTTAAAATGTACTAAAAAATCAATTGCTTAGACTGTTAGAACCACAAGCAGATACACAAACCATATTTAAGCTCCATGATTATATTCTGACACTGACGGCAATAAATAAATAAAAAAGACATATAAAGGCTACATAATAAGCATCAGCCACAGACAACCTAACAAAGTTTAAAGACCAATAAATTTGACTCATGTTCTCAAATAATTTCCTTGCCTTTATTGCCACAGACTGTGAAGCTAGTAATGAAAGAATAAATGCATAATACATTTTTTTATAACTTCATCTTTTTACAATCACTTGGATTATTGCAACAAAAAAAAACAAGAATACTGATTTTGTAGGTCAGAATTTTAAAAACCCTGATAGACCCTGATAGAAAAGGAAAGCTAAAAAACCCTTTCTTATTACAAACAAATTTTAAAAACCCAATCTAAAATACATCTCAGTTCAAAACATGAAGCAAATCTCTAGAATTTATTTGTAATGTATAGCACTTTCAGAAGGATCCATGGATTTTCAATACTGAGTGTTGGCAGCACTGCATAAACGTCGTAATTTACACTACTGATATGTAAATAAATAACTCTGTAACAAGCTCCAACTCTCTACACTATCCCTGTGTATGTAGGACAACATTAGTAAAAGACATACTCACGTGGAAAATCTTTGGGATGTGTTTTTTCCGACCAATTTCCATAAAATGTTAGCCTGTATTTGGCAGTTCCACAGGCACAACAATCTAAAATTGGTTTGTCAGTCACACCTTCTGAGGCTGAGTCTGAAAAAGGAAAATAAAATTACCTATTGAGAAGCGTTACAACTCATTGTCAACAGATGACAGCAAAGTTGCCACAATAAATACTCCAATAAACAAATTTGAGCTAAACCTACTTTCATTTGTTGTTTTTAATATTGTTTAATACATACTGTTTAATAATGTTTAATACATACTACTATGTGTAAAAAGAGTTTAAGGACTTGACCAAATTGCCTCTTGTGTGAATGAAATGAAGTCTTTCTCATGATCTGAGAATATGAGTTTCAGATGTTTCTTTCCAGAAAGGAAAGAAACAGAAAGGAATCACCTGCTCCGGCCTACTCTGAAAGGACAAACAGTGGGACTGTATTACAGTTTTACCTGTATCTGCAACATAAAACTTTCATTAGTAAGACTATGTGTTTCTGTACTTTCCCTCATTCAGTGACTTCAGGACACAGCTCAGTACAGGTATCTACAAAATTGCCAATAGCTTTCTCCTTATCTGACGTCGTATCTAGACTAGAACAAAAGTGGTTTTGAAGAAGAAAGCCAAAGTTTTCTGGCTGTCTTTAATATTTTAAATAGAGAGTTTAATACTTCAAATAGACTGAGTAGCTAGCAATGGCCAAACACACCTTCCAGTATCAGAACTGGTCATAGACAACTAAAATTCTTCAAACGTGAAGCTGTTATTCAAAAATATGGCAAAAGTTAAAAAGTAGAATTTTGACATAACTTGGCTTCTAGAAATAATTATGCTTTAAACTTAATTCCCTATCCTTTATTTAATAGTTCTACTTTTTTTCTGCTTTCTTTTCAGGAATATTAATCAAATTCACTGTTGTTGTTTATTTTGGTGGCTTTTTACTTCATATTTGACACTGAATGTGTAATATTTTTTAGGTCAGAGGTTGGACTCGATGATCTTGAGGTCTCTTCCGACCTAGAAATTCTGTGATTCTGATATTATTTTTAAAAAGTCTAGCTTACACCTTTCCATAGCTGAAATGGCACAAAACTATGACATAGAAGTTTCTTGGCTACAGTCGGGGATTTCACATTCATTAAATGCAATCAAATACTTCCCTGACACACACTCAGTTTAGTAAAAATGAAGGACAGTGTGGTAGTAACTCAAAAGAAGCATTTTTTTTTTTCCTCAGCATAGCTCAAACTAAAGAAAAACAATTCCAAACTTGCAGGGAGAAGAATCACCCCCATAACAATCATCCCTGCACTTCTGCACAACGTTACTACTTTTCAAGGAAATTTGGGAAGTTTCTCCTGGAAAGAGTTATGCTATGTGATCTGGAATTTAAATCAAAAGAAGATGTGCATGCTGATACTAAGGGAGTGGTCAGTTGTTGATACATAGATACGAACAACACACCCTGCTCCTAAGATGGAAAATCAATTTAAAGGCAGATGTATACTCCTAATATATGCATATATTCCTATATGCAGCATGCATACATTTACTGCCAGAGTAACAAAAGCAGTCCATCCACCACCAGATTACAGAGTGTAGCAGTCCACCTTCCCCATATCTTTTTTTTTTAGCAGGTTGTGTATTTAAGAATAGGTGAAGGATTCTATAAAGTCCCTGAAGAATGTATATAGATAATTTCCCTTAGTTTAGGTCTAATCTACTTCATTGATTTCCCACCTCCATATATGCAAGCATAGTGTTGACAGCCCTCGTTCTGAAGAGACCAGAATGAAAATAATTACAGCATACCGTAGAAGAACCAGGAGACTGAGATTAACTGGACTAACTTCACTTGCATGACTTTCTGGGGAAGAGGAATTTGCACATGCAGAAACAAAAATTATCACAAAGGACAACTAAACTTGTCTTCTCTTCCTCGTGTGAATTTTAAATACCTCCCCTATGCTTAGGTTTAGGAAAGAATGAAATAGTTTGGGATTCATTAAACTACATGCTCTGGGGGCAAACAGGTTTCACACCAGGTAAAAAGGTGCAAGTGTCACATTTAGGTGAAAACAAGGAAGGGTATATATGAGAAACATTTGCAGAGTAAGGAAGAACACTGTTGAATAAGAGATCCTAAATTTGAACCTAGATGAAACTGTTGAAGGCCTCAAATTTTTTATTGGATATAATGAGTTAGGAGAAAACAGCAGAACATGACAAGGAAGTAACCTTACCTTGTTCACAAATTTTTTTGGTGAGAGAGCCCTCATCTTGAAAATAAATGATGCGCTTCTGCACAATACTGGCTCTGCAAAGAAAAAAAAGTTTGAAATGTTTATTTCTTAAAGGAAAAAAAAAGTGTATGACACAGTAGCAGAAGGACAGAACCAGAGTGCTAAAACGTAGGCATATTTTCTTCTTGTGACAATATATACAGTACTAAGTCTAGGATATTTTTATTTCAACTTCCATTTGAGGTTGTACAGATGAATTTGCACAGCTTGCTCATCCTTAACAGAGGATCTTGTAAAGGACAGTGTGGCAAAAGACAGTACAGGCACCCAAACAAGGCTGTGAAAAAAGCTGTATGAAACAGAAATTAATAAGTTTGACTTTTACCAAAAGCAAGAGCATTATCTGCCAGCATTTGGTGGAGGGAAGCATAGTGAGTTAGCAGCAGCCATCCAGACCTAGACAGGTTGTGCAATTTCCATCCCTGGAGGTATTCAAAATTTGATTCATACTCATCCCTGAACAGCCTGATGTAGCAACATCTACTTTGAGCAGGCAGGTGGATGAAATGATTTGCAGAGGTCCCTTCCAACGTAAATTATTCTATGATCCTATGCTTTAAATCTCATTCTAAAGAACTGGTTTTGCAAAGCTTACTGTAAAAAAGCACCTACACTTAAAAATCTAAACAAACAAGAAATCAGCTTTCTGGTGAAGGAGCTCCAAAATCTGCAGATAACAAAAACATTAGAAGTATTTAATTTCAAAAACAGCTATTTTAGAAATAAAATATAGAAAGGTTGCTTGAAGTTTACTTATTTTATTCTTTTTGCTGTGGTTAGCTCATCAGTGCGAAATGTCAAGGGAATTGTTTCTTTTCTAACAGCAAAAGCTTCACAACTCTCTGAATCATTATCTCTTCAGCTGTGTTTGAGATTATATATGGAGCCAATAATCCAAATTAAGCCAATGGGAGTTTTGTTGCTGACTCCAGCTGGGAGCTGACTGATATGTTAGATGGCTGCATAGACATCCAAAGCAGGCACATAACATTACAATAGTCAGACAGAACTAGCATTAAACTAAATTTAAAATATTCAGTGTTTAAATAATAATTTTCTAGATTGGAGACTGACCAACTGATCAGATCAGTATATGTTCCTACTTTTAATCACTACTTGTATTTATTTCTTTATTAATTATTTTGACAGAACTTTTATTCTTCTATAAAAGTCCCGATTTTGACTAAAGACTCTTTCTTTGAGTTTTGATGCTTACAAAAATAGCTTTAAAATGGAACGGCTAACTTTTACAGAGACACAAGAAAGCTTTCAAGAATTTACACGAGGTACACATCGGCTGTCTATATAAATCCTGCCTGTCCCTTCCCACAACCAGTGCTGTCTAAACTTTATGGGAAGGGGAGATTTGATTGCTTTTCCCCTACATTTTAACAGATTTAGGGGATTTTTAATTGAGTTGTTTCTCTCTGTCTGCTAGCAAAACCAACTCAGTAAAACGGGAAAAGGGAAAACAGGTCTCCCACCAACACATTAGCACACCATCAAAGAAAGAAAAAGGAAACCAATGCATCTCCAAAATCTGCTTGAGTTCTCATTACCTTCACGTGATGCTTTTCAGTATTTGTTAAAGCTTTTGCATCGCATCACATTATGAGCAAAATCATATGCATAACAAGCAGACTCATTTCCTTTTACTTACATCTAGCAGCATCTGGTTTTATTTAAAAAAAAAAAAAAAAAAAAAAAAAAAAAAAAAAAGGTTATTTCTGTTTTGTAGTTCTCTCAGAAAAAACAAGGGATATCTGGTAGCTTTCTGTAATATTTGCTTTCACGATGCTGCTTCAGGATGTTCATAGGTTGGATACAAGCAGGTCACAGTCTCTGTCCTGTCATGGTTTGATCAGACCACATCTGAGCACAAGGAGGATGAGACCTGCCCTAAGAGACTTCCCTGGAATGAGAAGGCGTCTCCAGCACAATTCTGCAATAACTGTGCCATTCTTCTGGGAAAAGCTTTAGCAAAATCACATAAATTACATTTGGGATATTAACAAGCAGGAACATCATAAACCATAAAAATTCAGAGCAACCTTGGGGATGCAAGTCATACCAGATATTTCGTGTTTTTTTTTCCCCTTTTTCTGTAGAAACAGATTTAGATCATCTTCCTTACACCTTTTGTCAAATCATAACGTCAACAGAAATAATCTTACTTTAAAGTGCCTCTGTGGGTGTAATGATGTGACAAAAGAAGCATGGAAGAGGATCTATAAGAATTGTTCCTATGACATTTTTAAGCTTACATGAAAAGCAATAAGTACAACATTAGAGTTACATTTTAATAAAATAGATTTTGCCAGAGCTTATGAATATACCCTAAGTTTAAAGGCACATCCACTTTGTCCATTTCTATTCTAGTTCTTACAAAGCTCATGCTTCCTTACAACACGTGGTCCTCTAACAAAACATGTGAATACAATTTCAAGCATCATGTAAATGCCCTGCATGAACTGAGGAAGTAGTGAGTAAGATGCCCAAGTCATTCCCTCACCCTTACAGAAGCACAGTACCCTTTCCAGGCTTTTTTCTTTATTCCAAAAGCAAATTTCCACAGTACTTTGCTGTCTTAGAGTTCTTGGCTAAGCATTGCAACAGCTACAGATTCAGCAGTTCTTAATACAGGATAACCTTTTTGATTCATACAAATATATAAATGTACTTATTTATGGGAAAAGAACTTCTGGTGACACTGGGTTTTGCCAGAAGTTGCAGACCACCAGCAAAATCAACACTTGAAAGTCTGTGAGATAGCAGGGTAAAATTCACTTTAGGAAATTCACTGGAAAAGTAAAATATGGATTAAGAAAAAAAGAGTACAAAAAAACACACCTGGATATTAAGAAAATATAATAAGCTCCTGGACTACAGACAAAAAAAAAGCTTTGTTCTGTATTACTTATGGGTTAACTTTGTCTTGCCCTTCCAGCCATCAAAACTATTTTCTTTGATCATTCCATTCGTTACTGATTTAGTTATATTACTTTAAGTTCCTTCCCACCTCAGAAAGCCACCAAGAACAATTATATTTAATAAGATGTTTAATGCTTAAAGTTTGTTTGCTTTTTGGATTTTGTTGTCTTTTAAAGATAAAGAATTTCTATGGTTAGCTCTGTACCATTTACCCTGGCACTAGAATAATCATATAGTTACCTCTACCATAGTTTTCTTGGTGTTGGTGTATAGCTTAAGTGAATTTCCTAATTCTAATGAACTATTTATGGGTTATGGTAAATAACTGGTAATATGGTAATAATAATAATAATAATAACTGGTAATATGGTAATTCTAATGAACTATTTAAGGGTTATGGTAAATGGGGCTGTGTCAGGCTGGCGGGCGGTCACCAGTGGGGTCCCTCAAGGCTCCATTTTAGGGCCGGTACTTTTCAATATTTTTATAAACGATCTGGATGTGGGAATAGAGGGTATTTTGAGCAAGTTTGCTGATGACACCAAACTTGGAGGAGTTGTGGACTCAAATGAGGGCGTAAAGGCCTTGCAGAGGGATCTGGATAGGTTGGAGAGCTGGGCGATCACCAACCGCATGAAGTTCAATAAGAGCAAGTGCCGGGTCCTGCACCTGGGACGGGGAAACCCTGGCTGCACGTACAGACTGGGCGATGAGACGCTGGAGAGCAGCCTAGAAGAGAGGGATCTGGGGGTCGTGGTTGACAGCAAGTTGAATATGAGCCAGCAGTGTGCCCTGGCAGCCAGGAGGGCCAACCGTGTCCTGGGGTGCATCAAGCACGGCATCGCTAGTAGGTCAAGGGAGGTGATTGTCCCGCTCTACTCTGCGCTGGTGCGGCCTCACCTCGAGTACTGTGTGCAGTTCTGGGCACCACAGTATAAAAAGGACATGAAACTGTTGGAAAGTGTCCAGAGGAGGGCTACGAAGATGGTGAAAGGCCTTGAGGGGAAGACGTACGAGGAACGGCTGAGGTCACTGGGCCTGTTCAGCCTGGAGAAGAGGAGGCTGAGGGGAGACCTCATCACAGTCTACAACTTCCTCGTAAGGGGGTGTCGAGAGGCAGGAGACCTTTTCTCCATTAACACCGGTGACAGGACCCGCGGGAACGGGGTTAAGCTGAGGCAGGGGAAATTTAGGCTGGACGTCAGGAGGGGGTTCTTCACAGAGAGGGTGGTTGCACACTGGAACAGGCTCCCCAGGGAAGTGGTCACTGCACTGAGCCTGTCTGAATTTAAGAAGAGATTGGACTGTGCACTTAGGCACATGGTCTGAACTTTTGGGTAGACCTGTGCGGTGTCAAGAGTTGGACTTGATGATCCTTAAGGGTCCCTTCCAACTCAGGATATTCTCTGATTCTATGATTCTATTTAGGATTTTCTCATTTCGTTTCCTTCTGTCTTGTCTTAGTAAAAACCCACAACTCTGTTGTGCTAATTCGTGTAGTTGACCAACATCATCGACTTTTCTTTCAAATGCTTGTATTAAAAATCACTTGAAACTCCTCTGAAACCATATGCAGCTCTTTAGCTACTCAATGCCTAGCAATTTTTACGCTGGTAGAGTATTTGACAACTATATTAATCAAAACACTTTTCAACTAGGAAACTGAGCTCAGTCTTACCAAAGAAAAAGGTCTCAAACCAGAATCTAACTTTGTCACCAGACTTTGTATTTCATGTTGGATGAGCACAATATTAATGCCAAGTGTATCAGTTTTCCCACATTTACAGCTCTACATGTGATGATTGTCTTTCCTCTAGTAGATCAGTCAGCTGAAAAAATAATAAAAGCTTCCAAAATAAAAATAAAAAATCAGTGCATACACATACACTGGAATATCCTTCTTCAGTTTTATTTTTAAACATTTTACCTGCACTGTCAGAAAATGCAACTGAGCAAAACCCCACAGCAAGAGCAAAGTACTCTAAACTCACCTTTACAACCTTATTGTAGCTTCAAAGTCCTTTTGGTTGTCCTTCATATCATACTCAGGCCTATTGTCCCATGCATACATGGAAGCTCACTGACTGCAGGACTGATCTGGCCATCATATATAATACAACAAAAAGCTCTAAGGAAAAACAAAATTATATATGCTGCTATCTTGCATTTGTCCTCAGAAAATCTCTCTGTTCCTTGCTTGAATGGTCACAGGACATAAATATTAAATCTAATATCTTCAGGATAAAAACTCGGCATGACAAAATCATTTCTGACATGTACGCTACACCATTTACTTGCAAAATCAAAAAAAAAAAAAAAAAAAGAAAAAAAAGAAAAAGATGAAAGAATGAGCTCGCCCAGGTCTCTTGAGAAAAATTCCCATTTCTTAAAACCCATTGCTATTTGTGAGCTTTATCTTCACCATGTATTTTGATAGTCACAATTTTTGCAGCAAGTTCCATCTCCTTGAGTTTCAAACTACGCTCTATAAATTATACTGCAAAGAACAGTCAGAAAATATTGGCTAGGACTGGCTGGTTGGAGGACATTTATTTTGTTATTCTAAGTGCTGATTTTGTATAGAAGATAGAAGAAATCTATCGAATGTTGGAGTATAGTTTTTATTAAGCTAGGGAGCTCAGAGCTGTACTATCTGATAGCTATATCAGTGAGCTAACTTGCAGTGATCTGATGTAGAGCACTTGTGCGTTAACAGACAAATCCTAAAATCAAAATAATAAATTGAAACAAAACAAAACAAAAAGCTGTTCAAGCATGGTTCTATCTTTGCTTTAAAAGTCCATGCAACCTGTCTAACACTCACCCACTCGCACAAGGAACTCAAATGTTTAATCCCTCTGGACATTCAAGAGAAGAAATAAAAGAAAGAGAAAACCATGTCCCCATTTTCAGAGCTGGTAGCCCACTTCATCTGCTATGACAGAACGTGGCAGAGAATGAACAACATGATCAAAGGATATGTTCAAAACCCTGCCACATGTTACTCCTCATCAGTCCACATTAAAAATAATATTAAAAAAAAATCCACATCACAGCTTGTCCTCTATTGGTTTGGCCACTAATGAAGAGCAAGCATGGGTGGCCTTGGCACAGTATAAAGCATATTTACCCCTTTACAATATCCCTTTTAAGCTATATACCCTACATGTATTTCCCTTCCCTCTCAAACTCCCTCCCCATGCTCCAGGTTGGGGGATTAAAAAAAATAAATAAATTTTGTGGGTTTTATTTTTTATTCTTACCCTTTTCTGTTTTGTGCACTGCATTACCAAAGCAAAATAAGTTAAACTCATCTGCATGAGCGCCCAGTTAACAAAGCTTGAAAGCAATCCCCAAGATTTTAGAATAATTGTTCTAAATTTTCGATATTCTTATGGGATTTGGGAAGGAAGGAATTGAATCAATAGATACTAACAAAATATCAGAGCTGTCATCCTCCAACTACTCCTTTAGAATATGTCTCCATTAGCAATATGCAAAGTTATATTTCAATGAGTAAATTATTTGCTTGTACAGACAAGAATTGTGTATCAAAAGCAATATCCTAATCAAGTCCACCCCCTTGTAAAATACCGATTATGTGGTATTCAGATGCAGGAATCCAGGTAGGACTAATGTTTTTCATGCTTCCAAGTTCAGAAAAAACATTGCCACATTTTAGTCTACAGGAGCCTGAAGGCTAAAGCACCACAATGGATGACAAGACAAATTAATACCAATTAAAAATAAGTATTAAGTATAAGTGCCTAACACTGACTTCTTAAGAGAGACTTTAATGTTATGAATGTATTTGCCTAGAGAAGTATAACTTTGATGTGTCTCCTACAGTAGTTGAGATTAAGTCTGACATCCCAAATCCGTTGTAGCTGGATCTGGAGCAGGATCAGAAGAAAGAGACTTGTTATTTTGTTGGTGCAGCTTATCCAGAGACTTCAGCTTTCAAGAATTAATACCTTTAACAAGTGAATCTCTTCTACTTCATCTTTTCTAAGCACTTTAACTGACAGCTGAGACTACAGCCTACTGAACCGTCAGACGCATGATGCCAGGAGATACTGGTTGTTTACGCTGGAAGTATGAGGACAGAGAAAAGAACAGACTGATAAAAAGAAGAGGGTCAAGATCTGCAACCTTTCCACTTTCCCCATTCTGTGGGAACAGAACACGGGACATGTGAAGAAGGCACATTCAAATTGTATTTGAGAAATAGTTGAAAGAGTATCCCACTCATGCAACATATGCAATTAAGAAAGAATGATCAAAGTAATCCATTAAATGACTTTATGCTATCAGGAAAGTTTTAACAAGGCTCATCCTCTTACTCTTTTTTCAAAATCTGCTGCAACAAGTTTGCAGCTGCAGACAATGTTGGAGTGGTGCCTTCAGTTCACACAGTTGTTTTGGCTGAAAAAAGTATCTGGAGTAAGGATTTGTGGCAAATATTGTTGAAAAACTTTGGTACATAAATTGCTGGAGGATGCACCTGCAGGGAACTTGTGCGGCACGCATTTTGCTCTTCCTAATTCAGTTCCGTGCATGCCAAATTCAATACATCCTTCTCATGTCTGTTCAGCTGCTGCACCCGTAGCACTGGTAGCAGTTTTGCTGTAACAGGTCCAAAGAACAAGCCAGTCCCAGTAATCTATGAATACATGGAAATATCAGAAGCAGAGCTGCATTATTCAGCCTATGTTTGGGAATGCTTAGCAGCTGCCTGGACAATACAAAAACCATGTGCTGCCCCTATCGTGATCCAAATAGATGTCTCCTCTGAAGTATACTCTCCCAGGATCACTGACAGGAAGCACAGAGCATCCAATATTTCTGTTGCTCTATAGGCATTAATATTAACAAACCAGAGATTAACCTCAGAAATCTTCAGTAACCTGATCTCTTTAAAGTGTGCTATAATCAATATGGGAGCAGAAGGTCAATGCCCAGTCATTTACAACACCAACTATGAACAGGACTGAAGGAAGATTTTGAAGGATTTCAGTACAAAATTACAGCACAAATTACCTTTGGCTCACTGATGGAAGTTCAATGAATATTGATGGCAACAGTGCTGAGGGCATGCATGCCTTGAACCTGAATGGGACAACATAAAACAACCACTCCGAGCAGGTCAGCCCAGCAGACAACAATAATCCCTAAGGTTTAAAGGCAACAAAAGGCTGGCTGTGATTTTACCTGCTTCAGGTTATTGTGTGAAGGGAATATGACACTGGATGTTTGACTGGGTTAGGAGAAGCTAAAAGGAGGGGTGACAGAGGTAATTTTGCTTAAGGATTGATGCAAAGAAGATTTATAAGCAGGGGAATTGTGATGGGGGTCAGTTCTCAATTAGGCATCTAAAGGCTGAAAAGAATAAGACTCTAGAGCAGAATGGGGTGAAAAAGTCGACTAAGCAGCTAAAGCAGCAGAAGACCTGCAACATTAGGAAGTGACATTAGGACAGTTACCAGAGCACAGCAGAAACAAACAGATCAAGAAGGTAAACGGAGAAAGAATTGCGAAACACATTACGTGAAAATCAGGAAATTACTCTTAGAGTTAAGGAAGCAGCAATGCTGTAAGGTACAGAAACAGGTGTTAGGAAATGGATCAAAAATTGTCTGAGATACACAGAGGAAGGACAAGACCAAAGTCTAGTCAGACCTTTTTACTACAGCAGTGGATTGGCAGACTGTGGATGTGGTTACAAATAGGTTATACACATTAGCTCCCCAAAAGAGGCTGGGGTAATGAATACTCAATTCTTTTGAAATGACTGATTCTTTCTCAAAATGGTTTGAAGCCTTTTCTGTAAAACAAGATATAGCAGCAGGGAGCAAGGGAAAAAAAAAAAAAGATCAGTTTCAAGAAGCCTTTTGCTTCTGTGGGAATCCTGAAACATCCCTGACCCAGATAAAGGTCATCATTTCATGGAGGAAGTGATTACAACTATGCTTAAAGCATCGGGGATTAAACAAAAGCTACTCAGTCTGTATCACTCTCAATCATCAGAACAAGTAAGAGCACATGAACAGAACTATTAAAGCATTATTGTGAACAGTAGTAAGTAATAATGGAAACGATTATGATGATAAATTACCCTTAATATTAGAAGCTGTAAGAAGCGGGCACAGACTAAACTAAGAACTGGAATCCAATCCTACCAAGTTTTACTTGGAACAAAAGTGCAATTAATTAGATACTTAATTTCATTAGAAACTCCTAGAGAGGAAGATACTTTAACACGGACAGTCAAAATACACCAAGAGTGATCAGAGATATGAGTGCAAGGGATCAAGCACAGCAGACACAAGCAGGGGCGCTCCTTCTGTTATATGTATGGGAAATAAACAAACTGAAAACATTTTTGAGATTGACACCTAAGCAGTGCAAGTTAAACATTTTCAATAGTCAGTTTAGATTTCAAAAATGAAGTATAAAGGAAAACAAACCTGATCTTCGAGACAAACCATAAGTTGTACCTATCTGACTTCATAAATATATACGTATAGTTAGCAGTTGTTTACACCTACAAAAAAAGAGACAGAAAGCCACACACATTGAAAATTGAAAACATACAATTATTAGATACCCTGATGCTGAAATGTTTTGAAAACCTAGATGTGTGCTGCAATCTCATGCTGCTGATGATTGTGAGATGACCTTCTACTGAGAACTGACCTTCTTTTAAAATCAATTACCAACTTCAATTTCACTTAATCAGATGAAAATCACAGCCTTAATTTCTTCTGAGTAGCCTCTGGAATACTAGAAAATTATAAGGACATCACTTAAAACTGCCGTATTGCCAAGCAAAGTTGTTTTTTTTCCTGGTAATGTCAATGAAGAAAACACATATCTGAATATATCTGAAATTTGCTTCCTCTTCATGAGTTTGGCTTTATTTTATTTACTGGCTTGAAAGTTTTTAGTACTTTCTAAGTTCTAAGTAGAACTACGGGTGGCAGAAATATAGACTGCTACTATAAAACTGGCAAGAATGAAGAGCTATTTGTGTTTCTTCACTACATTGAAGACAGTGCTTTGTCTATGATTTATTCAGACAAACTAGATAAATGCCTGTTAGGATTTGTTATCTAAAGTAACTCTGATGAAAAAGAGAATTTCTTTGTGAACTGACATAAAATGGTGGTACCTCATATACACGGAAACATCTCTGCAGCGTAGAACGTTGTTTTATTTTGTATGAGTTTTCTCTCATCATATATTTATTTCAGCAAACAATCGCAAGGCAATTGCAGCACAGGAGAGCACACCTTTTTTTCCAAGTACAGAATAAGTTTATATTGCAGCTTCAGAGAGAAAGCTATGGGAAGAAACATTATGTCAGGTGATCTGTAGAACTTCAGTTGTTGGAAGATATTCAAGTTATCACCAGGCTATGTACACTGCACAGTGAGTGAGTGTCAAATTAACCTCCTAATGAAGAGAGCTGATTATTTTTGTAGCCAAAAGGCCCTGTGTCTGCAAGTCTGCCCTTTCAGCAGCAAAAGAAAAACCAGAAATAAGAAAAGAATTCAAGTTTGCTTTCTGGTGCACTGCAAGACCTTAAACTATGTTCTGAAAAAGCAGTGAACTGACTGGGCAACAAATCCATTTCTGCAGGAAAGCAGAGCAGGAAGCATTCAGACTGCTACTGTTAGGAAAGCAAAGATACTGAATGCATATCCAATGAAGTAGAAAAGACAGAAAAAGTGGCTACCTAATTACTGAAAGGGAAAGAAAAGAATGGTTGACCCAACTATTTGCTGAATTTTGTATTTCAGTCCATTCACACATCCCTTCCAAAGATCATCAGACGAGATAAGTAGAATGACAAGAATCGATTCAGCAGTCTGTTGACACAAGGAACAATTCCTTTTCTAGGTGATTTTTTCTGTTTATCGTTTCAAAAGAATTACAACAATACATGCAGCTGCTCCTTTAAAGAAACAAATCAGAACTGATTTTGTGGTTCTTCATAAGAAAAAAAGAATCAAGATAAATACCATGTTCAGGTTCTGGGACCTTGATCTGTGTAATACATCGCTCTTAGAGAGTCTTCAGTTAATACATTTAAATCTACACGAGGAGTTAAATACTTTTCACCATAAGTAATGATGGCATAATCTAGCATTTTGTTAATTCAGCCATTTGCCTTTCATACTAAAATACAGCTGCGCCTGAAACTGTGAGATGCACTATATAGAATTACTTTAGATCTCTGTGGGCATGCAGACAGTCCAACAAATACTGAACTCAGCAAGCCAGAAAAAATCTGCTAAAAATATGCCTATATACTTCTTAAATTTAACAAGTTTACTTTCACACCCTCACAGAAACAGTCTTGAAATGCCTGAACAGATATTACAGAAGGAGCAAATGACCAGTAAGATACACCCTTTTTACGACTAACTTACTTTGTAACTTCTAAGAATTGCCAAAGGGTTGTAGGATTAAGACCGCATAGTGTTAATTTTAACTCTCTTTCCTGGGTCTACGCACATTTAGAACAATGAAAGATCTTGCCAAGATATTTCACCCGCACGTTACATTGAAGCCTCTTACTCACTGGGCACACGCTGGATAAAATCACTGGTTAATAAAATTAAAAACGAACCACATTAATGTTACTTAACTTTTTCATGATCTTATTTCCTCATTACTGGATCCAATTTGCCCTTCACTTCTGTTGATGTGAAATGAGAATACCATTACACTACAGTGAACAACATTACGATTGTATGAGATTGAAACCACTGGTGCTCTGGTTTTAATATAAATTTTTTTTTCCCTGTAAATTGTATAAGTAATATGACATTTGATCCATATGTATACACAAATATGTAGGGTTTTTTAATGGTATTCCATTTGTTTTCTAAAGTGTACTACATTAAAACAATACCTTCAGTTCCTGACATAAGAGACAAATAATTTCTTGAACATGACTTATTGTGCATTGAGAAAGCTTAATTTCAGTTCATGTGGTAATAAAAAAATAGATTAAAAACATTCAGTCAAAAAATGTGGAAACAATTCTGATGTCATCAATAGTGACTGTTTTATGTTTTGAAAGGAAATCAAATTATGACTACTGTGATTATTTCTATTTCTTCCTCTGTTTCCCCTCAAAATTGACAATGTCATTGAAGTCAAATTAAACATCTGTTTGTAAAATAAAACAGAGTGCTACTGACAGCTGCTGCAGAATGGCAAATGTTCTACAGCTGCCAGGCTCCTAAATTAACAATGATTTTCATTTACAAACACCAAACAACAAGAAAATAATAGAGTGGGTTTTGTGTGTGTGTGTATTTTTTTTCTCCTCCCAATACTTGGAATTTATGAAAACACAGACTGTACTAGGGACCTACCCAGAAAGAAATCAGAATTTAGTGCTTTTACTTCTGCATTTACTGAAAGCAAAATTCAGACAAAATCAAATTGCACTGCAAGATACTTTGGAGAACTTCTGTCCATAAATGTCATAATCCTTTTGCATTTCCTCTCCTGGATATGCAACTAGATGTAACAACTCTCACAGGATTTATCCTTTTCCAACACAACTTTTGTCAATTAAATAATACTACTGAGTAAAAACATTTTACTGATTCTTCATACCTTTTCTAGATTTATATATATATGTATACATCAAACTAGCAATTTTTTCAACATTTTATTAAAAATGCTTGCATCAGACTCAGATGGCATGAATTTCTACACCACCACGTTGAAGTATTTAAAACAAATGAATTTGTCTTCTTGTGTTTAGAACTCAGCTGGAACTCACTGAAGGGTTTCAAGTTCAGTGAGGTTATGCAAATATCAATATTTTCATTAATAACTTGAATGATGGAATACAGAACAAGCTACTGACTGCAGACAATATCAAGCCGCAGTTGATTAAAATGCAAAGCGGTTCATAAATCTGAGGAATTCTGAAAAACAGTAATTAAATAATGTTAAATATAAAGTCCTAGTTTTAGATAAGAATAATTACTTGCACAAAGACAGAAAGGGAAAAGCCAATGAGACAGAAGTATTTGATATCAGGATGAAGGAGTTCTAGTGGATGAGAAGCTGAATACAAGTAAATGTTATTCTGTTACAAAAAGTACTCCCCTGAAAGCTCTTTCTCTAAGACTGAGCAGAGCCACATGAGCTATCTGTAGGATTAAAATGCTCAGGTTTAAGTAGCACTGTTTAAGGATACCAACCATTTGGAGAAAGTTCAGACAAGACTACTGAGAAGAATCAGATATATAGAAGGTGAAAAAAATGAAGGAGCTGAGGTTAAACAGTCTAGAAAAAAGTCTGAAGTAAAGATATGGGTTGAAGAGGGGGGTTGATGAGGTAAAATTACAGCACCTAAGGTTAAGGGCCAACAGAGGAATCATTTTAGCAAAACAGTAGCAACAACAAATAAGTATTGGTATCAGTTACTTATGAGGACTGTCAGGACTCCATCACTGGAAGTTTAGAAGAACAGAGGTGGACAGGGACAACTCAAGCAAAGCTCATCCTGAAGTCAAACAGCAAAAGACAGGTATTTCACCAAATAAGTCCCTTGCATCAGAATTTATTATGAGTTCTCTATTTATATTGAAGCTTTGGATCAGAAAGTAGAATTACTAGAAACCACTAAACCTGATTTACTACTGCTTCATGTGTGTTTTTTTTCAAGTGCACAATTTAAACACAATTTAGGAAGCAATAAGTATCCTCAGAGTAGTGTTGAGCATCTAGAAGGAGCATGGAAGTCAAGCATCTATAACTGTTAAGATATAAAAATAGAAGCTTTAAATTTTAAAGATTTAAAAAAAATCTTTGCTAAGTACCAAACGGGAATCCAATTGACTTCTGATCATTTCCATGTCTGAGTTACTGTCAATTGTTACCATTAATGGTTAATCTTAATTGCAGCACTTCTTCACCAGAAAGCATGGAGAAAACACAATGAAGACCAAAAAGAGAACTGATGGCACTGTCTCTATCATTCAAAGTGCTGTACTTTTCTAATGCCTGCATTCACACACCACTGCATATCAAAGGCCAATATTGTTTTTGGTCATTGCTGTTCGGTTTGGGTTTTTTGGTTAAGTTATTGTTGGGGGATAGAGCAGCTTCTGTTTAAGAAAAAATACAAGTATTTGTGCAATACTATAACCATTTGGACTGATCAGTTGCATGAGTTGCTCACATTTATCACAAAATGTGCCATAACGCTGAATTTTTTTAGTGTGAAATCTTCATATGCTCTTTCAAGGTACAATGTGAAACTGTTGCAAAGGGGATTAGCGGTTTTGCTACCGCAAGATGGATTTGTTCCTTGAAGACAGTGAAGCAACAGAAAAACAGCACGATTTTTTTTTCATTAAACAAACACTTTACGTTGACTAGCCTGAATTCAACATTATCATTAATAATAAAACTGTAACCATATTCCCTCTACCACAAGAGGAAAGATCATTCTTTCCTTACTCTGTGCACGTTACGTGGGCAGTGTGCTGTTAGTCCCACCACTCTGCTCCTCATCCACTGCTCAAATTTTAGTGACCTCTCACAACACAAAAGACTGAGAGGTACTAGGAAAAGCAGGCCAGGCACCTCTTGTATAATGCCAGCTCCAAGTCTGGCTTGATTCTATTGCAAGCATCTCCATCAGCTGAAGATATTCATATCTTCTCTCAAACCTGGGACCAATAAATTGCATCTCCCAAGCAACACCCACAGAGCTGGCTGCAGGATATGCATCTGCTTATGCAGCCCAGTCAGAAGAAGTAACCTTTAAATAACCTTTAATCCTTTCCTCTTCATAATGGAAAGATTATCCACTTTCCCCATCAGCAGAATACACACCCAGCTGCCATCCACTTGAATCATTAACATCATGGATATAGGCAGAAACAGTCACCATCTCACAAGCTTCTCAAAAAATCAGGGCATAAACTCAATTTGCAGGCATGCCCCACACTATGAAGACAGTTGCAGAAAAGCATACAAATTCACACACAGGGCCATTTCATAAACGATTGCTAACTGTTTAAGACAGCTGCTAGAAAGTATTCTCTTCTGGTCCTTTATGAACAATTATTTAATTTAAAATGCATTTAATTATAAATGTATAGGAATTTAGAACAAAAATAAGTACAAAAGAAGAATAACGTAAATAAAATTGAAGTGCAAATTTATTTCTCATTAAAGTAGAAAATGTTGATTTCAGACTAGTCAATACAAAGAGCTCGTTTCATGCAAAACAATATATTTATTTTTTTTTCCATTGTTTTCTATTGCTTTGCCCTCTTCAAGGAACAATCCCATCCTTCCATCCTTCAGTAGCAGAACCACTAAGCCCCTTTGCAACACTATGTCTTTGCAAACAAAACAACAGAAATGACTCTAGCTGGATTTTATGGGATTACTCTATTAATTGTACCGTAAAAAAAATATTTGTAAGAGCATAAAATTACATGAAAGTCCATTTACAACAGATAATTTCCAAATTCATGTGTTCCACTGCGAAAATAGAGAAGCAGTATTAAATCTGTGAGAAAGCAAGTGCTTAGGTTTTTGTAGTAAATGTAGATGTGTTTAGTCAGTAGATCCAGAGGCACCTAGATATATTATATATATTATATATATAGTAATATAGAGATATATATTACTGTATATATTAAAATGCAATTATACATTTTTATAATACAATATTAGACCTACTCTAAATATAGAAGCTGTGTAGAAGTACAGAAGGTTATTCTTCTTTCCTAGTGCAAGTAAATTCTCTGTATTTTGCCTAAAAAATGAAAGACAGGACTGTAATAAGTTGCAGTAATATTGCAAATTTTAAAGTTTTGTCCTATTTGTTTTGTAAAAATATATACATATTAATCTGGAAGAAGAAAACAATTCTTTTCAAGTAATTAGAACAGTAAAATACTATCATATCTTTTTTTTTTTTGTCTTGCAGTGTTTTATAAAGAGTTCCTGGTTGCTTCTGAGAAAACTGAGGCATTGAAAACCAAGCTGAGCCCAATGTGAAAGACAGGAATGGACAAAGCCTTCTCACTTCCCATCTCTGTCCCTAGTCATTTAAAGCTGTGTACATTCCCATTATATCAACTCCTAGAATGGAGAAAAATAAAAGCAGCTTGAGATTTTCTATACATCAAAGGTTGTATTTGTTCTAAGGACATCCAGAGATATCTTAGACTGCTATCTTAATTGCATAGACATGCATAGAGTGCCTAAATAAAAGATTTTATTTAAGCTACACACAAATATGAAGCTATGCTTCCATTGTCTGTATCAAAAAATGAAGTACAGAAGCTACAGCAGCTGCCATGTGCTAATTAACTGGAAGAAACAGGGTTATTATTTTTCAAACTATTTGTACATGAATTCTGATCATTTCTCTGCATGCAGAAGACTCAATAATTCTATTGGGAAAATCAGTATAACTATTTATAATATGAGAAAAAACTTTTTGAAAATATTTTATAACTGCACTCAGGTGCTCCAGTATTTGTAAATATATATATAAACAAACAAAAACAGCAGAAAACCTTCTGGTTTTGTTTGTTATTTTAAAGTATTCTAATTGACAGTCAAGTAAAATAGTTGGCATTTATGTATCTGGACAATCATACAGGAAGACTGAAGAGAAAATAAAAAGACTGCATTACCACTCAACGTCTAATCCAAATGAACTGAAGGTACTTTTGGGGTTTCCACACCTTGCACATTTAGAGGCATTTGTTAGTGAAGTAGCTCCTCATAGGTGTTCAACTATGTACCAGCAGCTCAAGTGCTTCAAAGTTACCAGTGTGGCTTTGCAATAAGCAGAAATACGTGAATCTGTTTTTCAGGAAATACAATCCAGAATTACGCAAGAATCATAAATAGTTGGTAAAATAATATTTCATTTTTAAGCTCAACTCTGTGATCATCTAGCAGATTTGCAATAATTTTGGAAGAAGCACTCTAGCTCCCATCCACCTAACAGAGGAGTCTGACTGATGCAGGCCCACTCTACCACTCATTGACTATTGAAACTTTGTTCTGTTAGGAGCAAGTATGTTCAACTTGCTGTTGTGCCAGAGGATCATAGCATCAATTCTCAGAGAGAGTAATTCTGAAATGCATTTCATTCTGACCATTTCAGTCTGGCATTTCTGATAAACACTTTTCTTAAAACACTGTTATTGAGTTGGTCGTGTATCATTAATTCACGTACCACAGAGCTCCTCTCACGCTTTATGGGTTTTGTTATCCAGATGTGTCATGCTCTAGTTCTCCCCCAGGAGCCCTCTGGTTGGATCTCATTGTGAGCTTTGAGTATGGAGAAGAGAGTGCTGCATACCAAGATCGTTTCAGTAAGCTATGAACTCATGGGGTTTTGTGACATTTGGATCCTTTGCATTTGGTTCTTCTTTTAGTCTTTTCAACATCACATCTCAGTGTAGTGCTGACTCAGACTGAGATGTCAAGCAACCTGAAGGAACACTATGCTTGAAATTACGAGAAAACAAGAAGTGCACATCCAAAAAACTCTAGCTGGATTTCATTCACCTTGAGAGCTTTGAAGACTCAAGAGCGATAGGATTGCCAGAATCCACATGGAGAATGGAAACTGAATATTATATCCAAGGAGTAGGCCCATATGCTAGCACTGAAGTATCACCCTGGAAGTATGACAGCTTTGCCAGAATAGCACAACTACCTAGAAGTTTTTGCCACTATATACATTGATATACTAAATCTGTCACAGCTTTTATTTGGAAGGCCACAATTCTTTAAATTTCTTCTATTTTCTGTTAACCACATGCAACCAAAAAACTGTGCAATTAAAAACAAGAGAATTACGTATGCAGGAAAAAAAAAAAAAAAAAAAAAAAAAAAAGAGAGAGAGAGAGAGAGAGAGAAAGAAAACAAAACAAAACACTTTTTCTCAAAAATTATAAAACACTCCCCTGAACATGGCTCAGAAAACATTTCCAGAAACAAACAGCAGAGAGATTATGACAAATATGGTGGATTTTTGCAAGAAGCAGTGTTAACAAACAATATTTACAGATAACAGATTTTAATTTGTTGGTTGTTTAAGCATCATATGTATGGCAGAAATAAGTAACTTGTAAGCAAGAACTTCTGCTAAATTTATCATATAAATCACATCCATTGCCCAAGAAGTCTATTATTGCATGAACTAATCACAGAAGTGTTGTTTCTTTTCTAAATAATAATTGCATATTACTTATCTGCATGTGGCCAAAATTTACTACATTAACAATTAGGCTCAGTGAAAAATATCAAATACTAACAGAGGAAAAGATAATTACCACCTAGCAGTACTTGACTCGTCATGCGATCTTCACCAAGTGACAGATTTAATCAATTTGGATATTAACAAGATTCTCCATACCAAGAAATTTTAATACGAAACAAGCTAAGACGATTTACAAAATTTTCTTCACTCCTGTTTTCTATCACAGAATTCTACAAGTACTTGCAGAAAACTATTTCATTCTGTATTTTTCATCAGTTACATGGGCTTGACCTTTACCTAACTCTTCAGTGATGTGAGAGCACCACACTGAGAGACATTTTCTCTTGAGGAATTCAACTAACTAGTTGCGTTTGGAAATTTGGGGCTAAAAGAAGTGATTCTGCATCACAGCCAAGCAACTTCTAATAAACATTTATTCAATTTTTTGTCAATGATGTATATCACTAATTGAAATCCAGATTTAAGACTTTCCTTGATAAAATGGACACATTTCCACTAGCTGCTTTTGCTAGAGAATCATCACAGCTGATGCCTGAAAATAATTCATCTTCTCTTAGTCAGTTTGAAATGTGTGAAAATCTTGCTCTAAAAAACTACAGCATTAAGCTATAATACAACAATAAGTTATAACCAGACAGAAGTACTGATCTGGGGAATGAAAATCTCTACATATTAGTTCTGAATTATACAACCAAATAATGCAAATGTGTGATTTTTGCTAAGAGACTGAAATAAGTACGACGATTTTTAGGTGTGTTTTGTTTTTAAGGGTGTTTTTTTTTTGTTTGTTTTTTTAAGTCAAAATAAAAGTCTTTAGATTCACTTACACAAAATATACTAAATATAGAAGTAGACTGGCCAAGTGAGGGTTCAAACCCCTGAAAATTGTTCGCTTCCATGCAATGATGTAAATATTACCAGGCTCTGCCACTGCCCAATTGTCTTTATAATGATTAGTTTTTATAAAAATTGCGCATAGCAAAAATAATTTAGAACATTTCTCAGAGTTTTAACAGTATGTTTTCAAAGGTTTTATAGAGGAAATGCATTCTGAGGAACCCCCAAAATAAGCAGTAAAGCTTTAAAACAGCAACTTTTATCAGAAGGTTAAGGAAACAATGTGGTCCTTCCATATTACCGTGTGGTACCTTAGTGTTCCATCAGTCACAAGGAACAAGGGACAGTACGTAGGGATAGAAGGAGGAAATGTTGCACTGTGAACAAGAAATCAAGTAGGCTGCACACAGCATGACAGCTCAGGATAGTCCATACAGATGTCTTCAACCACAGCAGCAAGAAAGATGTAAGCAGTTTCTAAAGCTAGCACAGATGTTAGGGCAACCAAATGAATTCTTATTGCTAAGTAAGACCCTGGTATATCCTGTTTGTGTTTCAGTAATAACTTTGTTCCACATAGCAATACTTTCTATTCCAGTACCTAGTGCCGTGAGACAAGGCTGACTTCTCAATTGGACAGCTGATGGTGCATTCCAGTCCTAATGTGTAATCCTAAAAATCAGAGTGTATAAAATCACCTTGCAGTATCCAAGGCCATCCCCAAAGTGATGTGCTGTTTCTCTATTTCAACCATCTAGAGAAATAATTTTAAGAGCTGGTATGCTGGAGTCTCTGTACCTGTATGTATTTGGATTTAGCATTTAGGAGACCAGGGAAAAGAGTGCTTAAAGGTCTCTTGAGGTGCTTGAGGGTCTCTTCCAATCTATGTGTGACATCTAATCAAAGTCCTGCGTCTAATTCTGTCCTGTGTCTTCAGTGAGACTCAAGCATGGGCTTAAATGCGTGGACAAAGAGAGGCTCAGAGTCCAAGGACTGAAACACATGTGCATTGATAATAAAAACTATTTGCACTCCATTACACACAGAGAAAAGAAAAATACAGAGGGCTTTTTCTTCTTCTAAAGTTCAAGGCTTCAGAATTTTCCCATGATGGGTTTGGATGTAACTATTTGTAATATAACTGTTTGTAGACTGTTGCTTTTATTACTGCATTAAAGCTCACACAAATGTCAGAATAATTGTGAAAACTGCATCCAATGTTTCTATGCTATTCTGTGGAAGATGACCATAAAGCAGGTTTATAAAGAATGTTGACTGTAAGCTCTAATTCAGATGTGATCAAAGTTTGACATCCAAAAGAAAAAATGCAAATATTAATGCTGAAAATACATTGCAATGTATACGGTATGGTGCCATATTATTATGTTAATTTCTGACATTAGCAACTTATAGTAATCATGATTGTTTCATTCATTCTTTGAAGTGCTCTCAGGTCTAGTTACTCTCCCTCTGAGGTCAACAAACCAGCCACTGGGAGCAGGTCTGTATTTTTCACATATTTCTACTGAAAAGTACCTAACAATTGCCTTTCACTTTCAGCAGTACATAGACACGTAAGATATCTGCATGCACTGTAAATAGGTACTTGCAACACTAAAAATTCGTCCTCTCTGTGAGCTTCAATTTATAAGATGTTCCTTTAGTTCTTGGGGTTTTTTTTGGTTTGTTTGTTTATTGGGAGTGGGGAGGGATGGGGAATGAGGTTGATAATGACAATCCTGTTTAGGGCAGTAATTAAAAAATCCACCAATTTGAGTTGTTACATACCATGACTGGATGACTGGATTAAAGTTTAAATCACATCTGTCCAAAAGCAGACATGAAAAATCATCACCTTATTACGCTACAGCAAAAATGTCTTGGGTATTTGTTATGCAACTAAGTGGGAGGCTGTTCTGAGTGGAAAAACAAATAGCCTTACCGATAAACAGCTCAACAACTCTGAAAGAATTATCTGGATTGCTGAAGGAATTCCTTTGAAAGCTTTCACATATAAACCTTAACATACAACCTGTCTGGCCATGCAGCAAGCAGCACACTTAACAGTTTATTTAGCTACAGTCTCATATGCACTTGTTTGTCCTGAGCTTAAAGAAGCCCACAGCTGAATTCTTGGGTTGTTTCAGTAAGCATTGAAACAGGTGTTCTTAAAATTATTTTACTGATCCCAAGAGGCAACAGATAGATGTGCACTGCCAAAGGTTTGAGACTGCTTCACAGCCAGCGTCAGGGCTGAGACCAAATCACCCCCATGTTGCTTGCGCCACTGAGCAGGAGGAGGAAGGAGAAGCTCTGGGTGAGAGGGCAGCAGGCAAGGACCAGCTTGCTGGCCTGTTGAGCAATCAGTTGCAGCTTTAACAACACATTTTCCTAACATGGCCTGAACTAACTGCAGCACAATCACTATGATAGCATCCCCTTAAAAGCCTAGGGCTGTTTTGCGTCTCTGAAGATATTCCCAGTACTGATAAGACTGAAATTTTTTTGGTTTACTGCAGGGCACATCTTAGCAATTGCAGAGGCTTATCCCAGACAGAAGTTCAAAGCAAGAAAAGAAATCCCAATTGTCTACAGATATTTGACCAATCTATCCTATTAAATATGACAAGCAAAATCTAAAGAGATGAGATAATGTTTCTCTGGCACTTTTCTCCAATACTCTTAGTAGTAAGAAGTGACTTAAGATTTCTACAGACAAAAGAGTGGCCCAGCACAGTGCACCTACATAATACTGCCTTTGTCTACTGCTTGAAAAGCATGAGTACACATGCAGCAAACTAAAGAGATAATAGGAAATCAACAGTAAAAGGACACCTGCTCTAAATAATGAAAGTACTCACCTATAAACAAATCTGTTCTTACTGATAAAGGTCCATTTAGGAACTCCTGACTACAGAACTATTGTTCATCTCAACCTAGACCATGATTTTTTTATATGCATCTCAGTGAGAAGGATGCAGTTTTGATCTTAAAGGTTCCAGAATCTTTAGGTTTTCAGGTGCAATAAATAGAAATAAAATTTTCAGTAGACTGAGAGCCTACCAAGTTCCATTAGGGTTACCAACTCAAGGGTAACTGAAAGCATCAAGTAACTTTTGAACACTTGGGCTCTAAGTTATTAACATTTAACTGTGCAAGTAGAACTATCTTTGTTCAAATGCACTAAGTGAGAAGAAAGTATCTAAGAACTCAGTTCGTAAACTAATAAATCATAGATTTACTATTAATTGAATTTGACTTTAATGATAAGTTTAATATGCATAAAAATACTCACTTTAGAATTACACAGCCTGTGCCAGTAGGAGGAGCCGTCCAAAACACTTGAATGCGTGTCCTCCTTCTAGGTGTGCTCTCAGTAACTGCAACAGGACAATTACTCATGAATTGCGTTTCTTCTTCATCTATGATCTAAGGAAAATAAAGAGAGGAATGTAAAAGGGTAAGGACATACATAGACAATATCTCTCAAATGTGTTCTGTCAGTTCATGTTTTCTTTCATTGGGATTACTTATAATAATCTCTGCTTAGCACAGCACTACTTGGTAAATTGATTTTAAAACATGCAGATAACTCACTATAATAGAAAAAAAATGAATATAGAAGAATATTTCAGTTCTAAGTTTATATAAGATTGTCCTTTCTACGCACAGCTGCAAATAACCTTGTTTGTGATTCTGATTACAGGAGTTCCAGGTAAATATTAATGACCTGAAAATATTTAAGGATGCAACATTTCCTTTTTCTTTTTTTTTTTTTTTTTAATTATAGCAACTGGTTAGGACACATGGAAAAAGCTAGAAAAGAGGTTTTCAAATTGTTTACTTTTTCTTTTCTTTCAAACTAACTTTTGTTTAAAGAGTATTTTTCACCAGGTATAAAAATAAAAATCTCCAGGTCAGAAGAGGTAACACGTGAATCATATTGATTTATAATTCAGAGCCTGTTATTTAGTCCAATGTGCACACATTTTTACTTTTATGAGTGAATGATACTGAACAGAAAGGTTTAAGTGACATAAGTTAACACAAAACCAGAGAGGCTGACTTGAAACTGGTGTTGTTCCAAGGATTTTACTCAAAAGTGTCTGTGACAAAATAGCTTTCTCACTACATATGTACTTCATGGATTGTACTTTAAGCCTTCTGTTCATCAGATCTGAAAGAAAATTCACCAGAAGCTGCCAAGTTTTATTTGGAAACAGCCAATACTGTGATACTGCAAAATTTCTCTTCAAAATTATTCAGTGGTCCACTGTCATTGATGAAGTAAAATTTCACACTACATTGGGTCATGTTTCAGGCAACAAATTATAAATCATATTGTTTTGAGAAAGAGCAAAACTCATCCCTAAAGGAGCTTTTTTTCAGAATTCTGGTTTTAATAACACACACTCTTGCCAAATTACATTAAAAAACCATCTTCATCTGTAAATATAACTTTAAACAAGTATTTTGACTCAAAATACAAATTTACCTTATAAAAAAAAAAAAAAAAAAAAAAACAAAAAACAATATCTATAGTTTGACTAGATTTGCTTCATTGAGCAGGCATCTACATTGCCTTACCCAATCCTACTGCCTGCATTCCCAAACATTTCTAGCTGACCCAACAAATCTATTTCTCGTTTTCCATGACAAAAGAGAAGCACTGACACAGAGGAGTGAATTTAAACTCTATTTAGCTGGTCAATACGATGGTGGTTAACGAGTTTTAAATCTAAAGCCATTAATATTCTTTGACTTTTTCAATGCTGCATAAAATCAGAGTAAACATAATGTATGCAGCTACTACTTTGCTAGATTTTAATTAATGTGAGGTATTGGAAAACATGGGAGCTAGTATAAGCTGAAACTGGCACTGCTTTACTGTACTACTGCTTCCAATCTAATTCTCTTAACTTGAACATTAAAAAGTCACTAATCTACAGTTCTGCCTTGATCATCAACAGTATTTATTCTGTCTGCCTTATTCTGGCAACATATTTCTCAGAAAGGTTGTCTCAATTACTGAGGAGCACATCAAGTGATCTTTTGTTCATATATCACAGTAAAAAGTAAAAAAATAAAAAATAAAAAAAAATCACGGAAGCTTTGAATATGTGATTTTAATTTATATAAAATAAAATACCATTATATATTGCACTTCATAAGACTAAAGGATAATTCACGTTGAAATGGCTGTGAGGTCATCTACAAATTCTCAAGAAGGATATATTTTCTAGAAAAACAGAACCACTACAAATCACTGGATGAGTTACACTAGCTCCATGTTCCGTGGCTATTAAAAACTGCTGTTGCTCTATCTTAACTGACATCTTGGCATAAAAACGTCAAAAATATATTCAATTCAGGTCAAGTAAGATTAAGCACTTACAGGTAAGCGTAAATACTTTGGCTGAACAGATAAAAGTTACTCAATGAACCTTTCACATGTTGCTTTTTACAAATCTAGCGTAGCTCTTGTCTGAAACACACTTCTTCAAGGAATGTTTCTGGAGAAGGCCAACTGAAATGAATCTGTGTTCTCAAAGCACAGAGTTGCTATTTTCAGCTAACAAGCATTCAGCTGCTTTCATATCCCTAGACATGATTCTTCCCACAGTCATCACTGTAGACCCATCTGTGATGCATTTAAGTGTTAGGTAAATTCTTTTCTGCAGGCAAGTCAACCCTGCTTTTTTGTACAACAATGAATTTCAGAAGGAAAAATGAAACAAAACAAAAATAAAAGTAAAAAAAAAAAAATCCAACAACTAATACTTAAGAGAAGAGCTATGGAGCAACTATGAGTAGTTATTGCGGGTAGAATTTCCGGTTACTGCAAAAACAGAAGCCAAAATATTTGTCTAAATTCTAAATAATTGAAGCACATCCATGCACATTTCCACTAGCAATAAATGAATACATAAATGCAGGTATATTTCGCATTTCTGTAGCCTACCAAACTGCTGAACCTTGCAAGTTATGAATTTTCTCAAGGAATACAGATGACCAAAAAGAAATAATTTTAAAGTTCTGGCTGTGTTTTAGAGCACAGTCCTGGAAGAAGAGACAGTGTTTGAACCTCAAGGCTACATCACGATTTCCTGCATCAGTTACCATCAAAGCAAGAATACTTATTGCATAAGTGTTTGGTGGGAAAAATGACCGTAAAAGAATAAAGTCCTCCAAAAAAAGGGTTCCTTTGAAGGAAAATTAAACTGAAGCTTTCTTAATAAAGACTACTGATGTTGATAGAATACAGTACAGAACTCACATATTAGTTAGAAAAACTCAAATGCCAGATGATCTGAGATATTAAAATACATATTTTAAGATATTTTATACATTTCAGATTCTAGTACTTCAGGAAAATACAAAAACATCTCATATATGTATTTTTTAAAAGGTGGGGTTTCTTCCATATCCATGGAGGTTTGGTTTTCTATAATAAGTTCCAAGGTGCAATACAGGAATGGTTCACCACTTATATAACAGGACTCCAAATGACACAATATTTTAGGGTGGTGGATGATATTATTGCAGTCTCACATAACACACGGGAAAGCAATAGTATCCTGGCCAACGCTGGGGAAAAAAAAAAAAAAAAAGAAAAAAGAAAAAAAGGAAAAAAAGATATGTAATCTCTGAAAATAATACAATCCTGATTTTAATTCTGGAATCAAGTCAGACCACATAGGCAAGAAGGAAAGAACTGGCAGGAAAAAAAGCATGCAGATTAAAATGTAGCATCTGCAAAATTATAGCCTGCTAAACTCTAGGTTATGTGTAACGGGAAGCCTCACATTTTCAAGAATGGACCAGCAAACTAACTGTATATTAAACAAAAATCCTAAAAGCTAACATGAACACTTGGCCCAAGAATCTGAGGTCTCAAAGGGAGTATATCTCTATGCAATGAATTCTTTTGAATCCACGAATTCAATGATATTAAGTCTTAACATTTTATTTAGTGGCTTTTGTTTTTGGTTTGTTTTCTATTACGATTATAATATTATCGGAATAATTTATTCCCTCAGGGAAACTAGTGTAAATCCTGAACAAGACTTTTGGAGTTAACCCGGATTTGAATGAGCATCACAGAGAGTAGAATTTGGCTGAACTTTTATAAATCTACAAACATGGAAGTAAGGATATTAAAAGGGAAAGTTTACCAGCCCCAGGTTCAATCTTGCATTCTTTGCCTAGTCCAAACATTTAAGAGGTTGAGGAATTTTGGGTGTTCCTGAAAAGCAGGACTGGATAAATGCTTGGTTGTTAAACAGATGAATGAGTGGTTTGCTTTTCTAAGAATTACAACATTTCATGCTGAGTGATAGACCTCACTATCTGACTTCTATAAAGTGTTAGTCAAATGAGCTAATTCAGGAAGTAATCCTCTCTGCTGTTAAAAGCACTTAAAAACGTACACCGGTGTTAAAATGTTGAAATACATACAAAAATAGTTATGTACACCACAAAGAAAGGAATTAATATTAAGTACAAAGGAGATGAAGTTACATAAATCCTCTACTGGCTTGTGTCCACTGTTTAAACCACTGGCAAGGACCTTCAGCACCATTCCTTGTTCTGTGTGGACACATCATCACTTTCCACCCACTGAACATCTGTGCTCTAATGGAACGACCAAATTTAAAAAAAAAGTTCAGAAGACAAGCATTTTTGTAGGCAGTTTTCTTCTTTGGAAGAGTTAATAAGGAGTCAGACTTCCAGAATGTTGCAATCTACTTGAGGAAACTTTCCCGTTATGAAGAAAGCATTGGGTTTACATAACAGTAATAATATTTGGTCTTTTGGATTTAATTTAGAACAGAGCTTATTATATGGAAGGGAAAAGCACTGATGTACAAAGTCTTAGCATATCTACCTTGAAGATACACTTTCCTTTGTAATCAATTTCTTTGAATAAGGGACACGGTATTTCCTTTGGAGTTTATACTTAGATGAATCAAACATCTAAGGGACGTTTTTAAGAAGTGTCAGTGATCTGTCCTGCTGCAGTCTGCAATCCAAAGCTGTGTAGCATTAATAAGCACTGCTGGGCTCATTGAGAGTTGCCTTCTTTAGCACTGCACGTGAAGACTGGACCAGCCACCTCGGAGCACTGGTGAACAGTATGCACATCTGTCAAAGAAGGGCATGGCGAAAACGTGCACGTAGTTTTTTACTATGTAACTCCCAGCACAGACTTTACATAAATAGACTACAAACTTGTTATTGGAAGTCAAATTTAATTCTGTAATCATTACCTGAGTAGAGATTTTATTCAATCAAAGGTTTAATGTAGTCAGGTAATGTGATGGTAAGTCCTGTGAAAGCAGTACCAGCACGGGATTCATGCTGCTCCACCTGGCTGCCCGTGTGTCCAGCTACCTGCTTGTTTTTCATCGCAGGCACAAGGTAGTTGGAAGCCTGCAGTAAAAAAAGGACCCTTCCACTTCTACAAAAGTACGATGCTAGATAGTCGGATCAAGTCTTTGATGCAAGAGAAGAAAAACTAAGAGATACATGTAGCTTCCAAGACATTAACTAACTAAATGGTGTGTGAGACACTATAGGAAAAAGTATTTGAATTCCGTCCACTTGTCCTCTTCTTTCAACCAAAAATTTTGAATAGTGTGTTCACTGTGAAAAGGCTGTGATGGATATCAACAGGAAAGACAAGCTACTGAGAGAATCCAGTCTGAGAACCTTATTAATTAACATGTCCCAAAAGTATTCACTATCAAGAACCTTGTTTATGTCGTACTGTATTGCAAACTGGTCTGCAGGCTAAACTAACCTAGAAGCTATATTACACCTACCAGAGGACAGGCCATAAGGTCTATTTCAAGGTGCAATTCAAACAAGAGGAAGAAAACAGTTTGGTGTAACAAGAACCTGGCATACAACAAGCATAAAGCACTGCACTACCAGCATCTACACTAAGCAGCCTGTCCTGCTGAGAAACTGCTTACGGAAAGCTTAACAGCAATTTCTTCTTTACTTAACTCAATATATAGGAAGAAAGAACACCTGTATCAACAGTGATGGGTAACAACAACTTGTCATCAATTAGCATTTGCAAAATGTTAAATTGCATACTTTCTGTTGGGTTTGAACGATTCTCAATTAGCTCAATCAATGTGACTTGTTGAATTCCTGGGCTTGTGCCAAAGGCATTAGCAAGTAGACTGAAAACGGTCCATCAAGAAAACGCCACACCAGAAACTTTCAACATATGAACTCTGGTTGTTATGAATTGAGAAATTTCTATCTATGCAGTCACAAAGAGTGGATTTAAGGTTCACAAAAGAAGAACCAAGTTTTGTTTCCTACGAATTTTTATCCTTAGCTGTAATATTAACATTTATATGAAAATGGTTGGCTGAACTGTTTGAAGCTCCTTTATCAGACTACATTACTAGCATTTTTGACAGATAATACAGCTTTTTCCAGATAACATATTACTTTTATAATCTCTAACAGAGAAACTCTATTAGGCATGGAAAGCTGTCATTATTCTCATAGCTATAAATCTCATTTTGTTCCATCTATAGGTTTTTTCAAAAAGTAGCTCTTTTGACTAAGAAAATTCCTCTCATTTCATGTATGAAAAGCTCTTAGTAACCACAAGGATCCAGCAAGGAAAGAGCAAAATCTTTTTGAACAGTATTACCATATGAAATCCCTTCAAAAATTCTGGTTTCTTAATGCAGCCAACCCTATCCAACCATCCTCATCAGAAACAGGAAATTACTCTAAAGATTTAACTTGTTTTTTTCACCTTGGCACGCAAAGGTTTGAAGAGCACCAGTTGACTACTGCCCAAGAGAATGCCCCGGTGTAAGCGACAGAGTGCACAAATCAGCACGAGTAAACTGGAAGGGGACTTCTTGTGACATTTTGCACAGAAGTTGCAAGTTGCTCTATGCCCCGCATGGCAAATGGTTGAAGGCTTCACGCTTCAGTTCACGTTCAGTCTACACAGCTCATTTTACAACATTTAAATAATGTCACAATCTTGACCAAGACTGAAAATTTTAGTTTCGAAGAAATTTTTGGCTCATCCCAACATATAATTTAGTGAGGACCTAAATCTAGAGTAAATTTACTGAGGTCAGAGGCTGTACTGAACAGTTCAGCACACTTTTGTGTTGGTTTTTGTTTGTTTGTTTGTTTTGTGTTTGTTTCTGTTACATTCAGGTAGTAGCTAAAAAACTGAACTTGCTTTTCAATGCAATCAGGGTTTGTTTGTGGACTAAATACAGCTTGCATTTGGAAGCATGAAATGAGCACATGGGAAAGGATTGATTTTATGAACACTCGGTCAAATGGCAATGAAGAAATACTACTTTTGCAATTCTGTTCTGAGGATTAAGACGCAGAACCATCCTACCGCAGCCCTGAGACAGAGTAACAACCAGCAGGGATGACAGGGATGCTGAGCAAGGCTGTGCCGTGGCAATCCCTTGCTGGCAGAGGCCCCACAGGAACAGTCAGCATTAATCAGCGCAGTCCTCTAGCTGCAGTTCCATCACCTGAGCCAAGACCAACCCAAAACTGCATGATTACAGTGCTAACATACCTGTTTCAGAAAAGACTAACCACAATAAATTCAACGAAGATAAATGGAGCATTTGCTGGGCAATGCTTTCACAGAGGGATTCTTTCATATTCAGTGTTACTGTCAAACTATTTCCGTATGAATATTAGTCACTTGGCAAAAAATAACCACTGTTTCAAACTGGTAAGTAGTTTTGGCAGGGAAAAGTTAACGTTTGATATGTGGTGTCTCAGCTGCTTTCACCTTGGGAGAAATGTTGTTTGCTGAAAGTGATGTTTTATAAAAAGTCAACCTCGCAAACCATCATGGATTTTTATAAAACAATCCTAAAGTAGTATAAGTTTTAGGATTTTGCACATTTCTTTTGCAGTCACTACAGTTAGGACCATTCATTTAAGCTTGTAATATTCACACATTTCTAAAAAACAACCTCTTGCTCTTCCCTGAGAATATTTCCTGCCATTTTGTCTAGTCATATATAACACGATTAGCCACTTCATATATAAGAACCTATTTTAATCTGATTTTCTAGACACATAAAAGACATTTGGAAGTTGTGCAAAGAAAGAAAAGTTTTTCACAGCCTCGTAAAATAAAGTGAGATAAAATATAGCAATGTGGATAAAGCACTCAGTTGGAACTCACGAATGTGAGCCTCACTGCTGAGCAACCTCTCTCAAATCGCTTCAGTGTGGTCTGTTTCCCAATTGCTAGTGGAGATGCAGACACTGAGCTCCTTTTCCAAAATGGTATGTGCAATGCTCTTTAAAAACGTACCTATTATTATCCTTAACAGCTTGTCACGCCTCAAATTGGCCTCAGACGTCATAAACAGAAGTTCTTCAGGAGATTAAATATGAGATGTCAGATATTCAGCCTATGTTGTGCCATACCGATAGCTCAAATTGGATGGAAAAGTACTTTAGAGAATCAACTAGGAATTCAAGTCAGGTGAATCCAGGGAAGCTAGGGATTGCCCCATGTACCACCCTTCTGTCTCACTTTGGTAAAATGAACAGCCCACTTCAGCCAAAGATCTCCCAGCTTGTTGCACTGATGCCCACAGAACCCAGCAGGCAGAACAAAACCAAGTCTGGCAGAGCTCCAGTTTGAGAATTACATCTTTTACAGCTGAGGATGCTCTGACAGCATACTAAGGGATAATTACTTTTAAAATTGAAATTTAAGTACTGCTAGGAATAAGGACCTTGTTTTGCAAAATATATTTTTCTGATTGTCATGCACACTGGTCTAAGAAGGAAAACCTTATTCACATCTTTATCTTGCAAAAGCTGAAAGGCATTATAGTTGAGCATGCTCTGGGACCAACATTTAAGACCCCACTTCTGAAATGCAAGATGCAGATTCCCATGTCCATCCTGAATCTAGCTGCTCACTAAAAGCGTGAACTTTGCCAAAAAAAGAGTAACTTTCAGCCACTCTCTTCTCTGATCCGTTCTACCTCACGTATGTTCTCACTGAACCGAGGGAAGAACTGCCTCTACAGTCAGGTGATGAAAGCACTGATGTGTTTTCAAATCACTGCTCCATTTCAAGGACTCTCTCTCCAAGTTGTGAAGCCAGTCTTCTCACTCGGACAGCAGGGAAGTATTTTACTCTTTCTACAAAGCAAAGAGGAAAAGACTGAGAAATCAACCCTGAAGCTGACTGTTCCTGCACATAGGAGCACTCCTTGGGGCTGCAAAACACCCTGGTGGAATCCGTGTTCTAGACGACTCAAAACATTTGTCCCTCCACCCAGATTCAAAGTCTTTTGTCACTTCTGACAGACCTCTTCCTCTGACTAGAAACCATGCCTTGGGTGAAAAAATTCCCCCCAGTCAAACAATTGTGAAAATTGATACATTGCATTAAAAGGGTCAGTATACTGGCATTTTTATTCTGGTGACACAAGATTGAAATGTTTCTCCCAAAAACTGAAAGTCCCCTCTAGCACTGGTTTGCCAGCCCAGGATTGAGATCCACGTCAGTTCTAACAGTGATAACTTAAAAACGTTCAATTAAAAACTGTATCAAAATTCCTCCCACATTTGTTTCCAACCCCCACAAACAAACATCCTTAGCTGAAAAGGCACGAGACAGACTGAGTTTTCCCCCCAGACTTGACCTTGTATGGTGTCTTGAACTAGGGCTCATCGATAGTCTTCTCACGTCTCTGTCAGGAGATTACATTTAAGCCAGCATGAGCACTTTGCCCATGTTACTGCTGCTTATATATATATGGTGTTGCTTCTGCCAGCACCAAAAATTCATAAGAAACTTTCTGTGAATAAAAGATTAATCTCTGGTTGGCTCAGTGGGCCACTCATGCATGGAGAAGCACATACACATTTTAAAGAAGGAAAAAAAAAAGGAAAGAAAAGAAAAAAAAACCTCTAAGTATACATTACAAATTATATGTTTCCCCTACATTTTCTAAATCCATTTGGTAAAGAATTCATTCAGATTCTTCCTGTCTGAGCATAAAACAAAGATTCATAAATGTACACTTAACTTCAGATCTTATGCTAAGCATGCACTGAAGGTCACTGATCAGAGTGCTCAGTACCTCGCAGGACTGAATCCAGCTTGAATTAGAGTTATGTTTTATGGATATGCTTGTGAAAAGCTGAAGGGCTATATGATTGCTGGGAGCACGTTTTCCTGCTGTATTTGTAAATTTAGCTAAAAATCAGCACTAGCATTTTGCCAAATCCAACACGGAGTATCTTGTCAGCAAATTCTTAATAATTTGTTCAAACTGTAGGAACCTGTTTGCACCAGTATTAGGATTTTCCCCTATTTCTGCAGCAACTGTCTTTACCTGCCTGAGCCCACGTGTTTTTTCTTCTGTCAATACATGAAATTCTTTGAACTAATATACCATTTACAAATAGTTGAAAGGATGTGCCTTCACTGGAACTAATAAACGTTTTGTTAATAAGCACCATTCAAGCCCAGTCAACAACATGTTTAGAATTCAGCAGCCCAGAACTTCACTCACCATCAAAATAAGCTTTAAGCTCTCAAATGGATGAGAAATGCAAACAACTGAAAACCTGAAATCCTCTTGTTCGTAACAAGAGAGAGAAATCGTGATCCAGTCCTAAATCCACCGTTCACGTCCTCACTTCTGGAAAGCTTAAGTAAAAACAGACAAGGAAATCTGAATTTCACATAACAGGAAGCAAGCACACGTGCTGGGTATCGCCACCTACCAATTCCTGCACTTTGGTAACGTTGGTATTCAGTGATGCTGCTGAGGGTGTAACCCTTCCCTTTGAAACGAATTACACGAGGAATCCTTTGATAAGATTATCATTTATGTACCACTGCCACAACTGTATAATAACAGTATCTTTAGCACAGTAATGAGCTGTACACAAGCAATGGGAGCGCCAGAGAAATATTTGCACAGAAGACGTGGACGTTCCTTATCTTCTGCTCACACAGGCACTTCTCATTTACATTTCTGTGGCAAGAACTGCAGGTTCCCTGCCCATTTAATTTGCGACTGTTACTCAGGAACTAGCCTTTTCCTTCAGCACAACATCTCAGATAAGAACCCAGTTGCCAGACCAGCTGATCAAAGGAAAAGGAATGGTAAATGCAAAGAGACACATAAAACACCAGGTAAGGAAGAAATTATCCAGTGGCTAGCCAAACCACATACGTAGCTCTCCTACTGCAGCCACCTCTGTGTCTCAGTTCTTCCTGCAGAGCGATGATAACAGCCTTCCTTCTTCCCCAGCCACTCTGCTTTGCATTCGTCAGAGCATTAATTGTCAGGCAAAGGAACCTTTTCTAACCATCACCGACTGCAACGTGTGCTTAAACCTAGATGGGGCTTCCTTTCCAGTACAGTCAATAATGGTATTGTAGAGATGACACTCTCCTACAATATGATACAATACTGGGGAGTAAAGTACAAAGGTAATGCCTCTTCTGCTGCTAGGTACATCAGAACTGATGAAAGTCATTTGAAATACAGAGTAAAGTCTGCATGTTCTCCTGGATCAGCATTTCTCAGTTACTTAGTCTGTTCAGGCATTTCATTTATCCTTCATTTTAGAAAGTATTACACCACTCAGCATTAAGAAGACGCTGCCAAGAATAGCTACCTCACTTGGAGCTCCTCATTTAAGTTAAGAAGGGATTTAAGGATTACAGAAAAATACATATTTTTAATAGCATTATTGTCCTGCTTGATGCCGGAGCTTTGAAGCATCAGCAGGTCTGGCACACATGGTCTTCGTGAATTTCTCAGTGCCAAAATATACATCCCAACCTAGTCCAAGCGTATTCCACACAAATTCCCTCAGCCTTCAGAGGGCTGCGTACAGAACATTATCTACTTCAGAGAGAGTTAATCCATTGCTAAAACCGCATTTCGAGCAGAAATACTGTTGATCTGGAACTACAGGCTTTATACAGATAAATTTAAGAAGGCTTTTACCTCCTTGGAAGAGCTGACGAACCTTTTGCACAGTTACTGGCATCAGCTCAGGAATACTGCTCATAGAGAAGGGGTGCAGGGCATGGTTGGTGACAGCACTGACAAGAGCTGTGAGCAATTACAAAGTCACCGGTTCTTTGTGCATGTACGAGTGCGTGCTGGCACACCAGGCACAGCCAAGAGCTAACAACCCAGGCTATGGCTCCTTTTCCTTTTGAAATGCCACTGAACTATTAGCGTGCAGATCCTCAGATTCTCTCCTCGCTTAAAAGGCACCGCAGATCACACAGGCTATTCATGAACTATTTCTCTGTGTGCAGGTTTTTCTATAAAGCCTAATTTCACATCACCTGGAGTACCCTTCTGGTAAGCAAAACGCGCTTGCTGAGAGTTTCAAGGAAGCCAGAAAGTTCTGCCTTATCCCTTCTGGCAGGAGAGGATCTGCTTCAGAAAGACAGGCTGCAGCCAGGCAGCACTGAAGCCGTGCCTTGGCGAGAAGGGGAGCCCTGTGGGCAGGCTTTCGGTTTCTTTGCAAGTAGTTGGTAGGCTCTCATTAAACTCTGCCTGCAGTCCGCACGGGTTAAGCACTGTGCCTGAATGAAACCTCCCAGCGCCAAATATTAAAACTGAATTTGTATAAAAGCAGCCTTTTGACACTCTGCCTGAATGCTCTCTGACACAGGATGCTCAGAAAGGGTGCAAAACAATGGCAAAAGTATTATGAAAAAGAAAAGTAATTTAGTGGAATTTTTAAAGTTCTGTGTTCCCTTGACTATAACAATATATTTCATCATGGTACAAGGTGGCTGCTGGAGAGTTTTAAAATCTTCTCAAGGGAAATAAATACGTGGAAATGGATTCTGAAAAAAAAAAAATGAATACAGAATCTTAGGAAAGATATAATAAAATCCTTCATAGCTTTGTAAATTGAAATACTGGGAAAAAAAAAAAAAAAAAAAAAACAAACCTGCAACAACAGAAACTGAACTGTATCAAATAGTACTTTGTGCACAGAGTAACACTATAAGAACTGACAGCCCTTTAAGTTCCACAAAAAATAATAATATTGTGGTTTCTTGCTTTTATATTAATTCCAGGCAGGGTAAAATGATGAAGATGAGGTTTGTTCAACATATCTCCTACTCACGAAACCCGGCATGACAATCAGAAGTATGCCTCGGTGAAAAGATTTCATCCTAACCAAAAGGCTGAAGAAGTTCAGCACATTTAGCAAGATTAGAGGAAAAAAGCAGCATTTTCTTACGCAGGTGTTGCTGTGTACGTAATGTTAAAATGCTACAAAATACTTGCACAGGGTAAACAGCTCCAAGGTTGGTGTTGCATTAGGATCTAAAAGAAAACTTCCCCACTCACACATCTGTACAGGGGCTCTGCACAGCCCTGCGGACACCCTGATGCCATTTAGCATCCCAAAATGCATTGAATAGCACGTTTGCTTAGCTGTACTTCCGTATTAGCGTCTGGACCATGAACCTTGTCAAATATTTCAAGCACACCATTTTTTAAGGGAATTATTAAAGACAGTGATTTTGATTGATCTGCTTCTGAAAAGAGTTTGTGCGTCGTCAGTGCATTTCCAAGAAAAATGGTGCAAGGGACAGCAAATTCCCAAAGAATGGCATCACTGCAGGACGAAGGTGAGGCGGGCATGCCTGAAACCAGGTCCTGTGCAGAGAGCCCTGCTCCAAGGCAGAAAGGACAGGAGGGTCCCAAGGGAGAAGGTGGGCCACCACCCGCACGCATCTCTTGCCGTGACACTGCTACGCCGACTGTAAAATAAAGATCCAGGATTTATGGCACTGCCACAAAAGAGCTAAAGCTGCAGGCGGATTTCAGAGCAACCCCATATATACAAACATTAGATTAAGTCTGCGCCTCCTGATGTCTCGGTGTGTTGTTTTGAAATATAAGCTTTCTTTACGTGTGTCAACTTCATGGCTGTAAATAGACTTTCCAATTAAAAATGTGCACTCCCATCATACCGTACATGCAAATGACAGAGCACAAAAGCTTCAGAAAAAAAATATCTCAGTCTCAAAGGAATTTAATTCTCTTGAATATGTATATCAAAACTGTGAAGCTGTTTCATTTGAAATTTCATTAGGGCAAATAGAAATTCAGTGTATGCAGTTGCAGACTGAGGGGGAGTTAAGTACATTTTCTTTGGGGAAAAAAAAACAGCTTTTTGTGACATTCATTAAGAAACTACAAAATTCATTTCCAAATCAGTTTGACACATAAGCAAGGAAAACTTAAACTTGCAGATCTCTAGCAACAACAATCTTCTC
Source organism: Aythya marila (assembly GCF_965140915.1). Taxonomy (NCBI): domain Eukaryota; kingdom Metazoa; phylum Chordata; class Aves; order Anseriformes; family Anatidae; genus Aythya; species Aythya marila. The sequence goes on along the minus strand of NC_139046.1, from coordinate 58,805,249 downwards.
AGCGATATTCCATCATTGCGAAACAGGCAAACGTGTATGGCATCAAGAATATGTAGAATGGAATAAGTTATAACGCGGGATTTAAATGAACAAAAACTGTATTTACTTTGGTTCTATTTCCAGTGTTTTCCTTCACAGCAAATCCAGGTGAAATACGACAGATTTCTAAAAAGATATTCCATTGTTCCAAAGACATGCTTCAAAATAAGCTGTTTCTAGTTGACTTGGTGGCCTTTCACTGAAATTTAGGCTTTGGAACTCCTCTGACTACTAACAGCACAAAGTAGGAAAATATTAGTTCACAGAGTTTCCAGTTTCATAACATAGTTTTGTCAAAATACATTTTTCTTCTGAAAATATGCTGTTTTAGTCAATATCATGTAAAACATTTGTGTAATTCCAAATGCATTCGTAACAATCTATCCTGAAATTACATGTTTTGATTTTTCATCACCTCAGGTAGCGTTGCTTCAATATTTTATGATCTATTATAAATAATGCAATACAAGGAATAGCATGCTTCATTTTTATCTACATATAAAGTGCTGGCAACCTTTTGATTGGAAATTTCCAAGTCATTTAATTGTTGCATTAGTTAGCACAACAGTGCTAACTGTTGACAGAGGACATTTCTCATTTCAACCAGTTCCATTCCTCTGTGTTATTCAAAGACCCCTCTGTGTAGCCCTTTTTGCTACCAGCCTGAGTTGTGGAGAATAAATAATTCTTCTGTGTTGTTTGGGTCTGCCTTTCATACAGAAAGAAAAGTGACAGAAAAAAACAACAAATAACTGCAAGGCAACCAAAATTGCCTATACTTTCTGCTGATGATCTGAACTGTCTTAAGCAGGCTTGAAATATTATTGCTCATGTGCTACAGCTGGTCTGATGCTCAGTCCCAGTATACGCTCCTTCTGTTCATCTATGGATGGATATTAGAGACGATTCCTTAAAATCTCAGGATCTTTGCACTCAGCTCTCCCCCACTACTCTGGTCATTGAAATACAAAGAGACAGCAACGGTCGTGATGCAAAAGAAGGCAGCAGCAGGTGTTATGCCATAAAGCATTCCTTTTTCTTTTGGCAAACAATCAATTTGCAGTGGAATAAAAGAGATGAGCCCCCTCCTACTGCGCTTCTAAGAGCCATCTAAAAAGATCAACAAAACTGAGGTCCCAAATGGCTGAACTTCACCTATGCATGCTCTTAGTCATACTTTTCAAAGATGTAAACATTCAGAGAATTTCATGGAACTGAGCACAGAATAATAATAATGTCTACACGTGATGTTTAAACGGCAGCGTGCAGAGTCTGGAAATGGACAGGCACGGTTCTAGGAGAGTCGCGGTGCTTTTGTGCTCATCTCATGCACGACATGCACCATCCACCACCACAGCACCATGCTTAATTCATGTGGGCAATTCTACCAGTAACTGAAGTTGGAAAGTAGCAGCTGGCTGCTACGCTTTTTCTAGCTGTGTTTTAACTGATGTCGATGATGACAGCTTTTAGCTAAGGGGTGACACAAGCTCAGGTCCTGCCGCGCGTCCTGGAGACTTTAACACAAAAATGATGGCATGCAATTAAGAGATTGGAAAGCAAACAGAACCAACGTTTACAGCTATGGAATTAGAAGTTCCAAATTTGCAAAATAAGGCTCAAACTACCTTTTTTTGTTTGTTTTATATATACGTTAACTCTTTCTTAGTGGCAGACAAAATTGCATACAGATCTCATCATATGGAACACACACAGCAAAAAGCATCTGCCACAAGGCTACAGACAGCAATTTTGTGCAGTTTATGGGATGAGGTTCCTTTACACTTCCTTGTCTTTGTTTATGACACTTCATCTGCTCAAGGTTGAGAACACTACCTGAAGGAAAGCTTCTTTCAGTTACAGGACTTTAAACAGGTTAGGGAAAGTGTCCTGCAAGCAAGAAATATAATGGAAAATTAAGTACAGCACCAAATAGAGTGAATCCAGACAATACTGCCTTCTCTAACAAGTGAGGAAGTGTTGGTATGCAGGGTTATAAACAGCTGACGCTTCCTCCTAGGTTAAGTGAGAACCTCCAGCAGATAGCTGTGAAAGTTTTGGACGTTTGTTTGTTTTGAATCTGTTCTTTTTAATCTGAGAACAGGATGCATCCAGAATCAACAGAAGTGACACAAACGGTCTAACCTACCTATGCAAACATCGGCAGAACACGAGCAGCATGGAAGCACCAGCAGTAACACAGATTTGCACTGCAGAAACTAAATATGGCCCAGCAAGTGCTTCCTAGCTCTTGAAAAGTCTTTTTTGTTTCTAAGGCTGAATTTTGGTGATAGAAGAAATCTATCTCAGTGTTTAAGATCAACCACACCAGCATGAGTTTCAATGTTATTCTGAATTATTCTCAATAAATTTCTTTTACATCTTTATACACACTAATCATGCAAATTTTGTAAAAGTGTTTCAGAAAACAATCCTCTGAAGCATGCCACTGTAAAAAGACTTTAAAAACAAGATATAAAAAATGTTGTCTCAAAAGGAGGGAAAATAACTTCCGATGGCCACATATGAAGTAAAAATTAATTTTCAGGAGATATGGACACTTTAAAAGTGATGCCTTATCTCCAGAATATGAACCATGTAATTAGAGAAGTATTAAAATGAGAGGTCAGGAATCATGTTTAATAGATAAGGAGATTATTACTTCTGGGATTGTTTTATTTTTTTAAATGCACAATACTTCTGTATTACACAGAGCTCAGTAGGCATTATACCATCCACTTCACTAATCCAGAATACATATTAATGGTACTCCTTCAGATTCTGCACTGGCAACAAGGAAGAACTATAGTGCAGCATGGATCCAGACCCATTTATTGGCTTAAGTGATCAAGCCCAAAGTGCTAAGAGTATTTGGAAGGTTTTTTGTCATTTAAATATTGTAGTAAAACTTTATCTTTCAGGTTACATACCAGCACAATGGCTGCCATTACCAGAACTGTTTTTATGGACCCCACCAAACAGACAGTATTATTCTGTGCTCTTCTTTTAAAATCCCCGTGTTATATTTTACACTCATGACAGAAATGTTACATGTTTCACAAACATTTGTTATTTTATGCATGGACAGTATTTACACGCAAGAAGAAAGAAGACTATTTAAACATTTTTGATTCAAGCGGCAAACACTGTACGTAAGGAGCAGAATTCCTGAAGTTTAATCACAGCTGAAGTATGATTTGTGATCTTGATTAAGTTGCTTGACAGTTTATTTTTCTGTAAACTGGTTTTGATAACTCCACATTCTATAATTATTTTTTTTTATGGAATGTAGTTTACACAAAAACTTCAAAATCTTCAGCAGAAAGGCCATATCAAAGCATATTTGAAGGCTATATTACATCCATAAAGGTTCATGCAAATCTGGTAGCACTGACAACAGGAAATTTTTAGGACCAGATGCAGTAAATTTAATCAGAATATAAACGTAGTAATGATTTCTCTAAATTCATAAGAGGTTTCATCAACAGTCAAGCACCTTAACAGCAGCGACTTCAGCATTTTATCCTGACTTTGTATGTTTTCCATATTTTTATCCTTGCCCAGGTCCTTCCCACATTTACATTATTCTGGATTATTTGGCTCAGGCATAAGCAGTTTTTTGTACATCATGTGTATGGATGTAAAAATACGAACAGAACTGTTGGTGCTCCAGAAACAGCTTCCACAATGGTTATATCAGGTTTGTTATTCTCCAGAAATTATGTCAAATCTCTTTCGTACTTGGCAACAAAAGGCAAATGGGTTTAGAAACCGAAGAAGATGTGGCTACGTGCACTGCTCTTTCTGTGGAAGCTGGCAGTTGCATAACATCTGCACCACATGCAGAGCTGGCTGTTTGTTATGTTGGTTTCATACATTTTGCAACTAGTGCAATCGGATGAGCTGATTAGTGAGCATAAAATGAGCTAAAAGAAAAAAACAGGTAGATATACATATAATTTTGAGGAGGTAGTTTATAGGTATTTTTCATCCTTAACAAAAATCCTACACAACCTCTAAGAAAAACGTTCCAAATTAGCGTTTGGAACACACAATATTTGAAAGTGAGGCTATTATATAATCCCACTGTCTAAATATATCATAACCGAATTCTAATTTATGTTTGTACTTTGGATAACCTTTGACGATGAGAAAACTAGGTTACTGAAAGAATCTCATAGAAAGCCAAGAAATTGTGTCTAGCCAAAAAAAAAAATAAAAAAAATACGCTGGTCCTGCATGTACAACAAACAGACATTTATGATTCAAAAAACATTTATGATTATCTTAATAGTACTAGGATTCATCACAACGTGTGGGCAGACTTTCTTAACAGGTAGGAGTAGCGTGGGAGGGGGTAATTTACTAACTTCAGATTCTGGCTATATTCCTATATCTAGGGTTCCCACAATATCATGTACAGAGGCCAAAGCAAAAGGACCACCTATAAGAAGCAATCTGCTGCCTTAGCAACCATTTAAAATACCTCCCTGTAGCTTCCAGAAAGCATTTGTCTATTAATAATATAAAACAGGTAGCTAATTTTCATAAGAAAGTGATCTACTGCTCAAAACAGGTCACAGGATAAAGTATTTATCCAGTTTCAGTATTTGTTTGCTACTTTACGTACCCTCTCTCCCCTTCTGTTCTTCTCCTCTTTAAAAAAAACAGTAGGTTAGCTAAAATAGGTTTGAGACAAACAGACTTAAACCAAACAACATCAGGTATTATTAAGCCTGCTATGCAAGCAGGTCAGCTTTACTCATGCAATTGGGGAAAAAATGAAAAAAATAAAAAAAAAAATAAAGATTTAATAAGTTCCAAGAGAACAAAACCCTGATGTGTGCCTGACAAATCATGAACAAACACCAGCAATGCCCTAAGGAACCTGTACTATGCTAGTGACTGTAGCAATATATATATATATGTATATATCTTTATATATACATATATATATATATACATATATATATATATATATATATATATATATATAAAATCTTTAAAGTTATAGAACAGTAAGTACTAAAACTGCTTCTTATGTACCCATTCTTTTAAATGTTTCTTTTGAAAAGAAATGCAGGTCTAAAAGAGCTATGCCCACCCACAAGGACAAAAAAAAGAGGCAAGAGCAACAACAGTGCCTCAGTTCACACAGATGAGAATAATTGGAGCCCAGTTCAATCTGTGAAGTAAACAGAAGCAGGATGAAGGCTTTTCAATTTACACCTACAGCCTACAAATTAGTAAGCAGTCTGCTAGGATGAGTTTGCCAGAGATTGCATAATAATCCTACCCACAGTGACAATGCAGGGAATGGGGAACAAAATGGTAGCTCTATACCAGCAGGGAATTTCCCTTTCTAATTACTGAGCGCTATGAAAAGCGTTCTCGAGAGCCAAACGCTGGCTTTTATGAAACTGGATCAGGAATTTCTTGCTACTCTTGATTTATTTTCATAGGAAAATTAGTTTTTAATACACTGCTGTTTTAATAATCAAAAGTAACTACCCAGACAAAATACAGAATACTGTCCAGCAAATAGTTATTTGTAAAAAATACTTAAAAAAATCTTGTACAGAAAGTCCAACGGGTTACCAGCAATAACGGTGTCTTGAAATGTCTTGCCCCTGTAGGTATTCACTTGTCTGTACAAATTGAAATCAAAAGTGCCTAGGTCAGAAAACTCTGCTTGTGCTGCCCTTGTAGCATACATTCACAGCCTGCCCCTTACAGAGCCATCAGAAAAGACAAGTGGAAGATGCCATTTGCAGTTTCTCTCAGTAACTGCAAAGGGCAACAGAATGGGGAGGGAGGGGGGTAGCTGAAGACAAAGAGTGAGAAAATAAAATACTAGCCAGCTGTGGGGAGTGTAATTACTTACAAGTAACTGTCCTGTCCCCTGTCAGTGACTGCTGGTAGGTATATTTACACTGGGGGTGACTCCCAGCAACAGCTCCCTCCGGAAACACTTGGAGGAGAAGTCAGGAGTCATTTCGGGCACAACTATAATGGCAAGTGGCGCATCATTTCAGGACTGGTCTCAGTAGTGAGACCGTATCTAAAAATGCCTGTTCCCTGATCTTTCGCTTGTACAGCCAAAAAAAAACAAAACAAAACAAAAAAAAAAAAAAAAAAAAAAAAGCTAAGAGGTTGAGGGGAGGAGGAACAAGTTCTGCCAACACAGAAGGGAAAAACTCCCCCTATTTTAAGAAATGGCTCAAAACTAAAGGAGCGAGTCTAGGACCAGGGGAGGCAGAGATCACCTTACCTCCTGCTTGGAGTAAAAGCCAGATCTCCTAGCTTTGTCTGCTGGGTAAGAGGAGAGTCTTGCGTAGGATCAGGGCAATTCTGTCAGAGAGCAAGTGAGCAGATGAGAAGCCAGCAATAAAAGCACGACTCTTAGAGCAGTGATGACAGCAGCCAGGTAATCCACGCAGAACAAGATGCAGGGGGCTCGCTGGGATCAGTGCATGTGGGAAACAGAAAGGGCACCAGAGAACAGACAGGACTGAACAAACGGTACCAGTGGGATGGCTCACGGGGCAGTGCCTCAAGAAACCTTTCCAAAATCATAGTTAGGTCCTAGATGAACACTGAGAACTTCTCTTACAGGACTTAACATTAACAGAAAGAAATATTTTTTAGGTGATCATCAGCAGAGTTTAAGGGGATGTCAAACAATTGGAGGGAACCAGAATGTGGGGTGACAGACCAGGAGAAATCCTAATGAGAGATCTCAGTTCGTTTGTCCGAAGAGGCTCTTCTTTATCAGTACTTTCAGTTAGAGATATCCTTAAAATCCCAGACTTTAGAAACCAGGGAGGAACAAGGCCACATTACACTGAAGCAACCCAGCACTGTGCTGGAAAGAGACAAACTCCCAAAGTCCTGCAAGAGTAGATCTGGGAGAAAAAGCAATGTTATATAGATTTTTGGTCATGGACCCCAAATAGTCTCAGTCTGGTCAGGGAAAGGAGATGTCTTAGAGCTACATTCTGGTCTTCTCTTAAAGCTTTTAAGGAAAAGAAACTGAAAAAACAAACAAACAAACAAACAGGTATTTTAATCAGAAATATGTCTGCAAAGTCTCTTGAGTAAAGGCTATCATTGAAGCAAAACATCTGATGTGTTTAAAATGAAAAGGTAGATTTTTCAGTTTTACAAGCCTTTGCCTATTCTGAGGACATCATTGTGGATTTCCATTCAGGACTGCATGAAGTGAAGAGACTACAAGCAGTTATAAATGTGTATTAGGATAAAGTACTGAAAAGCAAACGTGTTGAATGCACCAGAATCAAAATACGTTAATTTCCCTGAAGAAATCTTGCATCACTGTCACTGTAAGACAAAACAGCAATATTGTTCATCATTACCTGGCTTTTATGTCCTGCGGTACATGGAGAGGAATTCAGGCCGTAGTCTACACACACCGCTCTGACGTAGAGTAAATACACTGATCAGATGAGTAATGATCCTGGGTTGTTAGGTCATGAGAAAGAGCTATCACAGCAGAGAGAATAATCAATTACACCTATTCAGGACAGCAATGGAAGCTGAAACAGTATCCCTTAGCAAACACCCAGAGGTTCCTACCATCCGCAGAGAGGGAACAGTTGCAAAGGAGGCTGAGTGTCAGGGCAGACCGCAATCTAGGTCTAAGAAGGGCACACATGCAGTGGGGAATAATGAAAGCTAAATACACGGTCACTGTGGTAATGCAAAATTGCCTGCTGAATTCAGAAAGTGATCTCAGGACAAATGGCACAGCAAACAGCAGGTTCCAGCTGGTAGCAGTGAATTCAGCAGTGAGTTGTGATGAGAGCTGACTTGCCTCATGACCACGGAGCCCAGGGAACTGAAGATCTCTAATATGGTCTGAAGTGCAGCTAAAAGATTTTCTCTGTAACAGACATTCGTGAATCAGTGAGAGAGACAGATTCCTAAATTTGTAAGAGCTATTTCCAATCCTAAACCACCAGAAACTCTCTGAAGGCACTCAAGACCATTAATTAAAGAACACAAACAAAGCACCACTTAAATTTAACTGGGAGACCTCTTACTGGTGCACGTGTTCCTTTCTGGAAACTCTAGAGGACCGAAAGCAGGATTTTCTTAAAAGAGGGGAAATGTCCATACAGCCTGGAGAAACTGCCCAGTTGAGCCTCAGCCTCTACCATCACCTCCACCCCTCCTACCTTCCCCCCTGCAAACACTTGAAGGGAAAAGAAAGCACAATATGAGAGAAGGCTTTCAAGTCCTTCTATAATTTTGCACTTCTGCACTCCACTCATCGTAGTCCGGCAGCTGGCAGTACTTATCTGAAGAGAAGCACCAAAATGAGCACGTTTCCCCACAACGTCCATTCCTTTTAAAAACCCTGTATCAGTCTGCGGGTAGCGTGACCGTCCAGATCCATAACTTATCATAACTAGGACTGCAGGCAGCAATAGCTGAAGAAGTCCGGATGACGAGGGAATAGCTGATAAAAGCTCTGTAACCTGATGCAAAGTGGAAGTGCAAAGAACAGACACTTGCTCCGAGGTCCTGCTGATTGGAACTGACACACTGAAGGTTTTCTGATGCTGCAGAACAGCAAATAACTGCAACAGGGGTAAGTCACGGAGCATTAAAGAGAAATAATAAGAGCTAAGGAGATAACAGTGGTGATCTAGCTCAGCAGAGCCACAAAGAATCAAAATAATTGCTGAGAGCCTTAGACGAAGCTGGCAAACAATGAGACAAAAAGGGAAATCTGGGAAGGAAAGCCTGATGGCAACAGAAGTAGTAAGGAAAAAGATGCTGAACTGAAGTTTCAATGAAAACAGAGCCCAGATACACAGTTATAGCCCGTTTAGCCTGTGCTAACTGCAAAGCATCTGGCTATTGCCATTGGGTTAAATGTCTTTGCTAAAATTTCTTTCTTCAGACGGCGACTCATCTATCTGACACTGGAGCAACGATGCCTTCGGTAGGTTACCTGGGCTGGAGGAAAGGGGTATTTAAAACACCTTCCTTTAGAGTCAGTGGGATGGATGTGTCCTCTTCAGCACTGCCTGGGGGGGAAGAACACGCAGCTTCTGCTCATGGACAGAAGAGAGCTGGTGGGATCTGCACGCATCAGACTTGGGCTCTGAATTGCATAATTGCAAATGCAAAACTGGCTGTGGGTCTGGAAGCAAGATCTGTACAGAGGACTCCTGTAAAGCATTAAATGGTCCCAAGAGGCTAAGAAGGGGACTCCCAGTGCTCATGCATGTGACAAGCAGTCTGGAGTCTCCGAGGCAGACAAGGACCGTGCTTCCCGTGTCATTTCCTCCCTTCACATCTTCCCACATAGGCGGGAGCTGATTTGTTAAGCACCAACGCCAAATTCCAGGAAACAATTATCTAATGAGTCTCTTCAGGAGCCTCCTGGGACCAGAAAGTCTTGCTAATCCAAGGCAGAGAATAATCTAGTAGATATTCTTTTCCACGGGAGATTTAAATAGGCAGCTCTAATACCTTACCATGACACAGGCTGGCACTGCAGAGGTAGACAGCACGCACTGGCAGGCTGCAAGGCAGGGGAAAAGTTACACTTGAGACAACCTGACTCTGATAAGCCTTGAATCCTGCAGTTTTAGCTAATGTATCTCAAGAGGCATGTTTTCTGGTTTTTTGTTTGTTTATTTCTTGTTCACCTCTCCCCACCCCAGGGGAGCAGGTAGTTGTGGTTTGTTTTTTTGAAAGCACAACTTGAAATATCAACAAATAAAATGTTTGTAAATAAGTACATGTAATTACTATCGCAGAGCTGTTCTTCTGCAAGTGCCTGATGCTCACCACTCTTCTTTTATATGATAATCTTTTATTGTCTGAAGCAAGACACAGCAATTTTTAACCAAAACCTTGCCAGTAAGTGGTTCAGGTTACAGTTCTTCCAGTGTACCAGTCCTTTTTATATGTAATCGCATTCAAAGGGTTCATTCACATTTTCTAATCACTGGAACTTGCTGTGACAGATACTCAAGGATTAAATATAAGCTTTAACAAAAAAAAAAAAAAAAAAAAAAAAAAAGTATCATGATATGAGAGTCAGGGAGCTCTAGAAAATGTGTGAAAGTTTCCATCAAGGACAACCAATTCCATCCTACACAAAACAGGAGCTAAGGCTTATTTTACATTTTTTAATTTATTTTTTTTTTGGTCTAGAATAATGTGCACAATGATTCTTGTGCAATAACTGCAAGGAAAGATTGGATTTTAGCAGAAAATCAGGAATACTGTGGCAAATTGAAAAGACCAGGAGACATAAATATAACATTTAATTTTTCAGAATTCATCTCTCCTTTCTCAGGCTCCAAATCATATACCTGGCACATTCTGACTCTTTCATCTTTAACACATTCCTGTAATAGCATTGGATTGTGCATTTAATGACTGTATACAGCTGTTTCGCATTGATTTATCTCCTGCTGATGGCAGAACTGCTGATCAAAACTTCAGAAAGAGAATTTTCATTTAGGGGCTTGGATGCAACTGCACCCCCAACCCCCGCCCTTTGTACGGGGGTGTTACAGCAGCTGGCTCTCTTTGAAGCCAATGCACGCAGCTTTGTGTCCTTCTCTTTCTGATAAACACGAACTAGTTATACATGTGGTGGCCACATAATTACTGGGCTTAAAGGCATAAGGAAATAAATAGTGTCCATCCTTTTCTTACCCCCCTCCCCCCCAACCTCACCTGTCACTCCAGGATTACATATCCCGATGTCTGAACCCTCCTTCATGAAAATCCTGAACAATTCTTCAAGTTTGAAGTTTTAATTAGATAGGGACAACGCACTGTCATTCACTGGTGTGAGGAACCTTCACCACGAAACTTAAACGATATGGTTTTAGTATAAACTGAAAATTAATCCCACATGATTTGCAAACCACCAGATGATTGAACGTTTCACATCAAATCAGAGTGAAAAATCATTACTTCCATATGCTTACGAGCAGTAACATGGTTGACTGTTCCAGCGATAAGACGCTGGGAAAGTGAAACAGCTAGCAGAGTTTTGAGCAAAGCAACATCATTTCATACATCTCAGAATAAGCCATTTACTCATTGCCTGATATGCTCAACGTGGGATATAAGGTTAAAAAAATATACAGTTGAGTGCAACATCAAGATGGCAAGTGTAGCTTAATATTAATAATAAAAAGCTTCATAATTAATTGCAGTGGTTTTTAAATATAAACTCATTTTGAATATAAATACGTGAACTAGTAAATCACGACACAGTGCTAGAAGCCTTTTTACCCTGCTTTCAAAACGCAGCATCTCCTGCTTAAAAAGGCACAAGATTCCTGTAAAATGCTAGAACACAGCAACTGAGGATCTGCTTTTCTGAGAGCTTGTAAAAATACCTTTTAATCTAAAAGCTTTGGTAAGCACTTTAGTCAGCTGAACAGCATCAAAAGAAATGATCACCGTTCAGCAAACAAAGGAACAAAGACAAATGTTTGGGGCAGTTCAGGGTAAACCTAGAGAAGGAGGACTTAGGATAAAGACCGCTTACCTTACTTATCTACTACTGCTCCAACTTTCCTTACATGTTTTCTGCTTTAGCACACACCCCCAGCTTTTATGTGTGTCCTGTTTTTAATGAAACCTTCACTCTTGCTCCTGTTGTGCCTATGGATGTTCTTACATTGCTTCTCGGTATGTTCTTACATTCATTCTAGAGCACAGAAAGTGAAACCCACTTATTTTCTTATCAGCTGAGCAAAGGGATAGTTTCAGGGATACTACTGTGATGAACGCTACTACATTCAGAAGTAAAATATCACAAAAACAGTGGACATCACACAAGAGCCTAATGGCTGATTATGCTCAAACAAGACAGATAAATGTCTAATTGTGAGCTGTTGAGTCTGTTTATCACCATACGTCAGAAAAACACGTCACATTTGCACAACGCTCAAGTTTTCCTTGAAATTTCCATAAAACACGATATGTTGAAGGGTTTAAACACACCACTTGGAGAGATTTTGAATGTTTTGTTGCTGTTGAACACTTCTTAAGAAAAGATTCAGAAAACATCACAACCCCCAAGACTTTCCTTGGAGTATTTATTCTTCCTCAGAGATGAAAATGAATCAGACAAGGTTCAGCACTAAACTTCTATTATTATACATTATTTACTAAACTAAATCTATTACATTGCATAATCACACTGATTAAAATGGCCTGTATAGACACTGCTCTATAGTCTATCAGTTCTTGATTGTTGCCCCCGAGTATAATTTGCTTTTAAATTGCCTTCAAACGATTTGCAGACTGTTGCTAAACATTACAAAACAGACGGATCAGCATTCTGCACGACAGCAGTTGGGAAGGTTTGTGTAAAGAGACCAATGGGACGCAATAGTCGAAGCTCTCAGAGTGCCACACTGCACCCCCAACTTTACAATTATCACTGGCGTAAGTAAAAGCCATATTATTACATTCCCATATTTCTGTGACTGAATTTGGCATATTTAACTCCCCAGCTATATTTAGTTTAGCTACTTAAAGTATGGTTGTGGGAAACAACGTGATTTTTTTTGTTTTTAAACCCAAGTTGTGCCCTGGGTGTGCTACAAGGACAAAGAAAAAGAAGTTTGGCCTCATTAATAAAGAAATGGTAATGTCAGACCTAAAAAATCTCAGTTTTCTCAGTGAAAAACAGAATGGTGGAGTCCAAACTACACTTCTGTAAAGGTCTCTACTCTGTGACAAGTACAAAGGTAACCAAAAAAAAAAAAAAATACAGGAGAAAATACCTGTTCAACCAAGAATTTTAACAGCTTTGCTATTTATAGGATCAAGACCCTGCAGCTTAATGATTAATGAAGACTGACCGTACCTGCTGACTTGCAGTCAGACAGAAGTCAACGAGCCATGAGGAGGTTGTAAAAGGCAGAGCACAGCCCCTGCCGGGCAAACTCACAGCAGCCGGTCACTACATGTTCATCCCGTCCAAGGGGGCTCGCAGCAAAACCTGCTGCAGCACGGCCATGACCCCAAACACCACGTTTTTCCATACCACGGCTGTATCAGTCGCTGAGAAGGCAGTGCTTATTTACCACCCTGCTGCTCTAGCACATGCTCCTCTACGTTGTTTTGAAGCATTAGGCACAACAATCAGGTCAACGCTCAATGGCTCTGTGCAAACCCAAAGGCACAGCCCCACGGCACCTTCGCCTGAGCACAGTGCCTGTGCAGGTTTTGCCCAAGAACGTCTGGGCAAGCCACGTTTTGTGATTGGAAAGTAGCATGCACAGACTGGAAAATACGGTGGGTTATGTTCTCTGAGGGCAGGGAAGGAAAAAACAGTCTTAGGTTTGTCGGCCTCGGGTTCCTTCAATCCTGGCTACGCTACAAAGTCTTGCTGCTATAAATGAAGCACTTTGCTTCATGCGGTGCGTTTTATGCTCCTTGCTCTGTTGTGATTATTATTTGAACAGTAAATACGTTTCTTTGTGGAGGCAGAGCTTTATTCCAGTAGCCCAGAACTTGCATCCAGACTTTTGCCACTATTTAGCGGTTTTCAGCAAGTTCTGTTCCATTAGCTAATTCATTGAGTAACATGTTCTCCATCTGAGCACTGGAAATACAGAACTGCAAATGGCATGCGAGTGATGCTACACGTCGTATTCTGTAAAACTGTTTAGACACCGTTAGGATCTTCGTGTCACAAAGCAAACAGCGCAAACTTCTGCACTAAGCTTGCCTATTCCTCTTCCAGTAACGAGCACCTAACCATGATCCAAGAGACATCAGTATTTATCGCTGTAAGTATTCATTGGACATTTAAACAAAATTCTTCAACCTGCATGAACGCAGGCAGGACTGGCAGGCACTATCTAAATGAGCTTCAGTTAATTGCGCTAATGTCCGACCAGTACAGTGAGTACTGCCCGCCCCACAGACATACAAATTTAGTTGCAAATAAAATTTGAAACTCTCCTCTGCCAATTAGAATACCAATTTCAGATTGCAATCCGTATAATAAAGCTAATTAAACAACCTTTCCTCCACTGAGATCCATTAGGCTTTTTATGTTTTGATCTATTTAGAATTTCCATTTGCCTCCCACTCTCCGCTGACTTGAAAATTCCTCTGTGTTTCGGGAAAGCTTAGTGAGTTTCTCACTTTATTATGAGTTAGACGTACATCTGGCCATACAGGAAAAACTCCGGCCAAGTCTTTCCCATTAGCCATGCTACAGAGACATTAACAACTGAAACAGAGAAATTATTGGTGACAAGTTTCTTTCTAAAACTGATGAAGCACACCATTTCTACTTCTTAGCATCAGCTGAGGCTTTAACGCTGGTTTACTTTAAAAAAAAAAAACAAAAAAAACAAAAAAAAACTGTTCATATTAAACAGATTTATATAATATTAGGAAAACATTTAGTTTTAAGGAAGGTAGAATTATTCCAATATCAGATACATTATCATTTGTTCCAGGTTTTCTTAGAAAGCATATGAAAACTAGAAAGAGGCCTCTAGACAAACTAGATAGGAAAACAAATACTCAAATAGGTATTGAGTTTGCACAGCATATTTGCTATAAACAAGACACAGAAGACCTTTAGGAAGAGATGCTAGCATTACGCTGATTTCTGTCCCCCTATAGCTCACCAAAGTAAAACCTTTGAGTATTTCTCTTGAACACACAGAGGTGCTTCTTAGTGGCAAACAACATATTTTACACATAAATTATTATTGAAATTACTATCAGTATTATTAACCATCCTGTAAACTATAATCAGTACCATGTACAACGTTGCTAAATTTGGAAACAAACAGCAAACAATACCTCATCCGAGAATCTTGGGCAACAACAAATCGACACAATTTCTATCCATTTTCATAAATATGTTGTGTATTCTCAATTTCCAGATTTTTTTTTCATGCAATGTGAATTGAAATAGACAGAAATAGTATTTTGTGAATCACCGCTCTGGGTTCCAGTCCTTTGATAATGCTAAACAACATTTCATCCCACTGAATGTGTTCGTTAAGTAAAGTACTACTAAGCATCATGAAACAGCAGAACCTAATTTATGACTGATAAAAACAATCATTACAGCTGTGGCAAGCACACTTCGCAGAAGGGTAATCTACATCTGAAAGAACAGAAATACCTAGGCAAAGAAACACAAAAAGCAAAACAAATAAAATACATTTCATGCTCCCTTTGGATAACAAATTCAGGCTCTAGTTCAAATATTTTATGCACGTGCTTAACTTGAAAAGTGTAGGAAGGCGAGTTGAAGTCAAGGTATGAAAGCCTTGACCTCTTGAAGAGATTGCATAGAATATAAAATACGTTATTCTGTTCTCATGTCAGCATCCACCAATATTTGTGCTTACTTAAGCATATTCTGCATTCTCTTGTGCAAATAATAGCTCCCTATGAGCCCAGCATACAGTAAGACAGACTCCTAGCAGTACAGGTCAGGGAAAGATCTCTCACCTGAAAAGTTCCTGCATGGTCTTCTTCTTTGTCACCTTCTTTTCCTTCCTTGAGAGCAATCAATGTGAACCCTCGAAAGTACGCAGGAGTGGCAGCAGAAAGTGTCACTGAAATATAAGAAACAAAGAAAACGTACCATTAGTTGTGAAGGCAGACACATGCATATAATTTCTCAGTTCAACGTGAAACGTGTGTGTTTTAAATTGGTATTAACAAAAGCGAGAGCACTAACAACATGGAGCAGAGCCAGCCAGAACGCAAAAATCTTCAGTCCAAGTTTCCACATAAACCAAAAAGCACTGGCAGAGTACTGATGTGAAATCTCCCAGCTATTTTTTCATGCCCTCTTTTTTTCCCCACAGAGATTGCTCATCTGTTCAGCTCCACAGGAGGTTGTGTTGTTTGTTGTTGTTGTTGTTGATGATGCCTTTTTGTTATTGTTTTGTTCTTATGCGAAGAAATATCTTCTGAAACATTTGGCTTCAGCTTTTGTCCTGCTTTGAGCACAGACAAGGATCTAGGCATTAGTACACAGAAAGTTTCTTTGACTCTAAAGCAATGTGACCATACCACGTGCCTCAGCTTAACTAGCCAGAGGTGCTAGCTTTAAAACTATCCTTCATCTTCTTCGTCCTTTATCCTGCTTCTTCCTCAGGGCAGAACAGGACACGAAGTTGAACTCCTGGGTAAAACCGATGTGTATGGCTGTGCTGCCAAAGCACCCTACGTGTCAGCACAACACCTATCTTCACACTCCGATCCTGACCACGACGGTGTTGTTGACTAGAGCTGCTAGCAGAGAAGAAATAGCGTAACACTGCCTGTTCTGATTTTACTATGCTCGGCATCGGGACTGCACCCCTCATGTTCTGGTGGTGCAAATCACCTTTGTATGATCTTACTATTTGCCACCGCCAGCACCTAAGCATCACCTGAGCTTCGTGTCAGCTACAGCTCTTCTGAATGTTATAAAGCAAGATGAAACAGGACAGAGCTTCGAGGCAAAACTTTTGGGGATATTTATACATTGCTCAGCCTTTTTCAATGCCTTATAGGAATCTCAGTCTGAAACAGAGATACATTTTATGGAAGAAATCTGTTTGGATTAAAGGAAAATGGTTAGAAAACCAGACTAGAAATACTAGAAATCCTCGTGAGTAGCTTTTACTTCAGCCACGATGCAGCCAGCGCTGCTTGTAGCGCACTATTGTCACGCTCTCAAACCCTGCCTGGCACAATAGGAACTGAAGACCACCCAGAGTTTTCATGAGCAAACAGCAACTGCCAATTGCAATCGCTGCTTCCTAGCTGGGTATTCCCGAGGGACTGCCTCTCACACAAACAGGAGGCGAGGAGCTGCACCACGTTACTAACAACGACAGACAGCCCTGAAAAGATACTCCTTTCAGAACGTGTTCAGAGTTCATTTGGAATACGTGGAGCCCTTTTTGATCTAGAAATTCTGTAACAGAAAAAAATATAATAAGGTGTTTGAAGGCTTCTAAGCTTTTTGCAGCAATATTTGGGGCTAAAACCAATGGTGTTTGAAAATAGCAGACTGGACAAATACACAAAAGGTTAAAAACTGCAAGTGCCACATTTACACCAAAGTGAGTTGGGTTTTTTTTGTTTTTTTTTTGTTTTTTTTTATAAACACCTCTACAAATATAAAGCACTTATGGGCATATGAGCAAGCCCCTAAACTCCCATGATTTTCTACTTGTTCCACAGAACCTTAGCATGAACTTGAGTCTCATCATTTCTAGGGAGGAAGAAACTTTGACGTTTTATGTATGGGAACCAAGTGGCTGCGTAAGAGCAACTAATGTTACTATGTTTCTAAGCGTTGCTCTAATTTATTAATTCATTATCTGCCCAATAATTACTATTGCCAGTCCAATTTTGCAAACATTTGCAGCCCAATCTAAATGAAAATTCATGGCCAGCCCTTTGGTTATAGTAATTGGGAACAGCACTGCTGAACTCAGTGGGGACGAACCCATTGCACTCTTTTGAACACTGGTTCTTGGAAACTAATTGCCATAAAAGCATTTCACATGCAACAACTTTTTCCATATATTATATGTAATTCAAAAGTCTGAATCACCATGAGCAAAAAGTTACACCAGAAATACTTCAATGCTTACACAAGGAAACAGGGATTCCAGCTGTGAATTGACTCAACTGTTTTCATCCTCCTCCTCACATTTATGGATCAACCCAGTTTCCAAAACCCCTACCAAGAAACCGAGGACATCTGAAGTGCTACAAAAGCTCTCGGGGGGGGGAAAAAAATTAAAAATAGAGGAGAATTCCCAAACCTGACTTTCAGCTGTTGCACGCCCGGGGTTCCCACTGGGCTCCTGCTGAGGGCTGGGAGTTCCCCTCCCTGGGCTCAGCACTGCTGGTGGCGTTGCAAAGAGGGGCTGAGAGCTCATCCCGGACACAGCAGCCCCTTCAGAAACCCCCTAAGCACCTTGCAAAGCGGCTCTCCCACACACCTCCCAGCCCTCCTGCTGCCCCGGGGTCCCCAGCTGAAGGGGGGATGAAAGCAGCAGCTCCTTTGCTGCAGGGCGAAGGCTGCCTGACTCCGTCCCACGCTGCTGCACGCCCTGCGTCTGCTCTGTGCAAGCACCAACAGCTCCGCTCCTCTATCTGCTTCTCTCTGCAACTGGTGATATGGGAGAAGTGCTGAGATCGTTACAGAACAAGGGCTCGCTTGTACATCACAGACGAGCGCTCGCACATCGGGCAGGAGAAAGAAATTCAGAAAATTCAGCGCTCCTTGGAAGAGAAGTCCCACAGCGGACACAAAGGGAGCGCAGCGTGCAGCACCAGCCCAGCTTGGCCTTGGTGGAGGTGGGAGTGCAGACTGCTGCAAACAGGGGCACAGGGAAGGACGGTGCTACCCAAGCAGTGCAGCGAGGGACTGCACAAGTCGCATCCTCACCCTCCTCAGCAGTGCACCTGTTCCTGGGTATCACGGCAGGAACCAGGCGCTGCGTGTCAGCACGTCAAATGGATGCTATTCCGTGTATATTTTTAAGAGGTTGAAACTTAACTCGTTTTTCCTGGAAAGCTCATGCAAAATTAACAATCTACAGATCGATAGAGCTAAGACTGATTAGTTTCAAGGACAATTACCCGGTACCACTGAATTAAACTTCAGGGCTGTCTGTGCCTTCCCCTGGGAGGAAGGGGAAAAACCATGTGTTTTGGGCTACCTCGGGCCCAACTTGAGCAGCAGGGAGAGGGGACCGTGCCCCAGGGTGGTGTGCCCACAAACAAGCCTGGTACCAGTGGAAGACCAGCTCCCCACACGCATTTCTGTCTGCTCCCCAGGGAAGGAGGCGACACTGCAGGCTGAAGGACCAGGCAGAGAAAGGCCACGGCACCAAGAGCCCGAAATAAGATGTCAGAAACGTCTGTGCCCCATGGGGGAGCCACAAGACCCAGAGCCATTGCTCCTGCATTACACCTGAGGGAGGAAATGAGGATGACTGCAACCACTGGAGTGCTGCAGCTCTTCCCATCACCACAGCTCCAAGGCCTGAGGCAGAAGGCACGTCAGGCAGCGATCTGGAGTAACAAACATCGCTGGACGCCTCCACACCGCTGGGGTAGTGGCGGATGGGATTTGTATGTAGAGTGAGTCCCCGCGTTATCCACCTTGCATAAATACTCGTTTATTCCAGGAGCCCACTAGGAAACGTGCCAAGGATCCAGATTGAATTAAACGAGACAGGGGCCATGGAAACAGGCGGCTTTGGCTCCAACTCAACTGAGGTTGTGCAAATCCTCTGCAGCGTAGGCCATCTAGCAATTTACAGCTAAAACCCCTACAGATGTGCTATAACCCCACATTTTTAATTGTTAGTTAGATTTTCTAACCTTTGTATAAAACAGTAGCATAGTTCCAGTTGTAACACAGAATTTCCTTCAAAAATGAGCTCTTAAAAACATTCCATGGTGCTGCTATTGTCACAGATAATGGATATATTAGGCTAACATTTACTTATGTTCTTCCAACCCTCCATAAAGCGTCCTTAAAGGACCATTCAGATAAAGTATTCAGGTGGCACATAAGCTTAATATCAAAACCACGTGTTTTGGTCTACATTTTCAATTTTTATCATTAGCTGTAATTTTCTCATTTCTAAGACACTACAATATGCTAATGTGATTATTGATTGAGCTCCTAACATCAAGATCTAGCATGTCCACAAAATTAACTCTAATCCACTGGGGGCTTTCTTTGCCCCTACATTTCCATGTAATAGAAACTTCTTTGGCAGGTGCCTCTAAATATCCGGTAATACTTTCACAGAAGTAAACTCCCAAACTTCTGCAGAACATTCACGTATTTGTCACTGTTGAGGAACTTGACATTTACTTCTCTTTATCCTGCTTGGTAGACGTGCAACATGGTGTCTTTCAGACTCCTGGTACTAATCCTAATGCCTAGGTTAGGGTTAGGCTAACTGTACCAGTTAACCGACTGATGGGCAATGCACATTTCCTCACACCACACTCAAATGTCAGTTATCGAGAAAAAACTTTATCACAAATACCACAAAGCTATAGCCTGGTACTCAAAACAGGTTAATCAATGCAGCAGAGATTTTCTTCCATCCTTTAAGAGAACATGATGTGTAGACTTTTTTTTTCTCCCCATCTGCCCTAAGACTCCCATGTTCGTGCAATGGGAAAACGTTGCTCTTTACACTGACTCCAAGGAAGGTCAGGAGAAATACTTAGAAGAAACACTCAAAATTGGTTTTCCAAAGTGATGATTTCCCCAAGAACCCACTCATTTTGCCTATAAAAGAGATAGGGTAAAGTACATAAAATAAAAATAGAAGTCCAATTTATTTTCAAAGTACTTTTAAAATACAAAGGTGACAGTGTATTCCATGAAGGTTTGCTTCCAAAGGGACTGTGTAGTGAGGCAGGAAAAGTGACCAAAAACTGCCTTTATCTATTAATTAGAAAAAGATGCTGAAGAGTGCTTTGGAAGTTAATTTCAAGGATTGTATGTGAAGCGTTCAGCAGAGAATGAATGCCTCCATCTCTTATTTACAGTGGTCATTAGCACCATCTCCTCTGCCTCTTTCCTGTTTGAACCATCTGTTCTTTACCCCAGGAAAAAAAAAAAAAAAAAAAAAAAAAGAAGGGGGGGAGGTAAACAGAAGTGCAAGATGTGGGAAGTTGGCAGCATGCTGCATCACTGTTTGCCCATATGCTAACTCATTATATTAACATTCATATTTCAGGGCAAGACCGACCAGCTCCGAGTTTCCTCTCCTTGCTGCTGGATGCTGAGGCTGCTACTCGCCGCGCTAGGTTTAAAGGGGGAGGAAGAAATCCTACAGAAGTCGGTGAAAGAGGGAAAGAGAGAGCGCGTTTTGTATCACGTCAACTTGTAACGCTGAGCCGAGCCGGCAGAGAGAATTCATAAAAGGAAGGAAAATCCTCTTAATGCTGAGTTCGTGCTTAGGAGTAAAGTGACACCGTGAAATCCAACTCGCTCTCACTTGTCAGGAAAGCATCCCCGATAAAGCAGTGCGTGGGAGCACCTTACCCTGCCTTCACCCACACAGCCACACGCGCTCCAGCAGGGACAGGGAGGTGAGGGGCACGGAGAGCCCCGCTGTAGTTTTGGGGACACTTGTCCTGACCGCGCCGCTGCTGTGGGAAGGAAAGGACGGCCAACTTACCCCGGTAACTGTTCCCAGGCTTGTAAAATTCGGGATCGCCCTCCACCCTGAGGCTAAATTCATTGTACCCTTCCCTCCGGGTGCCTTGGGCTCGCAGGATCCGGCTGCAGTATCCCTCGGATTTCGCGGCTTTCTCCAGGGTTTCGTCCGAGAAGCCCTTCGCCACCAAGGGGACCGTCAGCGCCAGCAGCCGCAGGGCCAGGGGCTGCAGCCGGGCTCCCATCCTGGGGGCTCCGCGCAACTTCTGCCCCCGGCTCGGCACGGCTCGGGCAGCGCCGGCCCCCGGCAGGAGGCTGCGGGCGCGCAGGGACCGGGCTGGGCGGCTGCGGGGAGAGAGGGAGGGGAAGGAGGGGAGGGCAGAGCCGGAGGAGAGAGAAGGGAGGGGAGGGGAGGGGAGGGGAAGGGAAGGGAGGCGGGGAGGGAGGGGAGGAGGGGATCACAGCCTGATGCTGCCCAGATCCCGGCGCGGGGCTGGCGGCGGGGTGGTGCCCGCCCGCGGGGATGCTGCGGCCGCAGCCGGGCAGAGGGAGGGGGACGGGGCCGGGGATGGTCCCGGCTGCACCCCCCCGGCCCTCGCCTGCCTCCCAGCAGGGGCACATCGCGAACGGCAGCGCCTGAAAGGAGCCGGGGAGCAGCCCCGGGGCGCCCGGGCACGGCTGGGCTGCTGGCGCACCCGCACGGCAGGACCCCCGGCAGCCACCCGCAGCGAGAGGGCAGCGCCGCTCCCGCTTAATCACAGAACCACAGGGCTGGAAGAGACCTCAAGAGCATCGAGGCCAAGCTCCGAGCTGCAAGGACGCCGAGCGACTTGCCTGGATGCCCCAAAGTTCCCAGCAGCAGGGAGAACGGGGAGCCTAGGCCATAGGGTCCCCGCACCCCCGGCGTGCTGAGGGGTGCAGGAGGGCACCAAGCTCGGTGCTGTTGTCCAAATACAGGCAGCTCTCCACCGAGAGCTGTGGGAGGATGCTGAATGGTTTGCTTTAAGAGCTTGCTACTGCAAGCTCCTTTACAGGGTAAAGCGTATTTATAAAGAATATAAACCAGCACAGCCTCAAAACACACGCTCAGTGTTAAGAGCTGGATGAGATTTTCAGTTTAGGATGAGATGAGAGAAGGGTTCAGCTACAGGAGGAAGGAGGATAAAGGCTCTTTCCACAACTTCCTTTTTCTGCTCCTCTTATCCCTTCGATATCACTTTGAAACACCAATCCTGGCTTTCCCATGTAATCTGCCAGGTCGCCTGCCCCCGCTCAACCCTTTCCCTTCACTGTCCCCTCC
The DNA here is from genome assembly GCF_965140915.1 of Aythya marila. Classification (NCBI taxonomy): domain Eukaryota; kingdom Metazoa; phylum Chordata; class Aves; order Anseriformes; family Anatidae; genus Aythya; species Aythya marila. Next base: position 58,782,714 of record NC_139046.1, on the reverse strand, counting down.
TGCCCAACCCACAAGTACAAGGGGGGTACTTCACCCATCACCTTCAGAGCAATAATACTGGCTGCTTTTGCTATCTGGGTTCCTCCTTGACAGCTATATTGAGCTCACTTGTTTGGTAAGAACTGGGTCTGCTTTAGCCAGGTTCCTCAGTCAACTTCATCAGTTAAAAAAAAAAAAAAAAAAAAAAAAACAAGATGCAACTGAGACTGACAAAACAACTAAAACCATACTGGTTAAGGCACCTAACTTGCTTCATTCTCGATCCTTGGCTTCTCATTTGCTTTTCAATCAATCTCAGCAAAAGAATTACCTGACCGAAGCGTTCACAGCAGGCACTGCACACATTCCTGCACAATCCACCGCTGTTTGGAGCCAGAGCTCTGGGCTCTCACTCAGCTCCTCCAAGGATTTCAAGTCACCTCCACGGCTTTTTTTTTGTTTGTTTTCGCATAGCATCAAACTAACAGTTAACTGATTCCTCAGCATCTATTAACTCTTCATCTTACAACACATCCTGTATCTGCCACTTTTCTTCCTCCCTGAATTGGTCTGACACATTTCTTCCGGCTTCTTTCTTTTTTGTTTCAATGCTAATTTTTTGTTTAAAAGTTAAAGCGTTGGAAAGTTTCCTGGAAAGGTACGATACAGTGTCTTGTTAAGAGGGAATGCTTCAACTTAGCAACTGATACAGATAAATTAACTTGCACTGCCTACAGCCATGAAATGAGTAATTTGTTGCCGAGACGTTTTTAGAATATGGGCGATGTCATTAAGCATGGGCATCCTCAGGGTTTTCTATTTGTTCTACTAATTAGTGTGTGTTTGCCTAAAGCATCCAGCATGATGTACCAGTCAAAGACACACGCAAACTGATGAATCCGACCATCCATGGCAAATTTAACAGAGAAAGCTTCGTATCTTAGAGACTGCAGTGCTGCTTCTCTTTGTGCACTTTCTGGGATGAATAAAGTTGCTGTTCATGACTGTTAGGCATAACAATCATTACTGGGGTAATATCGCATTTGATGGAGCCGATATGGTTGGAGAAAGCTCCTTCCCCCCGCCCCAACAGCAGGCTTTCCTCACAAACAAAAACACCAGAGCTGCCGTCTTCCTTACCTTTTGCTGCTTCTGATACGAAGCTCATTTTAAAATGAGATTTTAGGGGACTGCACTAACTACTGCAGAACATCCCTGCATTGACTGGAAGATATCGTAGGTGGTGTTTTAAATTTTCCTTCTTCCCCACCTTCTGTTTCTACGCTTTCAAATAGCTATGCGAAGTCTCGGGAAGTATCCGCAAGGCGAGATGTGCAATGTAATAGCTGTCTATGCAACACTTGACTTTAAGGCCCCTAGCACCCGAAGCAAAGGGGCTTCAGGTAAATGTCCATACCGATTAAAAAATGACTGTACCCCTCACAGCAGTCTGTTCAGAGAGCCTCCAAAAGCAGCTAATTAAAACCATCAGGGTGACAGGCACCTTAAGTCTCTTGGTCATCGGCTGCTTGATAGCCTTACTGGGCGCTAGGACTCACCCGTACATAGTGATAACAACAGAGGGATAAATCTTCCAAAAGTTGACTGACAAGAACCATGCCTCCTCTTTTACACAAGCGCTGGTAATTATAGTACTCAATTAGGGTATTAGAGAGACAGGTTTCAATTCTGTGCTTGGCTTGCTGCTGTTCAAAGCCTCATGTCTAACCTGTCAGGAAGCCTCTCACCGTGAAGTTGTAAGCCTTCTGAGCAAGTCCCTCATGGAAATGTCAGATTTCTAAATTTGAACCAAAGATCAAACGAATGGCCAGAGAGAAGGGAAAGCGAGTGTGCCCTCTCAATTACAGGCATTTCCTGGAGACTGAGATCTGGGGTGCTGCTTCTTCCTCAGAAGACGTTCATTACATTGGGATCAATAGCTGTTTAGGTGCTCAGCTACTGCTGGAAGCTTGCAGTAAGTGCATTCTGAAAGCTGCCACCAAATTAGGACAGGTAGGTTGATGACAGCCCCCCAAAGACCCTTTCCTCTGAGACAGATGTTTGGTTGCTCATTACCATCAGGACGGAGGATGCTGCTGCTCTGGCAAAAGAAGAGTGCATCAGATGACTAGCAAGTAACACTGCAAAACAGCCTGCAGTAAAATCTTCGGTGACTAGGAACGTAAGCAGGGAATTCGAGGATTGCCATTTCAAATGTCCCTATCCCATTTTCAGATCTTTGTCTTAATACAGATCAATTACCCTCATTTGCATTTCCATCTCTTCCCCCTCCAGCAGCCACATTCATTTTTTCTTGAACAAAATGGAATCTTCCTCTATTAGTTTAGATGGAGGAATATTCCCCTTGCTACTAAAATTCCCCTCTGTTGGCAGCAAGATCAGGGCTTTTCTAATGCCGATTGGTCTGTGCTGTCTTAGAAGCCTGTTTAGAAAGAGATCTGGCGAAATCTGTTACCCTATTAGACAAAGAAAATGGCTTGGGAGACACTTAAGATGATTTCTTACAGCTCTGTGGCACTGTTCTCAACTTCCTTTCTCCTAGGAATCCACGAAGTGAAGAGTAATGACAGCAAATGTTTGCAGAGGGCTGCTCACCATTTATACTACTGTCAGTCAATACAATGCCTCTCCAATATTAAACTTCCCAGTAGCTCAATTACATTTGCCTGTTTAGCCGTGCATGTCAGCAGCATATTTTTACACTGACAATACAATTTCTAGTACGTTTCATAGAAATATTTGGATCCTGACATGATGAGAATAGCGTCATATATATTATTAGAGAAACACTGCGATGCTGAGAGAAATGGGGAGAGAAAGAAAAGCACAGTTCAGGCTTTTTTTGGACTTAAATGTGGCAAAAACTAGGGGACAACACATGTGTTTGAAATTGCACCAAGGCTGCAAAAAAGCTAGAAAAGTCTTGCTAGCACCTTGGTAACACGGGCAGAACAGGATTTAAAACAAAGCTGCTTTTGAATGGACCTTTCAAGATTAAATGTTGACAGAAACTCATCCTCCACACAATGGCTATTTTGGGGAGGTTTGCTACAGCAAGACCCAGGCTTCTTGGAATATTTAAACTCAGGATTCCTTCCCATACCAGACAGTCAATATGTTCTTAAAAATCTCTTCCTTTTTCCCACACAACGAGTCTCAAGAGCTATCTTGGGAATCCCAGAGAACTCCCAAGAGTAAACTAAACAGAGACAGGTTCTGCAAACCCACCACACAGCTTCGTTTACCCCTAAGGAAGTTTGCTGCTGCAAACCTGGAGCACCAACAATTTTCAGACTGAGTCTCTTCCAGCTACACCCGACTGCCACCCCCCTCACCTATGGCTGCCTTTGGGAGCTCCGTGCTCAGCACCCTCCCCTGCCGCGAGGAGCAGGGAACTTGTCCCCTGGTCTTCATCAGCACGTCAGCCCACCGCCGCCACCCCACCACCACAGTGTTCAGGGGCTTTTTGGCATGGCTCTGCTTAAAAAAAAGAAAAGAGACTAAGTTTATCTGTGTTCTTTCCAAACTAAGCTACAAAACAACAAACACGCAAAAAATACCACCATGTTTTAGTTCTTCAGTTGCTCAACACCTGTAGACTGGCTATTGCTTTGACACGTTCACCCTGCATTTTTATTCCTCTGAGGCACACGATAAAGCTCCTGTTTCTGCAGTAGCTGAACTCTCAAAGTTGTAAGGAACTTTTGGTGTTGCTAGGAAAAAAAAAAATATCAGGGCAAATATTAATGCAAATTCAACGTTGCATAGATAGAAACTCCTTTTCTGACCAATTCCCAGGCTGCGCATGTTTTCAGAAAGAATATAAAAGACAACTTAGGCAGTAAAAGAAAATGATTGGTTTCTATCTGGACAAATCATGTAAAAAAAAACGCTCACCAAGCTCTATGCCTGCCTACATTTATTCAACCAATCCTCCAGCATTTTTATAGTGATATAGTGATTAAAGCTTCAATCAACTTTCAATTCAACAAACCTTCAATTCAACAAAAGACCAAAACCAAGAATTGCATCTTTGTCAAAAACACTTACACACACGACAGGGACAGGGAGAAGAAAAACTTATTTGGGATTTCTGGTACTGATCATAAATAAAGACAGAAGACGACAGAACGAAAAAGAAATAAGGTGATGCCACCAGTTAACTCACTGACACGTTTGCAGGCTGACACTACAGTTCAAGCACACCAGTACGTTTGCAAAATAGCATCATCTCCCAAAGCAAGTTTTTAACGACGACTTCCTGCTGCTTGCCATGAGTTTGTTTTGTCTATTTTCTCCTGCTGGATTCAGTTCTTCCTTTTAAAGAAAATATTTACTGGAACTTGTTGGACTAATGTGTGTTTTTTTCATCCGTTATTAGATGGCAGGTTTACCTGAACCTCTGATCACCAGCTGCAGCACCACTGCAGCTGACAGACTGGTGGCACATCCATTACAAAACCTTTTTTCCCTGGAAATCCAAATCAGCGACTTCAATTTCCACTGGGCTGAATACTGAATATTTGGAAGTAGAATGAATTCTCAGGGTGGCGGTGTTCATACGGTGCCAGCAACAAAGACGGAGGAGAGCATGTGGCCACAACCTTGCGAGGGTGGGACTGAGAGCAGAGACCTGCAATTCAGAATTCATTCTGCCACTCAACAGCTGGGCTGAACCTGGGCTCACCGCATCCCGGGAGCTCAGTTCCCTATCAGGGCAGCAGATTAATTTCTCTGCAAAGCACCAAGATCCACAGACAGAAAGCAAAACTTAACAATGGCTATTTCTATGTATTATGAAATGGTTAAAGCTCTACAAGTGTTAGAGCATGGTTTCAAAACAGGTTTTGGTCACCGACAGATTTTTCAGAAAGTTTTCTTGCCCTGTATTTGTGCAATTCATGATTATGTCAAGTATTGCCAGATACTCCTGTGGGTCACTAGGCCTTCAAATGAAGAGCAGATAGTCACTATCCACGAGATCTCTACACAGGGATTTTGCACTTGGGGGTATCAGAAAGAAACAGCAGTTTTTCAACACTGTTTCTTAAACCTCTGACTCATAGTTCAACTATTAAAGGAGCCTCGGGAAATCTTTCAAAGGTTTACAGAGCTTTTTTTTTTAAAAAAAAAAAAAAAAAAAAGGACGTTTTGCAGCAATTTAGATGGGAACCTACACTGTCTGACACCAAGTGAGTCAAGAATATGTATATGAAAATTTTTCAAATATGTACATTCATACATATAAAGAAACATCTTAATCATTAACATTTCTTAATTGGTAAATACATAGAAGACCAACTAGGTAAAGGAACTATGCTCTCAATGTGTTTCATTGCATGCTCTGTGGACACCATCATATTTTGATTGTCAGCATGAGGTTAAAATTGCAAGCTGGTAATGCCAAGCAAGGTTTGTGGGAGGAGGAAATACCTTTTGCCAGACCAGCTGGTATACTTGAAGAACACGGACATGCTTTCAAGCATACCAGCCCTTCTGCAGGTCTGAAAAAGAAAAAAAAAAAAAAAAAAAATCCATATTTCAAAGCTAAATACATGTTCACAACAATTTCTCAGAGTTTAGTTAGCTACCCATTCACTAGGCAGTCTGTGAAGAAGGGAAACTGGTAACTGTGAAGGAAAGCAAATGTGAAAAGGAGGAGGCAAAAAGAAGGAGGGTGATGAGTAGGTAGAAAAAAAACAACCACCATTTTATAGCCTACAGTATAAACAGAAGTTAGTGTGGGGAAGAAATACCTAAGCATGCCATAAACCAATGTCTCCACTGAGCTACTGGTTTTTACTGCCCCATAGAGTGCTGCATCTGAGTTTGCAGGCTCAGCTTTGGAAAGCATTTTGCAAGTTTACCTTGATGATAAAAACAGAGGTATCAAAAGACACAGAGATTGTTTCCTGGGGAATGTTGAGAAATGGCAGCTGGGTATTTTGTCCTTTACAGATCGCCCTCAAGAGGTTCGCCGGCTGCACTGGGAGAATAGATCACTTTCTTTGAGAAGCAAACCGTCAGTAACTACACGCACAATGATGGTGAGCAATTGACCAACAAATTACTATTTCAGAATCAGTGGCACAGGTCACATCTTTTAGCTGAGCTGTCAATGATGTCCGACCAGTCTCCAGGCTTCCGCTCTGTAAGCAGACAGATCCATTTGCAATACTTCTATGTGAATCACAAGAATTATTAAGAGAAATTTCCAACACTAAACTATGTAAACACGTCCAACCCCACCCTCGAAAAGCCTAGTATCAAACACATTTATGAAACCTATGTCTCCTCCCTTACTCCTTCTCTCAATCACGCCAGCAGTCTGGTAGGGATTTATTGGACTACTAGATATCCTGCCTTCTCCTGCCCAAAGCGAAATATCCCATAACACCAAATTTAGTACCTATCCCCTTTTAACTTATGATTTTTGCCATTTCTGTGCACTACTAGTTACGAAAGTCAAGGCTAGGTCATAAGTGTCTAAAGATACTGGTTTTATATTGACTTTTTTTTTTTTAACAAAACATTTCTGCTGTTAGTAATATATACATATATATCAAACCTATGTTATTTAGTATTGCTGTAAACTACTTACGGTATTAACTGCAAGTTAACAAAGGCCTTCTGATTATGTATAGCTTTCCAATGGACATAGGGAAAAGTAACCAAGTTCTTGAGACAACTACAAAAAAAAGGGAGGCAGTGCTGGCATGGGTGGTTTGTTTTTTTTTTCTTGGTTCAGTTTTTAGCTGATTAGATCATCTTTTTTAATATATATATCCCAGTCCAAGTTGTAACAAAGTACAGAAAAAGTGAATACAAAGTTACTGAAGTTTAGATAATTATGGTAGTTATTTGCATCCGTTAGTTCTTTCTTAGACATTAGATGAAGTAGCACTTCAGCCACTCCTGAAGTAAGACAGCATCGTAAATAAAGAAATTTGATTACATAGATATCAATCATAAGAGAAAATTTAGACACTGTAGATAGCACTCTGGAATTTGTTTCTTTGGGGACAGACACTGAGTAATTCATTAATTTTTCCACTTATATTGTAGGTACCACCATAACAAATAGAGCTAACTTGATTTTCATCCTGCTAACCTGGATATATTTTTTTCAGCTTGGAGAAAGAACTCTAGAGAGTCCTAAGCACTACAAGTTGGAATGGCAGAATGCACAATGAAGGCAATAGCGATAGCAAACAACTGGTACTACAGGAAGGAGTTTCATGAAATTGCTTGGGTTAGAAGGGACCTTAAAGATCACCTAGGTGATCCTTGATGCCATGGGCAGGGATGCCATCCACTAGATCAGGCTGCAATCTTCAGAAATGCAAAGATGTAAAATGCACAGGAAAAGCAGGCTTGATGACTGCAAAGCATAGGTTGGAAAAAGCACTGGAACACAAAGGTATCTATGGGCAGTAGCATCCCTTCAGAAAAGTTCCAGCTCCCACAAGAACACTCAAAATGGTTAAGCTTTCATACAGGCTATGCACTCAAGAACTTCAGAACACTTGAGGAAATCAGTCTTCATTGATTTGACAGAAAATAATTAATGCCACAGACTGAATAACGCAAAGCCATAAACTTGATGAGCTGTGCCAGGAGAAGGACATATAACTGGTGAGAACTACTTGATCATTAAGTTCAGTCCCCTGCATTTTTAGGCAGCGAGACAATAGATGTTTTTAGTACAGAACAGCTAAAAAATAATAAATCTATAGCATCTCACAAACATCAGAAGTCAAAAACATTCTCCAATATTACGAAAGATGCTTTAAAACTAGGCTACCATGCAGTTGCTATTTATCTGATCTAGAGCTTATTTCTTCCCAATCCATTTTTTTCCATTTATTTCATAACAGACCAAATAAATTTGAGAAGCTTCAGCTCATCCCGAGATGAACGTTTCATTTGAAATAGAAGAGTTCAGCTGGAAGGGCCCTACAAAGATCACCACGTCCAAGTGCCTGACCACTTCAGGGCAAACCACAAGTTCAAGCACATTATTGAGGGGGCTATCCAAGTGCCTCCAGAACACTATGTGTTAATGTTTGATTTCCATTGTGCCCATCTGATCCTCCTTCAGCTGTACCGCCACTGTGATAGTTATTCCCCCATCTTTTACAGCTCTTTCCCATCTGCTGCATGCCTCCTTTCAACATTCAAGCTACTTACTTGTTATCATTTCTCTCATTCATTCTGATAACACATCTATTAATAAAGGTTTTACTTTACACCACTACTGTGTTTTCAAACCCTCCTGTTCTCGTTTCTAGAAAAACAAATTTTATAATAACATCTAAAATGACAAAGTAATTAATGGGTATTCTTGAAGAACATGCTATTGACTAAGAGGATCTCCAGCTGATAAACTCTTATGCTGGGAGAGAAAGCAACAGCATACATAAACCACCACACAGTGAAGGATTGTAAAACTGAGCAATGCTTGTGTCAAGATTATCTTATGTTTCCATAACACAAGAAAAGGAAGCACAGATCTCGCACAGAATTTGTCAAGTACCACACTTCACAGGAACATCACAAAAGAAATGTATGACCTCATTGTAATAGCTGCAGCTAGCACACAGAACAGGTTCAGTCCCTTCAACAAAGTCTTCAAGAACTGTGAACTTCAATGGCCAAAAACAAAGTTAAGGAAAAAAAAAAAAAAATACAGTCATTAAAAACAAAATTGCCCAATTTTTAAACATTACTGGCCAAAAGCAGTAAGTTTGTATCAAAGGGTTCAATAACTTCAGAGAGTAGATAAAACGTGCCAAAAAGAAAGTTCTTACAAGAAGTTCATTTACAGCTTCCAAAGGCCTCTGAGTTATAAAAGTTAGATTTATGCCCAGAGTACTGTACGTTATTGTGAAAGCTGGATGTGAAGTAGCACGTGGAGATGAAACAGATTGCCTCAAGTGCTATACAAGAGCATCATAAAACGGCCAAATAACCCAAACTGCAACAGCATTAAGGTTGACTGAGAGGAACAAATTTAAGCCTGAGGGACAAGCCAATTCACTGGGATAGCTGGCAAAATTACTGCCCCCTTTATCAAGTCCTCACTGACCACTTGGAAGGCAGCTCCTGACCTGCCTCAACATACAGCCCAGCAGCTTCATTTTGTTTCAGAAACCATGATGCTTGAGGAGGTGCTCCCCTTGCCACTCAGCCCTTCATATGGTGTGAGTGGAGGGGAGGGACAAGGGGAGCGACCTCCCTAGGCACCCCAAAATCATTTATGCCAGCACTTTCAGAAAGCTGCAGGAATCCACATCAGAAAATAACTGAGGCTTTCTCTGACACAGTGACAACAATGGCAAACTACTCAAGAGCTGTCCTTGCTCTGTCATCCAAGACAGCAAGAAAACAAGGAAAAGCAGAAAAATAGGTGGCTGCTGAAAGGGTGCTCCCATCCAGCGCAAGTATTTCATAGCTTTGCTGTTCCCTCTTTACACTGAGGGCATTAAAATCCACTGCCTTCCAAAAGGGCATCTAGTAGCTGAAAGGAAACTTCTCCACTTTTCCTCACCACTCTGCTCATTGCCCTGAAGTCTAGGCAATAACTTGCAAGTTCCACGAATGAAGAAGAAAGCTCTAAATCCTGGGGCCCAACATGCCTAGCTGAGAGCAGGGATGCCTTGGCTTCTTTTCTCCATTCCTATGAACATCTACTTTGCTTCCTCTTACCTTTTTTCAAAGTTATCTTTTGAGGCATCTAACTCTCCCAATACACTATATTCCAATAGCAACCCCAGTGTTTAACACGATACACTGAATTTCCACCCTATGTTGGCTCTTTTGTACATTGACAAAGCTATCCTAAAGAACATGTTAAAAATGAACAGTAAACATTTGCAACTGAATGTGCTCATATGAGGCAATTAAGAGTAACACAGCAGGAATCACCTTCTCTAAATCCAAGGGCAGTGTTCCCTCCCTGAATACACACTATTTCCGAATAACACAATTCCCCTAGGGGCTGGCGCTCCTTTTGCTGTTCTACAAGCAAAGAGGCGTATGATCATGTCCAGCAAGCCAGCTGAAAACCAGTTTCCATCCTGCAGGAAGCCACTGGATATTCTATTTGTTCCAGCTAGGGTCTAGATTAGGATGCGGGCACACACGAGTCCTCAGAAAATAATCTGATTTAGGAACAATCCAGCATTTCGCTCTATTTGCTGCTCATTTTTCAAAACAGTGTTTCAATTTACTTTTAATTTCTTTTATATAATGTTAATGGATACGCCTCATAAACACCGTATCCTCCCTTATGAACAAATGGAAATGCCCTTTTTTAAGTCAAGGTTTCCTTACCGTAAAGCAATTCCAGAGGAAGATTAGGGTGAGAGGGGTAGTCTATAAAAAACAAGAAATCCACTCTTATATGCAAGGACATGAGATAATTAAATTGTGAAACTGAGCTTACCAGAACAAGGTCAGCAGTTCAAAATATTTTGATTTAGATTTTTTTTTTTTTTTTTAAGAATAGAAAACGGTTCATGAAAAATTTGTACTGTTTGGAAATCACGTTGTACATGAAAATAACATCCAAACATTGACCATCTCTTATCATCCTAACACAGTAGATAGTGCTTCCATAAACATGGTATGTTGTAATTGCATTAGCTATGTTTTTATTGATAAGTTACAGAAAACCACATAAACGTAGGTGAGCATGTATGTACAGAGACAAAGGCCTCCATATAAAGTACATATCAGGCTGGAAAAAAGTGCTTTAATGTACATCAGTCTCTAACTTGCTGTTCCGTTTTAAATCCAGCCTCACCCACAATTTATCTTTTATTCACTGTTTTCACCCTTACTTTCAAAGGGATTTGAATAGGTCAGACCTATTTTATTTCAAGAAAATATTCTTGGATCACAGTTGGTCAAAACCACAACAATATTCTTTCTTGAAGAATTTACTTAAAAATTATGACAAAAATGTTTTCTGTAAGGGTATTGCACGGTAACTTTTGAAAAGCACCACCAGTGGAAAATGCTAATCATTAGTTTATGCCTTATTCATTCAGTAGTGATCTGCAGTAGCAAACCATTCTTTTCAGAGAAAAAGCATACAATGTTATTAGCACAATATAATATTTTTTTTAAATTTCAGTACGGAAAGAACAGGGTTCTGTTCAGAAACAGATCCACCTGGATATTTTCAGAATAACTGATGAAACACTAAAAATTACAGAGGTTCCGATCAACTTAAACATCTTAGAATTTTAGGCAGAACAAAGTTAATGGAAATCTGACTTAAAGCAGTTATTTTAGGCTGCACTTCAAAGTTTTTAGAATTGTTATGGATCTGATCCCCATTTATGAGTCAAGCAAGCTAATAGTAAAGTAGACGTCATAAAATAACACATGCCCAAATTATTTCAACAAAGGCTTGAAAGTCCTGATCCAATTTAAAAATAAAAAATATTTTAAAATATTGCAGGTTAAATGAGCTGCAGTTCTACAAGGGAGTAAGCACATCCACAAATAAACAATTAGAAAATGCATGAAAAATGTAGTTTTCACACTGCAGTCTAGTTTGTTGTCTTTTAGCAGTGCATTTACATATTTTCCATGTCCAATGAGATTTGTTTGATATCCTAACAACTCACTATTATTATCTCCTAATTCTTAACCATACTATTAATGACTTGAAACTTTAATCTAGAAGCTGTGAAGTTTTAGCATGTTGTAATAAGGAAGTCTTTATGTTCTTTCACTTAGCAATATACAGCACGTCACTACTCACTTCCATAGTGGACCCCATTTATGAAAGATGAATCACAATACAACTGTTGACAAATGTGTTATTTATAACTGGGATTTAAGCACTGGAACAATCCTGTGAAACTTTATAGCAAAGAACGCACTGGGTAGGCCATAAAACTTTTGGCAGGTTTTAAAAAATCATTAAGGTATGTAATGGCAAAGATAGAAGTACCACTGCTGGTTTGTCACTAACTAAATCCCTACCAGCTTAGTGCTATGTTATTGCTTTCTACTGCTCAATAAAGGAAAAAGATCACACTCACCGACTCAAGAATCTAAGTTCCAGACAGACAAGAAAGAGCTTTTCAAAATTATGCAGCACTTGGAAGAGAAAATCTTTTTTAGCTTATCCTCAGAAATTATTTGAAATCTGAAAGCATTTGAAAGATTTTTGTAAATTTGTACACAAAAGCAATGACACCAAATGTGATTTCAAACAACAACTATGGAAACAGCATATTTTTAAAAAGTGGCAATAACCCAATTTCATCAAAATTGTTGAGAAAATAACTTTATGTAATGACATAAGATACCTCCTTTACTGTGAAGATTTTTATTTTTTTTTTTTTTAGTACTTTGACATTTCATCAAAGGACAAGGCTCCTATGGCTCCATAAATGTAATGTAGCTATAACCAATCCCCAGCAGAGCACAAAGATGCAGAGTTTAAAAAAAAATAATAATCTCTGAAGCAAAACCTAACCTACCTCCTGTAAAAGGCTCTCTGTTGGGAGAAAGTTTGGGCATTCAAAACACTTTCTGGCTTTGCTTTCCAGAAATTGTTCTACCTTTCTCATATTTGAGATGAGGCATCAGAGCCAGGCCTACTGTGCCAATTCAACGGCTTCATTTGAGTTTTGCTAAACATACTAGGAAATAAAGAGAGATTCATGAAAGGACTTGTGATTTATTTGATTAGGTCTGTTTTACCCTAATTGGAAGTACAGTAACACTCCTACCATCTTATGTATTCTCCCACTGTAACAGGAAAGCTAGCTTTTAAAAAGACATTGCATTATTGAAGCAGAAATATATTGTGCACTGGGTAATTCTGAATCGTATTTGATGAGGGGTGACAGTTTTGAAACATAATTGTGGATCAGAGAGAAAAAACCCTCCTGTAATGAAATGGTTCATGAGGCATTTTGTAAAGCCAGTTATCTTGCATCACAGGGGACAGACAGAGACAACTGGTCAGTTAGAAACGCTTTTCCATAGGAAAATTAACCATAAAATTATAGCCTGGACTAGAAACTCTTAATAGTATTCCTTTGCTGTACTGATTGCAAGAATTTATGACCAGATGCAAGTCCTTGCAATTTAGTTAATGCATGCAAGGTACGGAGGCACACACAAAACATCTATAAAGCAGGATGCTCAATTACTGCTGTTGAATCATAGTGAGGAAAATATAACTAGACTTCCACAGAATAAAAAAACAACAGAAATCAACTTCCCAAATTCTAGAGAAGTAGTTGATTGAAAAAAAACTAACTGTAAGCTCATGTTAAGTAGCCAGCATCTGCGCACCTGGAGTTTGTTGCTGTAAGTAGTATGAATTGACGTTTAAAATACCTATTAAGACTCCTTTAAAAAAGAATCACAGCTATCCAAAGCTTTATTATAGGTGCTACTTAAGGAGGTAGAACCTGAAAAATAGGAAAGTAAATTCTTATAAGGACTGTCCAAGGTGACATACTTGTGGAAGATAACGGGATAAGAATCGAGTGCCTAAAGCTGCAAATACATCAGCAGGATCTCCTGAAAGAATTAAGAACCTAGCTGCTTTTGCTTCTGTTGGTGGTGGTTTTTTTGTTGTTGTTGTTTTGTTTTGTTGTTGTTGTTTTTAAATCTCACTTTCCAGTGTTTGGTTTCACCTGAGACAGATGCTAAATTCTGCACGCTTATACTCACAAAGCCTTAAAACCGTTATGAAAAGAACAAAATTTCACATTCCTTTGGTAAAGATATTGGTGATTATTATAGCAAGTGCAGGACAGAAGAGGAGCTGCTCACTAGTGTCTAAGTGTTCACTTAATTACCAAGAAATCAGTAAACTTAGCATTTAGTAGTAGTGTTGTGGTTTTTTTTATTTTTGTTTCTGTCATTTGCAATCTTTCCCAAAAGACAGAAACATTTCACATGCTATTTACCAACACATAACAGGCTAATTAACAAAGGGTGGTGCTCCTGCAGTTGCAAATCAATCATTCAAAAATTCAAAACTATCGGAAAATATTCTTTTAAAGTCTGATGTGTGATTTCTGAACAAAGTTGGTAATACAGAGGTCAAGATATTTATAACTGATCTGCGAAGGCTTTGCCACAGCCAAATAAAACGAATGTGTAGATTGAACAAAGAAGACACCAACAGCAAGATGATTAAAAACAAAGAAACAGTGAGTCCTGGAACTAAACATTCAGGGCTATTTGCAGTATGTGCATGTTTCTGATGACCTCTTTGGTCAATTAGCTATGAAATGAAGGAAAACACTGTTATAACTGAAAAATAGTTTGCTTGGAGATAGAAGCCTCAGGAAAGCATGAGGCTTCTACGGCTTTTCCGTAAATGTTTCATTTGTTTGACTATGAGGCCTATCGGGCAACGCAAGCAAGGTAGAAGACCACTGCTGGCATTTAACTTATCCCCAGAAAAACAGTGAATGTCTATAAAGCTAAATGAACGTGGTGTTATTTTAAGGAACTTTATATGGAATCAGAGCCATCTAGGTTGGAAAAGACCTTCTGGATCATCAAGTCCAAGCATCAACCCGACCTACCGAGTCCCATCATTGAACCATGTCCCTCAGCGCCACAAGGAGCGCCAGGAGTCCGAGTTTGTGAAGAACTGGAAGCTGAGGAATGAACTGAGAAAGCATTTACACAGCAGATACAAGCCCCCTTTCTCCACTTTAAATGTCAGACGTCCTGCTGCTCTGCGTCAAGTTTCCTGTTTATCGGTTGCTCCTTGCTTTCTGGAAGAACACTCGAAACCTTTGACGTGCAAAGTGATAAGCATCTATATTCACAATTTTTTGAGCTCCAAAAGATAGCACATGCTACTGGCTGTTCCCAATGCTAAGGAAAATCATTTCCTTCAGAAAAGACAACAGCTAAAGGGCAGAGAACAACTATGACTCAGAGCTGGTGGAGAAAGAAACCAGTCTCCAAACCATCACTCCCTGCATTTTATCTGCATTCTTCTGATTTTTATGCAACTGATTGCAATACATAGACTGACATTAATAAAAATATAAAACGACATGTAGACTGTGTTAAAGACACCTAAGTCAGTCCTGGCCTAAAGATATTTTTCAGGAGAACTTCCTCATAATGAACATATGAGCTTTTCCCTGAAATGCTGCCAAGGAAAGGTTCAACTGGGATTACACCTGTCTAAAGCAGATGGGTATTTGATGGCTGACCAAGAGATTTTTTATTAATGAATTGTGCTTCTTTGTTTCACTTCTTGTTGAGGTGTTGAGATTCCTTCAGGTTTTTGTCATTGTCCCTCCTACCTAACAAATGTTCTGCCAGTTTTTGGATGAAGCTTTATTTTGGATTGCAGTGGTTGGCAAATACTGAATTACATGAATGCGATCTTAAAGCTGTTAGTCTTACAAGCAAAGAGAATGTGAAGTGCACATTGAATGTTTAATGTATAACTAATGCGAAAACAACACTGAAATGTTGTAGAAACAAAAACATTTTGGAGAGGATGCAGTATTTTGGTTCCAAAAGGTATGAGCAAGAGACGCTAATAAAGCCATTTATAATAAACTACAGAATAAAAGTATTGAATGTAACTAGGCAAAGAATTGGGTTATTGCCTTTGCACTCAGCTGAGGTAACCCTGAAAGACTAACACACAGGCTCAGAGCTGTCATCGTTTCTAGTTTACAAAAATACTAGGTCTCTCTGCTTGTTTGTGTGACAAACATGACTGAATGTACAGAAAGACACCCAAAAGCAGGACAGCAAGCTGAACGTCCCACAGCACTGCACAGTGAGCTGACAGCAGGAGTTGCCAGGTCTGTCACCTGGTGAGAGGAGAGGTGACTGGTCTGCTCAGAGTCACTTCTGTAGGGGAAATAACTATTTGTATTAGATCGAGAGAAGAAGACTTATTTATTCATTTTAAAAAGTTTACCTTGTAACTTCAGACTTTAAAAACAATCTGTCACAACATGTCTTTTGGAAGATGCACATCAGGTGATAGCTAAGCAGAAATAACGCACGGGCATTTGTGAGCCTAACTATACTCTTGCAGATGGTTCATTAATTCATTTGATAAAGAGAAGAATGATGCATACCAATTGGAGACGTAAGTTTTTATCTTTCTGTTGTAATGCACAGCTTTGTACATTATTTATCAGCTCTGTCACTTTATGTTTCTATATAAAAACAGTGATAAATCCACAAGGTAACTTTGGTGCCAAAATACACAGAATCTTAAAATCCTCAGTCATTACCACCTATTCATCAGCTGCTTGCATCTCCACTGTTAAAGATGGCTGGTTATGAGAAACAACACAAAGTAATGAACAACCCTTAATAGCAGGAACAGATTCTGAAAACATTACAATTCCAGCAGGAATTGATGCAGGAAAGCTTCCAACCCAAACGGTTGGCACTTGTTTCTCTTTCAAGCAGCCTAGAAGAAACACGTCCCAAACTTTGCAGTTTTCAGGCATAGACGAGCATTAAAACACAACAATAAAATATGTCAGGGAAGTCAAAAGGAATTTTTAAAAAGGCAGCTAAACAGCATGGACTTCACAATGCAGAGTTTATGAAAGTATTAGCAATATCTCAATTTCATTTAATGACTTTTCTTTTTACCTTTTTAAGTACATACAGCAACAGCCTCCTAACTCAGTTGTCGTATATACGAACTCCAAACATGTGAAGTGTTTGATAAATAAAATCCAGAGTTAAAAAACATGAAACCAAACCAACCAAAGAAGACTACCCATACTGCCTATGTATTTCCTTAGGCTGTATAAACACAATTTCAAGCCTCTATCAAGAACTCAATAGTGGCTTTTTGCAGGCTATCCGTTTAAGCATAGACAAGTCTCTTAGACTTCTTTGTGTTCTAGTTATTTCAAAAATAAGATAGGATAATATTAAGTAGCTAATTTGTATATAGTGGTTTAGAAATAAACATAATTGTCATAAGTGCTTTCACAAAACATTATGGGCATAGTTTTAAATAAATGGTGTAATTTTTTTTTTGAATTATTACTTTTGATTGCATTTATTCGCTATGTCACCATTTGTAGTTTTATGATACTACAAGAACAACGTAACTCATATTTTCCCAGTCACCAAATATATTTTGAAAACTGCGATCTACTTCAACGAGTAATAACTGTATGCGTGAGGGTTTAAATCAATGGCAAAAGTATTTTATTATCAGACTGTCACCACAGTATTTTCACTTGGGCCTGCTTTTGTTTAGTCACAGAAAGGGGAAGTGGGAATCCCTTTGCGTTGATTCACCCTGCACAGAAATCTGTTCAATGAAATGGTGCTAGTAGCGTGGTGATTAAGGAGATCTGTGCTCAGAGTGAGGTGGCAGGGTATTACTTGGCTCCATCAGATTATGTGTGTAAAAAGTATGAAGTAGAGAGATAACATTATTAAAGGATGTCAAGAGAGAGGTGCAATAAAGAACACTCCTCTAGCTCACCTGACCCTACAGTCTGCAAAATTAACTGTACCATTTGGGTGAACAACCCTTGGTTTTGTTCAGGACCATAATACCTACAGGATTAAATCCTTTCATAGCACAGCACTTAAGGACTTGAACTTCCAATCACAAACAGGCAAAACAAAAATAATCACAAAAAAGCAAAGGTTAATCAATTTTCAGAGCACAGATCAGGCTTCAGACAAACTCACCACAGCTTCAGAGCCCACTCAACTCCTACAGCAGTCGATGACAGTTATTCCAGAGACACTAATGAAATTATTATTTTTTAAACCACTACCATTGCTCGTTCCCCCTCCGAGTTCCCATAAAGCAAAATACAAACTCAAAGGCACTGATAGTTGTGCACAGTTCTGTAGCGTTCATTCCAAATGTTGATAGGAAAAGTCATGGCAGTGTCTATTTTGTGTCACTTATTAACATCTACTATTTCACAGCAGCTTTCAGAAAGGAGAATATTTTTTTTTACAAGAAACTGCCCCTGCAAACCAGGAACATAGAGCTGCTCCAAATCGGAATGAATAATGGCACAGAAAGCTATTTGGGTTCAAATAAAATCTAGACCAATACATAAAATACAAGCTGTAATGTTGAGTAACACTCATTTGTATTGATTTCCGATTTTTGCTCATAGCACATGCTGCCACTGCTTTATACAGATACTTTAAAAAGAAATTGGGATCATAGACCCAAGGGCTCAAAATACCACCCAAGAATCACATAAAAAGTGCATTAAAATGTGAAAGACAGACAGACTAACTGAAGTATCTTGTGTATTTGGAGCAAAGCCACTTACATGATATACGTTCACCTATGCTGTACAGATCAAACAATCCATTTTATTTATAAAATACACTAAAGCATCATTTTTTCCCTTGAAGGGACATTCTCTCAAAACGCTATTTATGAATTCATTTTCTTTCTTGTCATGCACTTCTCTGAAATAATTGGATACAATGCAGTCTGCCTCCACTTCAGGAGCTGTCCGTGCCCACAGGTTTTGCTGTAGTGGGACAGCTTTCTTTCACTGACCCTCAGGAATGCGAAGCTCAGTTCCTACAGCCAGCAGCCACCCAGCGTAAGCTGGAGAAATGAGATCCTGCTCAAGCACTGGGAATTAACTAAATTCTGGAGGCTTTGTTCAGATACACTTCTGGGAGACTGAACCGTACAAGTTGGCCTATCGTCAGGAAATGATTAAAGGTATACATAAAATTGGATTTTAAATATATATATATATATATACACATTTGCCATAATGTGGCAGGCTTCACTTTCAGACAAGAAACTGCATCCACTAACAGAAGACTTACACACCTCTATAAGTTTTTTACTCACTCAAGCGTTGGTGGCTTATTCCAACCGGCCGCTCTTCACTGCGGTGTTACTATTTTATGTGCTAGTGATTTATGTTATTATATGAATAATTCCATTTCTAGGGCTAGCAAATCTTCTACCCAATAATCACTTCCAGTTACCAGGAATTTGTGTTCTGTTGTCCACTAATTCACAGCTACCCCAATCAGAGAAGAGCAGAACAAGTGGTTTAGTTCAACTTCAACGGAAGTGGTCTGCTAAATTAGCATCTCTCCCCAAATCTACAGTATTTCCCATGCACATATCAATTAAGTACACAGATACCAAGTATTTAAAAAGTTAAAATAAATCCAGTTAACTTGATTAATCACTTCTATCTTATCCCACTTCTTGAGAAGTTGTTACTCAAAGTATTATAAGATTTCTTGACATCATCTTGTTATTTTTATGTGGAGTATCACGGTAATATCTGACATCTGAAATAATAGGGGACAAATACTACACTAATTACATTCAACTCCTAACTAGTCTTTTCGTTAGCGAACAAGGAAGAACCTAAACTCCTACACTGATTTTATAATTACATGCTCGGTATAAATTGACTACTGGTTTAGCACTTTTCTTTTGATTTTCCCAACTCCTAGTCATGGCATTTATTCAGGAGGTGATCAAATATTTTTTCCTTGTTGCACTGAAACAGTAGAACACAAGAAATGGACAACAGTTTCTTTACATACAAAAAGCTGGAGGGTGGCCTGCTGGAAAGTTTGTTAAATCTCCCGGAGCTTTCAGCAAACCTTGAGAAAAGTCTGAAACTAGATAACACTTTAAGAGGAAAGCATAAGGAACAAAGAAACCAAAGAAAATATTTGGATTTCAACTTCCAGTATTTGGGTTTGCAAATAACATAACGTAGAGACAAAGTACAGCTCCAAGTGTTCAAATGCTGGGGTTTATTTAATGTTTCTGAGATGAGAAACCAATCTCAAATTCAAATCTGGAAAAAAAAATGAACACTATCGTAATTTCTAATTTCCTGAGAATTTAATTCCCTGAGATAATTTTACAGCTTTAGAGTTGTATTCCAAATTCCAATTACATTCTAAAAAAAAAAAAGAAAAAAAGAAAAATCTTTTTTATGAAAAACATTACTCAAGCTGAATGAAAATTTCAGGAACTCAATGAACACGGAGGCCTAATGCAACGTAATCTCTGCTTATGATCTGCGGAGCAGGATATAGCAGAGAGTCTCCATCTGCGTTTTAGGCAAATGTCACCAAGTACTTATTTTTCATAAGTACGAGCCTGCAGTTTCTAAGAGGTTTATGAGGCACCAAAACAGTTCTCTCCCCCTGCCCCAGAGGTAATCCGTGGCATTAAGGTTTCTTCAGGGATAATTAAAGCTTATCCAGAGAGTACTGAAAATTCATAAATACTGATTCAGGCATTCAGGACAAGGGATAAACTTAATAGTTCCTTAAGCATGACTTAGCAGAGTTGTCACTGGGAATTAAGACACTGGGATAGAAAAGTATTGCTGAAGTATGAAAACAACTTTTATGGAACAGCTATGACTAAGTCACACACGCTTTGACACAGGATAGAGGCATATTTCAATTGCAGAACAAAGAACAGAGATATTCTGGCATGATTACAAATATCAACTCATTACCACTTTTTTTTTTCCCTCAGCCCCACAGCTACATTTACCATTATATGATCTGACTTCATTTTATCCGATCTTCATCTGATTCAGGTTTCATTTTGAAAAATTACTTCCTTTTTCCAAATTTAAGACGGGTCAAAGGTGGTCCATACTACCTCTGCAAAGCCTCACCAGGTTAGTCAACTCAGACCAGACACAATACAGTAAGGACTCTCAAATTTAAGAAGTTAGCTATATTATAAAGTGGGGGGATTTCTACAACTCTGAAGTCTGTTGAAAGAGCTGCATCCCACTAATGCTAAAGCTTATGGAATTCAGTGTTTCCATAGCAAGTCTTTATTTCAGGCCAGGGAAACATATGCCAGAACCTGACACGCTCCAGAGGCTCAAGCTTTCCGTGCAACTGTGATAAAAAGTTATCTATTACACACAGGGGAAAGGAATCCACCACACACACAAATATTTTGGTGATCTAACAACAAGGAATCAGTTACTTGCACTTGGAATTTTTCCCCGCTCTGATGCCTTGACACGTTGCGCCCATGAAGTCAGATAATTAACTAACCCAGTGGGAACCATTTCAACAAATCCACCCATAAAATATTGAAAGCTGAATTAAAATTCAGGTACAGCATTTGGAAATGAAATATTTTTGGAAGGTTAAACATACATTCAAGAATAAAACTGTAAGACAGTGATTCTTACAATTTCAAATTCATGCTTGTAACTGGCCTTGCTTTCAAATACTTCGAAAACCATTTACCTCTTCTGCCTCCTGAACCAGTGATTATGATGCATTTCTAAAGGGCAGGTAAAGCAATTTGGATTTAAAAAGTTTCTGGAGTGACAGCTTATGACTAAATACCACATTTATAAAATTTGCTGTTAAGAACAGACAGGATATAAACAGAGTATCAAAATGAATGTAGTGCTCTATGTCTTTTACAAAAGATCTTCAAAATGTTCAGAAGACCTGTAATAGACAATAAGAGTTCCAAATAATTTGTAAGAGACCTAATTTTTTATTTTTTTTTGTCAAAATTCCTTTCAGTCACCTCTTGGATTACAACACATTACGGCTCTATTCTAGAGGAAACATTTATCAGTCTTATCTGGACAGAGAGAGGGAGGGAAAATAGCCTTACCCTTATCACCTTCCTAGGTCTGGAAATTTGTACCTGCATTAGTGGAAAATTCCAATTGACCGTGACAGGACTTTTCTTCCTGAAGTACAAATTATTTTACAGCAATGGACTATAGAACAACATATAACTTTAACTGTAAAATAACTGTAAAATACCGTAAAGAGAAAGATCCTTATAAAAGGAATAAGAACCAACTTAAATTTGTGCACACGTGAAAGAATAAAGCTTTCAAAAGGAGATACCCTATTCTCACAGGTTACACACTTTAGCTGTATTGACTAATAACAACGCATTTGGAACAGATAATACCTAAGCAGGAAGGAGAACAAATTTTGCTAAGTATTCCATTAAAGCCAAGGAGAAAGTCCCCTGTACAAGGCCAATTCTCCAAAGGTGAACTCCTACTCCCAATAGAAAATCAGCTCCAAAATATTCATTGTGTTCATAAATACCTTGGAGGATCCGAAGCTTCAGTTTGCACCTGCCATCCTACCTAGCACCTTAGTTATGGAGACTATTTCAACAGCTTCCCATCACTCAAGCTCCATCGCTCCCCAACAGCTACAAGCAGCATCAACAAATAGCTAAAAGTCCTCACTGTCAACTGAATTGGCAGGAAGCTGGCAAGATCAGCTTTTAAACCTGTATCGATACAAGGTAACATTAAAACAAGAAAGAAGGAAGAAGGAAAGAAAGAAAAAAAAGAAAAAAAAAGAAAAAAAAAGAAAAAAAAAAAAAAAAGAAGAAGAAGTAGGAAGCAGAACTGAAGCTATTACTGGTATTTAGTTAGCTAATAAACCACGGAGGTCTTGTAATTACATTCACATGGTTAGGACACACAGATTGCATGACAGTTTCTGTTCATCTGACTGGGTAATGATGCATTTCAGTCAGTAGATGGTGCTGCTTCTTTCTAGCCCTCTCCATCAAAACAACAGTATGTGGTTAGGTATGTATGGTCCCACGTTTACGTATGTTTGTGGAAGGACTGTTACTTGCATCTTGCTGCTTGGCCAAATCAGCAACAAAAACACAAGCTGCCTTCCTAAATCAGCACAGCTAACATGAACCTGGTTTTAGAGTATACTTATTAAAGAACGGGAGAGACACACTCAGACTATGGATTTCTGCCTTTGGAAATGCAAGAACAGACACCAAATGGGTGCCATATTGTTTTCTGTCCCCAAACCACTTTATTTATAGAAAAAAAAAAAAAAAAAAAAAACAATCCTTAAAATGCAAAGATAATGTTACTCCTCCATCTACATACGAGGTCTGCAGCCCTCAAATCCTCCTACCACCCACCCTCCAATTGCATCAATTAAGCCTCTACTCACATTCATTAGCAGTCAGTTGCATAGGCTGTATCTGATTTTATGCATTCCAGCAAACCTGAGCATATTCAGTACACTAAATGAGTCCATGCTATTTGCTTAGCTTGATTATTGTCAAAAGACTTCGGTTGCTACTTCAAAAAAAACCTTGGCATACTCTTACTTCTTTTGATACATCACCAGACTTCTGATCTGCAGACAGAACAGATCACGAGACTGATCTGATGTGAAAGATCTTGCAAGATTTACCATTAAATGTTGGGACCGGTCTGCTGGCCTGGAGGCACGCAGGAAGAAGCGTCAGGTAAAACAGACAGCCTCATCTTCTCTCTGACTTCTCAATTAATCAGTGAATTCAGTCCGGATGCTCTAGTCATATAAACAGCATACAACACTTAGAAGTTTACTTCAAATTTTCAATACAAAGGGCTTGGATCTCGTCAAAGATAGGACCTAAGAGATTTCTTGGTCTTTGCAATTTAAACAGGAAAAATATCTCGAGGCAAGGCTCTTGCTTTCTTTTGGCCCTGACAGCCATAACTGAAATCTGAAATCAGAAGTGTACCAAAAAGAAAAAAATAAAAACATTCTAAATAGTTCAAAAGCTTGAAAGTCAGATTATTCTCATAAGAATTTATAGAAAAATAATAGTAGAAGAACAAAAATGGAAAGAAAAAGGCATTTAGCACAAGAGGAAGCACCTATAGATGTCAGGGGAAGACTCTGGTTATTTTCCTATTCAAAGGGAAAGGAACTAAAAAAGATTGTAAAAGCTAACGGTCCAGCTTTGAGAGCATTTCAATGCCCTTCCCTGCAAAGTTTTTATTTGAGGCTCTTCTACAAATTCTCCTATATACCCTTGCCACCACAACCCTCCAGCAGGACAGCACAGTTCCCAACATGATTGTGCCACTGCCCTGGCACCGTGCAATCGGTCCCCTCAGACCTATAGGAAATGCCACTACCAACAAAGTCTGAAGGCTCCCAAGCAAAAGAAGACAAACAAGAACACTTGTGAAGAAGACACAATCTACGTGTATGAACTCTCCAATTATGTACATTTTCCTGCATCAGCTAAAAAACATGAAGTCATATTTACAAATTTTAATTTAAAAGCATATTTAAAATATTGAGTCCCACTCCACTTATTTATCTGCCTGTTCATGCTGCAGGTATGTGCACTGTCCCAGAAAAAACACAGCAAGCCCCAAGGCATCTAACACCGAGAACCTTCATGAATCACTTTTTAAGAATTGCTACACTAACATCCAGATGTACACCATGATTTCAGCATCGCCTGCACAGAGCTCAGTAGGAGTATATTCACACTGAAAGCCTTTTTTCCTTTTCAGCCACATAGCTTTGAAAAGACCTCCTAATTTTCAGCAGAACATGACAGCAGCTTGATAAAAGCCTCAAAAGAGTGGGAAATGGTTCAGAAGTTGAATTAACTAAAAGAGTTCATAAGATCTGCTGACATTTGCTTATAACTACTCATAGTCTCTGCTCGAGGGAGTCTCATTTACCTTTATGGAGAGGCTGTTGCTAGCAGTAAACAAGTCGATGCAGCAGCATCTTCCTTTTGTTCTGCAATACGGTTCTTTCCTTTTGAAATTTTATCTGCAGCTTCTCAGCAAGACAATAAATTTGCAACAGCGAATGAAGCCTAGAATAGTCAATAAAGCTGAAGGACTGGCATTTGAGGAAATGACTGAAGTATGTGTGTATATGGAGAATGAGTCCGTGGGAGCAGCCAGGCTGCGCTGCAGGTCCACCAGCTCCTCTTAAGAAGCAGGGACATGGAAAGACTGAGGAGCCCATCAGTTACGGCACGTGGCAAAGTCCTCCTGGGCAAAGCACAAGATAACCACCCCGTCCCCCAGCCCAATATTCACTGGCAGATACCTCAGGAAGCAGGGCAAGGAGGAACATACGTATTGGTACCACTCCAGCATCGCGCTCCCCAAACAAATTCTGGCTCAGAATTCTTTCAATTTTGACTCGTATGGATTTACCCAGTCACATCTTGAACTCCTGTTAAATTTAACAGCCACCACGCTCTGCATACCAAATTTCCACGCTTTGATACCTGATAAGAAAGCATGAAAGATCTATGGAACCAAATTGAGATTTATTTTTTTTTTTAATTAAAAGGGAAACAATGGTAGCAAGTTGTATTAGACTTTTTGCAAAGGAAAACACCCTGCACAGTTTTACACCTCGACTATAGAAAAAAATAGGTAATAATGATGAAATAGCAGAGTCTTGGAAACAATTTGCAATTGTAGAATTCAGAGGGCTTTGCAGAAATCATGGGCATATTGTTGGGTACCATTGCTATAATGCTGCATTCGGAAAAAAAATAAAAATATTTATCCACTGTCTATGAGATACTAGATCAGTTATGCATACAGGTATTTTCCATCTTCTACTAATATATATATATATATATATATATATATTTTTTTTTTTTTTTACATTTTTGAACATCTTAGTTTTCTCATTGTCAAAACGTGTCTCTAAATAAGATAATAATGTTATCAAGGAATAAAAACCAATACTGCAAAGGAGGTCCTGGTGGCATGTTAACGTTTACAAACCCACCAGCCTCTTCTGGTTCTTTTTGAAATCCATTTCTAGACTTTTATGTTTTCTGTGTGTTTAAAATGCCATATGAAAAATGGAAGTGAACAATGTCAACGTTAAAATCCGGATGTGAAAGTCCATAAATTGGATTAAATTTCCATAAACCTTAATGAAAAGCAGAGTTCACAAAAAATACATTATTGCTCTGATTTTCATTATGTAGCTCAGCAATGCAAATGAGTAGGAGTCTGAGAAAAAAAAATAAAAAAAAGAAAAAAAAAACCTTGCTTTTCTTAAATATGCATCTACTGTTATGGCTTGTTAATGGGAAGAAGGCTGCTCTAGATCATAAACTATAAATCCCAAAGCTGTAAGGATGAAAACACAGAAGTAGAGGCATTACTGACCACTTGAACAGAGAAAGCTGTCACATATTGACTAGCGAAAGAAGTCGGGCTCTTTTAACACAGTGTTGGTTGCTGTGATCATATAAACTGGAAAAACGCAGTATCCAGGCTTTATGTCTTAAAACAATTTATTTGCATTTTAAACTGTGTAAGTGATGCCCAATTAGTTCAAAAGTACACAGAAGGAATGGCTGTCCTGGCATGGTCTTGAATACTGTAGAAGAGCTACTGTGAAGGAAGTAATCAGAGCTACAGAAGTCACCACAGAAAAATCAACTGTGACATTCACGTAAGAAAACACAACACAGAAACAAGAACCCCACAACTACTAATAGTATGAAAAAAAAATTGTAAGAAAGACAAACTATGAAGGAAGAAGGATGTTCAAAAGATCCAAGATAATTTAAAAAATAAAATAAAAAAAAAAAAAAAAAAGAGGAGGCTGGAATGAAAATGCTTGCATTTTGCCTGGAAAACACTTAAATAAAAACTGAGGGTAAACGTTCCATTAAACAAAGATGGAAATGCGCAAGAAAAATATAATATTTAGCCAGTAAGAAAGTCTTCGTACATATTGTCTGTTTCTCGTTTAATAAGCTAAGTATTAATGGCATTTTGCAGATGAACACAGAATTGCATAAAACCTACAGCAGAAAGGAACACAAATGCAAGCATAAGCACACAGCTAGTCCCTGAATCACATTTAGAAAACTGAAAAACAGTCCAAAGGAAGTGCACAATCAGAAAGTTAGGAAAGTTAAACAGTAGAGAGAAAAAAATAATGGAAACTGACGGACAAGTAGCTAAAAAGAAGCATTATTTAACCATATCACAGGGGGACACACATATGAACCAGATGCACTTCAGAATGAAAACAAACTAAAATACACAGAAAATCATACAAACAACTTCAATTTTTCTGAAACGATGATTACCTTTTACATTTACTTGCTCAGGCATCTCAGCTAGAACCACACAGTTATTCAAATGTTTACATGAAGAAAAAAATATATTGACTGGCAGAAATAATTCATTAAAATTTCAAAATGTGTTTTGTTTTGCTCGTTACTTATTTAAATAAAAAAAGTTTTAAAACTTAGACAGCAGTCAAGCCACTTTTTCTGCCAATACTACAGATCCGCTTCTGAATTATTAGCTGACAAGGTAACTATAATTTTGTTAGAACTGATCTGATCCACTGAAGAGCCTGCAGTGGGATTTCACATACAGCAGACCTATCTTGCTCATCTCATGCTAGTTCTCCAAAATAATTTTTTATAACAATCTACATAAGATGACCTAATTCGTGCATCTCTCTTAAATTGGAGTTTCGAGTTCAGCTAACTTGGGCACAAAAAGAATAATCAGCAGAGACGAAAACACACACAAAAACGATAAAAGCAAATATCCACAAATTACATCCTACCACAAATAGGACACAAGTAGTCACGTTAGTGCTCATTGCCACTTTGGAATTTTATGGTAAAACAAAACCACAATACTGTTCAAGAGATAAACATCATGTGTTTCCACAAAAATATTCCGCGTGCATGGAATAACTGCATACTTACTTGGGCCAGTAAACAAAGCCATAAACTAGACAGCTTTCATCCTGCCTAAGTGAAAAGATAATTTGATACTAGAAAATAATCTCTATCAAACTTCCTGCAAATCGAATTCTCTATAATAAAGTTTATTTTTACATGTACTCCACGACAACATTCAGTTTACCCATTTTACAGCAAATATACCTCTTATTATGCCAAATTATTCCAAATGAGTTAATACAAGCTTCGGCATTAATGTTTTCTCCTCCACCCTGCAACAATTTCATCCTCAATCTCTGTGAACTCCATTACATAAAATCTCATTCTTCTAATGGGCTGGCATTTATTTTTCATTACAACATCCCATCTAGATTTTATTCCACACAAACCAGCATTCCTGTTTAAGAAGTCTTCAGGCATACGAGAGAAAGCCTTTCCAGTAACAGCCGCTACCTTATTCACCTCGCAACACTGCACAGAACATTGTAACTGCAAGTAAGAAGATTGATAAGCTTGGCAAAATTAAATAAAAAGCAAAATCAAAAATTCTGATGTCTGCTTATAATTATTAGAAAACACAAAATTACATGAGAGACACTGTGCATGTCCTGCCTGGGAAGCCACCGTTTCTGTTCTCCGGAAAATTAATATTCAAGTGAAAACAAATTCTAACAAAGTAGAGTGATATAGAAAAAAAAATCCCCAAAAAGGAAGACTTATTTTGAAGTAACCAACCACATTATCTCAAAAAATTCAAAAGAGCAAATATCTGGAAGCCCAAGTTCAGAAGTTTTCAAAACTTAAATTTCCTAGGAAAGTACAAGAGTCTTAGAAACATCAGAAAGCAACAAAAAAGTTTCAGAATAAAGAGGTCTCCCAGGAGGAGCACAACAGAAAAAATAAAAGTTTGTTGAAAGTTGTTGGTGTTTGGTAACTTCATATCACACAGCTGATGCAGTACCCTGCATTATCAAGGTGGAACTGGGAGAAAACTTGATAGTCGCTGTCAGGGCATTCCTACATAAGAAAAATAGGAACTCACAAGACCTTTTTTGGCTTCATGGTGAAGAATAGAAAAATTCTGGTAATGTTCCAACATGTTATGGAATGTCCATGTTGCACACAGCTTTTTTGTTTTAATGGTTTTTTTTAAACACCCTTTCATAGAATTGTTGTCATCCCCCCCAGCATGCAGGGCAGCTGCAGAACCTGATCAGTTCAATGTTTGCTTTGGAGCTCTTTCAGCTGATACCAACCTACCTCTGCTTCCAAAGTAGCAGAGCATGGCTGGATCTACTGCAAGCTAGCAAGAGCAAAATTAGAACAAAGACATAAAATCACAGGGGCAAGATGAGATATTGTCATTTTTGCACAAGACATTTACATGGGGAACGGTAATTACAAAAAAAAGTGCACACAAGCATGTTTGCTAACTTAGACATGGTGTTTAGACTTATTTTTACCTAAGGAACTGTTTATTTTAATCCATGTTTCTTTAGAATTCAAGTCTTTTTTGTTGGATAGCATCTCTGATCTTCACCTGCACAAACAGTAAAGAATCTTTATGCTACCTTTGCAGGCTGAGCCACTCGGCAGTGTTCCTTTTCCTTCATGTAGATGAGCCAGTATTTCACCGATATACACATCTATACTTTGCTTGTTGGATGAGAGAGGTAGTTCTGTTTTCTGCCCAAATTTAATTACAAAATCATAGGTCTTTTAAGACGGGCTTTGAATACATTTATATTTATAAGAAACAATAAATACGGGGGAATATGAATGAAGGTTTTGTTTTGTTGTTTAATGCTGAACATGATTTTGCTATTGTTCTGCAGTTGAATAGTTACCAACATTCACAATCCAAATCTTGGCATGAGCAAAGTCAACGGCAAGACTCCTGGTGGTTTCAATGGGACCAGGATCTGGTGCCCTAAAGCAACTGGCCTCTTCCCCATATTCCCCATGGTAAATATGTCATTTATTATGTGGCATTAAAACTGAGTGGTATAATGCCTGTTCTCTGCATCGTTTTACTGCACGCAAACCGTAGCTTAACATCACATTATAGCACAATTCACATCAAGTTTCCTGGGAAGAAGCTGCAATATGGAGAAAATAACACTTGACAGGGGTGGTAATTATTTTTACATCACAACCTACAGAATTACAGCAAGATTTGCCTTCTTAATGCTAAATAAGCAATTCTGTGAGAATATAAGTGACACTGTAGCTAAAGGCACGGTCTTACTGAAATTTAACAACTCCCGCTGTTTTCAGAAAAAAAACAAAGAATCTTGTAAAAATCATTTATTTTAAGATGGCTTTTAAGATGGGTGGGAGAGAGACTGGGGAGAAAACTTACTTGCCTGCCTCATCTTTTAGAAACATGTCCAGACAAACACAAATGGAAGCGCCTTGACCAGCAAGAACTTTGCCTTTCTACAGATTAAGTATTGAACAAATACTGTTACTTTAGAATAGTTTCTTTAGCTATAATTCACAGTTCTCTAGCTTTAAACAAACAAAAAGCTGCCTGCTCTGAGCTGAGTTTGTTCTAAGTTTCAGGTCTTCCAGATCTGTAGCAAATATTCTCAACTTCTAATAGAAACAAAACAAAACAAAACACCTCTATTGTATAAAGTTTGGATAAATCTTCTGTAATAGTTGTATCAAACATAACATGTAACATTTTTAAACAACATTAACAAATATGCAAAGGACTTCACTCTGGAAAGAGAGGAATGGAAGAGACAAGCAAAGAAAGAAAGAATAGAGCTGTGTATTATACTAGCAGAGATTTCCTTGCTAGCTTGGTTTGGTTTTGTTTTTTGGTGGATGAGAATGAAATTCCTGGACTATATAAAAAACAAAAAAAAAAAAAAAAAAAAACAAACAAAAAAAAACAAACACCTTTCATTGATTTTCTGAACATGAAAAGATAAATTCTGCATGCCCCTAGCAAAGTTACTAACTTGCAACTACTCTACAGCTAATAGAGTGTTTTTATAGTTCGTTATATTACCTAGCAAGACAACAAATTGCTCTCACGGGATATTTGGTAAGGGGTTAGAGGATCAGAAAATGAACTGTGTTTCATAAGCTGCTGAACAAGCTTTCCACCCCTCCCAAGTAAGGACAAAGAGAGAGAATTTGGAATAACCAAATATACAATGGATCTCACCACAGCTAGTACACGCTTTACGGAATTTTTATCTTAAATAGCTGAAACAAATGAAAAAAATAAATAAACTAATAACTACGTACATACATGTACATAGTTCTGGATATTTGGTCAAAATGGATTTTCACCTAAGCATCCTGACTGAGCTCTTCAAGGATCAGCTTCTGATAAGCTTACCCTGGCTTTCAACATGCCCTTTAGAACTCTCTAGAGAAAATACCTACCAGCTTCAAGAGCACGGAGACACCAAGATCAGCTCCACTGCAGTCAGAGTAACGCGAAGAGCACTGAAATCAGGAATCTTATTATGTGCAATAAATCCAAATACTTACTATCACATCTCTGTCTTCATTCCCCACTAGCCGTGTACTGAGACCAAATTTTGAGGGCAGCAGCAAAGGGCGCAGCACAAGCAGCAGCTGTGGGTCAAGCTGGAGTGGGGAGGTGCCTGGTGAGGCTGGGCAGTGCCAATGAAGCTAATTTGTGCCATCTCGCAGCCAGGTGTGTGCACCCACCTCTCACAGCCATGGAGAGGTGCTGCAGAGGGGTTTTGCTGGCAGGGGATATTCCAGGGAATGCAGAGGCTCCAGACTGGGAAAGAGACATGGCATGGGAGATTTGGGGCAGGTCAGGGTTTGGGCTTCCCAGGAGGGGAGTCTGAGGAGGACGGGGGACCTTTAGGGCACCCTGAAGAGGCCCCGTGATCTGGGCAGGCTGGAGGGGAAGGCTCCCAGCTGTAGCCAATGAGCCCCATGGGGCAACACAGGTTGGGAGGGCAGAGCCTCCAGCCAGGTCCCCAGCAGGTCACAGGGTCAGTGCCCCAGAGATGTAGTTTTTGTCAGAGAAGTAGGCTCAATCACTTGGTTTAAGATCTAAATTTAAAATTTTGCCATAGAGCTTTGTTTTCCTGCTTCAGATATACTTCCAAGTAAACCACCCCAGGTTTCGGATTTCACAGGCAGATTGTCTCTAACAAGTGAATGAAGGAATACTTGAGCTTAAAAATGATCAAATGAATCTGTCTGACGAAGACCAGGACACTAAAATGTCACACCCGTTGGAAAGGGTTACAACTCTCAACAAAAGCTTACCATTTTTGATGACCTGTTGCTTTTAATTTCATTTGTAACTGTGTACTATTCAGAGTGACATACTGGCACGGCAGCAGTTGCTCTAGACCGACACACTCCGAAATTAAAACTAGGAAGAGGAAAGATCAAGAACGCTTTGATGTTTGCAGTTTAAAAAAAATAATAATCAGACTTTGTTACCGTGAAATGGAGTAACACCTTGGAAACCCCACACTTTGCATCTCACCAAATAAAACTTACTCATGTTCGTAGGAACAACGTTATGAATTCCCAATGAAGACAGCTTTCTTTCAAAAAACAAAACAAAACAAAAAACACCAACAACATTCAAGTACAAATAAATGTTGCATGTCTTGGATTTTCAAACATTAAAGCACAGTATGTTCATTAGCAAACATCTGTTCTTATCATAACACATTTGAACAACTTTTACGAAAAACATTCTGCATGTTTAATTGTCAGCAGATGTAGCATGCTTAGAAATGTTTCTTGAAGTATGTAATTTCTGCAAAGGTGACTACTTAATTATTGTGTCTAGGTGCACCCCCTAACCAAGGCAGCACAAGCACCCACAGAGGGGGATTTGTTGCCACACCTCTTCAGCATGTATTGCACAAGCACATGCAAAATCCACAGAATTCAGCCTAAGCAGAAATCCAAGCTGCTTTAAATTCCTTGGAAAGCTTCCTTTAAAGCTAAAAACGCACATTTCACTACCTGAACATTTTTTAATTTTTGCTGTCATTAACTTTTGCCTTTTGGTCTCTGTATTTGCCTAGGATATTCTGGGTTGATAATGATTCAGAATTACTAAACTGCGCAGTCATCTATCCAAATGGAGCCACCACAAAGAAAAAGTGCTCGTTTCAGTCCAGGATCATCTGGAAAAACACTCCCGATTTGGACTGCAGGTTGACTACACAAGCAGTAAATCATACACGGTGGATTCGAAGCCAAACAAGACAGCCACCTAACACGTACAGCTGGATTTTTCCTGTTTTGAAAGGCTGGTACTTTGGGAAGATGGATGGGAGCCTGAAAACAAGACTGAGGAGCTAAAAAATGAGAGAGGAGGGAATAGTCCCAACAAATGGGATGGCCAGAACTTAGAGGTTTCCTAATACAACACAAATAGGACGGTTTTGCATGTACTTCTTGATTTTTCCTCACTGTCTTTTCTGTGCATTTTTGCACTTTGACGATGACTAAAATGTGGCTGCTTTATGAAGTCTTTTGCAAAGCCTGTATGCCCTGAATTTCAGGCTTTTCAAGATAGTGATGACCTAGAGGGTTCAAATCTCCTGGAGAACTCTGGGGAGCATGAAAAAGAACTTGTCTCAGATTTCAGAAATTTGGGCAGAGAAGTACTTATTTCGGAAAGGAAGGCTAGGTTAGAAGGCAGAAACCTTGGCATTATACCTCAGAGCACACGCTTTGAGATATAGTTGATTTTTTCTACAGCAAATTGGTCTGGGTAGTAAAGGCTGGCTATAGTTCTGCAGCTGAGGGAATACACATCCATAAGATTTCTAACACAGCCTACGACAAGCTACAGAACAGATTTGGTCCTTGTGGACAGTCAGCCATAGCTCATCTTAAATGATAAACCCCTATATACAGCTCTTGCAGATAAGGGAAAGAAAATGAATTTGTTTTCCTTCTTGGTCATCACCAAAACAGCTGTTCAATGAGTTCTGGTCTACACGCCTACAAGCCCCAAATCATAGTTTCTCCTGCAGAAGTTTTCCTGCATCAATGAAGATGGACAAAAAATAACAAAAACAACACAACACTTGCATCCTCGCTTGAATTTTCGGATACAGGACTTATCAAGTTACACTTTCAACAGTAAATATACTTGACATTTAGTTGCTGAAATAAAGTAAATATGGGACCCAATTGTGTCATTTTTATGGAGTAGAACTACATGTTCGAGCATATATCAAAAGTGAAATCCATTTAACTAAACAGAAAAGAATAATCCAAAACTGACAAGGGATATGAAAAAAAGGTTGATACAAAACATTTCAAAGATTCCTGACTGGGTATCCCTAAGGAGTAGAAGCCGTTAGACCATCAAAGAGCATTATCATTCTACCTACAGAGACTCTTTGTGTAAGACATTAAAGTTACACTGCTGAGACTTCACTGTCCATTAGAATCATTTTGATATTCTTACGTTGTTTCCCCTATGATATTACACCCTTTGTACTTGCTCATTAAGTCCCAATACTTGTTTATCAAAAACATGTCAAGCCAACGACAAATCTGGAGTTCAAATTTAGACAATGCATATGATCAAGGAAAAAAAACTCATTGAATTCTCTCTCCTGGTGTGAACTCATTACTGTGTATTTACATAATGTTGTTTTCAAAGGCAGTGAAATGACATTCTGTTATTGAACCTCAATGGTTTTTCTGCATAAAATCCAGCAATTACCCTTATCAGGTAAATCAAGTACCCAGCAAGTGAGACGATCTAAGCTCGATCAGTATGATAAAAACTTTCAATGTCTTCATAAAGGTCTCTGCCTCCATTCTTAAATGCTTTTTTGATAGCAGAAGCATCTTGTTCATAACACACTCAAATACTTTTTTTTTTTTATATATTCAAATGAGTTTTCTTGCAATTTCACAGCAGTTAAGCTTCAAGTTATTCAGAGCTTCGTGTCACAGTTCATCACCCCTCTAGAACCTATGATATCAAGTGTAAATTTAAAGTTTACTTTCTTTGCTGCGAGTAATGATTCCCCAGGAAATGAGCAGAATTCATTATGTGCTTTTATTCCACAGAGAAACACCTTTTGAAAGAATCTCATTCCAGACATGTGAACAGAACTTGCAATCAAGTACTTAGAGCTTTACACAAAATTCAATGAAACCTAAAATCTACTGAAAAAAAAAAAAAAATTCCTTCTTGTGCTTCAGGGAAAGGTGTGGGAGCCATTCAGTTTGTATTAATTGTAAATTCAATTTAAATTCAGTATGTGCTTCACAAACATGGGCCACGTCATGGTCATAGAAATAATATGACCTAAGTATCTGATGAATTGTCAGAAGCAAGGAATCCCCGATACTTCACCCAATACATCCCAGAGAAAGAAATAGCATGTATCTTGGCTGACAACGCAATGCAGGAAGCACCAAGCTAGCCTCAGCCTCCCTCTTCCCACATGTCTCTGTCTGCACATTCCCACTCTGGAGCTGCCCCACGTCCCTTCACTGCTGGACTCACCCTGGAATTCTCGAAGCGCCACAGGGGGATTCAGTGCCTGCGATGAAGCCAGACCAAAAGGGACCAGCAATGCAGGCTCTGATCTTCTACCATTCCTGTAGAAAAGATCAGATTAATATTTTCATAAACCAAGTCTGCAGGAGGTCAGGACACAAGCTGATTGAAACACTTCACGTTGTTGGGAGAAGGGAAAGCTTATCCATGTTTTCCCAGCTGTGGTCTAAGGAAAGATATTGCTTCTGTGCATCAAAACTTTACCTGTTATCCTTAAACCACTATGGCTACAATGTTCTACTACTAAAAAACATTCAGCAATAATAAATTAATAAATAGCTTTTCAAATCAGTTTGTACTTGTAGTATCATTCAGGAACTTCCATAATTTTGACCTATTCTAACCAGTCCTGGCAAATATCTCAGTTAAAAAACAAAACAAAACAAAACAAAAAAAAATCTAATCCAAACATCCAAACTCAGTAGTATTTATTCCAGAATGAGCCTGCCAGTCAAAACAATCCTGGTGCAAAGGCAGAGTCTAAGGTCATTTTAGAAACTGCTTTAGCTGTTACAAATACCTTAGTTGCAACCAGCAAGTGGAAGGACAATGAAATTGTCTGGAGATATAATGCATATATCTTCATTCCTATTCCCACTAGAAAATAAAAGCAAAATTTCAGTAGGAAAAAGAATCTGCTTCTTTGTCCTTGTTATATCGGTATGCAGTCTATTAAGACAATAAATTCAGAGCTCTCACTAAGCTATTCTTAAACTGCATGAGTCTTCCTGGGCTACATCTACAAAGAAATGAACTTAAGTTCGCCCCTTTTGATTTCTCACTTTCCTTTTTAGATGAGTTTTTCAAACTGAAAATTCAGGGCTAACAACTATTGATTTCTATGGGCAAATGAAACCATCTGGGACTTGAGCAATTTTTTGTATGCATTACCAGAAGACTAACTCATTTTATTTATATGTAAATGAAGAAAAAATAAAACACATGTAGAAAAGAGAAAATCTGGGGGTTGCTTTCACTTTGTCTACTTGGAGAAATGCTTTCATCCAGGTTGTGTTCAATTCACAGTGTAGTCTATATGCACCCTGTGTTAACATGGTAAAGTCATTTTATTGCCCTTTCATTCTTCTCCTCATCTGAGAAACAAGGATATAATTATCTACAGTGGAATTCTAATCTTGGCTGGGGTGATAAGAATCAATTATTAACCCAGTGTCAGATTCAGATAAAAAAATAAAAGGAAAAATAAATTTAAATGAGACACGAGAGTCGGCTTTAACATGTATTACTGTCCCCAAATCCCACCTCCTTAAAGACAACCCATGCACTTGTGTTATGCAGATATTTCAGTGATTTGATGATTTATGTACTAGTCTTCCCTTTGAGATTTTGTAATCACTCCAAACTGAACCTAAAATCTCTCCTACGTATACATTAGATTGCCCTAAATTCTCCAGGAGAATAAACTGAGAGCACTTGGATTTGATTTCCTTGTTTGGAATTAGCTTCAACATTTGCAAACACTCAGGGGTGTTTGCAGAAACTCCTTTTGACGGAGACTTAGATGGCGATCAGATTTCTGAGACTTCACAGGAATAGCTTGTTTTTCCTACTGAATGAATGATGAACAACGAAGCTGATGTGATATACAAACAGAATTAACAAGTTGACATACACAACATAGATGTTAATACCTTAAAAAATTCTGCTTCGTACCCCATGCAGTGCGTGCACTTCTGCCCCACCGAATTTAACTATTCAACCACTGAATATCTCCCTCCCCCTCAAGTAATTGCTGCTTTTGCTGTAAGGCTGCATCCTGCAGTCAGGGCAATTTCCATGCTTAGAAGCCTAAAGAAGTCAGAGCTATTTTGTTATATGCCAACTTACAGAAGGGGAAATTGCTTACATATAAACACTCGTGAGCAAGCCATGCAATGTACTATTAGAATTAAGTTACATTCAATATAATGTCTTACTGCAGGAAAAGAATTAATCTTGAATTCAAAATGATTACAGAGAACCTGCAATACTTTGTTGAGGAAGCCAAGTTTTCAAAAGCCTTTGCAATCAGCTTTGTAACAACAACAACAACAAAAAGGAATTCACACCTGTGCTTCTTTGATGATAGCTGCTCAAAATAACCAAATAAACAAAGCTGTGCATGTCAAGTCAGATCATCTGCTTTAAACACAATTTCTAAAATAAATTTGGCTCCCATTATAAGGCTCGTTAACTGATATGCATTATTTTCTCATTTAATTCATCATTTATTGTCATTTTCTCTTGCTGGCAGTCTGGGGGGGTGTCTGACTATAAAGTTCTCAGTACACACTGGTGTGATTTTCTTTCTTCCTCTTCCTTTCTTCCATCTTTTTTTGAAGTTCAGTAGCTCTGATAATTCTTCCCCCTACACGTTGCTGTCAGCTACTATATACCCAGGTCCCTCCAAGATTCTTACTCTCTACAGGAGTTTCCACATGGTGGGCAAACAGAAGCTCATAAAATTCATGTTTCAAGCTCACAGGAAGCTGGGAGGGCCTGGGAAGAGCATTGCAGAGTCTGGGTTATCACACCCTGAGCTCTTCAAGTTTTGGCTCTGTGCCCACCTCTTCCAAATGTTGACCATGCAGGTGTCCCAGCAGAGCAGCAGAGCATTATTCTTTCCTTCTCACTCTTCTAAATTCACTCTGAATGATGCAAGCTTCCCCTTGGACCAGCTCCTAAACTATTTCAGCATGGGCTGTCTGCTTCACCTCTCTTGCTGTCACCCACCTTGAAGACACCTTCCACAACTATTTGCTCACCAGAAGTGGTTCCTTGTCTCTGACAGCCATCTGCTGCCTGCTCCTCTTTCCCGATAAGTTTGTGGCATTTCATAGTTCACGTGCTCTATTTTTTTTCTTAAGAAACTCTTTTGCCCCAATATCTTATCTATCAACAACTGAACATCACTTTTACACAGGATCTGCTGCTTTCGCTGTCAGCATCTTTGCTGCAGTTCCTGTTGTCGAGCTGCTTCTCAATTTTAGACATTTGCTCTTTTTTGTTTCTCTCTTAATTGTGGCTGAGCAGCTATCTATTTCTTTTAAACTGACTCCCACAGTCATAAACTCCCATCCAAAACTGCCTCTTCAAATGCAACCCCAAGTATCCTGCAAAGGATCTTCCAAGTTTCTTCCAGAGGTAAATGGACTAAATGTATCAGCTGTTTCCTCCTCTCCCCTTCTGATCCCTTTCTTCTCCCATTTTTTCTTCTCCCATACAACACACAGAAAGATTCCTCATCTGCTCTCCTCTTCTAATTCTTCCACTTGCTTCTGATATAAGCTCTTATTTTGGATTTCCCCTCCACCCACTTTTGTCTTAGGAAGCCAGGCTCTGTTCTGTCTGCACAGAACAACGTAATGACTGGCCCGGGATTAGATGCCATTACAGCTATCAAAATAGTCTCTCACAACTATTAGCTTTGTTTAGAAGAAAAACCTTTATTTTCTCTGAAACACAGAAGGGATGAATCCAGGTTAAAAAAAAAAAAAAATCTGTCATGTTTTGTTAATGTCTAAAAATGATCCATCTTTGAATTAATCTGCAATGGCGTGGAAAAATAATGCATTAAAAAGTGTGCTACCAATAAATATCTTAATCTACCTTTAAAAAATAAAAAACTATTTAAGAAGCAATCAAATGCACCTGATGTGAAAAACAGCAGGACTACTGGCTGAGCTCTAATGATCTGGACCATTTAGAGACCATCATTAAGGTTGCTCAAGGTTGCTTTCACAACTTATCTATGACACAACCAGAACTATCGCACAGCAAGACAGCCAAAACTGTTTTGTCTTCCAGACTCACCCTGAATCACCTTAAAGGTCTGTTCTGTCTCCTTTGGACATATTTGCTATACAACCAGTAAATTCCAGCATACATCAATTCACATATTTCGCTGTTATGAAATACCCAAGATACAGAGGTGGCTCTGTAAGCATTTTGCAAATCAAAAATATTTTTTTTCCCCCTCAAAAATCTTGATTTACGGTATTAAATAGCTACCATAATAGGAAAAAAATCATTGTTTCAAAATAGCCATCTCCACCTGACTAAAAGTCCAGCTACGATCCAGGAAAAGAAAATTTAAATACACAACATGAAAAGTGACTGATTGTGTTGTGGTAAAAACAAACAACCCAACTTTCTCTCACAGAACACGTGCTTTTTGAATGCAAAAATTAACTGCGTTATCATTTAATATGCTAAGTGTCCTCACCAACTTTAGCATCACCTCTGGTTTCTTTCAGCACTCTTACAAAGTCCACACCAACCTTGACCAAAACCTAATTAGCATCTTGTACCCCACACCTCCATCTTCCTCAGGCAGTATTTTCAGGATGTTCAGTGCAGGCTATGGAACTGAAAGCAGCGTTTTATTTCCGAGAGGAAAGCCATTCTCGGCACCCTTCCTGAGCGCCTGGCATCATATTTACCCCACCAGAAGTCCCCAGCTGATGGACACGCAGGTGCTCGTCTTTGCCTCAAGGCAAAGATCACTCACCTGTTTTTGCTTGCTCGTTGTCATGTAAACTTGCACCTCTATGCAATGACAAATAACGTTTGTAAAGCTTTACCTACCACTGCATCTCAGACACTTAAAATGACTGTATGGATGCAATTCGTTTTAATGATTGGTTCTGTTCTCTCAGACTTGCAACATATTATTCAGTAAATTAACTTCACCTCTCTCCTTTGAAAAGAATGCCATGAAAAGCCTTTCACATCACAGAATATGAAATTGATTACTTTCCTTTGACTGCTGTATTTCCATGAGGTGCTGTTTTGACCCTGTCATACAGCTTATTAATTAAAAGATACTCCTAGGAGCACAAAATATTAAAATACCTAGGAGAACAGGAATCTGTGTCTACAAGAAAGCATACGAAACAGAGCAGTTCAGTTGGAAAGGCCCTAAAAAGATCACCAAGTCCCACTGCCTGACCACTTCAGGGCTAACCAAAAATTCAAGCACATTACCGAGGGCATGATCCAAGTGTCTCCTGCACACTGGCAGGCCGGGGGCATCAACCACCAGCTGTAACACCCACGAGCTCCCTCGGTACTCAGGGGTGAATCCCATCAGGCCCCACTGAGCTGATACAACTGGTCCCTTACAATTTTGGACCTGGCAATTCAGTGACCACAGACAGAAAAGCACTGCTTCTCAAGGCACAGTCCTCCAGCCCAGAGAACTAGGCAACTGAAGATCTACCATTAAGAGCTCAGGCAACAAAAGGCATTAAATGCCTCCACGTTTTCCTCATCCCTACTGGTTAAGTGACCATCTTCATCAGTTACCAGTCCAACGTTTTTCTTAGAAAACATTTCCTTTTCTCTTGTTGTTGACACACTGGAGCATTACGCATGCTTCAAAACTGAAAGGAAATACTACCAATTCTCACAATTTGCCCCTCAATTTAATACATCAAAATAATTTCATTCCTCTGGCATCAAAATATTTAGTTCATGTATGAACAATGGAAACTATTCATATGTACAGTTCTGGAGGTACCAGAGCCTCTGAACATGATTGAATAAGCACGCTATAATTACAAACTTTTCTTTATCTAGTCATGTCATTACTATGACCGGATTTATTACACAATTAGGACTGCATAACTTGACACGTAACAACATATATTATAAACATTGTTTCAGAAATAACTTACTGTATAATCATGGAAACTGAATTATTTTAACTTTATTATTTAAACTCATTGTAGTGTACGATGTAATCACTAGGATAGTCTGAGAGATAAGTGGAAAAATTAAAATGTGAAAAAACATTCAAAGATAGCTCACAGATATTCTTCCCAAGGTACTGCATCCAGCCAACCAGCAGGAACAGTCAACATTTGCCTATCCTGCAGTTGAACCGTGTGCGTTAGCCAAAGATGAGGTTTTATGTCTGCTTTCTTTCTCTTTAAGCACATCGGTGAACTTGAGTTGTTTTGAAAGCTACTCGATTCTGTTTCAAAAATTGAACTCAAGAAGCATTCAGCTTTTGGCCCCTTTTAATCAACCTTCACAGGACCTCAAGGCAGCTCAGACAAAGCTACCATTTGTGACACCCTGTACCTCAGACTCGAGACCTACCACGCATAGCAAAACAGATCCCATTCGTCAGCGATACTCAAAACCACAGAGATAACCAGCTCTGTACTTGCCATGGACAATTTTTCATGTAACTTGGTGATAAGAATTAACCAGCTTGTTTATGCGACCGATCAAACATTCTGCAGGAAGGTCACTGCTCTGTGGTATCGTGATCTCAAAGGAGTTGAGGGTAGAAGGGGAATCATTCTCAAAATGCTTTCCTATTTCTATAAATAAATGCTTTCAGACAATTTCAATAAAATGTACACTGATTGTTTCCTATGACAATCATTTTCTGTTACGATATATATACACCTGAAAAGTTCCAGCAGCAGCAAAAGCATTTTTAGGTATGGTCACTGATAAGCATCAGATAATTAACCTGCCTTATAATACAGATGACAAATTGGGGGGGGGAAGCAGAAGCAACTTTAAACTGTTGTCAACAACATCTAAACTCTTAATGCTACCGTAAGTTTTGTCCTTACCAAAATTAACCAGAATGAGAGTACAGTACAGCATTCAAATTCTTAGCAAAAAGAGAGACCCTTCTTTTAGTACTGGGCTTCTGCAATGCTCAGGCAGATTCTGTGCATTCTGCTGCAGATGTTAACATGCTTGTCCACCTGAAAGTTAGCCATTTACTTTCAATGTCTTTAATTGCAAGAGTGCACTAAAGCAGTGCTCCTCTAGGGAGGGGGAAGAGTGTCTTCTGGCTCTCTCATACTGGCTCCAGATAATTTTATTCCATTTTTCTGTATTTATTGTTATAAAGAGGTTGGATAATTGCATTAAGATGACAGCTGACATTTTCTACGTAGGAATTTCTGAATGATGTTAGGCCAGTTAACAGAGGACAGGATCAAGAAGACCAAATGTTTACCTACAATGAAAAAAGTCAAGCCTATATATGTTACCATTCTTTCTAAAGCAGCAGAAGAAATTCAGTCCAAAAATAAAAATAAAAAAGGGGAGAGACCACACAGGCTCCCACAAACAGTGAGCACCGCTGAGGGTGGCTGCCTTCCATTCTGTCATCTTAAAACACTCACTGTGCTCTGTATGGGGTAGTACGCTGGTAATTTCAGGAAGTTTTAAAAATCCAGTACTCACTTTCATACATCAAGTTATTGAAAAATAACTTGATCAGC
Organism: Aythya marila; assembly: GCF_965140915.1. Lineage (NCBI taxonomy): Eukaryota > Metazoa > Chordata > Aves > Anseriformes > Anatidae > Aythya > Aythya marila. The sequence continues at coordinate 58,740,383 of NC_139046.1, read as the reverse complement.
ACTTGCTATTTCTCATTGAGCTGTACACTTCAAATACAGAGAAAAAAAAAAAAAAAAAAAAACATGTAAACTCATACATGGCATCTCCTGCTCCTGCAGGAAGCCAGGCTCTGTTTAACTTCCTTAAAGCCAGTTTTTGGACCTTTACACATGGTGAAACTGTGTCTGGTCATGGGGATAAATAAAAGCTTGTGCCTTCTGTAACACAGCCATAGGCACAAATATCAGTGAAGCTACCTAGCTTAGCAGCAGGGAAAGCGAAGGCCTGCAGCACAGAACAAGAAGCCTGAAATCAAAAACGTGCTCATCAGCTCTGGTCTGTATTCTGCTCTTGCTGGAAGCTGTCAGGCTGGCATGGGCTATCCTGTTTGACACACTATAGTTCAAGCACACGAGTCACATGTGGAAACCAGATTTTTTTTTTTTTTAACTTGGAATTATAAAAAATGTTTGTGACCTGGAATGTAATTTAAATACCTACTTTGCTTGGTTTTCAGTATTTACAGGATGGTCATTTACTAAAGTATGGTTGCCAAAAGCCCAAAAAGGCCAAAATAGGGTAACCGAGGTAGAGATTTACAGTTCAGTTTTTGTTTTGTGGGTTGTTTTTTTTGGGGGGTTTTTTTTTTTTTTTTTTTTGGTTGGTTGGTTGTACATTGTTGCAGTGTTTGTTTGTTTGTTGGGGGGAGGAGGGTTGTTTCTGTTTCATTCCTAGCCTAATTTCAGGTTCTCTTCCTAGCAAAGTCTTAGAGCTGTGTATTTCCATGCAAAAGCAGCTACCTTGAAGATGGGCAGTTGGGATAGCCTACACCAAAAGGAAATCATGTATAACAGCATGTTTTTTCTCTTAGATTTCTTCCAAATCACCATGGTCAGCACTGTGAACTGTGTTCAAGTGAACAGCACTGTGACAAAGCAGATTGTGCTCAAGTCCCTGCAAATCTTCCTTGCCAAGGACAAGCGACTTCAGTCAAAAACTTAAAACAACTCTTTCCTCAAGTAAACCCAGACCAAATATGTTTTCCTCTTCTCAAGACTAAGAAAAATTACGTTACATTCACAATGACTGTTTTTCCAGGTGCGTCCTGCATCAGCATGTTCACATCCTATCCAACACTAGAAACAGAATTACCTTAATGCGTGTAACAGAACAACAGCATCTGCCAAATTCAGGAATGGAGAAAAAAAGAGCTAAAGACTTAAGATTGACATCTAATTCTCCTAATAAGAGGATCGAAGGAGGTAATTTGGTTAAACTTCAGATTATAAAACTAAATAAAATCCCCAAGGCTTCTGAAAAGATGAAAATATACACTGAACTGTGATACCACTAAAGATTCAGAGTTATTTAAGAATGGATAGCCAAGTTACACCGAAAGAGTTACAGTATTTACATCAGTTTGAGCCTTGACTCCCATTTCTACTCCTGGAGGATGGTTAGCAGTGCTTTGGAAAACTCATGTTACTTCCCAAAACATAATTCCGCTATCTGCCCTTTAACTTCAAGGGGAAAAAAAAAATTAGTAAAAGTTTTCCGAGATTTTAAATTAAGTACAACATACTATGAGCTCTGATGTAATTTTGCACTTTTACACTGCACATGTAATTATTTGTCTCTTAATTCTAGTCTTAAATAGGGGTTTGGAAGATCCAGTCTACTAAATGTGTTTTGTCAAGATAACAAGTAGAATGCCCCTGGGAAGATATGGGCACATTTATCGTCTCTATGGCTCTGAAGAATGTTCCATTCCTGTATGGTGTGCTGTCCTAGAGAACTTGAAATGCCAAATAAACAAGGTTGCCAGAATCTTATTTTAACAATTTTAAAATGTTTTAGAACAGGAATAACATTCAATGCTTTACATGATATGAACAAGCATTATGAAAGTTTACAAAGCCAGTATGTTCAAGTCTATGGCTATAAACGGTACTGTACGAATTCAAAACATTTAGCATTAATAAAGGAAACTCAGGAAAGAAAAGGAGATGGGGTTGGTCAGAGTATGGGGCAAAAGTTTCTTCAATTACATTATACAACTTGTGAGTAATGAAATGGTAATTTTTTTTTATTACTTTTTTTTTACTTGGTGTTATACTTAAATCAAGTTATAATTCAGTTATACTGTAATCGCTCTGACTACTTGCTTATTCGTTCTCCCTCTCCTTGCCTGCAGTCTTACTCCTGCAATCTCTTTCAACTCAATTTTTCTGATGTACAGGCGGCGTAGGGTCAGGTATCTCCAAATTACTTACACATATAAGCCTTGAGAAATTCAGGGTTCAGATAAGGACAAGCATATGAAACTTGAAAGTTCAAGGTTTTATTTCACAGCTGGTCTACCACGCAATGACAACTTCAAACGCTTAAAAAGTAGAAGCATGCATTTATAGACCACCAGCACAACTTCAGAAACCTACACAGACCTGCAATCAAGTGCACATACTGCTGAAAAGCTTGGCCAAAGAAGAAACAAACAGTGAAAGACACTTTTTTCATTCTTAAGCCATTTTCCACTTTTTTTTTTTTTTCTTCCACATAGCCAGTATCCAGAATTTACTCAGGGGCACTTCACCTTTTGTCGTAATAGCCATTGGTAATTATGGCTGATGAACTCTTCCAGAGTGATGACAGAGCATGGCTATATGATAATATAAGACCACTCCTACATGCACTGGCCTGAGGTATCCCAAATATGAGATGACAGGGAACAGCAGACACATACCACTAATACATGATGTTGGTCTGTGTCAGTGGGAAAAATGTGACAGCTTAGGAATTGTTCTCAAGTTACACAAAACCAGGAAATATTCTCCTTTCTCATTTTACTAATCAGGGAGAAATTCCAAGTAAGCTGCAAGACTTAAAAGTGAGTTTATGTCCATGCAACAGACCTGGAAGCCTTGTCAGGGCTTGAGGGGGAAAACATTACACTTTTTTTTTTTTTTTTTTTTTTTGGGGGGGGGGTGGGAGTTAAGGGAAATGAGGTAGAGGCAAGAGGACAAAAAATGACTGCAGTTGCTATTGCAAGTTCTACCTTTTTGTGCTAAATGCAAGGTCTGCATGTACTTACTGCGTTACACAGAAGTATCAGCCATGTGCAAACTCATTTTATATGCTTTAAAACATTCACATCTTCTTCATATCTCTTTGAGACAAAGGGCCCAGGTACAAAGACTGTGTCGTAACTGGAATCCAAATCCAGATTTACCAATGTAAGTCCATCATCACTATAACAAAGCAGCCATCGGAGGTTATTTAAAATTTCCATGCAGAACTGAGGACTGGGAAGTATGCAAGAAGGCATTTAGATTACATGGCAATCAAAGTGCCTAACCTACTCCCCCAAAACATCTGCATATCACACTTCCAAGCCCTGATACTTTGATTTCAGAAAGCTGGAAAATAATCACCTCTACGCACTGCTCTTTTAAATCACTTGATCTGCTAAGAAAATAAGATCCTGTCTGTCATTACTTTGGAATTTCTCACTAGAGATTGTTGTACTGAATATTTCAGAGGATTTTCTAAAATTTCATCACTAGAGTGTTTCTATTAATGATACACTCAGCAAAAGAAGCCCACTTTTCTCATCAGTTGTCATAGACTGCTGCCTAAGCTAATTATTTTAAAGCATGCATAGTTATGCTCCAAACATGAAACTTTAATGGAATGAAAGATAAAATCAACTGGCAGCCACAATGTTATAAAATATGCCCAGTAATAAAGAATATAGACAAAAGGATCTTTTTCATGTTTTCCTATTTACCACCTTCAACTTGCATGAAAGACCTATAAGCCTCTTGCTGCCTTTCTAAGATTAATGTTAGTTTAAGGAAGATCAATGATTCCTCAGCCACCAGCTAAGGGAAAAAATCTTTCATTTTTATATCCCGCTTGCCAGTTTGTCACAGGTAAGAGTGAGTATGCATTTGGGTCTGATAGGCTCATAAATAAAGCAAATAGTGACTAGAGCAATACAGTTGGAACTGCTAAAAATGTTTTATTTTTATTCCTGCTTCTTCCCTCATTCCAACCTCCAAAGTACCTCCATAGGATCTATAAATTTCAAGCAGAAGATGTGCAAGGCCTCCCGTAGGAAGACGTCTTTCAGTTGTCATCCCATGACAAGGATTAACCTAGTACACAACTTCCCAAATTCTTTTGGGGGATTTCAGCAGGGCTAGTGTTTTTTTTTTTATAGTTTGTCTTTTAAGAGGTTAACATATTTAGTTTGCCTGGCCGTTCCTAACATAATGAACAACTTTTTCATTCGTTGCAGAGTGGTATCGTGGACAACCTATAGACTTACTTTTAACTAATACTTCAGAATAATTACACCCAAAGTATTGTTTCTTAAATACTGAAAGTCTGACGTCTCATAGCAGGCAACAAACTATAAAAGGAACCAAGAAGAAATGTAAAAAAGTAAAGTTTCTTATTCATAAAACCAGTCACCAAGAGCAAGATGAAACACAAGAGAAGAAAGAAAGAAAGAAAAATGTTTAAAAAGATATGGATGTCTAGTGACAGCTGTCATTCATTGCTGGTAATGCTGAACAAGACAGTTTTTCAGACAAGCGAGATGGAGGTTAGACAGCTATTTGAAGGGAAGGAAGAAACAAATGATTAGACAGGTCCCAGTGTCTTTTGTTTGACTAATTACACGTTGAAAAATGCACGTGCTCTCTATGCTATGTTTTAGTATTGAGTAAAAAGTTTAGATGTTACATTTTGAAAAATGTTGGGTTTTTTTTTCAGAGATTCCCCCCTAAAAAAAAAAAAAAAAAAAAAAAAAGCACCAGAAAGTGACCCATTTTCTACCAAAAAAAAGTCAAATAAAAGTCAAATTTTTGACTAAAGTCACTTAAAAAAATGATATCTCAATTCCAGAGAAGCTGATAGCAGTCATCTATTAGATTATTGTCTACTTTCACAAATCTGTACTACTACATTTCTAAATTTTCTTCTCAATCCTGCTCGGCCATAATGACAGAATCAATTGTAGTCCTGCAGAACTTTTTGCTAAGCTTTAATCGTGTGTTCCACAGCTTCTAGATATCACAGGGTGCAACTGGACAAAACGTTAGAGCACCATGTGCCTGTATAATTTTATTTCAATTTGAACCCCCCCCAAAAACATACATGGGTCCTTTTAATGCTACAGAACGCCAATACAGCAGACATAATTAGATTGTTCGTAACAGCCAAATATCATGCAGGAAAATTCATTAAGGCACTGCACTGTTTTTGCACTTCTGACTAACTGATCCCCAGCTAAGTCTTTTGAGGCCAGCCGAAGAATAAAGGCTCTGACTATGTGTTCTTGAAATCTACGGCAATCATTACAAACACACACTTGAGAAGCAACTGGAAAAGAGAGGCAATTTCCTTTTAGTTGCTATTCTAATTCACTTCCAACAGCAGAAAAACACTAGAAATCAATGCTGAAAAGATACACTTCTCAAAAGATTCTGCAGCCTAAGCTCAGTCCAAATGAAACGTATCAACCAATTCCTTAACGAGACTGGAAAACTACGGATTCTGTTTCCCATGGCCCATTGAACAGGCAATGCCCTTTCATGGGATTTCTACGGTTTCCATGCTTCATTTCCACGTCTCACTTACTGGAAATCATCAAACGCGCATTGCTGTACCCTAAATGAAAAAATGGGATTCCTGATCTTGAGCAAATATAATCCTCCTGAAAACTGATAGATGTCGAACCCAACTAGGTACTGAGTTCAAGGACTTCAAACAGTAAAACCATCTTCCTTTCCAAATGCTCCTCTCTTTACAAGTAGTAAAGGGTAGTATTGCTTAGCTGTCCAGCTGCTACGCTACTTGAACTTTACCTCTCGTGTGTAAGAAAAATAATGACAAAATTAAGCTCTAAAGCTTTCCTGACATTTCAGGAATACATTACTCCTGAATACATTGCATAGCAAGCAAGAAGTCCTTTCTTCTCTTCTGGTCTGTAGCTTTAAGTAAATAATTTGCTATACACTGCAGTGAAAAAATATCACATGAAAATAACATTGCAGAAAGGAGAATACAAAGGTTCCATATTTCCAAAAAAAAAAGCTTCTGAAATCTCTCTGCAAAAACAGCAGTTGGTGCACCCCACAGACAATGAATACTTCTCTTTGAGCCTGCCCACTTACCCTACTGGCCTTTTCAGGCATGAAAAGACCCTCCTTTCCCTGTCAACATGTCCCCCCTCTACCCTCCCAGTATCTTTTGGCACCATTATTTCTTTCTTATCTTGCAATAAGTGTAATCTTGATGCATCTCCTCTGAACTGCCTATACTTGGCCATATGAGTTAACTATTTACTTATTTAAAGAAAGCTTAAGGGAATTAGTTGTGGAAGGCACCTGCAAATGCCTAAGAAAATATCAAAGGGGATTTCCTGAAGTCTACAGAGGAATGCTTATAAAACCACAGGGACATGAAAGAGATTCAGGAAGGATTCGTCTCAGATGCAGATGAACTATTGACGAAAACGAGTGCTTGAGAAACAGAGGCATTAGTTTACAAGTGAATCTGAACAAATACCAATAAATCGATGAAAGCGAAGCATGTACCAAACCAAATAGGGCTCTTCAGATTTGATAATTGCCCACAGATAAAAACAACCAGGGCAGAATTTCATGTCAGCAGAGTATTTTTGATATACTAATAGATAAGCTAATATCTCCTGTTAATGTCATCTATGACATTTGCATGGCAGGAAGCAAACACCATGCTTTTTCAATTGCATGCATTCAATTGAAAATCTCACAGCTAAATCCTAAAGTCTTCCCCCAAAAAATAAACTAAATCCTAAAGGCAATCCCAAAAAACAGAAAAGCTAAGCAACATCTAACAGAAGTTTTAACATCACTCCGGAAAATAAAATAGCAGAAGGTAGCAGTTACCTGGAACAGACAAAAGAGAGAACTGGGAGTGAATTAAGAAGCCTGAGCAGCTACTACTGGTTAAGTGTAAAACAAACAAATGAAAAAAACATTGACAAGTCAAAGAGGAATGAAGACCACAGACACGGAGAGGTTGATCAGCAAGGTGTGGACATATTTATTATGCCCTAGAGTACCTGCTAAAATCTGTGCTTGTCCCAAGCCTTAATTTCAGAGTTCTCTGCTGTCCATGTTGCAAAATATGCAAGTTACAGTAAAAGGGAGAAGTGTGAAGCTATTGCTCATTTCTGTTGTATCACAGAGCTCAAAGACAGAAGGAAACAGTGGCTGGCCTGAAAACAAAAGTCACTAACACTTTACCTATACTGCCTTTTTTGCTCACGTATTTAACCTTCATTTTTCAAAGATCTAAGTTACAGATATAAAATAGAAGCTTAACTGAACTCTAGCTACTTTGTTATATATACACATATGGGATTATAGATAGATAGATAGATAGATAGATAGATAGATAGATAGATAGATAGATATAACGGGATTTAATCTGAAATAACCATACGCATAAAGATTACTTAAGAAGCAACACTCAAAATATCAAAATTCATTGCCACATAGCTCATTAACCTGAAAACATGATGTTTGCAGAATACACGTGAGCAGAACTTTAGGACTGATGACACCTTGGACTAGCTGCAGGTAGACTGGTGCCACTGATTTTGAAATTTCTTCTTTCTACTAATGGAACCTCCGTGCTTTCATTTATTAAACATTTCCCTTTTTGTATTAATTGTTGTAAATACTCTAATTCAACTAATGAAATATGAAAAGCTAAAACAAAGGAATAAAAAAATCAGAACAGAATTATTTGTTTAAAACTGAACTGCTTCATTTCATCTTTTAGCTTTCATTTTCTTTGTATCACACATTACTGTTGTAGGCTGAACTAAAAATACTGCACGAATAGAAAACTTTTTTTTTTTTTTAAATATTACTATATATGTCTAATACCTCTTTACTACAGTAATCTTTTAGAAACCTACATGAAGAGGGTTAAGAAAGAGACTATAGCCATTTTACTAAGTTGTTATTTCCCTGCATTCACATGATATGTTTGCTTTAGCAATACGAGAGGCACACAGGAATTTTTGTTTAGGATGAAGACTTATGCTGTTACTCATTGCTGGCAACAAGGACGTGCAAATATGCTGAGAGCAAGGTTGAAATATATTTAATACTGATGGATGGATTTAGATGACCAGGGGTAATTTCTAAACCAAGCATTAAATCTCATACTCATACAATTTTGAGAAAGAATCATAGGAAATTCTTTTTTTTTCCACCTGCGTCAATAGATTTTCCTCATGATTTTCAGATAAGAAAGAGTTCTGCTCCTTGGATGCACTAATGGACAGTTGATCTCATGGTATGCTTGGTATTTTCAGGGTTTAGATGGTATGCTATGGGATGCTAAGAAACACTTCTTGGGTATAATGTATGTTGTTTACCTGTTATACCTGTTTAAAAAAAATGCCTAACTGGTTGGAATTACTTTTAAAAAATAATTCCTATAACAGGAAAGCTCAATTTCACATCATATGTACATTTCAAACCACCTTTATAAACAAAGAGCCATGCTACACTAACACTTTTTCCATCAGGCCTTCTTAATGATTACTGTGTGCGTTGTGATAAATCACTTAAGGCAAAATAATTTTCACAAAGTAGTCCAGTGTTTTTAAAATGAAAGAGCGGATGCTGAGCCATCTCACTGTAAAACATATTTCTACAGAATATGTCACAGGTAATATGTCATGGGCTTCTGGGTGATAAGCATAGATACCTGAGGATTGCCATACAAGCAGTAACTGTGAGCCATAAATTTAAAGTGTGATAAATAAATGTGATATGGTCCAACACTCCTTAAAATTAAAATGAATTCTCCCCTTGGCTTCAGTGGGCTTTGGATCAGGCTCTGGTATGTGCCAATCGTTATTCTTCTAAGTATGCTTCTAATCGATTTCTCCAAGGGGAAGGTCCAGTGTAAAGAATTTTAAGAATTAAATAATACAAACCCACGTCAGAATTTAGAGAAGGAGGAGTATTTACTGAAGACATCAAGACAATTACTGAAGCGAAGGACATTCTCAGGAACCTGTTGTCTCAGCACCATCTCAAAGTACAAAATTAATGTTCAAATTTGTGGTTTCCTAGGTTGTTTTAAGCAGTTTTAAATGACATAGCCCCTCAAGATTTCTTTTAGCGTATCTATTTTCTACCATGTACAGAAGAATGCATAAAATATCCAGCATTACTTTGCCAAGTATTTACCACTGACAGATTGTGCAGTGCTGCAGGTGACCTACTGCCTGCACAACGCAGCTACTGAAAAGGCAGAAGGTCATTAAAGGGTAGATTAGCTTCCAGAAAGTGGGAAAAAACAAGATGGGGAAGAAAAAAAAAAAAAAAAAAAAAAAAAAAAGAAGAAGAAGATACAACATACCCAGTGCCTTTCTATGACCGCATCTGAACTGGCAAGCAGTAAAATAAAACTGGAGCAGAAGTGTAGAGCAAACCAATCAGTGATGAACACCTGATGTCCACTTTACACGTGCTTTCAGGCTTTTACTTTGGACAAGCTGGAGTCCAATCCTGGTGGCTGGACACCCAGCGAGTGGTTGGAGTACATCAGGCTTGTTCCCACAGTGCATTTGCCCAGTCGGTTTCATCCAGAAGCAACCCAGGTCAAGCACTGCTACGTGTTATGAACCAAAGCTCAGGATGTGGGGCCAACCAGGAAATTCAAAAGCATAATCTTGGTCAAAAGTCAGTGCAGGAATAAAGCTCAAAGAAAGCAAACAGAAAAAATGGGTCTTTACTTATTGTGCCAGGAGATTCTGAAAGGCAATAGGGAAGTTTGATTTAGCATAAACAGGAGGCTTTCACCGGGCATTTTACTCCATCTTACTCACAGGTCTACATCCGAGACTGATTCCAACCCGTTATGTCCATCCATTCTTACAGAAGAGGCATCACCACGATAACCAGTGGGGTAACAGGAACTGCCAAAGATGCACTGTCTGAGGTAATTTTTAAATAAATCAAACCCAAAAGCTTAAAAACATAAAACTCCTATGCTAAATGGAGAGCTTACTATGAAAGAAAATTTGTTATTTAATCAAGGGAATCTATTGAGAGAGAATAAGTTAAGAGCTACAACAATAATCACATCATTTACTTCTAAAAAGTTCAGGGTCAAATTCCTGAATACAAAGTTTCCTCTTCCAAACAGCAAATTCACACAGCTGGACATCAAGAGCAAAATGCTGCTAGATGTAACACAAACACTCAGGATTAGGTGGAAAGGGAAATAGATTTCCTGCCTTACACAAACATCTGAGATGTTACATTAAACCCAAGCTGATACTTGTAAGGGGTTTTAACCAAAAGCTGTTAACAGAAGGGACCACCCACACTCCCAAAGTTGAGGAAATTTTGTTTAGAGCACTCAGGAAACTGAGGTTTAAGAGCTCAAATTCTTGCTTAAAGCAGGAAGAAACAGGCTCCTGTACTGCAGGGAATGCACTATGCTACCCTCCCTTATTCCGATCCAAAATTCTGCCTTAGAGGAATGCCTGGCTGCTGCTCTGCCAACTTTCTGTTTGCTTTTTTGTTTGTAACAAATCAGCATCTTCCAGTCAAAACAGAAAGTCCTACCCAGCTCCAGAGTCCATAAGGTGGTGGTGAGAAGAAAAACTTCAGACTAGTGCCTGATACAACCGCAGGAGACTGTTTACTTATGAGTAAAACCTACTGCTATTGCTACACATTGCGCAAGCATGCCAGAAGACTTCTTTAGAAACAAGGAGGCAGGAACACACCACCCTGAACATCAGCAAGCTAGCGAATTTGAAATATGAACATTAGTATAGACACGTTCCTAACAGCTTCCACAAAAAAATGGAATTCAGTGATTTATTTTGCGACATAACGCCTTCAAATCAGACCAAATGCACTCCAGTTGTTCAGACCAGAGGGCAGCAGGCAAGGCAGGCATCCCCTCAGCTGGGGGCTGCACGGGGCTAGCACAGGAGGCACAGCCTCACTGCAGCTCCAGCTCTCCTGCTTCCAATGCTGCCTGGCGATGGCAGCCCACTGCTGCACCCACGCAGCCGCGTTATCAATTACCTCCAGCTTGCAGATAAGGCTGAATCGCTGCAGCATCGATTTTACCACCAGGCACAGATGTATGTAGAAATGTTTTTTGAAAGATAATCTGTATAATGGGATCCAGAAGTATATATTAGAGGAAGGAGTCAAGGAATATAGCAACGTGTCTTATATTTCTGTTGACTACTGGAATACTAAACAGATTTTTTTTAATCAGATTTTAGCTATGTAACATTTTCTTTGTACCTTTTCAAAACATCCATGTAAAAACTGTCCAAGCATATGTTGTGTTCTTCCAAAAAAAAAAAGAATCCTTTTTAATTATTATTTTTATATAAGATATATATATATATTTTATAAGATGCAAGTCAAAGTATACATTCTGGAAAGTCAAAACTGAAACACGTAGTTTAAAGTCCAGGCAAGCAGATTCTTCAAAACTGAGAACATTTGCCCAGCTTAGATGCAAAAACTGGTAGCTCTTAAGAGCTGTGCAATCCACAGGAGATCTACAGTGTTGAGCAACATCCTTACTTGCCTGAGTTTGTCTACAAAATACGAAGGATTCAATGTATAACAACTTGTATACCACGTGTATCAGCACCTTTCTGCACACGCTGTTGTCATTGAACGAAATAAGACAACTGGAACTACCATTTTGGGCCAAATATAAACCCCCCTGACTGCACAAATTGCCATTGTTCCCTCTGGTTACAATCTCACTAGAAGGAGAGAGTAGTCCTCATCTGAGAGGAGAATAAGCTAAAAACAGAACCAAACAAAACATACATGATGAATGTCTCAATAACATAAAAAGAACGAAGTAGATGCTAAGCTCAGAGCATCTTACCCCTATAATGTTCTCTAATGAATGCCACTTTGAAGAACTTCTGTGATGACAAAGCTCACGTCCAAGCTTCTGCACAATGACACAACCGAGTCAGGCCCAAGATCCACCTGGTTTGGCACCACAGCGCTCCAGCAGCAACTAAAAACGGCCCAGGCAATACAAGAAGAACAGGAAAAGATTATACAGTGTTCCTCAAAATAACCCCACAAACTATAGGAGATTGGAAAAGTACCTTTGGATAGGACAACTTTATTGATTATTATGCTTTAATGTACATAGTAAGAACTGAAGATACCTACTGGATTTTTTTTAGGAAATAAAAATAGTTATATTTGTAAAAATAAATAGTAAGCTCTTTGGTCTTTGATGTTTTATGATGTATTTCAGCTTACAGTTGAAGTCTGGCATCCCAGAATATAGGCCAGACTAACTTAAAAATACAGCTAATTATCTCATCCAACCATTCGAGCTGAATCCTCCATTCAGGAGTCAGTAAGAATCAGAAGAAAAAAAAAAAAAAAAGAAAGAAAAAAAAAAAAACTAGAACTGCAGACAGAAGAATTTCCTCTATGCATCTCTCTCTTGAAACCAGAGGGAAGAAATGGGTACGTTCACTGCTCCAGGACATCACAGCTGTGCCCCAGGTTAAACCTGACCTTGGCAGGTACTGATACCCAACCTGCAATGCTTCAGGAGCTGATGTCTCAATAAAGGAGAAAAAACAGCAGCTCCCTTTCCCACACCCACTTTTATCTCATTTAAGACTTCTCTCCATTTTACTCCGAGCTGGGGAAAAACAAAGAAACCAAACCAGGCAGGTATTTAGAATGATAATGGGGAAAAAAGAAACTAAGTGCTATACTGTCTTCGGAGTGCAACAGATTTGGATGCACGCTTGCATGTGCATGCATTGGCAAAGGAATGAGCAAAGTCAAAATAAAGCTAAAATAATAAAATGTGCACAATAAACAGGGAAGCACTGTAGTAGCAGAACAGATGGACAGAGAAATGAAGTGTAGATTCTTCTTTGTAATAGATTATATATAGCATTAACTTTGCTAGATTCAATTTTCAACAATGCTTATTAATAATGCATCATTTAATCTAACAATGTCTTATAGTAAGAAAAGAAAGCTTAAGGATTAACAGATTTATTTCTTTTAAAACATATGTGTAAGGAAAATGCTGAAATACTGTTCATGGCAAGCTGCTGCAGCTATTAATATAATCTCTGAAAGGTTAGAGATACTGTTTCTTGAGCAAAAATATCAGTGACATTTGCATCTGTTTGTTTAAAACTGCAGACTGACAGAATTGGGACATAAAAACACGGCTAAAGAGAATAGATGCAGTGATGGTTTACACATCTACTTGCTATACTGATGTTCAAAATACATCCCTTCATATGAATATTTTTCCCTATTTTTGCTAATTAATGTTCTTTAAAGTGGTTGCTGTAATTCCAAAGGATGATAATTGGACAGGTCTTTAACATAAAAAATAAACTCTTCAATGCTTCCTCATAGCGTGATCTCTTCTTCTTGTAAATTACGAAGTTACCTGTCAGTCGTCAAAAGTACTTTGAAGTCCTTGAAAATTAAGCGTTTACAGTTATAAACTGAAGGCACTTTGAAGAAACTTTTACTTTCCCAAACTTCATCCAATGTGGTGCTGGATGTGGTCCCTTCCTCCCTGAAACCAAAGGTACCCCAAGCAGATGTGAAGTTGGAGTCACCAACTCATTCCAAGCTGTTGCCATTCACCAAGCAGCAGCACTAGACAAGTAAACACTCCCATAAATCTCATTATTCAACGTTTGCTGTTACCTCTCCGTGTCCTTGCCTCCACTGAAATAAAGACAATCCTTCCGCTCAGGAACAACAAAAATCAGCACGTTAGCAATTTCTGCTTAACTATCAGCAAGAGGAAAAGTTTATGAAATTGCAAGTCTTGCCACTAAGACTGAACTGAGGACCTTCTTATTGCCATCAAACCTCAAGCACGTGTAGATTTGAAGTAAATCGGTAGGACTTGAGGCCATCTTCCTTTTCTCCTGAAAATCTTCTGCCTTATGATTACAGCAGTCAGCCACATACTGCCATGCTCTCCCCTCCCAATATCTCACAGTTTCGTGGCATCACTGCTACAACAGGCAGCCCCTTTAAACATTTAGGAAAAGAAGTTTCACAGGAATTTTGCTTCATATTTTCTTTTTGGTGAGCTTGCTTTTTTCCTGCCAGAGAAATACCTCATAACTGAGTTCAGAAAACCCTTTACCATGGGGTATTTCAGTGAAAGTTGTCAGGGAAACTGGAAGAATGAGAGGAATTTGAGATAATGGGAATGCAGCAAAGTACTGCAATGTCATCTCACTCAAAGTAAGTAAGTAAAAGCAGAGACCAAGGAGAAAATGCCAGCTGCAGTTGTGTTAAAAGACCTAAGGTAGAAGGGAGTAAGAAGAGTGTGGTAGAGAACCACCTAAAGTAAACTCAAAAGTTCTTGATTTAAAAAAACAAAACAAAACAAAGCGACAAGTACTGACTGACTCCAAGCTCTTAGACCAGTAAAAAGAGCAAAGAACCTTCATTTTTCTTCCCTTTGGAGAATTCCATTGTCATTTCCAGACATCCTTATTCATAATGAAAATACAACAACTGTTCCAGCTGTCAGGTACACTCTTCAACAGAGAAATGAGATTAAGGGAAAACTGGAACATGACAGAAACATACTTCAAAAGGCAATTGGTAGCACCTAGGCATACCTCACTTCATTTTTTGTTTGTTGCAGGGACTTGACAGGAACAGCATCTTGATCTCTGCTATTCAGTGTGCTGTAGGAAGTACAGTCTCCCAGACTAATTGGCTTAATTTAGTTGCCTCCTAAAATCTCTATCTGTAAAATGGGATATCCGGATGAAATGTAATGGACTGTGATATGTAGAAAGTCACATCAGATAAACTCAATGGTTCTTTCGGCTTTTGAGCTATAAAAAGAGGAATACACTAATTGTCATTGTTTACAAAGAGGGCTTAATTAACAATACTTTGGCAGCACAGAAATATTTCAGAATACCAAAGCGGCTGTATAACTACAGACATTAAAGGTTAAACAATAACAATAAAGAACACAAGTTCAGAACTACAAATGAATCCTGTAAGCACTTTTAAATAGGCAGTGTAGATATTAGCAAAATTGTAATCTGAAAGTATGAAAGCTTGTGTTCTGCTCATCGACCGCTCTCTCCTTTCCCATAGTCTAACCAATACTTACATGAAAGCTCTCTTTAGCACTTTTTTCTTCTTCCGAGCATTCTCATCAATTTTTTTTCAGATTTCCTTTGATTAACTGTCCCCCATCCCTTAGCAGACACCAGGGTATATATCAGGCAGAATGCCAACCTTTCTCACATCACCCCAACCTGAAGAATTTCTCTCAAGCAAAGAATTTGTTTCTGCACATTTATAAGCGTAAGACAGACAGGATAAGTACCTGCAATGACATAAATGAGGTAATCAGCCTATGCCTCAAGAATTTATTTAGAACAGCAAAATTCATTTTATCTCAATGACTTGAATGCCAAGACTACATCATTTAACGGGATGTATACATATTCTATGAATACACATGCTGTTTAAACATCTACTTTCATTTTCTTTCATTCAGTCACCATGCCTGCAACAAGGAAGCACTTAAAGTTATGAAAAGTTAGCGTCTAAATTTGTGATACAACCAGTAGGAACAATTAATTGAAGAAAAAGTACTGGGAACTAATTAAGAACCGCTTTTTGAAGCAACTGCCAGTAAAAATGCTTTTCCTGAATTTCTGAGAGCCTGTTTAAAAATTCATCAAAGAATTTCCACTTAAAGTTGGGCTTTGAAGCGTACACTCAAAACTCAGCGTCACCATAGATCTCCCTGCCCATTTTACTGTGATTGCCTAAGGAGGCAGAGATAATGTGATCCCCCTGTATGCCAGCATCCCTCTTGCCAGCCCCCACAATTTCAAAGTTGTTGTCCAGTTTCCATCAAAACCAGAAAAGAGTTAAAAGGCTCAAAAATAACACTATTTGCATCGGCTTGAAAAACTGTTTTCCAGGTAGAGAAAGAGAGAAATTATTGGTTCTTCTGAGAGGAACCTGGACTTCATATACTCTGTTTAATCAGTAGCTGGGGAGACAATCAGCTTCCACAAAGCTGCAGCACACACTGACTGCCACATGAGCAGGTTTCTCAGAAGGATTAATTGTACCCAAAGCTCTAGTTTACAGAGTCACGGTTATTATGTCAGTATCACTTAGCTCAACAAGTCAGACAAAATCTCATCTACTTATAAATACTACAGTGACAACTACATCAAAAGCCCAGGCCAAAATATCTTAGGGCTAAAGCAGTTGTGGAGAAATCAAGTGTTGAGTCAGGGGTTGAACTTCGTAAAAGCCTCAGTTAATGCTGCAGACTTAATTACATCAGACGATGTACTGTTTTTTTTTTTTTTTTTTCCTTTTTTACGTCTAGTTGTTTGTTCCTGAAGTTTGTGGAGTGAGTCTCTTTGTTATCTTCATATTCGCTTTGTAAGACGTTTTAAGTGAAACAATAAATATGCAGAGAAAGAAGCAGCAGCTGACTATTCATGACACTTCTGTAAAAATAATCAACAAAATTTTTAGAGCTGTCTCCTCTCTAGAAATAAGCCTATGTAAAACAAGTACTGAAAAGTATGCTATGTTAAATTATGCAGGACAAAAAAGATCCTTCTGTCCACATACCAGTATAGTATAAAAACTCTTCGTCTTCTAGTTGAGACTCCTGTAAGCTGTGCAATTCAGCTTCCACACATTTAGTTTTCAGTGCACAAGTACCTTGAAGCACATGCTTGAAGCCAAGCACAGCTGCCTTGGATATTTGATAGACAAGGCCTTTTCTTTTTCAGGACAGGGAGAAAAGTATATTCTAAAATATTAGTGCCAGTTGCTTTACTTTAGAGGGCTTTTCAATATCTGGATATCTTTCTAAGTTTCTCAGAGAAGGATGACAACTATCTTTCAAAACACTTCATCTACTCTACTTTTCCCATTAGCCTACTGAAAAGTCATCAAGAGTAATAACCTGCAGCTCAAACTGAAAACCACCACAAAGAGAGCTCTTCTCTGTCGTAGAGTAGAAGAACTGAAGACACTCATACATCGCCCAATTATTTAGCAAAGCTGTAATACTTGACTAAAAATGAATATCTTAATGCAATTAAACAGCAACCATATTTTCAGAATTAAATTCTTGACTGGGATGCTTGGTTTCCATGCTAAACATTCACTCACTGCTAATTTAATAATAATAATAAACGTTATCTAGTTTGCAAAAACTTACACAAAATTAAATCCCATTAGTTGTAATTTTATATAATCTATGTTCCACAGAAGCTGGATCCCCACAGAAGCTGCCTGAGAGTACTTTTAAGGTGACTCCTGTGTCTGGTTTGCATTAGAAGTGGCACATATCGGCTGCCTTAGCTAGGAAACAGCTGAAGTCATGAAGAAGAAAGGCAAATGAAAGCAGCAAAGGCAGAACCCCTTTGGCTCTGACATTCTTCCTTGAACTCTATGTATTAAGGGACTAAACCTTAAAAAAATATATATATAATAATAATAAATAAATAGATAAAAAAGGAGAGAAAAAAGTAATGACCATAATGACCATGAGCTTGTAAAATCTGTCCACAGTTAGCTTCAACTGACTGCACAGCTTAAATAGACATCAAATAGCCTACACAGGCCAGGGCATGTGGTCAGAGCGATAGTGTGGCATGACAAAGCTGTTTTTTCCAAGCACACAGGTTTCCTCAGCACACTCAATCAGGCAGGAATTGCTGATCACTTCAGAAACAGTTCCTCCAGACTCTGCGCACTGTTGACAAGAAAACAGGCAAATTTTCACCCTCGCAAAGCTGCCTGTGACAGGCAGCTGATGAAAGAGTGAGAATTACTGACACAACACGTCCTGCGTGTGGCAATCTGCCCCACTCATGGCGTACTGAAATAAAACAGGCACTTGGTAGTCTTCACACAGAACTTGCTATACGTTACCTCTTTGGGTTTTTGAAGCTTAGATGCTTTAGCTACAGGTTTATACAACTTTCCTGTCAACAGTCTTTGTAAAGTTAAAGAGAAATCCATTCCTGTGCCCAAGGTCTTGAAGTGACAATACAATGACGTACTGTTTTTGTCACCTCCTTCAGAAAAGTGTATGCTTTGACTTGGTAGAATAGATGTACCAACCTGTGAATGCTGATGTACAAAATGAGAGCATTTTTTCCACGAACAAGAAAGCCCTGCAAGTTCACTGCTCCGCTGAGCTATTCAGTGGGTACGGCACAGGAAAAAGTAATAAGACTCTTCAGCAGCGTTTCAAATTAATAGTTTCCCTTTTAAATGTCATCTATTTCTGTCAAAGCTGGTCATTTACATTTTGCACAGCCAGCCTCAGGGTAGCTCTAGTTCTGAAGACCCGACTCAGACAAAATACGATTGTGTTTCAACAAGGACTTTACCTTTCAGTCTGAAAGGCTGAGTTCCATTGCTGCAGCCTCCATACACAGTTATTGCACACGAAACACACATCCTACAACATTATTCTCTCTTACCATCTGCTATGAGTAAAGCTCCAGGTCGTGCCGTTTGTATTTTGCCTTGCCCTACTTCAAAAGACGTCAATCAGAACTTGCATATTGCCTTCTGATACCAACACGGAAAAATGCCTACAGCTACGCCAATTAAATTTGGCGCAAAACATCGCTCTGAAAGTATTATTTAACTCGTTTTAGCCTACGGCAACGTTTTACAGCCAAGCTATAAACTCCTTAATAACAAGCTGCCTAACAGAAGTGCTGACAGACCATTCACAGCTTCAGCAGTGCTCATTAAAATGCGCTGGAACAGATCACTCCGCGGGTGACGGATCCTCAGCGCTGAGCAGCACCTGACATCTCGATCAACTCACACGTTTCTGGCCACGTGCACAACACACTCCCTCCTCCTATTTGGACAGCACGTAATTACATTACTTTCTGCAAAAACAGCGACTTTGGCCTTGAATATTAATAACCTGTTTATGAGTGAACAAAATCATATCCCATGCCTATGGAAGTGCAGGCAACTTTGACCAACATCTCCATGACAATTAACTTCAGGAGGAATGCTTTTACTGAAGACTTTCACAAGGGATTGCTTCACCCCTGGACTTTATATTTTCTGGATTTCCTAACTCCTTTTCATAAAACCATTTCATTTTTAAAGTAGGCCCATGCGCTACAGAATTTCCTTTTATTGTGTGAGTCACTCCTCTGAAATAGCATGAAGGCACTGAAGTACCCGAAGAAGTTTGTTTGAAAGTCCACATGTTCAAGCACACAGAAGGAGCCTGGTGCTCTGACCCAGGATCAGCATCCAGGCTCGGATTCGGATGAGGTTTGTAGGCCACAAACACAATGGCTGGGAGAACTTCAGTTCCTGTGGAAGGGGTTCCCCAAAACCAGCACACAGAAGGCTCACAGATGTTTTTCAGATGTATGAAATTATTAAATCATAGCACAACGTATGGTTTTACCTAAGCCAGCCTCCTGAAATTAGCAGGGCTAACTTCAAGAATAAGCCAGCTTGCTTAGGGCCCTGTCGAGGAGGGAGGTCCTACACCAGCCCCCTTGGGGCAACACAGGGGGGACTCAGACCCACGTCCCCCCTTGAAGCACACAGCTGCAGAGCTGCTTCCAACGCTCTTGAAAATAGGTCTGACATGTAATCCCTAAATATTTACAGGGCTCCACTGCAGGAGACAAAGGGGACAACACAAAGCACTCTGCACCTCATCGTTTCAGACGAGTACGTGGCAGTTTATTCATGGCAGTGCAGCACAACTCAAGTCCACCAACCCCTCCAATCTGTTTTGCGGTCACGAATCCTCCCGTGTAATGGCTATCGTAATCCAGAACTAGCAGCTTGATACAAACCCCTGCCGGCAGGGCACTGCTCAGAAAAGTGCTTCAATAACATGGAGGTGGAAAGAGGAAAACAAGAATATTGAGAATATTGACTACAGAGCACAGATAAGAGTTTGCAACTCAAAGCTCGACAGAGTTAAATGAAAGTTAAATGAATTATTTAATTAAAATGTAAAATGTATTTGTTATAAATCTTTCCTGGTTTCTAAAAAGTTTTTTTTTTTTTTTTTTTTTTTTTTTTTTTTTTTTTTAATTAGAAGCCTATGAAACATCTGTTTTCCAGCATGAAAACGTAATTTGTCATACCAATTATTGATCTCTACAGAGCCTCTAATGGGACTGGCAGTCACAGAACCGCACAATTTTCATCATCCATAATGCAGCTGCAGGAAATAATTCTGCCTTTACAAGGCACTCTAGCCTGAAGCAGCAGGTTATTTGAAACATCGTTGCTTAATAGAAAATAGGTGTCATGTACAAGGGTATATACAGTTGTCATCCACTTAACTTTTTTTTTTTTTGCTTGCACAACTAAGCAACATACACAGCTTTTTTGTTGTTGTTTTCAATCCAAGTCTCCTTCGCTTCTCAGGCCTGACTTCCAGCCCCCTGAAGCCACTACCACATGTGCCCATGTTATTAGTCTAGAGACATGTCTACAACTACTCCCCTTCCTTACAGTGACCCATCTCTATTTAGTTAGACCATGTATCAGATGAATAATTTTTTGCAATAATTCTGTAATTGTTCTATCTGCTATAAGCTTTGTTACAGAACAGTCGAGAGGAATTACGCCCCCATACCCCATCACAAAAGAGAGTCCAAAAGCCAAGAACAGCAATGGTCTCACAACAGATCTTCAGCTATTCTTTTGGGCTTGCTCGCCTCAAAATTTCTTCTCACAGTCTTAAATTCTTGGATGTTTCTAAGATGACTTACAGATGTTCCACAAAGCTTGTGCCAGTGTCCACGAAAGGATTTTATGCCCTTTGTCTGCACCATGTTATAGTTCATGAATTCTCTCACATTTGACTGTTGCTATGAAATACTGGAAACCAGAACAATTTTTCCCCTAGAATACCAGTTGCTCCAAGGACTTAGCCCCCCATACCTCTTCTACCCTATTAGGATTTAATTCCTGGTCACATTTTTTCTAAAAACCCTCCCAGTAGTTTCTCAGAGCTCCCTGCTAGCAAAACATAAAATAATAATAATAAAAAAAAAAGACTTCTGGTGGATAGTTCACCTTTTTTTACAGCCTGAAGTCTCAACCATGGGTGACTCAACACTCATTGGGCTCAGCTATGTGCTATCAGGTGTCAGTTGTTCTCTAGTATCCGTAATTCTTCGAGGTTTTACTCAGAATCACTGTTTCAAGATCAGAAATCTTTCCATCACAGCTTTGAAAAAATATTCTGGGTGCACCTGAACACCACTGTAAAAACGGAAGTCTTACGCAGTTTGGGAAATGATGCATAAAGAAAACAAAACCCCTGACTGCTTATTTATTCCTGTTATAAAATTCACTGAAGTCTTAAACTTCCGTCACAGAGGATCATCTCTGCAACCTACATTAATCAAAGTATGCTTATTTAAAATTATTTGCAACTGCAGTTCAACCACCTTCCTTCTTTCATTACAAATTTTTTGTCTTAACATACTTTTTAGGGACAGATATAAAAATTAACATTTCTGTTTTAAAAAAAATGAGAACAGTAAGAAAACCAAAATCTGTGGTGAATCACGAGAAGCTGGAATATTCCCTCTACCTACAACAAACATGTTGTACCATGCAGCACGTTCACTAAAGCAACTGGTTCAGTCTAACAGGCAAATCTCGAATCAGCAAAAGCAAAAAATGCTGCTACGATTCAATTTCCAGTTGATGCAGCACTGTTTCAGAGCATCAGATAATAAACCAAAACCATTGCACAAAATCTCTTTATTAGTCCAGTAAAAAGGAGTCGTAAATTCCTATGCCTTAGGGACAGATAAAACTATAGCACAGCAAATAAAAACAGCAAGGAAAGGCAGGTGGGCACAATCAGCTGAACAAGTTTGCTTACAACTTTCCAAGACTGGATAGGCTCCAATTTTACAGAATCCAGGCTGAAGAAGAAAAGACTATAGAAACTTGGAGATCTGCCATACTTGAAGGATGCATTGCATAGTAAATTAACAAAAGAGATTACCTATTAGCATTGAAACATTTTAAAACCTAGTTTTTGGTAACTTGAGAACCCCCTCCAGAACACTTGTTTCTGCTCTGTCACTGTTTCAGTGGATCCAGAGACAGAGTGGAGAATTTTTGCTGGACGTGCAAGGTTAGAACCACCTCTCCTGAGAGCCTATCCTACTACTTAACTTACTGAAAGACAAAGCACTAACACAAATTAAAGTATTTTCTCCTTAAAAATACTAGAGTTCATATATTGGTCCACATTTTTTAATATTCTGAAACTTAAAAACATAGGAACATAAAGCTGTCCCTTCTGGGTCAGAGTTTCATTCTACTTCAAGCACTGCAAGACTCGGTGAATAACATCCCTGTACACGTTTTACCTACCATATTCATGATTTTGTGAGTCTTGCTCATATCAATTCTCATCCTTATCACCCAACTAAACAGGAGATATCTTTTTTTGGCTCTTCCTCACAAGGTGACTGCTCTGTTTCATTAATCATTTTGGTTCCCATGCACATACATACAATGAAAACCATTCCCTGTACAGACAGACATAAATAACACATGAGCTTTTTCAATAGATCTTGATTGAGACAATTTCAGTGCTTGGTAAAGCTACAGATGAATTCCCCTAAACCTAGTTTTGATCCTGTGGCAGCATTATATCACCCATTTACCACTTAAGGCACAACAACGTATGACTTGATCACACCACAGGTCAGGGGAACCCTAGAAATTTTCAGTCAGATGTCCATCTTTGCCACTGTTTACATCAGGAGAAATTCAAAACTCTCTTATGACATAGACACTGTTTTTTTTCCTTTGTTCACAATAACACTTTCTAGTTAGTCCTCCAGTTCATCACCCTTCTAATAATTTCCCATTTAACAATAAAGATTTTCCAGAAAATGAGTTGCATTTGTAGTATCTCCCTGTCTGGAATTTGTGTAGAAACACCAGGTCAGTTTGACACAAACTACGTTGTAATAAACATACATTGCTCTTGAATCCCTGTTTGTTTATGAAGATCCCTCCAATTATTTTCACAATTCCTCTGAAAATACTGCATACTTTGTAGATTTGTATCGGGTTTACATGGTAAGGTTTTGGTAGCAGGGGGCTGCATGGGTGGCCTCTGTGAGAATAAACCAGCAGCTGCCCCATGTTGGGTAAGGGCCAGTTTCAGCTGGCTCCAAAGGGACCTGCTGCTGTCCAGAGCCGAGCCAGTAATGATGAATTAAAAAAAAAAAAAAAAACTGCTGTGCAACAGCAGCTGGGAGAGAGGAGTGCGAAACAGCCCTGTGGCCCCCAAGATGAGTGCAGCAGGAGGACAGAAGGGGCTCCAGGCTCTGGAGCAGCAGTTCCCCTGTGGCCTGCGGAGAGGTCCCTGGTGGAGCAGGCTGTCCCCCTGCAGCCCATGGGTCCCACACGGAGCAGATCTCCACGCTGCAGCCCCCCCATGGGTGGAGGAGCCCCCGGTGGAGCAGGTGGATGTGGCCTGGAGGAGGCTGCGGCCCATGGAGAGCCCCCGCAGGAGCAGGCCCTGGGCTAGAGCTGCAGCCCGTGGAGAGGAGCCCCCGCAGGAGCAGGGGGTCTGGGGGGAGCTGCCGCCCACCCGTGGGGGACCCATGCTGGAGCAGTTTGCTCCTGGGGGATGGATGGACACCATGGGACGGAGCCGTGTGGGAGCAGTTCCTGAAGAGCTGCAGCCTGTGGGCAGCCCACACAGGATCAGTTTGGGAAGGACGGCATCCCGTGGGAGGGACCCCACAGGGAGCAGGGGCAGAGAGGGAGTGTGAAGGAGCAGAGACAAAGTGTTAGGGACTGATGGCAGCCCCCATTCCCCGTGCTGTTGGGGGAAAGGAGGTGGAAGAGTGGATTTCGCATCATTAGTGGAAAACATTCTCATCATACACTGTAATTTGTGTATTGTATTAGAGCAACTCTAATACAAATAGAAGATTTGCTGGTGTTAGGAAGGACAGTTTTGCTAGGAGGCTATGTTAGCACAGACTTCATTGTTTAATCAGGTGTTTCCTGCTCTCTTTCTGCCTCTCCCCACCTCCCTCCTTCTGTGAGATTTTTCTCCTTTAATGTCCTAAATGAATCAAAAGGGCAGTGGGTGCTTTGGAAGTATTCGGTGATGTACCTCTCAAAACTACCTTTGGTTACCAATGGTTCACAGCATTTACAAGTTTACAAAAGGGAGCTTAACACCAGAAGCGTCAATGGGAAAACAAAAAAAGCCTGACAACAAAAACTGTAAAGAAAATTGGTGCATCTCAGGAATTTAGATTATCAGAATTTACAGAACTGTAGTTTTCCTGTGCTTTAAGTGGCAAAGCTTTCAGACCTCTTTAAGTACAGCGCTATATTATATTAGACTGTCCCTCTTCACTTACTTCATATTTCAAACCAGAGGCTTTTGCCCTTTATTGGTAGTAGACCTCCAAAAATTATTTAAAAAAAAAATTAAAATCTTGTCTTGTTGAGCTTGAATCTCAGCAAACCACCTTGTGTTTTTTTTTTTCTTTTTCCCCCATCTGAGATTTGCTTATTGCTTTAAAGAACAAAAATCTATTCCTCATTTTAAAATAAGTGATTATTTGAACTGCCAATAAAAAAGCCAAACTGATACTTACTTTCTAGGCTGTAAGTTGGAATGTTTTTAACAGTGCAGTTGCATTTTAGTTAAAGTCACAAGTTTCTCTACAAAAATATTAATACCAGTGTGTGCATATACATCTATCTACTCTGGAGGAATTTAAATGCTGATGACAAAAGTGCTTACACAGTAGATAAGGATATCCATCTCTCTGAAAATGCATCTACGGACTTCGCGAGTAGAACTAGTTTTGTTCTTCACCCTATACCAATATTTCTATAAGACACAGTCACTGAATATTGAAGTATAAGGACACATGCAAGACAAGAGCTGTGTTTTTTTTTTTTCCTGATATAAAGTCCACTAGAAATACATGGAAGAATTATTTAAATCTGAGGCAAATATTTTCATTTTATTTGCATTTCAAATTACCTGTTATTTAGTATATTCTTGCTCGCCAAAACCCACCATCACCAATAAAAAGCTCTTCGAATTTTATTATTTCCAAGAGAAGCTTATTCTCACATGCTTTAGGACCTTTATTGCATAAATTTTCTTTTGCTTGCAGAAACCAGTTTCCTGTAAAACCTTCTTGCCAATGGATGCAATTGTATAGTTTTTATTCAAGCAAAGGTCCCATTGAGAGTTTTACTTGATTAAGGACTGATTAAAGACTGCAAGCTAATACCCAAAAGCTACAATTTTCAAAACGTGCAGGGAATTTAGCTACTCTTTTTCCATCAAATTCAATCAATGAACTGCTTTGAAAGCCTCAACCCAATTGTATATTAAATTAAAATAGAAGGCCCAGCTACTGAGGCAGTTCATAACAGCACCTATAGATTTAAACGATACCAAGCAGATAAGGAACTGGCCAAAAGGCACAGGGCTTTCAGGAGTGTTTACCCATGTTCTTCATTGAATTTGATCACAGAATTTCAATGAAGCAGAGTCCAGACAACATTTACCATGCTTTTACAGTATTAACTGATTTATAATTGCTATCTCTTGCAAGTTACATCTCGTAATTTGCAACTTCAATCTACTCCTTTTCTTGATTTATAACAATTTTTAGGTTCACAGGCATATATACACATTTTAGTTTTACTAATAGCATTGCAGTATGAATCCCTATTCAATTATTCCCTTTATCAGAGCTGCGGTGTTGATTTTTGTTTGTTTGTTTTTTTTTTTGGCGCAAAGCCATTGATTGCATATTCCTGCTCAGCCATCCTCAACTAAACAACACTGACAATTTCAGAACAATTCCAAACTTTGAGTTTGGCAACAGCTTTTTATGCTGCCCTACACAGTCTCCTGAACCTCTGCTACCTTAGAAACAACACAATACTCCATCCCCAATTTGAGTATTTCCTCAGGTGTTCTTTCAACCAAGTCTGGAGTAATTCAAGTTAAACCAAGATTTTACTGTCACCCTGGTTAAGAAAAAAAGACTGCACTTTCCCCTTTCATGTTGTGCCCTTGAGGGACAATGTCTTACCAGATAGCTTTAAAGAAATGTTACTTCCTGGTGTTCTAGATTAGTAGTTACATTAAATAAAGGCAAATTCACAGTTAGGGCTTTGAACTGCTGAAGAAAACTCCTCAGTCAAAGCCATACTTTCCTTCTACAGGAATCTCCTTGTCCCGAGATAAGCCAAGTGAGTTTACTTTCCAACTTTCAATTTGACCCGGTAAGCAGCAGTAAAGCGTGTAGTCCTACTCATGTGTTGATGAAAGACAAACACTTCTCCAGTAATCCAGATGTGGAGAACTGCAGCCTGCATGACTTGCTGCCATTCCAAATGCATCCATAACGCAGACGTTACTCATTTAGAGCACTCTGGCCTCACGAGTTGTGTGCCAGTTGTAGCTAATTTACACACGCGCATACACAGCTGGGTCCTGGAGCCAAATGCGTTTGCAGGGGTTACTGATAGGCTATACATTCGCAAAGCCATGGAAGAACACAAGTTCTGCTTCTTTCCTGAGTTTTCCCCAGAGCAATGGAAGTGACCTACAAAAAGCTGAGAGGTTGTTATACAATGCTCTATTAAAAGTAACACACCAGCAAGCCCACAGAAATACTTCCTCATTTTCTACTAAGCATAAGCAGTTCTTGAGGCAATTATTTTCTCCTTTTCCAAATCCTGGATCAATGTTAGTGCTGTTAATCTTTTGTCACTGCTTTTAATTTTTGTTTGTGATTACAGCTGAAAACACAGCTTTTCTTGTTTTGTTTTGTTTGGGGAGTGGGGATAATAATCACCTTGCAGAAACTGAATTGGCTCTTTCACCTGAATACATTAAGATTAGTCTCTGGAACAAATTTCTGAACCAAGCATCCTTGAAGAAAGGAAGTAAAAGGGCTTAGTGACTTAGTGATCAAGAAACTCTGAAAAGCAGTTTATAAATTATTTCATATTTTTAAGCTCCAAGACATCAGCTTAAACTCAGGATCACACATCCCGGCTCAGATGAGCACAATTTTAAATTTAATAATGTAAATAATTCTTTTCAGTGACTTCAGTTAGTTTTGGACAGTTGCTCCACGGCTATTTAAAGGGGCTAACCCTGTACTGTGACCAAAAATCTCTGAGTATAGCCTGGGACGCAAGCACAGAGATAGAAATGTCGTTCACCTGTGCATATCCTACCTTCATACATCTTCACACATTGCTTTCAGAGTGGCATAGAACTGTTCAGCATTTAAAGATATTGCTGCCTTCAGCCACAGCATGGAAAATCCCCAGAAGTGGCTTGAGGTAACACTCATTCATGCAAAGTTGTACCAACAGTCCAGAAACGCAAAAACACAATGACAAATACCTCAACACAATCTTTTAAAAATATTTAAAAAAAAAAAAAAAAAGCAAGCTTGGCTACTAAAATTGTTCATTTTTCAATGAAGAGTGGTGGTGTTTGTTTGTTTGATTGTTTCTGATTGTTAACAACAGTTTTAATTTCTTTCAGATGCACGTTGATTTTGGTGCTTTTTATATCAACAATTCAGTTCTGATATGCATTTCTTTCAACTTTGGTGAGGATGACTTGAAATATCTGCACATTTCACCCCACTCAAGTCAGTGATACAAAACAGTTTTGCTTTTGTCCATCTCTGCTCGTTTACTAAGGAGTTTGTATGTATATCACCACCCCTGGGATGTTTAAGGAAAGATTGGACGTGGTGCTTAGGGACATGGTTTAGTGAGTTAACATTGGTCGTAGGGTGACAGGTGGACCAGATGATCTTGGAGGTCTTTTCCAACCTTAATGACTCTATGATTCTATATATTAAGTACCAGCTTCTCCATCATCCTTTGTTTTCCTTTATCAGTTGTACCATCACTTGTACTACTGTCCAAGAGGGGTAACAGTGGCTTCTTTTGCACAAAGTTTATATCGCTATTCAGTCATAAGACTTATGTTATGAGTCCTGCACGATATACAAGTCTAGAATTCAAGACCCTCCAACTTTAATAAAAAATTCAAAGGAAACGATATCCTACACTTCTGTGGAAAAAAAAATATAAAATAAAATCACACTTTGATGCCACATACACCCTTCACTTTCAGAAATCCTTACTAAGTTCATCCCTAATTGCTTCATATCTCTTACTGATGTAAAAAACCAGCCCCCCATGTATAAATAATCCACCAATATCTTACCTATTAAACAGCTTTACTGCACCAGACGCATTAAAACAATATTGTTAATGGAGTTTTCTATTTCATTGTATGCACAATTAAAAATCCTAACTGCAAGCCACTTCTGGCTACCTGGAAGCCACCTTTTCTCTGCTCCCCATGAACTGCTGTCAAAGATGAGGTCAAAAATCCTCCACTAAAGCTCTATTGTTGAAGTTTTTACTGTTGCCCCTCCCCCCCCCCCTTTTTTTTTTTCTGTGACACACATATTCTAATGCATACATTTTAATTTTCTAATTCCCCTTTGTGGTTTTGTTTGTTTGTTTTGTTTTGTTTTTAAATTGACTCAAACTCTCCCGACTTTGAAACTTGACAACATCCCACCAATTCGCTGTTTCTCTTGAACTGCTTTCCCCCACCAAGCAAAACACACCTCACCTTAATAAAATTATTTCTCTAGGCTTGCCTGGCATAACAGCATCCATTACTCTACACACCACTACCCAGGCTTGCAAGAATATTTGTGTGACAAATCCTAAATCACTTAGAAAGCAATAGTTTTCAAGAGGGCATTTCAGTTGCACTTGTGCTTGTGATGTTCCCATTAATAGCAAAGTGTTCCCAGAAGTTTTATGAATATTTAACATCAGGAAAAGGTTATTTGGCCCTGGAGATTTTAGAAAGCCTGTGTATGACAGAGAAGCATACAAGTAGATTAGTTACAAGAAACGGGCAAGTGAGAGACTCAAGTCTTTTTACCTATCACGTATTTTTCCCATTTGGGCTCAAGGATATAAGGCACTGTATTTAGGACAGGATAGGAGTTATACATGGTGGACTTGTAGAAGAAAAAAAAAACAATAAAAAACTGTTGACACTGATTTTTAAACCAAAAGGGGACACATTAACAATCATTGCAGCTGTTACAAAAACATAAAAGTTAAATTTTTTTAAGCCAAGGTAAGATTTCTTACTTACATGTTTCTCAAACTCTCTTCTAACAGCATCTCTAAAAAAAAAAAATAAAAATGGTTTCTTCACATTGCAGGTACAAATCTATCAAAGGAAAAAAAATTAAGAGTGGGTGGTTTTCATACACGGGAAAATTTTCAAATTAAGTTACGAACACTTCAGTTCAGACACGCCAGGAAAGCGGTCTGTGAGTGACATTATGAAGTTTCAGCACAGAGATTTTCTTTTTGCATTTGAAGCTGATCAAAGTTAAGTGTACAAAGCTATACGTAGCTACGTGGCAAAAGATTAAACAACGACCAGAACAAAAGGAAACACCATTTTCCTGAAACGCTTTGTCTGAGCAGAACATTACTTCATTAAGTCTGATTCCATCTCCTACTTCAATCACATCATTGCCAGAGCAGCTCAGCGAAGCTGTGCCTTCAGAGCACACCAAAGAGAATGATGCCGTCATTACAGCTCGGCTGCAAATCAGGCATCTGAGACAACCTTATGATTAGGTACAACAGAATGAGGAGGAAAGACAGCTAATATATCCATATTTTAATATGTATCTGTGGTACCTAATGATAACAACATGTTGATTTGAACAGCTACTCACTTCAATCTTCTAATTTACTGGCTGATGGAAGAACTAATTTATTTTATGTAAAATTCACAGGAAAGTTCAAGACGACATCCTGAGAAGTATTCTATAAAAAGACACCTACTTTCAAATGATTGACACTGCTGCAGCTATCTGTAAGGCATTTCAAACAATCCTTAATTTTGGTGATATAACTCCTAAATAAACGCTGCTCCGCAGAACACCCTGCTTACAGAACATTCTGTGTGACTGAGAATTAAACAACTTTTTCCTCACGGAGAAATAATAAATGTTTCTTTGGAAAACTAGACCATTTTATCCTATAATTGCCTGTTTAACTGAAACCTGGAATTGAGAAATTCAAACTGAATAACGGAAGTGCATTTTCATAGAAGGTGAAGATGAACAAAGATTTTTAATTTCTATTTCTTTTTTCCACAGAATATGGAAGCTAAAGCCTCCAAATTCTCACAGGGAAATATATATATATATATATATATATCTGTGGCAGGTTGTTCTGTTTCTGAGGCGGATTTTGTTTCTAAAGATTAAAGACAAGCCACTCTTGGCTCTTCACATCTCTCTATATAGTTTTTGTCACAGTGAGGAAAAAAATAAACAAATTGTAGGTTCAAATCCAAAATAGGACAATCCCAGAGTTGATAAGATCACACCTCCACAGCAGCTTATTTCGAGCAGCACTACTGCCAACAGAAAATGGATAGTACGAGAGACGGCTTAGATAGGTGAAAAGACAAGAAAACTTTTAGCAGTTTCAGGACTAGGCCTCAAAAAGAAAATTCCAGAAACTTATGGAAATACCCGGAACAAAAAGAATGGTGTTATTTTTGAATCTTTAGGTTGGAACTCTAACACCATTTTGAGTTTCAAGCAAGGCCTTTTAGCGCGTACCTCTAAATTGAAGTAAGGGCACCAGGAAAGCCAGATGTATGCCCTCAAAAGAGATCACACACCTTGTTGAAAACTCTTTTGTGTCAGAGGAGCATGCAGTGGTGGCTTTTGGCCCACGCACACCCTACAAGAAGGCGTCGGGCGCAGGCGCGGCGCTGTGAGGAGAGGCCGCGGCTGCCCTGTGGCAGGCGGCAATGGCTGGCGGCCACCCCGCTGCAGGCCGCAGCTGCGCCCATCAGCCCCGCTGGTGGTGCCTCAGGGAAAACCTGTGAGGGAAGGGCAGAGAGCCCTGGGGGGCTTCGAGGAAAAAAGTGCAAGAAGCAGCCCTGCAGACCTCAAGGGAGGAGGGGCTGCAGGGGACTGCCCCAGGGGTTCATGGAAGAGGACCATGGCAAAGCAAGGGAGGAGGGCAAGGAGATGGGCAGCCAAGTTACACCATTACAAATTGACCACAAACCCCTGTTCCCCGTGCCCCTGTGGCTTTTGGGGTGAGGGGTGAGAGGTTGAAGGAGTTGGGAATGAAGGAGTGAAGAGCCCAGCAGCCAGCCAAGGCCAACTGGCCATAGTCTGGCTTCCCATATTGCTTCAAATCAAGAAGAACCTGAGATCCATAGAAAGCAAAAGGCTAGCATTTAGCCTCTCTTCTGCTAAGATTAACACTGGGAAAGCTCACTGCCTGCACAGATATGTTACCTAAAATAACCTTACCAGCCCACTGTTCTGTGGCATGTCTAATTTAGATGTCCATTTCACGTATTGCCCAAAAACATTGCTGCTGTTCCAACAGCAATGCTTCAGAGGAGCCTTGCTTCTTTCACAGAAACATATATTCAGACTCGACAGGAAGGCAATAAAATAGTATCATCTACAAATAAATAAAAGCATGAAATCTTCATGAACCAACTTCATTAAAAATGGTATTGTATCTTTATACACTTTAAAATAGAAATTTAATCAACACAAAATAATACGCTGTGAATCTGCAGGAGTCTCTAAATAAACAAACAAAATACTGGTTTATTTTAAAAACTTGATAACCTATTACGTAGTGACTGAGTGAAGCTATGCTAAGGGTATTGTACCAGTATCTCCTTTTGGTCAGTTTGCTTCCCTAATGTCATTTAAGCAATATTTGGTATAAGATTACAGCACTCATGCATGTAACTATTCTTCAATGTGAATTTCAAAGTGCTCAGCACTTCTCTTACATTACAGTTCAATGGTAAAACCCCCACTGACATCAGTATCAGTAAAATTAGGACAGCTCTGGCTGAGGTTTAAAGTGTCTGCAATTTTTCTATCATAGCAATTCAAAGAAATAACTTAGAAAAAATGAATTTCTAAGTTTATTACCCCAGCTTCACTTCGAATTAAAACGACGACCATCTGACTCCCTTTTGAAAGGCAGCACCAAGGTGGCACAGAAGGTAGGAATGACTCACCCAGCTGTAACAATTCCAAATGCACAGAGATGGAAGCAATCTCCAGAGCTGCCAGTTTTGCAATGATTTTAATGTGCACCAAAATCCATTAAGAATAATTTGAAGTGAAAGTTACTGATCCTCAAAGTTAGGCCCATGATTAATTTCATTGTCAATAATTGCATTCTAAGTACTTCTGTTAGCAAGAAGTCATGCCTAAAAAGGTAGGCACATGTACAAGTCTTTGAAGACTCAGATGCCTCCCAGGAAAAAAAAAAACAAGGATTTTTTTTTCATAGAATGGCTTGGGTTGGAAGGGACCTCAAAGCCCATCCCAATTTCAACCCCCCTGCATGGGCAGGGACACCTCCACCAGACCAGATTGCCCAGAGTCCCATCTGACCTTGACTTGAACACCTCCACAGATGGGGCATCCACAGTTTCTCTGGTCAACGTGTTCCAGGGCTTCACCATCCCCCGAGTAAAGCATTTCCTCCTGACATCTAAACTCCCCTCACCTAGTACTACAACCATTCCCCTTTATCCTAGTATTACCTGCCCACGTAAAAAGTTGCTTTCCATCTTCTTTATAAGCCCCCTTATAAAGAAGAGGTCTACATCTTTCTTATGCTGGGTTCCCCAGATCTGGATGCACCACTCCAAATGGGGCCTCACAAAAACAGAAGGGCACAGCCACCTCCCTCGACCTGCTGGCCACTCTTCTGTTGATGCAGCCCACAACGCAGTTGACCTTCTAGGCTGCAAGCATGCGCTGCTGGTTTATGTCACATTTTTCATCCATCAGAATCCCACAGCCCTTCTCTGCAGGGCAGAGTTCTTCTCCCAGACTGTCCTCATGTCCAGGATTGCCCTAACCCAGGTGCAGCACCTTGTGTTTGTTGAACCTCATTAGATTTGCACGGGCCCACTTCTCAAGCGTGTCCAGATCCCTTTGGATGGCCCCTTCCTTCTACCAGTTGTACCACTCAGCTTGGTGTTATCTGCAAATTAGCTGAGTGTGCACTCAATCCCATTTTCTATGTCACTGATAAAGATATTAAATAGCATGGGGCCTAGGACAGACCCCCTTATGGAAACCAGTCATCACTGGCCTCTACCTGGACACAGCACCATTGACAACCACTCTGGTTGTGGCCATCCAGCCAATTGGTCCATCGTTCAAGTAAAACTCTTTCCAGTGTAGAGATCAGGATGCCACGTGGGACCATGTCAAAGGCGTTGCAGAAGTCCAGGTAGATGGTATCATTCAGTCTTCCTTTGTGAACTGATGCAGTCATTCCAACGTAGAAAGCCACCAGACAGGTCAGGTTTGATTTGCCCTACTCACCAAAAAGCCAACTGCTCCAACAAAAAGATACCCAGCAGTATTTATAAGCATAGCCCTTTATTGAAAATGTAAATTGAAATTCAACTGCCCATGTAACCTTCACCTCCCACTACTAAAGGATCTGTTAAGCTACTGTCTGATGGAATCACCTAAAGGCTTGCTTCTCATTTACTGGTTGACTGACTAGCAGTGCATGCACTTCCATTCATTATAATTAGTGTGAAGTTGTTTTTGATGTTATTTTTTTTTATTTAGAAAACAAAGCAGCGAGATAGATGCATCAGCCACATTAGAGACCAAACTCTCTTAAAGAAATATTTGCATGACTGTACTAAAAAATTAATTTTAATTGACTACACTATAGCTCCATAGGATGACAATGGATAAAATACAAAGTGTTGTTCACATGCAGTTCTTGGTCAGAAAAGTGTCACACAGCAATGGAAATTTCAAGCCTTTAAGTTACACTCAAAGCTTGGAATGTTTCTCTTAGAGGTAACATTGTTCTTAGGAGTTTCCTTCCTAGCTATAAAAATACAAATAAAGCAATGAAACACAACATCAGTTCTTTGACTCACATATTTCAGCTTAAGGTTATGCTGTTTTGAGGCAAAAAAAAAAAAAAAACATGGTACATTTGTCAGACTCTAGCAAAATAACAGGAACTTTTACATTTGCTTTGGCCTTCCATATCAAAATCTTTTAAAGCAAGTAATGATTATTTCAACTATTTACTTGATCTGTTGACAAGTCACTACTCTACCCGGGCATGGAAAAAAAATTTAAAAAATCAGCTATGCTGACATACAAAAATCCAAACTTTCTGCCTAAGAAGCTGTATTTTAACTTCCCATTTTTAAATTTTGCCTTTAAATTGTTTCTACCCAGATGAAGTATAATAGTTAGATGTATCATGAAGCAAACTTTACAGACTAACATCCTTGAAACATCCTGTTAGTATGAAAATGCCAGGAAAAGGACAAAGTATTTTTTGAGAAGAAAATGCTGTCTTAGTTTCTAGTTTAATTATTTTGCCAAACAATACAGCTGTATTGAGTGGTTTGGGCTGAAGAGCTGTGAAACTTTTTTTTTCTTATTTTTATTTTTTTTTTCAAGCAATAACTGAGAAATCATTGCTAGGAATATAATTTGTAGAGGTGATCATAATAGCAGTGAAGATGTTTTGATTAAAGAGCCTGAAATCTGTTCCTGGGAGAGGTGCAAAACTAATGCTAGCTGTGTAGGCCACTTTACACAACAAGTTACAAGGAGTGTGTGCGGGAGTAAAACAGTGAGAAAAAGCACAGCAATTAATTTGCAATCAACTTCTCTTTGCTAATACACATCTGCGAAATAAAAGAGCACAAAGGAGGAGGATAGGCATTCAGAGACAGATCTTGCGTGTGAAAGTTGTCTGGGAAGCAGCCTCTTTCATTGTGAGTAGAGTTCCTTCTACAAGAGAACTTTCCTCCTTGGCTGGGATCCTTTATATGAAAATGTGACACGTAGATAAATACATACAAATGCTGTGTGACATCACTGAATTACAAGCCCCTCTGTCAGATATCAAGGAGAAAAAAAAAAAAAAAAAAAAAGCGTTTACCCTTTTTAAAAAGTAGTGACTAATTCAACCAGCAGAAGAACAGCAAGAGTAAATTGCCTATATAGCAAATATCAACTTAAATTCAGAATCACTAATAGCCAACGCTGTAAGGATCTTTCCTGGAATAAGTTAAACTTGCAAAATCATACGATGGCGCTTCTTGAATTTTAATGTCACTGGTATTAGCTTACGCAACCAGTAGTTTGCTAAGTAAAATAGCAAAAAAAAAAAAAAAAAAAAAAAAAAAGCAACCGTCTCTTTGTATTGTTAAAGCAATTACAGCACCAATGCTAAAAGTTCAAAAAGCAGCAGAGTATTTTCAGAGAATTTTGCTCTATTCCAGATTTGAAAATATATAGCTTAAGAGTTCAGTTGTCTCTTACTGTCTAATATCATGAATTTTATTTTTACAGGCTAGAAGGTCTTCTGAACCTAAACAGGTATTCAGAAAATAGTGATATTGAAACAAATTCCTTGAAAACACAAAGCAAAAACTAGCTCTCCAAGAAGTCATTGCCACCTTCAACAGCTATAGAAATTAGTATTTAAAACTAAAGGTGTCTATTTAAGCAAATAAAAAAAATCTTCTATACAAGTGTTTTGAAAATTCAACTTTATATATATATATATTTTAAAAGCACATGCTAAGGACTTGGAAATACTAATTTTTGTTCCCCAAGGTGCCTGTAATACCTGATTTCAGGCATTCCCCCTCTCCCCAGTCAAACTCTCCAGAGAGTTTGATTTACTTATTCAAATATATTTATTCTAATTCTAATATTTCAGAACATTTATTCCAGGATTACTCTAGAAGACATCTTCCTTTCAGCCAGTCAGGTTTTGTTGAAATAGTTCTTTGAAAAAAGCAGTGCAGGAATGATGAGGTTTTGGATTAGATAGTTCTGCCTCCAGGAAAACACATGGCATTAGAAAACGTTAACCAAGAGTTAATGTTGTTGTGTCAGAGAAAGGCAATTATGATTTTGAAATAGCATTTGCAGTGTTTAACACTAAAATATGCAAAAACATCTCAAAGGTTTTCAAACCTGACTTGTTTCCTTGTTACAATAGATGCTAGCTCACATTTAGCAACTTGTTCATTAGTATGCAGTCTGATGCAGTACCTTTTCCCTGCAGAAACGTGCTAATGGATGCTCCTTAAATACATGCCCTACACAAAGAACACCCTCATGGAGAAGTCTGAAAGTCATCCGCCACCATCTCTTAAAGTTTCATGGAGCACCTTGCTTAGAGGTCTTTTACATCTATATAGCATATTTACTCTCATTTATCCCCCTTAATGATATATTTAAGAATGAATACATGGAAATAATGTCATGCAGATCTCAAGGCTTATTTGGAAAAAGAAGGGTAAGTCCTAGCAGGCAATAAAGCAAGTAGCCACAGGTGTGTAAACTGGCTCTTCCATCCATGCAAATATGCTCAGCTATTGTTTCCAAACCCTCATAAAAGTTTCTACAAATACATGAAACTGAAAGTCTAAATCTTATTTTACTGTCAGTATTTCTCACAGCTGCAGCACCAATGCTGCCTTATGCCAGTACAGAAATGAAAAGACAAAAAATAAAATAAAATAAAATAAAATAAAATAAAATAAAATAAAATAAAATAAAATAAAATAAAATAAAATAAAATAAAATAAAATAAAATAAAATAAAATAATAAAATAAAATATAAAATAAAATAAAATAAAATAAAATAAAATGGTGGTAGCTGGGGCAGTCCTGATTGACAGCTCCTCCGCAAATACCTGGGAATGTGCAGAGACAAAACCACCATTTCAGCAGAGAAACAGGAGGGAAAAGGTAGCCAGGAATGGTGAAAAAAAGCACTTAGCCATGAGAGCTGTCTCTGAGGTGGAAGCCTGAATCTTAGCCCTCCCATCACAGAACAGCCGGGCAGCTATTTTGGAGACAGCTACAGCAAATTAAGATGTTAGCCCCCTCCAATCTCCCAGCAGTTAAACTACCACAAGAGATTACACTGAAGACTGCCAGGTTATTTGAAATTGCCATTCAAGGTGTTCCAAGCTCATCTGTTTGGGTTTTGAATGAAAACAGATCAGAAACATTCAAGCAACGTGTTAACAGTAATTTGGCTTCTCAGAGAGCAGCAGCCAGTTCAGTAGCAGAAAAGAAAAACTGTTCCAACTACACTCCAGCTTTCCTGTAAGCCTTTGGAAATAGTGCCACAGACTTGCATGCAGAGTGGAATTTTTCCTAAAATCCGTACACTAAGCAAGGAGATGTCTAGTCTTAGATAGAAGGGAAATACAAAAAAAAAAATCTGAAATCCTGACTCTGCAGACACTTCACCGAGTAATCATAGAGGCCTCTGTTATTGTGGGATTGAATTCCAGAAATTCCTCCTAAATTTGGTCTCCTTAGACTATCCTTTCATTAAGTGAGAGCAGTTTCAGTCCTCTTAACCAAAAGCACTGACCAAAACATTGCCAGAAAAAAAAAAAAAAAAAAAAAAAAAAGAAAGAAAGAAGAAAGTTAAAGCACTGTTTTAACGCAACAGCTCAAAGAGTAGGGAGCTATTCCAGATGTGGAAGATGTAAATCCAGTTACCTCTATTATCCAAATGGGAATGGGATCATAGGATAATTCAGGCTGGAAGGGATTCTCGGACGGCTTTCCAAAATAGGGTCACAGCTGGATCAGAGCAGGCTACTCAGGGAGCTACCCAGTGGGGTCTTGAAGACCTCCAGGGACAGAGACTGCAGAAGCTCTCTGCACAACCCATTCAACTGGGTCACAGTCCTCGTGGTGACAAAGCAATAACCTTATCCTCAGCCTCTACACTCAAAGAAGAGGGAGGACAGCAGAAAGCATACACTGTCACCTTTGTGCCGAGTACTTTTAAGAGAACTACTACTGGTTTAAAAGCTTATGATAAGACTAATAAAGTTATTTCGGGTAGACAAACAAAAAATGCTGTGTTTTCAGAACCTGAAAATAACAAGCATGAACTGAGAGCCAGGCTCTTCAGCTCCATTCACTTAGGAGACCACTTACTGTGATAGCTCTTCGCATGCCTAGGAACTCACATATATATATAAAAAAAAAAAAAATCTGATGCCTTTAAATAGTTGCCTTTGGATCATGCTGAGTAGTAGTTTCAATATCTACTTGTTCTGCCTGCTGTCTGTCAGCCACCGTGGGTTGTATTCAGACTGCTTCCTATAGATGTCTCACTTAACAGCCATAATTGTGATAGTTTTTGCAGAGTAAGTACTCTATAGTATAGGGCTAACTTCAGCCCCTTCAGATTCTTTTTTCTTCACTGTTCTATAAAATACTGTCATTAGAGTAAGGCAGGCCTTAAATCTCATTTGTTCATAGTTCAAGATCTATACTCCATGATGGAATAAGTTTTCTAGACTTGGTGAGAAGAACCAATTCCATGAGTTTATAGGCTCTTTATGACAAGGCTGCAAAATAATTTTTCCTTCTGCTACACCTGGTATAAATGTGTGGGTAGAAACACGATTTAGGTGCTTAAAATTGAGATCAGGAGAAAGCATACCATATCATTAGTCTTTCTTGCATCAAGTTTCTCAACCATTTCTTTAAAGGGAATAAATTTTCTCCTTTTATGTTTGTGTTTCTCTCCCAGTGCTTCCTTGATATAGAAGAGCACAGATGAGAAAGGTAAATGATAATATTTTATTTGCTCTGCTCATGGCACTCTCAGAGAGAGAAAAAGCTCTAAAGACTTATAAGAATTATTATTCATGTATTAAAAGTACAAAATTTAAACCTTTAGAGAGACTATAACTTCCCAGAGTCTCACATTGAAATAACGATTGAAACAAGAACAGAACTACATTACTTCATCCAATATCCCCAGTTCTAACCCTTACTCTGATTTAAGTCTCTGGCATCTAATAGTAGATATTAAAAGTTAACACAGGTTCAGAGAATAATGACCAGGTTCCTGGAACAGAATCCAACAAAGACAACTTAATACGCAGAAACCATTTCTGGAATAGCAAGACTGAGCCACGAGTGGTTAGGAGACGAGGAGAGTACTTCGGTGAAGTATTGCCTGTACTTACATTCTTCCCTAGCCTCTCACTTTAGGATATTGCTGGATCAAAGACACTAAGCTAGGTGGATCTTTGGCCCAATCAGTATAGCCGTTTATGATTAAACTTCAGGACATCCACATAAAAAAGTGTGAAGAATTTACTAGCAGGAGATCACCAAATCACTAATAAAAATGAGAAATAGTGGTGCTGAAATAACACAAAGGGAACACGGGGCTACCAGAAAATTGCAAGAGGCCAAACATTCAAAATGTTTTGCCTCAGATTACTAGACCTTAGATGTTACTATAACAACACGTCAGCACCAGTTGAAAATGTTTTTCCCCCCTTTCTTTCTTATATGTGCACACGACTGAAGCGTTTTAGAAAATCTGCTCTAACCATAGAACCTCCAGGCAAAGAATAATGTTGACCAAAGCAGGCACACAAACGTATTGCACGGCTTGGTCACTTATTTTTCATGACGTGGTTTTAGCTTTGCCTGCCATTTCCCAGGATCCTCAACAGCAGTGGGGATATTTCTACCTAGGCACAGATGAATTCACCAACAGACAGACTTCGGACAGTGGAGTAATGGTTTCTTCACTGGGTAGCACAGGGAAAGCCAGTGGTTGAGAATGGACCAGATTAACAGCCCCAGACAGACTGGATTTGCACGTTAACAAGAGCACAAGATACTGCAGCCACCTCACTCTCAGTGACCAGTTGCAGCCTCGGAGGAATAGGATGTTACTCTACACATCTGATTGTCATTGGGTTGAATCAATACACCAGATATGGCAATGTTTTGCCATTGAGGGAAATCGAGATGCTACCGAATATTTAATCTAATTATCTTATAGTGATTTAAATAAAGCTTCACTCTTTCACCACGCCAGTACGTAGCATGACTGATCTACTGGAAACGGGACAAGGGAAGACACGACAGGCTGCCCTGTCAATAAATTCTTTGTGGGAGTTGCAATGAATTGCCAACATACAGATATTATTTTTCCTCTTCCTAGCCTTTCCCTGATACCCAAGCTCAGCTATGTATTTGTTTCAACTCCGTAGCTTACCTATAATAACAAGCACTGAACTCAAAGATGGAAGTGCTGAAAAAACACGACACAATGCTGACCTTCAATGGGATAGTCAGTGCCTATACCTGTGACAATCTTATTTCGTGTCGCATAATAACAACCCATTGACCATAAAATACTTCACACAATATATACAGCTAAATCAACATATAAACTAAAGTGGGTTTTACTGCTTCTCATAAGAAAAATCTCAAAGTGCAGAGTACAGTTTAGCATTGAGACTGGTCTGTTAGAAAATAGAAAAGGGAACGTATAGGCTATAAAATAGGGCGCAGCACTAACACATCATCAAGTTCTTGTGTTTATTTAAAGGTGAACATTCTGTACTTGTATCCTGCCCAGAATCTACCCGGAGAATTGCAAAATATATATTTTAAGGCATCTTATTTGATACGTTTCTGGTCACGTTATATATTCAGAGCAGGTAGTCTAAAGCGAAGAACAAAGGCTGGGTAATTTGAACTTTAACTCATACTTCACAGGTCGATGCCTCACTCAGCCTGCAAGAAAAAGCAATTATTGCACTTGAGCTAACACACGGAACAATAATATAGAAGGGGGTCAGTGACACGCCATTTCTTTGAAACGATGTGCAGTAAAAATAAACTCAAAATAATTAATTTTCTTAAAAGCACTATAATTTCACCCTCCTGACTGCAGAACTGTTCAAAAGCAAAAAGGAACTCAGTAGCATGACTTTTGCTGGTCGAAATCTTACCTTGAATTAATTCTGGAATACACTTATAATAAATGATTAAACATATTCTTTTACTTAAATACCTCATTTTCCCTTCTATGTTGTTAATTAAATGCTTTCTTAAAGTTCTTAAACAACACTAGCTTCAAAACAAGAAGGGTGATGTGTTCCTAAGCAATATTAGGATAATCCTATACAGTTTGGGTAGCTTCTGTTTTTAACAGTGGCTGCTTTCATTCTTTGAAACAATTGCTGCTCCTTTTGGAACAGGTAAATTGCTTCAGTAAGTGACAAGTTAGTCCTCTTGCTGTGAGACTAGAAGCTGTTCCTTCAATCAAAAGTAAGCTGGTTGGAAATAACTGATTTTATGCCTCACCAAGTTTGGTCTTGCCTGAATACAAGAGGACATTATCTCGCCTGCCTGCCACAGCTAAGGGAAGAGGCCCTATGTGACTGACGTACAAAGTGCCTGGCCAGAACCAGTGCCTGCTGCTTAATGAGGGGAGCAGGGGAAGGGACAGAAAGCTTTCAGCAACCACCGGCAGGCAGGGGAGGCAATGACTGTGAAAGACAGCAGAAAGTTCGGGTCTTGGTTTGAGTAAGCACCCAAGCTCCCAAGCGATGCTCTTTTTCTCCAACATCTTGATTTGAGGCACGGATTGAAAAAAATATGGATTATGGAAATATCAAATGTGTAAGATGAAAACATAAAAATTAACACACAACCCCCCAGCTTGCTCTTATGCCGCATTTTCACCTGTTAGCCAGAGTGAGGATCGAAACACTCAATTCAGCTCTTTGAAAAAAGAAAAAAATCAACTTCCTAACCTGAGGCATTTGCTTATGCTTATCCAGGTCTGCCCCACTCCCCCAGAAAACACTGCATTATTTAACAGGACAGTCTAATTAGCTTGTAACTTGTGCTGCATTCAGCTTTGAGTGAAGCAAAGCAGCAGCACAACTGCTCGAGACACATTCCAGCTATCGGAAAAGCAGTCTCATACAAATTCATCCACTGTGGGAAAAGAGAAGTTTAAGCCTGCAAATGCAGCATCAGACAGTGCTTGACCTTTGAAACTGTGTGTCGGCCTTGGTGGGAAAACAAATATACCACTTGCCATTAATGGGCATCTCTTCTACATGTGAACAACAGAGTATTGTGTTAGAGAAAAACGCAACGTCCTCAGCATCTTACACTAATCCTCCTTGAGGGAGGAGGGAACATCAATGCTGCAATTGTTTTACTTACCATAAAATGAATTCACTCTAACAACTTCTAAGTTTTAACTTCTGAATTCCATGAGATTCTAAAAGGATGCAACTTATTGTATTGCAAGGACACACACACCCCTCTCTAAAAATTGCAAGGGTGAAAGAAGAGCTAGGAAACTGAGCGGCCTCATGGAACAGGCTGTGCAAGAAAAGCATAGCAAAAGCATCTAAAACCAATACTGTCCTCTAATTCCTTCCCTCCTGCATTTTCACTCTAATATATTGTAGCTAATGATCAACACCACAAATGTTAATTTGGTTTGCAATATTGGTTTCAAGAATCAAAAGACTGCACAGGAATAGCGTAAGCTGAAATAGCTGAACAAGAATGTTATCCCAACTGTAATGCATGTGCTGAAGGGTGTTAAAACATTAAATTTACTCTTCTCTTTTTAAAATATACTGAATGTTACACTAATGTCAGGATTAATCATATTGTATAAGCTAGCTAGCATTTTTAATATTTATTTTTACCTGCATCTTGACACAAAAACTACTTAAAAAGCATATTAGCCAGTATGTCCTTGTTGACTTATCATAGGAAATAAAGCCATTTATTTCTGAAATTAAACAAAACATAAATGCCTCAAATGGTTACTTGCCTGTATACATAATGGGATACGAATGTCTGTTTAGATTACTTTGTAGGGTGTACATATGCACCGGAGTAACCAAGATCAGAAAGTGGCAGCTCTGCAACTGATCTTATCTCACACCTCCTAACCACTGACAGCTCGAGCTGCATAATCTTGCACAGTTCAAAGTGACAGTCAGTTTTAGGTCCCTCTAATCTAGGTAAACTACATGAAACCACCATTGCAGAACCACTGTTTCTGCAATAAACCATCGGGGAAAAATGAACCTTACGTCCAGCTTTTGTAACAGCTGGAAAGAGAGTAATGGAGATAAAAGTCTGCCTTGCTGTACAGATGTGATCCACTTAGTGTGCTGTTCTGTGTGACTACAGTGTCTGCAGCGTTGTGTGTCGGGGCTCCTTTGGTTGGCAGTGCTCATTAGGAGACTTTATATCAAGGCACTGATGTACTCCATCTGTTTTGAGCATATTGCCAGTGTAAATCAGCTTAAAGCAAATTTATTCACCCCTCACAAGATTAGAAGAACTCTCATTTGGCATAGAAACACCAAATCTCCTATGGCCCATGTTTTCCAAGCCACTATGCATCCCTAAAAAAAGGCGAGCATCTGATTTTGGAGTGCCAATGAGTTGCCTTCTGCGCGCAGTTCTCCAGTAGCTGGTAGGTTAGTGCATCTACAGATCTGATCTGCTAGCAAAGATGTCAAGGCAGTTTTATTCCCTGCCCTGCAGATCTACGATATCTGAATTACCACCCCCCTCTGTGAAATTGATTGTTATAAGCTGTCTGTAAAAGGGAGGTTACTTGCCAAGTTTTCAAGAATATGTCAAATTTTTCTGCATTTAAAAATCATTCTTTTGCCACGATGCAAATTAAAACCTAGCATAAAAGTGTATCAACAGAAGTTCTACTTTTAATTAAATTAAAGTTTAAGGAACTTAAGTACCAGATTCAATCTCCTATCTTTACCTTTTATATTTCATTGGTTGAATCAAAACAATTTTAAAATGAAGCCTGCAGAAAGAAAACCTACATGGAATTGTATGTTTTTATTCATAGTTACTAAAGAAACTATATAGCACTCCAAGGAAGTGCTTAGACTCTACAAAGGACAAAGACTACACCTTCAAAGGGAGACATCAACGATTAACATCCATTTGGTGTAACAAGTTGTTTTAAAGGTCTGGTTTTCAGACTTATTCTTTAAATAAACTTTAATAATTCCACATTCTTAAAAAAAAAAAAAAAAAAAAAAAAAAAAAAAAGATTAGTTAAATTGCTATTGAATTTTTAGGAACTGAGAAATGAGAACATTTTTTTCTTGAATCATTAAATGCAAATCCAGTCAACATGTATATTCATCAATTCAGAAAAGCATTCACTATTAAGTCTTCAGAAAAAATATGTTGTAATAAGATATCCCTAACACAACTTTCTCTATTACAAGAAAAATGGGTAGATTAGCATAAGTGGTAGAAAATAGTCCAAGTTCTTCTTTCCATATGCCTAGATTTAAACATAGGATTACTTTTAAGTTACAAGATTTTAAAGAGGAAGATTCCCTGTCTGCCTCCAATATTTCTGGTTCATAGGCTTAATCTAAATCTTTTTGATACATAAAATAAACCACATAGATGTATTATTTTATTCAAGCTGATGTTAGTAAGTTATTCAAATGGAAGAAGGCAAATACAGCTAAGCATCTGCTTTGCAGAGTCAAACAGG
Organism: Aythya marila; assembly: GCF_965140915.1. Classification (NCBI taxonomy): domain Eukaryota; kingdom Metazoa; phylum Chordata; class Aves; order Anseriformes; family Anatidae; genus Aythya; species Aythya marila. The sequence goes on along the minus strand of NC_139046.1, from coordinate 58,695,728 downwards.
GTAATGGCCTATCTTCTGCCTTCTCCCATATGCTGCAGAGATTGAAGGCAAATATTCATTTTGCAGATCAACAGTCCACATGGATAAAAAGGGCAGTACTGTAGCCTGCACTTCTAATAGCATGATCATGTCCTGTTTTTCAAATAAGCAACTTGCCTCATTTCAAGCATCTCCTAATTAAAAGTCTCAATATAGATTTTCCATCAGGGGAAGCCTTCGTACATCCATGATGTTGCTGCTAACAGAATTTCAATTTATACTTCAAGAACAGACCAAAGAGTAGCAACACTTCTTTAAAAATCCAGTTCACTTCTGAGATCACCCTCTCCTTTTATAAATGAGGTTTATTTAAATGAGGTTTTATTAAATTTAAACCGGTTTTGAATTATTCCTTTTTAAAATGACATCTGTACATCAGTCAGTATGAAAGAAATCACTAAACTGCAACAATTCTCATCTCTGATGGATGGAATTAACAGTAAGGCAGAGAATCAGCAAGAGCCATTCTTGTAAGACCTCACACTGGAGTTTAGGTACTATTTGCATTGAGCTGCATGCACTGCAATAAATTCAATTCGAGGCAGGCATTATTGCTACAGTATTTTTCTCCTATTCCTAGATTTACACACATACACACACACACTCATGCACTATTTTCTGTAGGATACCTTGAAAAAGACCCCAGTGGAGACCCTCTATTTATGTCCACGTCCAAACTAAACTCTAATATCCTATTAGCTAAAGCAATGTTTTCATGGAGTGTTTTACGTCCGTTGATCCCCCATAAACAAGAGTGTCCTGTTGTAAGCTAAAATAAAACAGTATGAGCTTCTTGTCTGGAAAACTATACTGGTTTCCATTTGCTATACATTTGGCCAACTTTTTATGGTGAAACGTGAAACCAAAGCTGACTGCTGAAACAAATCTGCATGAAATATCTGCATGAAATATCTGCAATGACTATGCTGAGATTCAGCACTTCTCAAGTTTTAAAAAGACCAAGGTCCATGCGACTTTCTGCCAAAAACTACATAGATGTGAGTTTAATATGTGGACCACAGACAGAAAATATCCACAATCACCCCACGCAGCAGGAGACTACCTGTGGTAGGGGGCCCTGTGCATCAGACAAGCATGATCCACTGCCCCCAGAAAGCTGAAGACAAAAAAGGGGTGGCAGTGGCTCTTCCCTGGGTCTGATATCCAAGAGGAATAACAGGGCAGGGTAGGCTGTGCTGTATCCACAGCAAAGGACTTGCATCAGAAAGAGCTGTCCAATACACGGGAGATTTGTGTTGCTTTGAAGTCGATGGCAAATACTGTAATAAAGTTGATTAGCAGAAGTGTCACTCACAGAAAGCCCTGGATTGCCTCAATCTGTCCAGAATAATGAAGAGCTCCAACTTCAGTCCCTCAGAGTAAAAATGCTTGCAAGCAAGGTGACCAGGCTTTTAAGAGGATCAGGTGAAGCTTCTGACACCTCTGCCATCTCTTGGTGTTAGCTTTTCATCCGTGGGATTTCAATGTTTGTTGCTCTGATCATCCCTGAGCAGGAGTTGGCATTAAAATTCACACTTGTGAAGGGAGAAGAAAAAACAAACAAACAAACAAAAAACCAGAAATGCAGAACAGAAACCACCGGAGAGGTGCTTATATCCTGGCTTGCAGTGTGCACTGACGCAGCACTCAGTCAAGTTCTTCCATGTATTTCACCCACCTTGTTTAGGAAACTACCACTTGCTGGATTAGTAGTAGTCCCATTCAAAGCAAGCTTTTAGTCTGAAATAATACAGAGTAGGACTCATGTCTGAGTTAGAAACTTAGGGTCTTTTGCCATTGCATAATTTCTTTAACAGAGGTCCGAGTAAATCAAGGAGAAAGTGGAGTCACATTTTAAGATTAGAATAAATTGGCTGTTACTACTCCCCTTACTCGGTCACACACACGCCCCTTTTGATGTGAATAAACAACTGTAAATAAAGGTTTTGGCTTGGAGCAAATTAGATTCAAAACCTTGAAGAAGTATGTTTTTTCTGAGCTCAGCAGTTAGCACATAGATTCGTGGGCTAGCAGCACAGTTTTATTCAGGTGCTTTCCATCTTAGATCAGCAAAAGCAGAAGGAGAGGGAGGATGAAACCAGGATATGCTGCAAGGAGGACAAATAGGAAAATAAGTGGAACACTGCAGAGGAAAATTCACTGGAAAAAAAAAAAAAAAAAAAAAGTCCACAGAAATGGAAATAATAATGCATCTTGAATGGACAGAAAAAAATAAAATGGTATGGGATTATAAAAATCCTTCAAAATCCCCAGTTAATATGAAATGTCATAGGATTTGCAGAAGTCACATATGGAACTGTCCCCTTACATTTGTTTCATCTTCTCCTCCTTCCCAGTTCCTATTTCCACTCACCTAGCTTCTCCTTGGCCACTAACAGCATGTTATTGAGAAAAATTTCTCATATTTATTTGCTGGTTCTATAAGCTACCTGCCATACACATGCCTATGGATATATCAGATGAGGTACTAACAATACACACACACACAAAAAAAAACCACACAAGAACTATTTTCTATGCAGAAATATAATTCCAGCTTATTCCTGATTATGTCACTGACAAAACCAGATACATAGATACACTTTATTTCTTCACTCAGCTCAATTTGTGTGACTGATTTCACTTTAAAAAGAATATATAGATAGATCTCTTCGGAAAGATGCATGGAATCAATTTACTGTTTCCATGAATATCGTTTATTCAGAATATATATGGACTGAGAAATATTGATATATATGCCAACAGCTTAGAGAAAAAAGGACTACCATTCCCTGATCTTTCTTATTTTACTTCTTATTCCTGTTTATTCTCAAACTTTTTCGAAAGCTTGTAACAACAGCTAATGAACATGCTTTGCTATTAAGTTCTCAGGGGGCTGCGTTTTTCTTGTTACTCAGCTGTGATTTCAAGAACACTCCCACTTTTTATTAATCACATTTGATAATGGTTAATTATTTCAGTGCAAAGTCGATTCCTGCCAGCTCAGTTCCTAATAAGGTCTAGCAAGCCATCAGAGGCAACAGGAAACTTTCATCTAGAGAAGGTTTCTATTAACATCAAAACACAATCCTCCTCCCCACCCCGACCACATACTTCAATAATATTACATTTCAACTTACAAGAAGCGTGACTTTGCAGAGCAGTTACTCACAGTGGTTCCATTCCTAACGACTGGGCCATTACACGTACCGCTGCTACCAACTTCTCAATAAAAACCTTGTCCTTTATAACGGCACTGAAAAAGCTCTGCCTAGCTGTCATCTGTCTAGACCTTGTTTTCGCGTGGACCACAAATCAAGTTGTCTTAGGAATCAGTTTGGCTTTAAGCCAACTAAAACTTCAAGGTCCGTATTTAAGCAGCACTGTGATTTAAAAGCTTATGCAGAAAGAGCATCAAAAATCATTTCTGGCATTTGCAATTCTCCTGACATTATAGCTTGCAGACATGTACAGGCCTAAGAGCTGTAGCATCATTTATTTAAACTCTAGAAATGGAAATCTAAGCTTTTTTTTTGTGAGAAAAATTTGATTCAATACCTTTTCTTCTGGTAAAGGTGACAGTTTGGAAATAGCTACTATTCCAAAAACATAAAACCAGGGGAGTAAAAATAGTTTGTTTCACTGATCTTTTGGGGGCTTGAGAGAATAAATAAAAATACATCAATAATAGTTCGTATATATAACTAGAACATGGACCCCGTCTTCATAAAGAACAATTGCAGCAGGAAAGAAGCACTTGGTGAGCATCCTGCTCAGGATGGCAACTGCATCTTTGCCGCTACGTGCCATTCCTGTCAAACACTTCAAGTAATGCAAAACCTCAAATAGATGCAATAAAAAAGTCTTGCCCACTGTAATGCATCTCATTCTTCCTTATCAGCTCTGCAATAGCATGGGAAATGCCTTGCCAGTACAAAAAAAAAGAGCCCTGGAAGCCAAGAAACTAGAAGGGAAAAAGTAACAGTTTTTTGGGCTTTCATCCCAGGAGAAATTTCCCTTCAGCAGAAAGCTCTTTATTTTAGTCCGAAAAGGACAAGGAAAACTGCTTCCTTCCACTTAGTTATACACAGTTGTTATTCCATATAACAATTGTTATTCCATAGCTTTTTACTTTTGATTTCAAGTTTTGTACTACTCAAAGGAGGAAACTATTTGTGGCAGCAACTTATCTCCTTACAACTCCGCAGCTACCTAAGCCCAGCCTATCTTGTCATAGGCATGAATGACAGAGCAGTAACAGCTTGCCACTGATGCGAACAGACAGCTTCTATCATCAGAAATACTACTAGAAGGTACTATTTTCAGAGAAACAGACGTGAATCTCAGAAAAAGCATGGCCTAGAAATGTGAAACACCAACTGAGAAGCTGGGCTTCACATACCCTGTTTATATTTACAGGCGAAAATGTAAGGTGTACAAACCTGCCCTCCACTCATCAGCACTCCGGCCCTATAGCTCAGATCAGGTACGGACTCTGGGATGTTCATCCTGGATTAGCAATTGGCTCAACTATGACTGCACTTAAAATACTGACAAACTGCATTTTAGATGCAAAGAGCTGAATGAACACACATGAAACCTGATTTCCTACAGAAAAGATTTGACTGCTCATTAAAGTGATCATACACTGTAAACACCCTTTGTTTCTAGGAAATGGCTAACTGCATTTTCTGGGAAAGAAAAGACAACTTTTTTTTTTTTTTTTTTTTTAAGTGGTTGAAGTTCTCCTCTGTTTCAAACACAGTGCAAGTAGAGCCATTGGCAGTTTTCCCTCACTGGCATACCCAAATAACCCATAATAACCTGACTCATGAAGGAGGCTACAAAATGTGTTTTTTTGTTGTTTTGTTTTTGTTTTGTTTGTTTTTGTTTTTAAATCAACAGGAACATTAATATGTGGCTTGATATCAACAAGCAGGTATCTAGCTAGACCAAAGATCTCTGATATTTGGGACATTTTAATGACAGAAAATAAAATCTAGAGCCTATTTTGAATGCAGCTAAGATGCCCGCATTTTAATTTCTGCAGCCTTCTGCTTTTACGTAATAACCTGTAAGATAGATTTGCTGAATAGCAGCTAAAACTGTGCATGTCCCTGGTTTTCATCAGCATTACAAAGCCAGTGCACTTCAAGCTCTTCAGGAAGAGAACACATCTGTGTGGTCTGTATTCCTTGACATAAACCATACAAATGAATAATTATCTTCTGTATTTCGTACGAGGTAGTTGCAGATTAAAATCCCTGCATTTCAAAAAAGTTCTTTTCCCAAAGAAAAAACTGTCAATGGTCAGCATGGTGCCATGCAAAGGACAAGCCTTTGGAGGTTTGCATTGTTATCTCGGGAAAAATGCAGAAAGAGGTGTGACAACAAGTAGTGCAGATTTTCAAAGGAGAAAAAATATGCAAATATATGGATATAAATGGCCTAGGTTCTGTTTTGTTCTGTTTTTTTTTTTTTTTTTTTTTTGTTGTTGTTGTTTGTTTTGTTTTGTTTTTGTTGTTGTTGTTTGTTTGTTTTCCCTTTTTCTTGTGTTGTTTCCACCCACTCCCAACACTGTATATTTTCATACTATCCACCAACAGCCATCACAACCCTCAGCATCCTTCCTACCACATTAGCAGTATAAAAGCAGCTCTGAGATGGTAGTGACAGATGCATCGTTAGGGACGTGCACTCGAGTGCCAGCCCCAAGCTGTCACTGGGCTGTGGCACTGATGGCTCTTCTGGTGGGTTCTGCAGCCGCAGTCAGATCACCGGGAGCGCATCTGCAGCACAGCAGGCAGTGGGGTCACTCCAATCTGAGACCTTAGAGATCCTTCACGACCTGATCCTATTGCATCCCAATCAGACTTTGGGCACCAGATTTCCGATTTCCTAAATCTTATTGTACATTAATGTTCCTTTCACAAACAAAACAACAATCGGTAACAGATATAAATGGAAGAAGTCCTCAGTATGCATTACCAGGTGAATTTCCAAATCAAAGTGATGGCACCAAAAGCAAAATAAAAATAAAAATAGAGTCAGATTACACTCCCTCCCCAAGCTCACTTTATTCCTTTAGGATGTTAAATGTAAAGTCTGCTGAAATGTGTCTCTGTTGAGCTAGGAAATGAGCAAAGAAAATACATCATACATTAAGATAGAGATTGTAAAGGTAAGCTCACCACATCTCTTCTGAATAAGGTGCTAAACAATTCAAGCCCTTCAAAATTTTGCTTGATATTAAACATATGCCTCCTGAATTTCAGGTAGCAATTGCATCATCATCTTCCACTAGTCAAGTCTAGGTGTACCTGATTTCACTTGTACGAGCCATGAGACCTTCTAACACCAGTAGAGAGCTCCCTTGGCAGATGGTTTGGAATCATGCATTTGTTTGACTGTTTTCATTTATTTCTTCTTGCCTCAGTTGGATTTCAGGAATTAAGCTGCTTGTACTCTTACCGTGGGGAGATAACAACCCACTCCCTGCACAAAGACTGTTCAGTCTCTGTAGCCCATCCAAACATCACTGCTGTGGGGTTGGGTGTGGGTGAAAAACTATGCCATGAAATCCATGAAATATACAGATATATCTGAAGTTAATTCTCCCCACCACCAGCCTTAATTAAAGTAGTTTAGATTCTTCAGATAATAATAGATTCAGATAATAATTCAGATAATAATTTACTTTAATATTGTTTGGAGTTAGGATTTAGGTGGGATACGTGATCAGTTGCTTCACAGCTCTCACCAACCTTACAAGACATGTCTAGGTGCCACAAGAAACAGGTTTCTAGTGTGGAAAGCATGAGGAACAGAGAAAAGAAGGAGCCCAAACTTAACACTAAACACCTCCAAACAGCTGGATGTGTCCTGAATGCATATCCAGAGCTGCCACTGCTCTTACTGCAGTTTCTGAGCCATCTGCTTTGGAATTAGAAGCAAACACCTCTGAAATGAAGAGAAAAATCTCATGTCTTAAGCCATTCTTGAGCACTAAGAATGTTTTATTTCAGCATTGTGTTAGAAATTAGTCAAAACTAATAGCACTTTTTGCTCCTGGCAGTTTTTTGTTGTTGTTGTTTTATCATTTTATGAGTAAATTTGTTCTTAATTTTCGCTGCTGGGGACAGAACAACATTTGTCTCCACATGGAGCATTTTTCTTTCCTGGTGATTCGAACAGCTAAAAAAAAGTTTAAAGTTTTAAAAGAATATAAAAAGTTTTAGATGAAGGATATATACATTTCTCTCACTGTGAAATACCATCTTTTTTTCCCAAGTACTGACAGCCAATTGGTTCTTTCAGTCCCCTAGCATTTTGAGAACAGCATGAGATTTGCAAAGGCAAGAGAAAACAATACAGAGTGAAAAGTACTGATTAACTTGTGGTGGTTCATTGAGTCAGAATGTGGTTCCCTACTGTGCTTGCTCTAAAAATCTTAAATCATCTTTCCCTCCCAGAAGCACCCAGAACAATTTGATCTGTCAAGGTAAAAAGTTAATTCCTTTAAACCAAAGTAAAAAGCTTAAAAAGTTTCCTATGAGTGGGGGATCTTGATGTATTGCATTTTTAATTATAAAATCTAATCAGGGAGCACAACCGTACATTACTAAACAGGTTTTTTAGTGCTTTGTTTTTTGTTTTTTGGGTTTTTTTCCCCCTTTTTCAGACAAGCAGACAACTATTTCTTACAAAGTAGCCCCACAGGCTTACACAAAGACAAGACTTTCTACCTGGTGGTCCTTCCTCATTTCACCTACTAGATAGACGATGTTATTTTTTTCAACTTACACTTTTTTTCGAGTACATCTTCTTGCATTTCCATTAGTTGTTCACATCCTTTTTTCCTACCAGCCGATACTAAATGATTCAGCTAATTTGTAGATTCATTCCCGAGGTTCCTGCATGTTCCCTACTGGAGGAACAAATGAGAATGAAAGACAGGAAGAAGTGATGAAAGTCTCTGGGCATCTCCAACTACTTTCCTGTAAGTCTGAGAACCTTTAAACGTGTTTTGTTTTCGTTGTTTTTTTCCCTGTCCCACACCTGGTGTTCTCAGAGAAGTGCACCCACTCACTTTTCTGCAAGGCTTTAACACACACAAGGTGACACGTGACAAAAACATGCCTGGACAAACAGGGGAGGCTGTAACATGGCCAACCTTGTTTTGAAAAGCCTTCCTACAGCAACATTGCAAGGCTACCTATCTCCTGCACTTGGTTTCTTGAGAGGAGACCGTTCCCCATGTGGGAAGTACTGAACAGCTACAGAGTTTAGAAGCTAATGTTGGCCTTTCCCTTCAATCAACTTCTCATTAAAGATAAATTCAAAAGGGGGAAGAACTTAGAAAATCATTTTCTTCTTTATTGAGACTTGGGCGACCTTATTTCCAATAACTTCTTGAGCTATAAATAAAAAAGCACAAGCTTTAAGCCTCAATGTGTTTTCATACACGTACTGACATGCAAACAGACGTGAACATGCATCTATACAAACGTGTGCATATGCATACAAATGGTGAAATTAGTGAGAGTAGGTGTGCTCACAGTATAACCTTTACTAATAAAGGTCTGAAATTCAGGCACTAAAACAACATAACACTAATTAAGCCCAAAAGCTAAAGAATGAAATGAATTTCTGAAGTTTGCTGTAATTAGCTAAATCAGGAGAGAGAAATGACAAACCACTGTCTTGGGAATACAACATTCAAGCACAAAAATATTAAATTAAACATCGTTGTGCTTTGGTAAATGTCAACAACTACCTCAGTGGGAGAGTGGCAGGCCTCTGGCAGAGGATTTCAATATAAAGAACAGATTTCAAAAAGAATCTGTTTTAGTCTTTAAAAGGAACTGTCAACACAAATCACGAAGGATGACAGACAGAAATGAGATTAGGAACAGTCTTTAAAAAAAAAACCAAACTGTCACCTTCAGAAATCAGTAGGAAATCATTAACTAACAAATGATAGCATCTGCAATCATGGGATTTAGTGTTATGACACAGCCTTCTTTCCTGATTTTATTAATAACAAAGGTATTTCAGCATTTTAGAAAGACATGGGAACCACGTTATGAAGGCAGAACACAGTCCCCTAAATAAGAACTAACTTTCTGTACAGAAGTATTTCAAAATTAAGCACTGTCTTAGAGACAGACACAGCAATGCCATAGTTATAACTTATGGCATAGTTAATGCAATAAGTTATCTTTTAGCATTACTAAAAGACGCTATCACGTTATCAGGGTAGTGTGTATCAGTACCTGTACAAATTCTATATTTATATATGTATTGGTGCACATGTATGTGCACATCTCAGTATGCAGTGTTGACAACATACATTATCCAGCTCAGGTATCTTTTGTACCAGAAGCACTTTACTTCATCAAATAACCCAGAAGTATAGGCAGAATGTCTGTATATTTCATATAGCTTGTTCCATTAGTTCAAATCAGAAGTCACAACTAATCCCCTGAAGATGACAAAGCTTCATTGCAACATCAGATTTCTGGACCTTGTCACCATCTTTTTCAGGCTGTAAATCTATAGTGACATCCACGAATCTGTAAAAGTTACAGAGCTTGAATCAAATAATCCAAAACTACGTAGTCAATTATTTGCTTGCTGTTTTATTTTGCACTTACTCAAGTCTAACTGTCTACACTAGTTAGCTAAACTGATGCGTATATATTATTGGTAAAATAAAAACAAAGACGGCTTAGCTCAAAATACATTAAGATGTGTACCTTAAGAACACCTGTAGTCAGCACCTATATACCAGGCATACTATCATATGTATCAGTGCTGTTCTGATCACATGCAGATCAGCAGTCAACATAATAAAGAGAAAATTAGTTAGTTTAAAGTGCCTGTAAGCAGAAATGTATTTTCTTCACTACTGTTGCCTATAGTTTCAAACTTTCATTTGCCCACCAAAACCCAGTAATACCAGCTCAAGACTAACTTGAAAAAAAGTCAGTGTGGTTGCATCTGGAACGTATGGAAGAAAGTATCTACCACGTATGTACTAACTTGAATTATGACTTTCTTCCATTTATAGTTGAACACCTATTAAAATACATAATAAATTATTATTTTCATACCACAAAGCCAGGACTGCTCATGCAGTGATACTAAGTTAGGTATTCATTTGTCAGATTGCCTAATATTTTTTCAAATACACCAGCTGAACGCAAAGAACACAAACGAAAAGGGCCAATCACCAGTGACAGCCTGTTATATTATGAAATACATACTTTATCCACAAGACCTCATAAAAAGAATGTCACTCTAAACACAGAATATTGTCAGCTAAACAGCATTGTAATTGCTAATTTGGCAGACACATGGTTTTAACAAAACTGGAAGAAAAATCCTTATCTACTGGTGTAGTTGAAAACTATGAGCTGAAAATCAATTACTTCATCTGAAGCAAGATTTGTTACACAAATCCATATAAAAGCAATTACCAAAGGGTTTCTCCTACTTTACCCTCTATTAGTTCTCTTATATCAGCTTTCCAAGTGTCTCCTTCTAATAGCAACATCATAGCACCAGTGTAATTATCAAATACTAAGTCCTTGGAAAATGTCCTGCTTCCTAAGATACCACTGATTTAGTTTTAATTCTTTCTGTTCTATTTCCCTTTCTCAGGTACAATAATCAGTTTGCTGAATGAGACTTTCCCTTGCCTTTTCACGTTTCAGAGTCTGATTGCTAATTACAGAGTTCATGAATTTGCATTCTTCAGAACATTATCAATGTGTTTTAAGAGGTAAGGATCAAAAGTTAATTCCAGCTCATTACCTGACCAGAAGTTCAACTTGTAATAAAATGAAACAGAAAAAAAGAAGGAAGGAAAAGAATAACAAACATGCTACTAGTGGCCAGTATAGGGCTAAGCCAAAACACTACAGCAGAGGGCTCTGAGAAATACTTCCCTCCAGTCTGCATGCTGCATAAACCCCAGATGATGATAAAGCTCTTAGATCCACACACATTCAAAAAGTTTATGCTGGCTCTTTGATTCACACATCTGACAAAATAAGCAGTATCTCTTGAGCTAAAGATTTTTTTTTTGCAAATAACAGAACTTTTCTGCTTCTGCAGTTTATCTACTCTGGGAATTGCAAGCAGAAAGCTCCTTGTTGACCACAGTGTTCAAGGACAAACAAGTGTTACCCTTTTTTACATTATATTGGACAATGAGATTAACAAAATGAAATATTATGAAAAAATAACATTTTAGAAGACTTTTCTGAATGAGTATTAGACTGTCTCCTGATTTTTTAGTAAATTCTATGAGAAGATAGAAAAATCATCTAAAGATGCAGTGGCAATATTTCAAGGATGTTAGATACAGATCTGAAAGTCAGCTAAGTTATCTTGTGATCATTTTCATTACAGGTTATGATGAGTCTTTTTCTCATTAATATATCCAAGCCAAATATATACAATCATGGAAAGATAAATTGATTGGGTAAATGTTCCTGCTACCTTCTTTGACAGAGAACTAATATTGCAGGGGAAATCAAAAACCACAAAGCTGGTACAAGAGGATGTGTACAACTACCTTGCCTGGCAGAGTACAGTCCAAATGGGTGGAACAACAAGGCTTACACTTCGGTGAGGTTCAGAGAGACTATTCTAATTTCTATATATACCGTGTCTGTTATGGAGCACAAAAAGTTGGCTTTGGGAAACAGTCAGAAATTCATCCTTAACAGAGTGAGAACGAAAAAGCAGTAACACAACCCACCTCCTGCTCTCACCTCACACATGCCAATACTCCTATCATATACAAAGACATATAAATATAATCCTCCAGCTCCTTCCAAGCTCAGGTGGATGGCTTGCATCATGCCACATCCTCTTACATGTACACGCGAAGAACCTGTACCTTGACACGATCTGGAATGGGACAAGGGATCCAGCGTGCATATTTCAGCATCCAGTAACATCTGGTTCACACCCACCTCTGTCCAGTTTTTCTTGCTGCAAAATTTTTATATTTAGGCTATCTCAACCAATTGTTTATATAACATATCCTAAAAAAAAAAATCCAGGAAGAGGGTTCCACTGTATGTTGTCATCCCCCAAGTATCCTTAGAATTTTTTCGTAACAACTTATTTAGATATTGTTTTTCTTCAGCCTGCCTTTGCTTGACATAAAAAGCAGTTGTCTCCATGTCTTCATTGTTTTTAATACCAAATATATTACTTTCTTTCAACCTTTCTTGAAAGGTCACGTCTCCTGAAGTTCTCATAATTGCCATTACACTTCTCTAAACTCAATTTATATTTTTACACCTTTCGCATAGAAAGGTGTTTGGAAGCAGAAACGGTTGTGCAGATGAGGCCTCATGAGTATGGAGGATAAGAGAAGAAAACACTTCCCTTCCAGGACTTCTGCTGTTGTGGAAATTCTGTGATTGTATACCAGAATGCTACTTTAGAATGTAATTGTATCATGTCCTGAGCTTGTATTTTTGAGTTATCTATGGCAATTTATTCTTCTTGGGGTCCAGTGTAACCTCTAAATTGTTGTTTAGCCAATTGCCATCATCTATTTGGTTTCTTTAGTATGGCATTTCGCAATCTTTCAGAATTGCATCTTAGTTCCAAGACACTTTGCCAATTATTAGATTATAACTCAAAATTGATATAAAACATTAATGAAAATAAGATTATGTTGTACCTAGGAAAGACCTCCAATTTCACGTATTCTAGTTGTTTTAATAAAATCAAAGAGCTTTATTTAGAATACTTTGAATAATTCAATAGGTAGAAATTAATAGTTAGAATAATGCAACAGTTCAATAGTTAAGTAGTTCAATAGTTAGAATAATAATAATTATAATAATTAGAAAATAGAGTAATTTGTATTTTCAGAATCTGCAGCTGTTCATAGTCACATCTAGAAATATACATTATTTGAAGCTTTTCATGTGACTCAGCTAAATAAGGGCTCCAAACAAGCAAAACAGCTGATTCCTGAATGATACATAATTGGAGAGACTTCTGAAGTGCACTCTGAGGCAAATCGGATACTGCTGGAGTCAGTGTGTGTTCTGACAGTCAGAGGCACTGCACTGCAATTTAGGCATCTGGTTTTAGCAGAACGAAGCACGTAACACAAATGTCACCCAACATTTTCCTTGATGACAGATGGGAGAAGATTCTACACATTTGACCAAACGGATGCTCTCCTGCTTGTATGGTCTAGAACAAGTGAGGCAACATGGAAATAGGACCCCAAAAGAACAGAGGGTGAAAGTGAGAATTAAATTAAGTATTTTATTTTGATTTTTTTTTCTATTTTAAACCTAGTGGCCGCACGGGTTCTTCCAGTTATCTCTGTTAAATATTATGATAGCTTGGCACAGCCATGATTGCTAAGTTCTGCCTGTAGCTCCCTGCGTACCCCTCAGGGCACAAGATGAAGTAGCGTAATCTTTATCTACTTTTTGCACAGAAGCTCAGTGCACAGAAGTACCTTTGCCTTGGAAAATGGTAAATAATACCCAGTTTGAGTTCAGATATGGACCCCAAACCTTGGCTTAATACCAAAAGTTTTACCTTAACTCTCAAACTCCTTATAAGCCTTTAAAATAGGACTAGAAATTCCAATTGTTTCAGATTGCACAAAAAACACCTGCTGATATCCATGCAATTTAACTGAAGCTCCCCTGAACGTAATTCACTGTCATTCCTTCCAGTAAGTCATCCAGTGAGACTGAGCATTTGACAGCTGCTATAATCATGTAAGAGCATATATTCGTTCAGTATTTCAAACTGGTTAATAATCTAGCACATTTCATAATATTATGTAATTACTTCTTGCCACGGTTCAAGCACCTATGAAATTAGTAGAAAGATTAGAAGACTTCAGCTGGGCTTTGTGGTTGTGGTTGTTTTTTTTGATTATAGGCATGCTGAATCAACTCAGTCTTCTCATTCACTCATTACTTGCCCATTATCTAGGGATACCTGCCTTTGTGTGGACAGAAGAAGAAAACGCTTGCTTCAGCATCTGGTGTTTTGAGATTCACAGGCTGGAGCCCAATTCAGCCTTGAATCAGGCATCTCAACACCACAAAGAGAAGGTAGCGTGCTATTCAAGCGTGCACAGATGACCCATGCGGGAACTGTGCAGTGGATCTCAGAGAAATATAGTTTATCTGTATGTGTTTTAGTAGCAAGGTTCCAGCAACCTAAGCTAGGAGAGGAGCTAGAACAGGAACACAGAGAGAAAAGCAGCATGTCATTTTGAACGGAGTCTTTTGACCAAGGCTTTAGCACACACAGCAGATTCTCCCTTCATGGAAAAGCATTAGAGAAGAAACTAATAAAAGCATACCAAAAACACAAGGACAAGAAAGAAGCAAATATTATTTTAAAAAAATATTTTGAACTTGAGACTTTTAGCCTTATTTAAAAAAAAAAAAAAAAAATCCTCCTGCCCTTTACACAGCAGGAATCTTGTCCAATGAATTGATACTCCTGCTCAGAGAAATAATATGGTAACATATTCCAGTCTAAATGAAACAATTCCAGACATACACATCTTTCCTTTCCAAACATCAAGGATTATTTTTTTATTTTATTTTTTTTTTTAAACTTCGCCAGAAAGCCATCCTAAAGATAAGAATTTAGGGGCATAAGCTGGAGAATGGTGTCAACTGTAATGACACGTCAGTTCACAGGCCATAGGAAAGAAATGCTCAATTTTTGACAAGCTCCAGAAGGTGACTTTACCAGGCTCTCCTCAGGCAGAGTCTGCAGGAAGCAGTGTACCTGTTCCAGAATTAAAGCGGAGTCTGCAACTTCCCTGTCCTGGCCTGGAAGTAGTTTCCTGCTTCGTTTTATTCAAGTTGCCTTTTTAAGGGGCAGTTTTTCTATGTGGCTCTTCAGAAGAATAGAAATTCTCATCCGTATTTATCTGTCCTCTCTTTTTCAACACTGTTTTTTTCTCTACTTTGCTAAGAAAGCTAATTACAGTTTCTGATTCTTCAAAAGGAAGAACTGGAAAGTTCTAAACACAGGGAACTGCACTGATGCAAGCCTTGATATCAGAAACATTTTTAAATGCATTAAGGGAGCATGATGGCTGCTTTTAGTTCCTGAGCCAATATAAAACACCCATGGAGGCAGGATGGAAAATGCTGAATAGGACATCTAGCACAGCCCTGAGCTTATGCCCAGCTTTGTCCGCTGGGCTATATAAAAACATGAGTTGAGTGAGAATACAAAGCCTTTTATGATTCCAAAAGCTTAAGTATAGTAACATAATGAAAGAGCGATGTGCCAAGTGAGGTCAAAGCTGGAATAACATGCAATTTTTTGAACATACTAAAAACAAAAACAAAAAATCTCCACACCTTATTTAGTTCTCTGGGATGTTTCACTTCTTTATTAGTGTTTTGTTTGGGTTTTATTCTTTATCTGTAGAACCAGGCAAATATTTCTGATGCATATTTTAATCACAGACTGTAGCAAGGAGCCTTTCAAATTCCCTTCATGCTCTTGGAGGAAGGAATTGTCTAGAAACCCAGTGGTACCCAGCAGCATTCAGCCTATGGAGCGTGCAATCAGGTATCGCTCAATACAGCAAGGCTGAGTTCTGCTGTCCTTGTGCATACAAACTCACTGAAGTCAGAGAAGAAATATTAGGATGTTTTAGCAAGATAGTGGAGCAGTAAACCAATTTAAAGAACTAGAAAAAAGTTTAGAATTACCCTTGAAAAAGGTATTGTTGAGAAATTAGAAAGTTATAGTAAGACATTGTATGCAGTAAATATTAAAATGCTGCTTAAAAAAAAAAAATAAATAGTATATATAGATTTCTTGGAAGGAAGGCTTTCTTCCCACTCACCAAAGAGTCAAGTAACCTATTGTCATCTATGCACCGTCTGTAACATACGCAATTACTAATGACTGGTGAATAGTTCCATATTATTACTGATTTTTTTTTTTTTTTTGCTAGTATCAAAGAAATTACTGAGGTGAAAAGGAAGAGATTAAACTAAAAATTAAGTTCATCCATCACTCTTTATGAGCCATGAAAAAGTCTACAGGGAGAATAAATCTTTGTGAGAGAGACTACCGCTGCTGAAAATTCTTCATGCTTGAAATGCATGAATACCTTAAAACTTGTTCTATTGACATTTTGCTGTTTTGATTAAATTTACTATGCTGTTGCATATAATGTGAAACGATAGCATGTTGCTGTTATATTTCAAGACTACACGTGCTCTGCAAACACATAAGGAGTCTACCAAAAAAAAAAAAAAAACTAGATGTATTACTACTGGCCTGGAGCTTTTCTGATCAGCACTAACAGGCTTGAGACACGTTTGTTAGCAACAAGCAACTTCATCACTCTTCAGGTTCAAAATGCCCAATGAAATTCAAAGATATGTTTTCAGAAATAGGAAGGAGGGTTCATTCTTTTCCTAATTTGGAAACAAACAAAAACAAAAAAAGCTGCTGAACAGATGAAACCATACAACATCACTGTAAATTAGGCAAACAGCCATCTTCAACATACATGAGGTAAGTGACTTGAAAAGGCCAAGCTGGACTCACTGTAGGAACTCACTGTAGGAGGGGGAGCTAAATTCAGGCTTCCTAGTTTACAGCTCCTATGTCACGGCTGTAGGCTACCCTTCTGAAAACGTTTTTGTTTTTCCCCCTAACAGCTTGGTCAGAAATCTGCATGCAGCATAACACCTTCTCATTTCAGATTACCTATAAAGACGCCTCTGCTGACAACCACGGAACATATTATGAATATTCACCTGCCTACACTAGGTTAGAGAAGCTTTACAGCCCAAAGTTAAAAGCTGTGTATTTTTAAACATCAGTGATTCTTGATAGAAAAGGATCCTAAAGATTTTATTTTGACAGTAGCAATAATTGTCAAAGCAGACAGATGCGTTTCCTAAGAAAAACAGATAAAACTCCTTTCAGAAGAGCAACTCACACCCCTCTTTGTTGAGGCTTCATTAGTATGCATTTTAGTACAGCAAGATGGGCTGAATTCACAACTTCAGTGACTGGATCCTGCCCTGTAGCATACTTTGTGCCTCTGAACAAGGTCAGTAGCAGCCCGGATTCTTTCAAGTGTTGCTGAGCATCTGGCAGGGTTGTGCCCAGCGAGAGGAAGAGTTCCAGAGAGTGTCACCACCTCCAGTTTCAGTAAGCCTGACATTGTTAGCGTGAAAGTCTTCGATGAATACAACCAATTCCATGGAAACACTGAAGTGAACTTTGCTGAACTGAAACTCCAGAGTTAGAGTGCTTTCCAAATAAGAACTTTGCTTTTTGTACACACCATTAGTTTATTCCCTACTCCAACACAAAATAAAACTATTTCCTAAAAAGACAAATATTCATTTATTAAGACTGCAAGATAAAACATTGATTTCCCTAAAAACTGGTGTGGGCTTTGGGCACTTAGGATCAAAAGAAAGGTGAGATGTTCTTCTTTAGTGTTTTGTTTGTTTGTTTGTTGTGGTTTTTTTTTGTGTGTGTGTGTTTTTTGTTTGTTTGTTTTTTTGTACAGGAAAGTAGGTTTCATATGAAGATAGATAATGCTCCTAGAAACCAGAACAAGCAAGGGAAGAGCTGCTCCTGTGTTTCACTGGCCCCTGCATCCATGTTTCTCAGCTGCTAGATCCTAGCACTAGCCAGGGGATCGGAGTCCTTCAGATGCTTCACCTTTCAAGGGTCTCAAGACAATGTTGCCACAACATAAATGCCTGATCAAGCTGCCCTTGGCTCATGCATAAACCCAAAGAAAACAATAACTTTACTAGGATAACAATCCGTACCTTCTCGGTCTGAGAAAAGCTTTTACTGTTGTGCAATTTCTGGCCATAATAGACTTTGCCATCTTTATAATACTTTACAATAGAATTGTACAGTGCCAAACTTTTTCTACTATCAATCTTTTTATTCCCCGCTGCGAGGAAATTAACTTCGGTGTGAAATACAGCAGCTGTTTATTAGCAAACAGGAAAACATGCACTAAATTAAAAGTCAAGGTGTGAAAATGAAAGATCCTTCAGGAAGCTGAAAGAGAACACCGACATACATACTGCAACCTCAGCGTCCTGAAGTTTTAACTAACGCTCAGAAAAATACCATAAAAACTTAAGTATTCAAAAGAAGCCAAGTGCTCTGCTTCTGAATTACATCTCCCAGCTGAAAATGCAGCAAAGCTGAACTACCAGCAGCTTCACATCCTGTCGGAAAAAATGTACATGTGGGCTAAGCTACAGCTGTTGTACACAAATTTTTAAGAACAGTGCACTTCAAACAGAAGTTCGTCTGAATAAGGTTATTTGCTCAACATTTTGAGACGAAATCCTAGAACTAAGTATCCCCACTTGGCACCGGGGTTTGCAGATGACAGAGCTATTAGGGAAGAACTCAGGATTATATATTATATGGATCTATGTCAGCAATTTCCACAAACTACAGTAATAAATTATCTCTCGTTTTTCTTACACCTATAATCTGGAGCCAGCAACTATGACATCTATGCAATGCATATTGCTTATGATCTGCTTTCCAGAAGAAATTTGTACTTTGTGTCACCCTGTTTAGCTTATTGTGAGCCATATAAAAAACAAATTTTGCATTGTTCTTTGTCAAAAAAACAGAGGGAAGGGAAAAGCTTCTTAGCGCTGGTTCAGTCATATGAGAAAAGCAAACAAAGAGTGACCATGCTCTGCCACACGTTTGTTTCACAAAAATTATGCACAACTTCAGAGTTTGTGCCTAGTTCCAACAATGCATCTGCTATACAAACTCTGATTTGGCTGTACTGGAATAAGTTGAAGAACAATGCTTGCAAAGCATCTTCTCAGGAAAAAAAAAAAAAAAACACTATCAGAACTGATAATTGCAGCTTTCTGAAAAAGTCTATGAATACCTAACATTTTGACAATAAAACAAGGTTAAAATTTGTCTCAAATTATATGCTGCCTAGTCAATTTGTGATTTTTATGGAGGTTTTTTTTTTTTTGAAAATTACTTTTCTCCAACAAACTTCTTATTAATCCAGCAGTTAGATATTTGATCTTATATAACATGAAAAACATTGTCCTGAAATTACACCAGTGTCTGCAGTTGTGCTACGTGCTTGATCCTTCAAGAGAATATTTCTGGCCAAATACGGTGTCACACTTCAGCTTGTAGAAAACGATGCACTTAGCCAAACATCAGGGTAACAGGTTTAATCCTGAAGATGTTTCTAATTCTTAAGATTATTATTATTTTTTATTTTTTTTTTAATCCGTTGCCAGTTAATGCAGCATGAGCTGCTCTATACACAAGTACCTCAAAGTAATAACCCACTTTGACTGTCTACATCAAAGCAACTTTTCAAACTTCAGTTGTGGTCTGGTTGATCAATTCATGCCCTTACAACCTCTACCATCCATCACACACACTGCTCTCTCCCCCCCAGAGCATGCAAACAGCAGTCACGGTTATATCAGTTATATTTACACGGAAAGCTCCTTCTGATACTGGCAGAACCAGAACCCCAGATATAGTTCATCGTGCCACAGGGCTCATAGCTCTAGCTGAATAGTTCCTGGTCTCAGCCCTTCAATATTTTGTACAAGTGCCTGCTACTTCCTCACACGAACTCGATTCAGCACAGAACAGCTGTAAGACAAGGAATCAGCATACCATTATACAAACGCTTTCATTTCTTACAGGATTTTCATGAAAAGTCAAATATATCCAGTAAGCAGAAGGGACAGCATTGAGGGGTGGCTAGAAACAAAAATGGAATCATGAAAGTGTTTCCAGTTCACACTTTCTCTAGAATAAACAACTCAAACCCCTGGAAGGTTTTTTCCAATAATAATAATAAAGGAGACAGAACCACCACTGAAATGCCAACGCTTTGTTCCCAGGGAGGACTCATGAGATTGACTGACTTTCTGAATGCCAACAAAATCAACACTTACAGTTTAACAGTCTTCCTTTACTGTATTACAGTCTTCTACTTTTTGGTATATAAATACTTTGGTATTAGAGTCTTCCACTTTTAAGATGGAAAAAGCAAATCCTGCGCGCTTCTGTTTCGTTAGTACCAGCGTGTTTGTTTCTTTTACTACATCAGCTTTTGTTGTTAGACACATCCATACAGAAAATCTGGAGCAGCAATAAATTATTTATCGCAGAGTTTTGCCAGACATGCTTTTCCAACCCATTGTATTAAGAAACATTCTGAATGTGGCTCGGCTTTGAAGATATGTGACAAGAAGAGAAAATCAAAATATACAAAACACTGTATCACGGAATTGGAAAGCTCTTAAATTTTGAAAACAACGAAAAACAAATTTCTTCTAGAACAGGCCTTTGTGGGTTGTCCATGTTTGGGAAAATCAGGCCTAGAGATACGTTATCGTGTCCAATTTCTGATGAGATACAGCAGAAATCAACTTTTGCCCTAGGAATCCTAGACAAATGTAATTTATTCCACTGTCACAAAATCCTCCAGCTACTTTTTTTTTTTTTTTTTTTTTTTTTTTTTTTTTTTTTGCCAGAATAAAGCATAGCAAGCTCTTCTTCCCACACCCCCAGCTACTCTGCCTCTTCCCGTCCTTAGAGGTGGGCAGAGGCTTGGGCAAACAGATCATTTCCACTCTCCTGTTGGGTTTTGGATTGTTATTATAGCAAAGGAAGAAACGAAAGAAACCACAGAGAATTGTGAAATTTCAGCCATTCCAACTGCAACAGTTTAAAATTTAAAGGAAAAATTGAGTAAAGTCACCAAACAGAAAAGAAATAGCTTAATTTGTTTTCTCTTAGAGTTCAGGGCACAACTAAGTATTGATCTTCTGAACGTTTTTACCCTCTATGACTTTTGTCTTTGTTTCAGGAGCATCTGGAGAATTTATTATTATTATTATTATTATTATTATTATTATTATTATTATTATTATTATGTATGCTGCCTTTATTTTGGAAGGCCCATGTTTCAACCAGAAAACTTACACTATCTTAATGTAAGACCTGGAAGAGAGCTTCTCAGAGACAAGAAGTAACCAGACTACAACCAAAGACAAAGGCAGCAACCCTGCAGATGCTAAGGATACAGTGAAACTATTAAAAAAAAAAAACAAAAAACAAAAAACATAAACACTTTCTTCATCTGTGCTGATTTTTTAAAGGCAAAACAAGTTAGATCTTCCTCTCGTACTCAACCCAGCAAGCTGCATCAGCAGGCACAGCCCTGATCATAAGGCAGACACTGAGGGGTCAGGTAGGTGGATCAGTGTAACACTGCACAGCTGAATACAGGGGGAAATAGTGGCATAAATGCTAAATAAACCAACTGTTAAGGATAGTCAGGCATTTAAACCAGCTTTACTCCTGTTGAAGTGACACATGGATGCCGCTGGTGTGAGCAACAGACCAAGCAAGACCTGTAGGGAACCAGCAGGCTTCTGCCACTCACTTCTCCAAATTTAAGCTCAAATTCAGCTAAAGCTACCAGAACTACGCTGGATATAATTTATTTTCAAGAGATTACTTTTCTCCAAGGCCTCACTCTCCAATTTGTAGAAGTATGATACATTTTTCACCTCCCCCCTGCCTTGTTTGTTGGCAAACTTGATTACAGACTTCACAAGCCAGTAACCCAGTGTTAACCTTCCAGATATAACTTTTTTTTTTTTTTTTAAACATCTCAACTTAAAGTAAGATTTTGTGAGCCAGATTCAATACATCTTCAAGTGAAAGGACTTTTTTCCTGACCTCAGAGGACTCTGAATGAGATCCTCTGTCCTCAGAAAACCTCAAACAACCGCAGGAAGCAGCAGGGAAGCCAAGCAAGCAGAAGAACAAAAGGGGAAAAAAGTCTCAATCCCCTCAGATATTAAAAAAAAAAAAAAAAATCATCACAAGACAATGAGGAAAACCTCTGCAGACAACCCTATTTCTGCAAAAGCACTTTAGCATTATTGAAAATCTGTGTTGTAACAAATTGATCTGACTGAAAAGGTAAAATTCCAGGCTGAGGCAAGATGAGTTAGCTCTGTGCCTTCCCTCCCCCCGCAATGAACAAACATCTTCATTGTTTTACTAAAAGTTACTTCTCCTTACGAATGCTTACAGTGCAAGATTTTAAAGCCATTGAATCTATACAAAGAACAGACATACCCATTAACTTTTTTCAAGAGAAACAGCAATTAGTCTTCACTGTTTCGTGCAGCATTCCAACAATTACTGCATTTCATCTCCTTTGGCTCTTTCAGAAATTTAGTCAGTAACATTCTGGGCAAAAAAAAGACCTTAGCAGAAAATATTTCAACAAAAAAAATACCAGGCTGTTCAACCACTTATAGTCTCTAACCTGCAAAACAAAACAACAAACCACCTTTTTTGTGTGTGTGTGTATAATGCATCTGGGCAAGCTATTCTCAAAGTACTAAAATCAACAACAAGAACTTGGGCAGCGCACATAGGGACGCATGGGGGGTCACAAGGCCATAGGAAGCAAGCATCTGTTGCTTTTTTTCGAGATCTCAAGATGTACTTTTTGTTTTTTCTTCATCCCTTAGGTAAAATGGAGGTATTCCTCTTTGTGCTAAGTTGCTGGGACTACTACGAGTACAATTAAAGAGTTATTTTGCAAGATTCTGCCTTGAAAATCCCATCTGCCCCACCCACAATGCCTCTTTGAGCATCAGAGCCCTGAAAAAGTTTGCTGTACGTAGTTCTCTGGGTCTACTCTTGTACTTCTTAAATGAAGCTCAGGAGTATTTATTAGATTTCTGAAGTAAATTAGTGCTCTTTATGTTCATAATTACCAGTAGCGGAGAGACTGAAAAAATTCCAAGTATCAGTCCAGCCTCTTCACAGTGGGATAGTGGGATAACAAGGGAGAACAGGCACAAGTTGAAATAAAAAATTCAGATTGGCAAAGAAGAAACTTTTTTAAAAAAAAAAAAAAAAAAAAAACTAATTCACCAGAATTACCCTATCAATTGAGCAAGGATTCTGGTTTTGGTATTTTTGGTTTTGGCTTCGTGACCTCCTACATTTTTGACCTCACACCACACAAACATGGCACCAAAGAAAGAGTAACTGATTTTCTTCAGGGTTTTTAATTGATAACCATGCTACAGCATTAGAGTGCACTACATATTCCAGTTTGGGTTTTATTTTCCTATTTTTAATCTTTCTATGCATTCACCTGTCAAATTAAAACAGCATCAAGAAACTGAAATATCTAGTCGCGTTACACAAGAGCCTTATTTTACCTGAGCTGGAGATGTGTTTGAAGTCAATCTGTTCTTTTATTGCAACTGCAGCTGTGAGTCCAGAACAGATCTGGAGGGGCACAAAATATGTGGAAGCAGAGGACCATACAACTGGTTACTGTGAAAACCATGATTTTGTGCTACAAAGCGATAAAGAAATTTGAAGAAATTAAGAATTCTCTCTGAAACCAATTTGTTTACCACAAGGCCACGTTCAATCTTGACGATCCTCGCTTCATTTACTATGCTCCAAACTTCTTCATTAAGCTTATTGTCCCAGAGATGAGAGTTTTCTTCACCATTCTCGAATTAAATCCAAAGCATGTTCCCAGCCCTGATTTATCTGCAATGCACCACATTAGACAGCAATTCTGTGGAAACCACAGTACATGCTTACTTAATTACAGACTGTATCATAATGCATACGTATACGGACAAGGGAGCTAATTTGACACTGAATAAACAACAGGAAAGGAGAAGCGTGCACATAATTTTCTGTTTTAAAGACTATGAATAACAGGGGTTTAATTATATCATGTCATATCTCTATCCACTTAGATCATCAACAAGGCTGCTCCAGACGGCTCTCTGCTCGTTACATAAAAGATGTACTTTTATCTCATGCAATAAAAACAGTAGGTTGTCATCTTTCTCATAGAATAACCCTGCCAAGAATGGCATATTCTAGCTGGAGAGTGTCACAGATACTTCCTGACAAGAGTGGAAAGGCAAGAAACAGGAATTTTAGGTTCATTCCAGCTCTCAATCAAGTTTTCTTTCATATGTAGTTTTTCCACACCCAGTTTTACACAGGCACAATCATTTCTGTCTTCACAGCCAACATGTCCTTAATACACTCCTCTCTCTTCTTTAGCTTTTTCCCTAATCCCATTTTCCAGTCTCCAGGTCTCATTCTTTTCACTCCAGTTTCACTCCTTATTCTTGGACTAATAATCTGATCTCCCCGGGACGTTCAGCACCTTAGCATCACCTGATCGCTACCAGTCCCTCTTACTCAAGTCAGCCAGAATAAATTATGTCCTGCGTTTATTACAGTTTCATGCTTCCTACCATCCCTCCCTCTTCTACTCTTTTTTTTTTTTTTTTTTTTTTTGACTTCTCACTAAAAATAAGAATTTTGCTCATCTGTAAAGCACAGAACTACCTCTTATGTGGAAATGAGACAACACCAGCACAGAATGAACTATGGAACCACAAAATGGATCAGCATTCTGAAATATTTTCCATATTTCTTAGAATATTTTTGTTTTGCTACCTATTTACCTTTTAAAAAAAATTACCTACGAAATTTACTGTATTATCTATGGTTGCCATAAAGCTTGATTTCAGGTGAAGCAAGAAACATTACATACCCAATAAAGCAGACCTTACTTAAATTTTGTAAGCATGAATTAAAGAGTTTTTACATATCTGCAACCCAGATGGTCTACTAAATAAGTAAAAGATTTGGATACCATTTTTAGAAGTTGTACGAAAGATGCGAAGTAGAAAGTGTACTGAGATGGGTGAGATAATTTATTGACAACACTGTAGAGAAGATCTTTTGTGATGCTAGTCACAGGCTAACCTAAATTGCTTCCAATACAGTTACTCCGTAATATTGTGGTATTTTATGGGAAGCCAGAGGAAGATCCATGCCACCCAGACCTGTCAAGCTATTAAATATATAAGGAATATTAAGCATGAATATAGTTGCCCAAATTAAAATAAAGGATTGTGAACACAGCATAACTTTTAACAAGGGAAAACTCATTTATTTCTTTTCTCACACAGACCACTGATTAGGTCTGATCAATTCAGATGGGTTTTCCCTTCCTGGGAGTAGCATTAGAATATAAGATTACTATTGTTGCTTACATAGCAAAGAATGATTTATTACTTGATGATAAGGCTATGCTTTACTTGTTCTTGGTTGCAAAGTTATTACAAAGCAGATTGCATGGAGAGAAAAAGAGAAAAAGAAGACATTTAAACTGCGTACAGTTAAAAAAAAAAAAAAAAATGCAATGTGAGGGGAACACAAAACCCAAAACTTATTCCTACAGTACCTAACAAATCAAATAAAATAACATTTATATGGTGGCTTAAATAGTTGCCTTCTAACAACTCATACATGTACATTCCACAGCAAGACCAGAAATTCTCTTATGTTGGAAAGGAACTTTTCAATCAGCAAACAACCTCTGCCTACCTTGATCAAATATTTTATTCAAAGTGAATATGCTAAATTATAAATTACTATCTTTTTTATATTTTATATTTTTAAATTATAAATTACTATCTGTAAGATTCAAAGTAACTATAATAAAGTAACTTGTTTTAACAATAAACAACTTATTTTGGACAAGGCTATCATAAAGCGTAAGGGAATCTGCATTTCAAATCTATGAATGGCTCTGCTTCCAGATTCTTGTTTTCCGTGGAGCTTAACTGTTGGTTAACTCAAGAAGGCATTTTTATTTAAGGGGAGAAAGTCGAACTGTTATGCATATTAGTTGTTAGGCTTTCCTCCTCATGATGTTGTACTAGAACATGCTGTAGGAACATGTTAATGAGGCAACAAACATTTGTCATGTATAAGATTTTACTTATCCTATCTTAAAGGGACTGATATTAAACACAGCAGTCTTATAATTAAAACAAACAAACAAACAGGAAAAAAAAAGAGGAATCACTCATTTGTGCCATAGCAAGGAAGCTGTTAGACAGGAATGCTCGGGTGATCTTTGGAAGGCATGGTACAAGACATATTAAATATTTTTCCTGTCCCAGGGGTATGGTTTCTGAGGTGTAACTGGGTACTGAAATTACCAGATCTTTGAAAAATGGATTATCACCTTGGTATGATGTTTCTACAGAGCCAAATTCCGCAGGATTGGATTCACTGCTTGGGTGTATAATTTGTTACTACAAGATACCAGGCTGACCAAATGGGAATATTACTGTCAACATCCATAATTATCACTTGAATCTTAAAATGATGCCTGGCAAACAGATAGTAGTAATGTTTCAGGAGTAGAAAGAGAATAGTGATATCAACTATGACAGAACATTAGGATTAGAAGTATATCCTTCAGTTTTCTCCTCCTTCCTGGCTTAAATAGATACTCACATGCATACACTGTTACTCTGTTGAGTTAGAAAGGGAAAGAGAATATCTATAGATTAAAGCATGAACATTTCCACTGTGGCCACTAAGTATTTGTTCAAAATTATTACAGATTGTTTTCTTATGCTAAAATTGTGTGTGTGTGTGTGTGTGTGTGTGTGTGAATAGCTTAGATGGATACCTGCTAAGCTACTTCTTAAACCAATGAATATTTTTACCACTTGTCTATTGCAGTTAAAAATAATAAAATCACTCCATTCATATAGTCATACCAATTCAGTAAGTCACAAAGATAATTATACGTGCATAGAAAATTAATTTTTCTGCATTTTCTTTTTTTTGCAGAAGACCAAAATACTGGAAGCACTAACTCATCTCTTTCAGAAAAGCACATTACCTCAACATGCAGCACGACTGATGTCCTAATGACAATCAAACAACTATGCATTTAAATATTTTCTTCAAAGACATTGTTATTTTCAAGCTCTTTGTCAAATCAAAATCTCCTTGACTGACTCTGTTCAAGGTAATACGAACACTGCATTCATGACTTGTTACCAACATGTCTATTTCATTTTCATCCAAGAGAAAAAGATTTGGTAAGTCTAGGACAAGGGAAAAGCACAATGGTGCTGTTTCTCGTGCTAGCACAGTGGAAAGATGTATTAGCAATTACAGCTTTGAGGGCCTTGAGTAAGATACTGCTTGAAGCAATGCTCTTACTTCATAATGATTTTTACAGGCATTAAAAAGAACCAGGACTCCTTTGGCTTGACACTAAGAGATGACTCTCTAAGTGTACACAGTGGTATTAGGAATTATGTATAAATCCAGACACTACCATTAACACCCCCATCGAGGAAAAGCAATCAGACAAAATGGTAAAAATAGAAGATGTCTGTTTATTCAGGTGCCATGTACATATGTGCACAGGATATTAAGATTAGTGCATTGCTCAGAAAATAAACGGGTATAATAGATTTTTTCCACTGTGTGTCATACATGACAAAATATTTCAGGTTATAATGTTAGGTAAGTGCTATTATTAATCCTATGGCTGAAAAATGTATTAAAACACATAGAACCCACAACAATTCAGATATTATTTGTGCAGAAAAACTACCGTGCAATGATGTAGGATTTCAATTTACAGAACACCGACTTCCTTGCATTAAATACAAAGTACCTTTACAGAGTATGCTAAATTCAAAGAGATGCAATTAATTTGCTAAATGGCACACACGACAGCATCCACACTGCCAAAGGCTTGGGCACCAATGCACGATGCAGAGCTTTTCAGTCAAAAAATGGAAAACAGTCCAAATTTCTACTGACCCCTTGCACTGTAATGCATTAGCACTTGGCCCAGAATTTCCTCTGACCTTCCCATATAGGTCCTATTGGCACTGCAACATTAGTGGGAATAGTAAGGTATTTTTCCCACTCCAGAGCAATGCAATAGCATCAGGGCTGCAGTCATGCACATGTAGAGCAGTGAGAGTGATATGTTTACACTCCTGCTTCCTGATTTTCAAGGTCGCCAGTCTAATTTTTAACCTCTTTTTTAAATCAAGCATAACATTTATAAGTGCATAAACAAAAATAAATCAGGACTGCCACGGACAAGAATCCCTTGCACTACTGCAGTACTTTTCTTCCTGTCATTCATTAAATCTATTAGACTGTGAATGTCTTCAGAGCAAAACATCTATGTTATTTGCTTTGTCTTCTATGGAGATATCAATTAACTTCCAGAATATTAACATTCTAATAATTATCAAAAAAGTATTGACCATCTTGGTAATAGCTCATGAACATACTAAATAAGCATTTGTTTTGGTTAGCATTAAATATGCCTTAAAATCCATCCTTTAAGAATTTGTCTTTTGTTTTTCAGGCAAATATTTTAGCTGCGAGCCTGCCTGAAATCCTTTTTTTTTTTTCCCCCCCTTCTCTTTTTCTTTCCCCAAGACTGCATTGGTCCTCACTTCTTTTTACAACCACCCACACACACACAAAGAATGAATGCTGAACACCAGCCCTTAGCATATGTGTGTGTGTGAGAGAGAGAAGTAGAAAAGTAAATTGATGTAAGATAACATACTCTCACTTCTGCCTTCTTATACAGCATCTACTCATACAGAAGAACGCCAGATGTATGCTTCTGAAATACAAGCAGAGCCTCCTTCCAAAACATTCAGGATGCCAGGAGGAAGATGCAAGCTTTCTAAACAGCTTCAACAATTCATCTTTGACCTAAGTGCATTGAGTTTAGCTTTTTCAAAGAAATGACTCTGTTACCAAAAAGACCCTATAAGAAGCAGATTAAAGCTTTAGCAACACCTGATCTTGAAGAGAAAAAATAAGAAGCATTTTCTGGCCAGAAAGCTCCTGAATATATTGCTTAATAGCCAAATACTCAGAAGAATCAAAATAAGTATTATTTGCCCATTCTTGACTCATTCAGAAGGTGCTTAAATTACTTTAAAAATAGTTGCAGCTATCGAGTGGTAGAGTTACAATACCAACAGGGTATTGTACTGTATTTCTATAATAATCCATCTATCAATAATGCCAGCCATATATCCATTGTACTTACACTTCTGTACAGCTTATCAAAACCGAACAATTACTTTAAAAACTACTTTCAAAATTCATTCTTCAATGACTGAATTAGCTCTGCTGCAAGATTAGTGATTACCTTAACTGAAAACCTGATTCTCTACGAGCAATTTTTGAGAGTCCCATTGTACATACAGATTTATCTGCTGCCTACATATGAAAATTTAACAGAATATTTGAAGGACAAATAGTAATTTAAAGAACATAGACGACAGAGTTATAATCTGGCACCACTACACTATACTTTATGTGGCTATAAAAACATCTCTTCAGTGGGGCATATACTGTATGATAACAGTTTCAGGACAGTAATATACGTGTAGCTAGTTATGGCTTTATTTCCAAATTCCCCTGCCCCAGATTAGAACAGCTATTTAAACTTTTTTCAATAACTCAAAATGGGTTGGCAAATGAAAAATGATCCATCAGGAGGGCACAGAAACTGACTGAACCCTGTCCGTGTTTCACATAAGACCTTTAAAAAGTAGCTTTTCCTCTTTCAGACTGAACTCTGGTGATTATTTCCTTAGAGCTCAACTTACTTTTATTATGTAAAAACTCAAATGCAAATAATTTTTTAAAAAGTATATAAAGAGGCAACATGAAACTAGTTCTGAAATAGTTTTAAAATTAAAAAAAAACTAATACATTTTTACCTCTGTCAAGTAAAGCCAATTAAAGTATCCCTGTCGTGAGCACAGCTTTAAAGTCAGTTTTCTCCAGGACTACAGGGAGCTCACCTTCTTGGAATGATTCATCACAACACTCATTATCTCCAGCTTCTGATTTCCCTGTGCTTGGCTGCATTCTCCCAGTGAACAACCACTCGGTTGCAAATGATGCAAGTCAGACACTGCCATAAACTGACCATGCGTGGGTTTCCCAAATGCTAATTCAACTTCTAAATGGAAGGATGCTTCCTAAAGCAGTAATGTATATACCTATATTTAGCTTTGTTTTGGTTGTTATAAAAATCAGCTAATTTTTCTTTAAGCCTTGCTAAACTACTTTGCCCTTTGTATTCCACAGTACTGTTCAGTGTAAAATAAATGCATTGTGATCAGAGTGGATGGTTGAATTACTACAAAACAATGTCCATTATCTTTATGATAAGAAAAAAAAAAAAAATCAGTGTTTGATGCTTCTCGAACATGCCAGCAAAGATTTATGGGTTTGGTATAGTTGGTAAAGTGCTGTTGCATCTGAATAAAGATGCAATTATCTGATTCACTTCCCATCAATTTCACCACCATTTTGACCTTTCCGTAGTCAGTAGACTTCGATGAAAACTTTATACTGCTTGGTGATTAGACTATCACACATCCCAAGAGCCAAGTTTCATTTGGTCTCAGAGAAAATTTCAGGAAATTAGGAATAACAGAGATTAAAATGTAGATGTGATATATATAGTTCTCATTTAGAATGTTTCAAGGAACATTTCCAATGAAGAAAAGTCATAATTCCCATAAACAAATTAACCACCTTAGGGAATTCAACTCATTGCATGTCTGCTGCAAAAGCCTCTAAAATAGCCAAATATATAGTCTTGTACTAGACCTTATTAACCTTAAACATGATTTTATCACATCTCCCTTGGCTTCAGGTCTCATAACACTAACATTGCTGAACAGATTTTCCCACCACCATCTTTTTTTTTTTTTTTTTTTTTAAACTCACCCTCCAGTTCATACCTACCTAACATAACTTTCTGAATATCCAACTTTAAATATATATATAGACACACACATTGAGATTGTTCATTATACATGTATTTTCTGAACTATTAGAAGATGTAGATTACCTTATGAGAGTCAAAACAATATATTCTACAGATTTATTTTTTTAATTTCTTAACACATACACATTTTTGAACAGGATGGCATTTAATAACAATCCTTAGAAAGTGCCACCAACAAATATTAATGCCTTGTTCTAAACCAAACGCCTGTTTGCTTGGATGTAATAGGAAGAGGTTTTTTTCAGTACGCTATCTGTGCACATAACATTGGCATTGATGAATTCATGGTGTTCTCTACTATTATAAACATTTCCTTTTTGGAATGAAAGTCCCCTTTTTCTAAAGATAAATAAAGTTTATAATTTACAATGTTTGCTCAGCACAGTGCATGCAATTTCAGGCACTGGTAAAGCTATTAGTTTCTTTCCCTGTGTAATTTCTTTGTAGAAGAACTCTGTTCCTCAACATGACCTGCTCTCAGTGCACAAAACCACCATGACGCTGTAGTGCCAACAAGCAGACCAGCCTGCCAACTAAAAAAATATATTTTTTGCAAATATCTGAAGATAAATAGCATTAACAACGTTCTTCTTTATTAGAATTCAGATCAGGAGTAAGGTTCATGCTATGTGTTTAATAAAACTCATTTTAAACACGACTTTGGGAGAAACACCGTCTCATGAATTCTCTTTGATTACTCCATCTACACAGGTCAGGTTAGATTTGGTCTGCTCTGACTGACAGAACCATGGCAACAATCCTCCTGGCTCTTAGTCTTGTGGTTTTTTTCTTTGTTATGTGTTCATATGCTTCTAGCCTAAATACTCTCGTACACCAACTACTCAGACACATGACAGAACTAGTACCTCAAAATGACTTCAGTCTTTCAAGTCCTTTTTTTTTTTATTTATTTTTTTTTTTTTTATTTTAAGAAGTTCCAGTGCTTGCTTCTCAACTCACCCTTCCTACCGCATACCAGATCTTCATAGTCGCCAATGGGAAAATTTCCCCTTCGTTTGAAGAAATGCTCAAAATTAACAATCTTATTATCATATCATCAGACAGAAAGAAATATAGGAATGAACAGAAACATTGACACTGTAATCCTTGATTGTGAGGCTAGGAAGGTGTCATTGTGATCATGTAGTCTGACCCTTACATAACACAGATATTAATCAATCTGATTTAAGACAACAAATTCTCATTACAGTAGCCCAGGTAACTCTCCAAGTTTAGAGAAAAAAAATGAATTTATTTTATTTTATTTTATTTCAAAGGATGCTTTTAAGTTACTTCAGATAACATAATCTAAGTACATCACTAGCTACAAAAGAATGTTATTAGAAGATGATACTAGGTGTTGTTTAGATATGTGAAGAACCACACTATGTATAAAGAAATCTACTTTCTGTCATAACTTCCTGGGCAACTAGCATGTGTCAGTTCATGTCACTGCCACCTAGTCAGTAAGTCAATATTTTCTATTGAATATGTCAGGACAACACAATTGCACTGTTCATCCAAAAAGAAAAGCAGCCAGTAACTACTGGCTAATCAATTAATTTAGTGTTAACTTCAGGAAATGAAATGTTGAGCATGTGGAGATATTAAAACAAATATGTATTAAAATATCTGACATAAGCTGGCACAAAAAAAAAGTCTCTGGCATATGTCTAACAATTAGAAACATGAGGCAATACTATATGTTCCAGGAAGCATATGTTATTTAATGATGAAATAATTATGTTCATGTCTACACAACACATGCTTGAATATCCTTTAACTGAAAAAGTAATGCTTTAGTAACAAGGAGATGTAGCAGATGACAATCATATGTCCGGGAATTGAAGTTAGTCCATGTCTTTGAAATAGTGATAGGTTGTAAATAGAGTGACCAAAATATACTAGCTTATAAAATGATTCACCAAGCAAAACCATGGTTGGTGTGAAATTACAGAAGCGTGCATATTTTCAAATGGTAAACTTTGAGGCTCATATGGACACACTGCACAACTGACAATATATCTGGAGGCAATGCCAAAATCAGCAGAGTTCAGGGAAGTCCAAAACTCAGATGTCAAACTGTGAACTCGACCCATATTGAAGGCTGCCGACATTTAGAGACAGACTTCTGTTCTACAAAGTCATTACCCCGCTGGCTTAAAAGACAACCAGAACAACACACCCAATGTAGAACTGAACTTTATCAACACCTGAACACCTCAGCTGCTGCCAAGTTGACAAGGTGCCACTGAGTGTCTGACTGCAGGGACCCTTGAAACAAGGGTCCAGCTCAATAAAATAGTAGTGGCATATAGACCACGTATATACTCAGAACAAGCACTGATGTGGGTTTTGGGGTGTTTTTTTCCCTCCCCTCATCTGCACTTGAGAACTAACACCCACTTCAGGTCAGCAACAGACTGGTTTTATTTTGTTTTAAATAGCTTTGGCTTAGAAGAGACGGTTTCAAGGACTGCAGGCATTTTGTATCACAGCACTGAGTACAACATAAGTTCTTAATCCAGAACAACTGTTTATGAAAAGGAGGAAACTACTAACTAGCTGCTTTGCAAGAAAAAATTCTCCTCTTTAAAATACGCACTCCACCGTTGTCACAGACAGGTGGCATCTGCAAAGGCTGTGATGACAACCACCTTGTTTTAATAAGATGCTAGAAGAAAATTAAAAATAAATGCCTTTTAGGCAAGGCAAGTATAAACAGCTATCAACAGCGCCTCAGCTTTCCCATGTTGAAGGAGTTTACTTACTGCGTAATATAAGGTAATTACTCAAAGCTAGCTCAGCCATCCAATACTGGACAAATAATCTCTTGGCAGAAATAGGTGTACAAAACCCTTATTAACCATTGTTTATGGATTCTGTCTGGAAAAATAAATTGTTTCTGGTAAGTTGCATAACTCACATGCATTTTTAATAAGAAACATCCATAAAGAAATGCTCAATTTAAAAATAATTTGGCATCTCGCTGACAATAAGCCAGTCCGTGTGATTTCTTCGATAATGATTAAAAAAAAAATCTCCATTAATTACTCAGTGCCAATGCCATTCTCAATTATCCCTCTGCTACCAAGCAGCAAAGATATGCTAACTACTTCGCATTCCCTGGACAACAAGGCATTTCATGTCATTTAAGAATAGGCACGTAGAACATAAAACACCTGAAAACAGCTTTGAGCGGGGTATATTGCAAGTAAGGGAAGAACCAAAGCCTGACAGAGGATGGAAACTTCCTCTGCTGCAACTGGATTGCAACTTTCTGAACAGTGGATAGAAAGTTTTAAAATTTATCCACTACATAATGCTGCAACAGATGTAACAAAAGGACACAGTTTAGATGTGAGGTCATCATTTGAGGTGCTAAAATTAATTGAATGCTCAAACTTTTGCTCTTCTGTTTTAGGAATCTTGAAAATTATCTTCCGGGAAGTAAAAGCCAATGACAAAATCTAAAAAAAGTCCTGGCCTTTTTATTTTTAAAAACCACAAAGGCAATTAACTTGGGTTTCACACACATTTGTCCTTTAACATTGATGGACATACGCATATACCCGGAATATTTTATCTCCTTTGCTCTATCGTTTGATTCCTTCCAGTTCTCATACTTGAAAGTCCATAATACACACATTTTCTTGTTAGGAAACCTGTCCGAACACCATAGGAATTCACCTTCTCCCTCCCAGATGGAGGGCCAAGTGGTCAGCCAAATAAAACTCTACTATTCTGGTTTCACCTTCTGATTCATCTCAGCCAAAAATTAATAAATAAATAGATTCTTTGTCTCTATTGTCCACAGTGTTTTCAAAAGATAGGAGGAAGAAATACAAGATACTGAAGTTCTCTCAAATAAATAAAACCCTACACACATCATCTTCCCAAAAGAGATTATACTTTAACCTTGGCAATTAACTACCCGAAGCACTTCACATCTCAGAATTACTTAAACCTTTGTAATTATTTTTCATGAGCTAAGACCTCATACACAAGTCAAGGGCCAGGTGTGCTTGTTATGCATTACTATTTCTAGAGTTTCATATTTTAAACAATATACCTGTTTACAAAAACTACATATATTATTATTTTTTTTTTGCTCTGATAATACAATTCACACTCAGAAATTAAGAAATACATCAACAAGCTAAACTTGTAAAGATAGTTGCTCATTATGTGCTGCTATTTCACAATGGCATGACTTCTTCATTAGTTTTGGAAATAAATGAGTTTTGGAGCAGTAATTCAGCTATACCTTGGGCTTTTTAGAATTCATTTATTTAAAATTATTTGCCTTCAAATAAAAAATTAATTCTTCTACTTGAGGTTTAGTGTATTGAAGAAAAGAGGTAACTCGTGAGTTTTTGCCTAACAGAAGATACAGTATGAACTCTCTTGCACTTCACTGCTGAGCTTATTGGGCATATAAGGAATGTTAAGCAGCAGCTACACTTAATATGGTGCCATAAGGCAAATAAAGGGTCACAGTACTTAAAAGGAGCCTCTTACAGACAGTGGAGAAACAAACTTACCGATTTCATAGCCCTGAAGCATTCCTTAATGCTCAAATGTCTTGTTATATGAGGCTGTTCAAGATGCAAAAATTTCAAATTCAAGTTAAACACAGAAACAAGTTTCCTTGTACTTAGCAACTCTTCTTCCCTGAAAGGAAAGCCTCACACATACAAAATGGTCTTCGGAAATTTAGCAGAATGTAAGCCGGTGTTGAACACTTAACCATGTGCGTATGTATGTGTAATTTCACACATTTTCTGTATAGTTTGAAAACACTTGCGGATTATTCACCATTTACAGAAAATGAGTGTTAATTTAAGCACTAAAAGAAATGGCTGTCTGACCTTTTTTTTCTTTATTGTTATAAGTAAACAAAAGTATCAATGACATACTTTGGCACAACTCACCAGGAATTCTTTTTTCCTTGAGGATAACATTAGAATAATGTAAAAAATGAGTTAATGAGTATACAGAGCTTCTGAAATAAATACACTGTACACAAAACTAAGCACACTGCGTAGTATCAGCTGTAAACAGAATCTGACACGTAGCTTAGGGAAAATAAATCAAAAGATAGCTTTTCATTAAAAAAACTATTTTAAATAATTATTTTTATTTTGAAGTGTAATTAGAGAGGCTAGAAGTCAGAGCTGAGTAACCCTTACCCAGAAAATTCAATGCAAGTCAAACAACTTAATTGTGGTTACACAGTCTACATAACTCTTTACACGGATGCCACTCAAAATTCATCTGCCAAATCATTAAGTTTCACTTAGACGATACCTGACAGCAGCACTTTAAGTGCTGAGCTGGCTGGCAAAGACAGAAAGAATTTTTCCTCTCTACTGTAGGATCAGACTAATCTTTGCTCTTTCCAAAACACACTACTGAATTAGATGAGTGGAAACATCTGAACTGGAAACTCTCCAATACAAGAGATAGCTGTCAGCATTGCATTCACTCATGCTCCAATGAAATCCAGATTTTTCAAGTCTCACATTGAAAATAAGGCTGGTTTCCAGACTTGAGGAATGGATGCCCTGAGATTTATTTCTTTAAATTATCAACATCACATTTTATGGCAAATGGTACCTTCTAGGCCCCACATGAAAATAAGCTGTCTATTCCAATACTGCTGTGTTTTCACTCTATGTTTTACTGTTCTACAACAGCCACACCAGATTCACACATCCAGGTTTACACACCAAAATTAAAAGAGTACCCTAATTCTCCCTCCCTTGCCATCTCCCTGTCATCACTGCACACACCTCCTGTTGCTGTCTGATTCTGCTACCAGGAATAATCTCTAGCCAGGCAGAGTTTTCTTCTCAAGTCTCCACATAAGACTGAAAAAAAACGATTCAGTGTAATGCATTTAGTGCAGTCCATTAAGCTTTGTTTCTAATAAGAGCCAGAGCGTAGGCCATCTTCTATCCCTTAAGTAAAAAAATATTAAATATAGTCGCATAAGCTTTACTCATGCTAGTGAATCAGATAAAACAACCCATTTATTTGTAAATTGTATAGAGTTTCAACTGCTTGTCTTGTCAGAGAGCAATGGAATACCTTAATCAAAATGACATCATGTTATTAATTTACAATTTGATAAATGGGATAATCCTAATTCCCCAAATGCTTTTGTTTCCATGAGCTGCAGGAAGATATTTTTGCTAGGAAAGACAAAAGGTATGAAAATACTAAGGTATACAAAGATAGCTGTGCCTAAGTCTATAAAAATTAAATCTTTGCTCATGTGAATAAAATTTGTATTTAATTTGCTAAGTGTAACAATGCAAAAAGCCATCCCATTGAGGCTTTTAGAAAAAGTTATTTCTCAACATTATCAATGTTACATATTCTGTTTTGTTTAAAACCTCCAACTGCAGAGATAAATAAGCAGAATGTGAAGGATCTCCTATAATCCTATAGAAAGATTGCTGGAACTGTTATGCCAGGAAGACAAAAAATCATCTGATTTTACAGTGATGGCTAGTTACCTTTTCTTCATCTATATCCATCAGTGCCATCCACGGCCTGACTGCCTTTTCTGCTTTCTTTTACTGAATTTCACAACCCATTTTTAACATGAAGATTAAAGAAGCAGTATATAGCAATTTTAGAAGTGATAATGCAGCCTTATCAAAAATTGGCATAAGCAAGAGATAAACTGTGTTTATTACAAAGAGAAAATGGCAAATTTTAAGATACCGTGTTTCACTTGTGATTTTATGCATTAGTTTGATTTGCACATATTCAGCATTTACTTCTATGCTTCATTTATTCAGCTGTTGATAATATACAGATTCAGCTTGCTAATGCAGCAAAAACAGCCTTATCCACAGAGGACATCAGCATGAGCATTAACCTTGAGTGACAGCAGCTGATCTGTACTTAGGAACTACTAAATAGCTTGATTTTCCTTCGGAAACGCAACCGGAATACTTATAAAAAATAAAAAACACAAACAGAGAAGGTCACCCGCATGGAAGGAAGTGGCAGGTAGTTTGTAGTGGTGATTTTAATTTACCATACAATGGTAGGAACTCTGTTCTCAAAGAGAATCAGAAAGGCAGCATTTGGTTCAGACACCTGATGTAGTAATCACAGAATTTCTAGGTTGGAAGAGACCTCAAGATCATCGAGTCCAACCTCTGACCTAACGCTAACAGTCCCCACTAAACCATATCCCTAAGATAGTAGTCCACACCCTGAATAATGGTCAAGTTACGGTCACTTTCCTTGTTGTTCTCATAAACCATTCATTTTATTTTGAGAGTTTACACAGGGAATTTAAGTCATATTAGGGTATGACTTCAAAGTGGAAAGAAAAAAAACAAACTGTTCTTATTTAGCACTCTTTCAGGCCATAAGTATTTATAGATAAGAACAGTAAGGTGTAACTGTTCTATAATACTCACGTAGCATCAAGCCCTGCATCATTTTGTTTGATATTGGATTATAGAGCAGAATAGTGACTTGCTTAGAAACAGATAAGATTATTAGATACGCAGCAATTCAGGTATAAGACTGATAATCCACAGTTCTTAGCTGAAGGACCAATCCATTAAACAACAGTTTATCTGCTCAGGGCTCTAACACAGAAGAGCTTGATACAAGCTTTCACTCATCATTGTGCCTTATTTTCTCCCCAAAGTAACTCAGCAAGACTCTTCAAAGGGCTGGTTATCTGCGAACTCACAGTGGGTTCACACTGCCAACAAGGTGGCAGTGGGAAAACCCAACCTCTGTAGGAACAATCCTGTGGTACCATGTCTGTTGTTGTTGCCTTGCCCGTGAGTGAGTGATAAGCCTCCAAACCCCCATGGGGAAACCCTAAGAATTTAAAGTTTCGCTTGTATTTCTATAAAAAACTTAAGAGGGAAGAAAATAATCTAAGGAAGTCAATCCTTCGGGTACCCTGCTTCTTATAGGTTTAGATGCAAGAAATCCAGTGGAAACCTCTTAATAAACTTAGAAATACACAAATATACAAACCAGCACCCAGATACTTACCCAGTTTCCTGGCCAAGGAGAGGAAAAGGGGGGAGGAACAACACACCGCAAGCAGACAAAACAAAATCCACCTCACAAGTATATTGCCTGTTTTTGACACATCGATTAATATACTGCATTTCAAAAGCATGCCTTACCTCTTTCTTTCAAGAAAGCAACAATAACAAAATCCCCTGTGATTCTACATTTTCAATTGAATTTCTTCAAGGTAGAGCAATGTAAATCTTCTCTACTTGACAGTATGAATGAGTCCCTGCCACCTGAGCTGAACAGCATGAAAGACATCCTCCACTCAGGTTTCCCAACAAGGAAAATGGTCCCCTTCCCAAGACTGATATTTAGAATATAGATATTAAATGCACATAGCACCTGCAAGTGAAAGAAACAACCTCATTTTACAATGCTTCAAGGCCTGTGCTTTATGGAGAGACGCAATATTGATGCAATCTTGCCTATAGGGAGATCAAGAGAAAACAATGGCACCTGTGCATTGCCTGGACCCCAAAACGAAGTCCAGACACCCTGTTATTTCCCAGCACCAACGAGAATATACAATAAACTTTACCAGGAACAAGCCACGCCATCTGTCTGCAGAGTCATCACGTCCTGCGCTCTGCAGGGACAAAGTACTTGATTATCAGCCTAGATGAGCCAACAATGCATGTGATCACTGAATTAAGAAACAAGGCTTCAGTGGATTTAAAGCATGACACTAAGAAGGCATATTGCCACTTTTCTTTGGCAAGAAAATAAAACAGTCATTATTAGCTAACTTTACTGAGTTAACACCTTCATTGTTTTGAATGTAAAAATATCTCTATTGCATTGATCAGCTGCACGAAAGCAAGAACAATACTGGAGAAGAAGCAAGTGCTCCAAATCAAGTCACAAAAGCTTCAGAAACTATGTTTGCTGCATTTCTTATCTACTTTTATTCATAAAGAAATTGCAGATGCAAAGTAAGATTATTATTTTTTTTAATATCGGTTCTAAGATATTGCTGATTTCTGAAGTAAAAAGTAGCAATCTTCTGTGAAGTAATCATTATTTCCAAATTTAGGTAGGAGTTTCTAAAGGTGCTTCTGAAAGAATTAATTGTTCCAAGAAGGACAGCAAGCTACTGACACAAAGAAGTGAAAGGCAGAATGCATACAAAAGAAAATACGTACAAAAGGGAAAAAAAAAAATAGCAAGAGCAAATACAATTCCTGTTTTAAGAGAACGATACAAAAGCCTGAACCTTCCATTAAATAAATCCTGCAAGCAGAAAGGAAAGAATAATGAAGTCCCAAAGACAAAGATACCTTTTTTTGTACCATATAATCATTTTCCTTAGTTCCAAGCAAATAGGGGAGACATTTTAAACAACAACACGGTAAGATTTTCTCATCCACTTTCAGTGTATCTCAAAACCCCCCTCAGACTATATACTCTCTAATAAAATCAATCAAGTACGCAACAGTTGTACAGCAGAATCGTCCTGTTCAGTTGGATGGACTCAGGTTTATAGAGACTAGAAAGTTATCCAGTCCACCCCAACATAACCTCTACGAAAAAGACCAAATTATTTTCATGCTTCATTATCATTCCCCTCCAACACAAATGGTAACAGAAAATGTATATGTATTTTTTTCTTTTTACAGTCACTGTTTAAAAATAAAGACTATGAAATACATGAAAAACAGTTGGAGGAAATGACAACAGATCTGAACGCACGTTCAGACAAATACTTCGATGTTTTGCAAACATTAACAATATAATCATCTACAGCACCAGGACAGCACACAATTTTAACTAAATTATTAAAAGACAGCTTCAGCACCAACCTGTATTTTTAACTTGCTTCTATACACTCATATTTCTTTAAAATTGTAGCAAAGGCACATCTCACACAGTCAGAAGCTGGTATGCTCTCAGCCCAGAGTACTTGAGTGCTTGCCACCTGGGGTGAGACCATGCCTGCTCACCTGAAGCTCATTAAACCATTTTGGAACATACTTCGTGCCAGCAAAGGCACGGGTTGCAGCCCCAGCTGGTATCACAGGTGGAAGAAGCCCCTACAGCTGCTGTCCTGCTCCACCAACTTTCTAACATCCAAAATTTCTGTTCCTGATCTGTGTGCTGCCTTATTTGTTTCTTGGAGCCTCTGGTTCTACACCTTATTTTATGCAGAGTGGCACCTGCTACGTGGGAAACGTACGCACAATGTGCTCAGCTGGCCAAAGAAAAGTCTTGGTATTTTCTTCTTTACCCTACTTATACTGACACTTTTTTTCCCCCCCCAGGAATATTGTTTCTAAACTTTGGAAATATTAAAAAAAGTCAAGACCATATGCTTCACGCAATCATGGAACAAAAATGAGATAAACTGATTTTGCAGACAAATATTTTTCTTTGTTATAAGACATCAGTGAACTGTCTGTCCAGAGCAGACAATGTTTTACTTTCTGACAATGTTTTAATTACTGACTGAAGGAGTATAATTGTTAGTTAAATAATAACTAACTAAAAATAATTTCTAATTCTCTTTCATTCATATTCTGAGATTTGATATTTTAGTGAGTTTTTTCACCAATACATTTAATAGAAAAAACCTCTCAAGAAGATAACTTCCTTTCTGCCCACCTCATTTCTACTTTCTGAAATGTTAAGGAGCTTGGAACACACACAGCACAGAAAACAAACTCCATTAAATATTACATCAAGTGATAGGAAAAACCAAGTCACAGAAAATAGTTATTACTTGAAATAAATGCTACTAATGACCAATTAATTTCTCTATTTGGAAAATTCTAAAGCCTAGTTTATTACTGTCTAGTAATAAACTCATATTATTAATAGTAGCTTACAAATACTATAATTTGGAACTCTGCGAGTTCCAAATTGCTAAGTTTTGAGCCACGCAAATGCTAATTTCTTCTCTCATGTTTATAAAAGCTTTTATTTGGCACAACAGCAAAGTACCAACTACAAAAAGCACTATTAGTGTTTGTGAGATTTTTTTTGCTTGCTTGCTTTTGAAGATGACAAAATTTATTTTCCTGTCTGAAGATCAAAAAGTGAGAAAAAAACATTTTTGATAACTGAGGAAAACAATTTTTCATACTGTACAGCCAGCATAGAAGTCCCACTATAAATTGAGAGAATCTCTTCTGCACTACAGAGTTTTCCTGACATTAGGGAAAAGAACCTCTCAGTAGCTGCAGATCGAGATTTTGATCCCACTTGCAGTGGTAGAAACTCACAGCGAATCCACTGGGGTCTTTAATTCTGCTGGAATATCTTTATAGCAATGTTACAATCTGTGTTTGTTTTGGCCCAAGACATTCCATCCACTTGTATGGCTCTCTGCCAAAGGGCTGCCTGTAGCAAACCCGTCTGTGGCCAGAGAAGAATAAAGACCTTGGAGACATTTTTTAAGAGAGAAAGAAAAAGGACATAAAAAACATATCTGAAAGAAAACAAAACAAAAAGATAAAAACAAATAAATAACAGCCCCAAAACAACAACAAAAAACACATCCCAAATTATAAAAAGCTTTGCCACCTGGCAAACCACCACACCACCCTCTGAATATAACACAATCTGTATTCAGCTGCCTTCCTTTCCAACTCGGGCTTAAAAAAGATTTATTTTTTTTTTAAATCACCTCTCACAAATTAGTTGAGGAGGATAGCTTCTTAAAATATATATCCTGAGGATCAGCCTGAAATTGTAAAGGAATACTTGGCAATGCTAGGCTGATGGTTGGACTTGAACTCAGAGGTCTTTTCCAACCTAAATGATTTTCTGATTCTACATAGTGCTACATGTTCTGACACCTGCAGGAAGGTAACAGAGGGAAGGAAGGATGCACCATTGTTCTGATCCAGCATGTTTTCTTGTTTAGAGGGAGAAATCAGTATTATTTATATCCTAATTTTATTAATTTTTGTAGGAATGAATTTTACAGGAAA
Source organism: Aythya marila (assembly GCF_965140915.1). Lineage (NCBI taxonomy): Eukaryota > Metazoa > Chordata > Aves > Anseriformes > Anatidae > Aythya > Aythya marila. The sequence continues at coordinate 58,652,900 of NC_139046.1, read as the reverse complement.
AGGAGCAATTTCAGATTAAACTGTGATCTGTATTAGTTGTACGTGCACATAAATAAATAAATAAATAAAACACAGAAAGCCATAGTAACAGGAAACATTAAACACATTATTTCATAGGTGTTGATGGCAAGCAGACTTTCCCATATTGGAAGCGTGGAGTTTAGGAGAGTAGTTAACATGAAGTGTTAATATCTGGTTAGAGCTCAGCTCTGACTTAGGGCTGTCTCCTGGAGCTTGTGTCACGTACTTGGTTCCATTTTCTGTATGAAAAACTGAACATAGGTGTGTTCAGTGAACACCTATGTTCAGTTTTTCATACAGAAATCACTGGCACCAACAGCACTTTTTTTGCATTAAACCACCCATTAATTTTTCCTCCCCTGATTATACGAAGGAACGGGTGGTTCCTCAACAGTTGTACCCATCAATCCCACCCTCTTTTTCTGTCCTCTCATTCCCATCAGCAGCAGCAACTTGGGATTGGTTACTCCCCGTAAAGGCTAGGGTAACAGCAGACTTTTGAAACACAGCCCCAAATCCATTTTCTGATCAGCAGCACTCACTACAGAGGCAATAGCAGAAAAAAAGGTTTCTGGCAGAAGCACCAGGCACTGGGAAGATGCAGGGAGGCAACAGTGCTTTTCCCATGTGTTGGAGCCCTAAGTCATTCTTTGCATGTTAGCAGTCAGCTGCGGGATGACATAAAGAACATATTTTGTCTATCAGCTTTTGTTTCTTCATGTATGATTACTGAAGTAATACAACAACAACAAAACCCACCAGGTTTCTGATTAAAGCTCCTGCTCATGGAAGGCACGTACTCAAATGAGAGAAGTGCAACAGAAATTCCTGGTCATGAGACCTTTTAAGATGGAGTCCTCCGTGATTTTACAGGGATCAATAGGAATAGGAAGAAACGGAAATACACCGGTACAGACGATGCCAGGATACTAAAGGGAACTACTGCCTTTCTAACAGAATTTCCCTCTCCTCTCTCTTCATCTTTCCTCATCTTCAAGGCCTGGTTTTCCCTGTTGATTCAGAGTTTTGAGATTCTAGGAACTTTGAGATAATGGAAACTTTATCAAACTAAGTATTTAATTGATTTTTATCTGCAGTATCACGTACCGTGATCTCCACACAGGGGGAATTAACAGCAGACAATTCCATTCGCTGTTCCAGTTATCTATTATATTCCTTGCTCTTCTGCTTTATTCTTTTCACAGACTATTTATTACTCTGCTCAACACACAAAGCCTTTTCCCAGCTACTTCAGAGAAAGCTAACTGAACAAATACTGTTTAAGCCCCCAGAAGTCTGGTGAAAGCGTAGGTATAATGCTGGGTCTCATTAGATGAAGATGAAAGGAGGAAGAACTCAGGGTTCAAATAATCGGTACCTTGAGACCAGTTCTTCCATTAAGACCTTACAGCAGCCACAGCTCCTTAATGAAAACTGTTAGGTGAGGAAAAAAATCATTCTAACACTCCTGATTCTGGGTGAGAATCGCAGCCATTTTAGAGTAAAAGCATGATCTCCAAGACAGGATCGGATTGTGACAGGTTCCTGGCCTCTCTTATGAGCCACAACCTCACTGTCAATTGCTACTCATTAAAAGCATACAATCTTAATGCTTTCATCAAAAAGTCAGTCCTGGAATTTAAGATTCAAGCTAATTAAATATTACGTATTGAATAATTTTTTATTTTAACAAGAATTTTATAGTTTTACATATGCCAAAGCTGTCTGTCTTTGTGGAATGCCTTAGCAAAAGTCCGGCATGCACCCAGGCTTATTGTACGGTTCATAAAAATTTGGAAGAAATGCCCGATTCTCTAACAAACCATTAAATCTCATTTCCATTGACACGTTGCTATCAGATTAAAACCCGTGAATACAAAGGAAAAAAAAAAAATAATATATATATATACACACACATATTAAAGCTATTAAAGCTTCCTTAATAGTCAGGAATATTTCGCATGAGAAAGTAACCATACAAATTACACGCACTTTACACTTGAATTGAGTGAACTGCAGCACACTATCAGGCAAAGAGCTCCAAGATATCTCAAATAATGTCTAGGAAAAATGGCAACTGCAGTTAGTCAATTTACTTCAATTGTAATCTTAATTTTCTTCTCAGTGAAGAACATTGAAACAACTCCATATAATGTATACTTACTTGACAGCCCAAAACATGTGGTGATCCTTTTTCAAACCAGGACAGACCCTCCTGAGCAAGGGACGTTCATGTTCTTTCTTAGAAAACCAGAAAGATCCCTTGAAAACGGGATCAGTCTGCATGTTCAGACCGAGACTTCTCCACAGGCATTCTGTGTTATTTCTGAGATTTTTGGAGCTTTAAGGAGTTTATTTTTAAGGTAGAGGTGCAGCAAATAGTGCATTATTGAATTAGTGAATCGCAGAAATAGTCTTTTCAGAGCTGGACACTGAGGGAAAAAGAACTGGCTTCAACCACTTGTCTTTGATTAAATAACTCCTAATTTGCTGAGCCAAATTTCTTTGTTTTATTACTTATTCATTACGGAATATGTAACCAATCCTAACAAGAATTTCTAGTTATATATGTTAATAAGACTATTACCTATATTGACTTAAAGATCCCACAGAAAACAGAGATTTAACAGTTCAATCTAATGTATTAAAACATGAAATTCAGAAAGAGCAAAATAGAATATTGGTGCATATAGCTATGCCATGATTTTACTTAAATATCACATGAAAAAAGAAGAAAAAATATATTCAAGTATTAAAATATTCTTAAAACTAATATCCTTAAATATTTAACAGAAAAATATATAAATGCTTTTACTCCGATTAAGAAATAAGTGTACGGTGGCTGAATAACATTACTTTCAGATACAGTTCGAGGGTTCTCAATAACGTAAGCAAAACTGAATTATGCTAGCTCAAAAAATAAAAATCAGTGAGAAAACAGGGCGTAAGTCTCACTGTGCTTATCCCAGGAAAGGCAAAAAGCAGAGCTGGATGGTGTGCCCTCAACAACGGAAAAGAGAGAGGAGGTAAAGTGGTGACTTTTGATTATGAGAGAAACCCCACTCCATCTTTTTCTTATGTAGATAGATATTTATACGCACAAAAAGAATAAACTAATTAAAGGTCCAATGTGACTGTTCTTTATTTTACGTTTCCTGCATACAACTCAAAAGAAAATGAATTACTTAATTTCACATCTTAATGTATAGTACCTATGGTTTTAATTAATCCCCTATTTTTTCTTTAGCATTCACAATACTTTTACTTTTTAAGGTTGCTCATGAACGTTGCACTTGGCAATGAATCTAGATAAAATTTACATGGAGGAGAGTAAAAATATAGTGGGGGAGGAAGAAAAGTCACCCAGTCTGGGGTCTACTAAACTTGGCAGACCTTTTCATTGCAAGAGTACAATAGAGGCATTTCATCATTTTATTAAGTGATAAATAGATAGATTTTGACTTCAGCATGAATCCCCATTAAGAGGTCAATGTTGGCATAAAACCATACAGTATCCATCATGAAAAGTGATGGGCTTGCTGAAGTTGTGGTTAAATTCAGGAATAACATAACCATCTTCATGCACAACACATGACTCAATAGTTTTAAAGCAGTTTCATAGGCAAGGTCTTGAAGAGGTGCAGAGATAGATATCTTCAAATATTGATATGTCACACAGTAAATAGTTAGATTTATTATTAAAAACAAAATAAAATTAAATACCCCCTCCAAAAAAAAATCACCTAAAAGTATAGAAAACCTCTTTTGAAACAGCAGATATTTATTTTGTAGATGTCACCGCTGCATATATCCTATTTGACAGCAGACAGAAGGACCAAATTCTACTCGCAATTACTTAAGAATGAGATAAACAAGAACTTGCACCAGCAAAATGGAGCTCAATTTCAATTACGACAGGTTTCTAAGGGGTGTGCAACAGTAATTCTAGTTATGTAGGTGTAGTTGTCATACCAAAATAAAAATAAATTTCTAAGAATGCATTGAGAGAAAGCTGTGCTCAGTTAGTTCCAAACCTAAGCCCATGGGAGAAACATTCAAAGGAGATGAAAACAGACTTTAAAAGCAGAGTTTCTTTCTGTTCCTGAAACGCATATGTTGTCTGCTTCTGGTAGCTAACACTTCAAGCAGCACTCAGCAGATTCAACTAAATTGGCTGTGAATGGGCAGAAAGATCTGTTGTACAGAAAACATTTCGCCTCACAGTTTTCTAGACTTTGAAGCAGGAACTGTTGCAGCCAGCTAATCTGAACGGGGCTCCCATGCCTCACTCCCCCACTCTTCCTCTCAAACTGGTTTTCCAACAGATCAAAGCATTCCCAGCTTAAAGAGTTAACTTGTCTACAGTTTTTAAATGCAAATAAACAAGTACTTGGATAACTAGTATACCTAAATACAGACGATTGGCTGTTGCTAAGCAGATACCCCCACAAAAAAAAAACAATATCCAGAATCATACAGAGTAAAAAGCCAATGGAATCAATGATGATTGTGCTCATTTACAAACATTATGACAAAAAAAAAAAAAAAAAAAAAAAATGTAATAACAAACTTGTCAATACTCCCAATACCCCTGCACACATCTTAGTATACTTAGACACTACTTCTTCTACTGAAATTCTTTATAAGGCAAGGCCAAAACTATTGCATGTGAAATAAAAGTCTGATGTTTACTCTTGTATGACTGTTCACTTAAAGAACACCAACTGACATAGCTGCCAAAAATACCCCCAGGAAATTAGTCTAATTGGCTTCGGTCTAAATTATTTCTGAATATTTCTAAGTTGGAATCTTTTAAATAATACTTCCACTTTTTTTAGCGATTAAATAATTACCCAACACATGTATGGACCTCAAGCTTGAATATGGAGCTCAGTGCAATATTTAAATAAAAACTTTGACCTGATTGCTTTTAAGAAGTCATCATCATGCAATTAACTAAATCTTACTAATATGCATCTTGGAAATTCGTCATTGTGCCCCTACACTTTATTACATTCAAGAGACAAAATTACACCAAACTATGTTTTAAGAAATTGCGTTAAAGGTGTCTTATCTATCTCATTTACAGCGAGGAAAGAGACAGCACTAGGTTTTTATACCTATGTGCCAGGACAGAAGGAATTCCGAGTCCAAAGGAATGGCAACCTTGGATCCACTAACTTCAAAGTGTTGAGATTTTACAGAAAAGAAGTACAGACTCTTATCAGATACACAGACTGAAGCACAGCAAGGATAGGTGGGAAAATATAGAGCAGATCCCAGAAACTGTGACTCTCGGTCTTCCACATTAAAGGAGAAAATACTACAGCAATTGGTTACAGAACAACCAACTCACACTTGTGTGTGTATAGATGCTTACACACACAAATACTTAATGTTCAGTTATAGATTCTATAAACATTCATTTATTTTTTAATTCAAAACATGAATACCCTCCCCCCAATTTTCCCAATTAATTTTTAATACTAAAAAAAATGTAGTTTTGTGTTTTTTTTTTTTTTTTTTTTTTTTTTTTCAATTCCTAACCCCCTTGCCTCTCTTTTTCTATTGTTCCAGTGGACAGCATCGAAAAGCAACAGACAATAGGTCCACAGATATAGAAATAAAAAGTTACTGAAAAAAAAATAAAAGTTTTAATCTATGTTTTTTGTGATTACACTTGGAACTTTCAACACTATTTCCTTGCACTTAATTTCCCTTTTTAATTTCACACATGGAAGATATTATTTGGCACTTGAACAGGCCCCCTGTATTTTTGAGTTCTTACCCTGGAGAGATGAACGGATAAACTCCCATCTCTCCTGCTCTTGATGCTTTGCTGGGGACAGTTTTCAGCAGCAAGTTAGAAGGCAACAGCACATCAGTCGACACTGCAAGAATTAGTCTCAGAATGCAAATCTTCCTTTTTTTTTTTTTTTTTTCCTCTCCCATCAAGTACTAAAATGTTTTCAGGTTTTCAACAAATCAGTAAGTATTTCATTTTGCCATCTTTGGGGAAAAAAAAAAAAAAAAAAAAAAAAAAACACCAGTAAAGAGAGGCATGGGACCAATGGTTCCTTACCAGAGTTTACTGCAATTATGACTTTCATATCGGGTAAGTGACTGTAGCTCAACTATACCCTATATCTAATGTCTCCACGTTGAACTGTATTCCGCTTCTCTTATATGACAGGTAAGGTGTTTTTACTATACTACAACAGATCTCTCAAAGTTAAGTCCTAACTAAGTCCTTTTCAAGCTGTTCACCTTAACACAGAGCACCGCAATATTCACTGGAACAGCAGACTGTGTGAAAACCAATCTGCAGCTTTGGGGTTAGGGCCGTCAGCTGGCAGAGGCAAGCCCTGAATGCCGATACCTTTTGAAATGAGCATTTAATTCTTCACACAAAATTGAGCAGCTGCACTGAGAGAGGGAGAAAACTCCCGCCAAATGTGTTAGAGCACTTCCCAGTGATGATTAGAGGCAAATCATTCTAGCAAAAGCACCAGACCAATGCAGCCAAATCCAGCAGCTGAAGGTATTTTCTGCTGCACTGAGGAAGAATGGTAAACCACACCCTGAAAAGAGGATTAATAAAATGGCAGATAACAATTATAAAGCTGATTAAAGATTTGGGTTTAAATCTCTATTATATTCTACTATTTCTCTTTTATTCAAAGTGTGACTGAGACTTTTTTTTTTTAAACAATAAATCTGAATTTCTATATGCAGGCTTTTTCAAGTTATGAAAAACCTAAAATAACAATGATTGAAGTTTTCATTTTACCTATTTATCTACTCTTTCCTTTTACTACTACACTAATCCATAATGCTTTAAAATAGATGGCTTAGGTTTTCCTCATTTAAATTATTAGTTAATTAATTAGATAATTAAAATTGTCTTTTTCTTTTGCCAAAAATAACATCTCTTTTATTTCAGCACCCATGCTGGTGTAAATTAGGCAAGAGAAGGTACTCTGTTTCCCTAAAATCAACATCAAATACAATCATGTTGAGCTTTTGACCATAGCTCAAAAAATGTTTGTGCCCAAGTCAATATTCTTACAAATAAAGGTCAGGTATGTCAGATACTAGATTTTTAGTAGAACAGCGTCCAAGAGGTGGTGTCTAATTTTTCTGGCGGCAGAGCCATTCACAGACAGAAATGGAAACAAAATCCATTTCCCAGAGCTCAGGATACAATTTAGGAATCGCGTCCTTAATTAATTTGCTTAATCCTTTCTTGAACCCATTGACTCTTTTGGTCTCTACAGTGTCATGTTGCAAAGACTTACAATGCGATTGAATTCATTGCCTGGGATTTTGCTAGTGTCTTTTGTGTCACTGACCATGCTCTCAAAACACAAATTATGTATGTATGATAAATTGTTTTGAAAGACTGTCTTTGTATAATGTTCCCTTGGCAATTTTGGTTCGGAGTTATAATACCAAAATCAATATTTAACCTAGTCACAAAAAAAAAAAAAAAAATGAAAACAATGAATCATTTTAAAATTCTCTCAACTGCCATGAACATCTAAGGGAAATAATTGAAAAACTAAAAGTTATTTGAAACACTCTTGAGAAAATGAAATACCAGTAAGTGTACAACAACCTTCAGCTAATTAAGGCACCACATGATTTTACAACGTACATAATGGATGGCAGCATATACAGTTTACTGAGCCCTATCGATAAAGCCATCAACATTTTTCACTCAGACAAGGTTTCATGTTCCCACTAAACAGCGAGCTAAACACACTAAATCTTCCTCTCTACAATGCAATCATAGCCATCAGTACAATTCTAAGGCTACATCCTTCCCTAATGCCAGCCATATACAATGGAGAACCTGTCCACTTGTTTGCTTTTCCATTTAAAGCAAGAAACAGAAGTCTTGTGTCCTGGCAGCAAACACACAAGAAACCATTTGTTAGCTTGTGCGGTTTAACACGCATTATGGACCCTTTGCTCTGTACTTCCCGAAACTACATTCTGATCCATCCATCAACATTCATCACAGGTCAGTACCACAAAAAGCTATTCAGGAAAGGTAGATCACGCGAGGATTTTTTCCTCCCATTATCTAAAATGAAGTTAGAAGCATCTTTTTCATTTCTAGCTCTTCCTCCTCCCCACTCTCCACCACAAATCTAGACAGATGCACACACGCTCTGCCTCTTTACCCCTTTCTGTAACACTCAGGAGTGCGCTTTTCACTCATTTTCACACAGAGTGGGTAAAGCTGTCAAACTTTCTGTAGTGAACAGCCTGGTGGAACCAGAGTCAGAACAAAGCCAAATGTGTGCAACCACTTTAAATAGATCTCTCTCCATCATGCCATTGGATTAAAAAATAATAATTATTATAAAGCTCTGAGAGGATGAAAGGACAAGCCAACGGTGCCAGTGGAGAGAAATTTTGCAATTTTTGTGGAAAATGGCTGCAGGAGATTTCAGTGGGGCTTCTCGTTACAACTGCAAACAGAGGTTACCTTTTTGCTGGTACCCAGTTCCTGACAGCAGCTGATTCAGACGCAGCTGTTGTGCTGAAGAGGTTCCCTAGCTATTTTCCAGTGCATGAATTAACTCAGACTGCACTGACGAAATCTGAAGACTACTAGCTCCTGTAGCACTGAGTTGTTGAATAAGATGTTTTCCAGTAAAACAAAGCAAAAAATGACCAATCTCATATTAGTGACTAATCTCAGATTCAACAGTCAGTTTTACAATCTTAAGCAAATGAGCTCTCTGTTGAAGAGACAAAGATTAGATGTTTTAGGGCTGCTTTTGGGGGGTACTGAATGGAGTATGATGAAGAACACCCCACTACCATACCACATCGTACTCTACTGAGTATGATGAAAAGGTAGTAAGGAAAAGTAATGATACTGAATGACTTACTATGGATCCTCAGGTAAGACAAGATCTAAAATACCTAAAAGTCAGAGACTGCAGATGATAAATAGGAAAGAAAAAGAACATGCAGAGGCAAATTATCCTCACTAGAGTATATGCCAATACTATAAAGAGGCAAACTCACTGGAGGCAATGCAACTTAAAAGTCCGCTTGTTCTTGGGTTTAAAAATCCCTTGGGATCCTCAAGAAGTTTTGTTAAGGGCACAGAACTCAAAAAAAAGAAAGACAAAGTTTGAGAATATGTTCCAAAGAACAGCCAAGTACAAAAATGAAGTTAAAACAAAATCTGTAACCACCTAGAAAAATTTTATATGCCCTGTAGCGAAGACTGTAAGTTTTTTTGAGCAAAAGCTCCTACAAATTGGGACTTCTGTTCTGGAAGTCACAGGATAAAGAGAAGAGCCAGAAAAACAACTAGCATTAGCTATTACAAAAGAGAAAGCTATACTTAAGCTTGAACTGTCCTAGAAATAAAATGGTTAAGAGAAACAGTGCAGTCATGTGAAGGGGAAAAGGGTTTATTATACCAGAAGTGTTTTAAGTCACTGAGAGTATTTCCATGCAAATATGAGCAGCTAATGTAGGAAAGTACCTCAGATAATCCTCCAAAAAAGGACTTCCACGCTTTTAATTTTTAAATAAAAATACCAGTAAATTTGTATCAATGGCTGAAGTACCACTATTTCCTTAGATACAAAATTCAGTAACTGTGACTTTAGTGTGAGGTTTTAGGTTTTCATTTTTTGATATTCACCAAGAATTCATTCTTAAATTACACAGAGGACAGCTTGGCTATTGGAAATGATTTGTCCCTTAAGTACATGAAATATGATAAACCGAAATGTACAGGTCATCGGTCCTCAGTCCAGAGATCCTGTGAACACGCAGCAATCAGTTTTAAAACTCATTATATGCTTCCAGTGTGTTCTTTGAAGGAAAAACACCTTACAATGAAGTCTTTTCTAAAACCGAACTTTTATATATCTGATGGCTGATACTGAGCCACAGTAGTTCACAAAATTCAAGTTTCAAAAAGAACTGCCAAGACCATTTATAGCCATCTTTCACAGGACTCACACAATGAAAGAGGCAAAGGCATACAAAGGAAGACATATATTTTTTCTTTCATTTTCTTTTTTTCCCCTTTCTTAATTATTATGTTTAGGAAATGTCAAATCCACGAGGAAAATCTATGAAATACTTGAGCTTTCGATTGATTTTTTTTTTTTTTTGGATGGAAAAACAGAGAGGACTATTGTTTTATGTTATTAGCTCTACTAACGCTTTCATTATAATTGTAAAAAATCAAACACATGTAATTTGTCAAATACCGAGAGGACTGTCATTACGCTGATGATCTTAATTTGCATTGTTAAAAAGCAATTGTTATTTCCTTAGTAAAAATAGGAAAATTGTATCTGGCAAAACATTTCTACCCCTGCAAGAGAGCAATGGATCATTTCCAGCAATGTAAAGCAAAGTTGGATATTCCACTAGCACAGCAAAGCAGCTATGCATCACTTAGAGTTCATGGTCAAAAAGAAACCTGTGTACAACTCTGTGAGTAACAATCTAACGTATGACTTTATCAAGCACCTCATTTAGTTTTGTGAGCCACTTTGTGATAGTTTGAACAAGGACAGAAAAGGAGTTATCCAAAGGCTGAATAAAAAGCAATAATAAGAAAGAAGCTGTAGTATTTTGATGGAAAACAGATATCACCACGAAATTAGTAATACTGAGGCAAAGCATTGCAAAACTACACCAAGTTAAACCAACACTGCGAAAGCTGGAAGCTGTATTTAATGGAATAAGGATGGCATTTCTTAAGCTATCTTCACAGAATCACAGAATATTAGGGGTTGGAAGGGACCTTGAAAGATGATCTAGTCCAATCCCCTGCTGGAGCAGGAACACCTAGATCAGGTCACACAGGAATGCATCCAGGAGGGTTTTGAAATATTCTAGATGTAGGCTCACCAGGGCTGAGTAGAGGGGGAGGAGATCCTCTCTTGACCTACTAACCACAGCCCTTCTAATACACCCCAGGATGCCATTGGCCTCCTTGGCCACAAGAGCACTGTGCTGGTCCAAGGTCATCACATAGTCATTTTCCCAGCAGCTAACTCATTTGCATGGTGTGAAAATTTCTTAATGGGCAAGATACTTATAAATTTCAGTTTCAAAACAAAATCTATCATTACTAGAGACATTCAAAAACAATCAATAGAGAAAATTCATATTTTGCATCTATTCTGAGTGATTCCCCTCACTGACTGCATTGTCAGGTATAATATTTTAAAGTTGGGGGGGAGGGAGGAACCAACTCCAAGCAATGTTTTTTTCTTCAATAAGCAGTTTTCAACCTTAATTAGAAGCAGTGTTCACCTGCCCCAGGGACAAATTTCTGGCAACACTAGCCATCACGTGCATAGTTCCACTGAAACCAGGAGTGCTACATTAGATGAGAAATGTTTGCAGAACTGGGCCCCAGGCAGTAAATATCAGCCTGAATGTAAGATGAATGAATGACATAGCATGGAAGAACAGTTCAGTCCCACATCATGGACGCATATCTGAAAATAAGTGCAACTCCGGGAGATATTTCCAAGAGCCTTTTGGAACAGAAACTCTTGTTACCCTATGTATGACCAAATGCATAACACTGCGTATCAGGCGAACCAGTGTGTGTCCTTTTCTCTCCTTCAAAGCAAAACCCTGAGGAGGTTATTCTTACAAACTGCTGACGGATTAAAAAACTAGTTGTTTTATTCTTGGCTTACCTAGCATTTTAGTAAATCAGGTTCCCAGGTTCCGCTCGGGCTTACAATTAGAGGCAATTCTAGTGTGTATACAGGCTCTCGTTTACCTAGCAAACTCTAAGCAACCTCCCTCCCTTGCTTATTGCCCTTCTTCTCCTTCCAGTTCTAAAAAAAATTCAGCTTATTTATGTTAACATATAAGTATGAGAGAATCCACCTTGACTGTAAATTCAAAATGAAGTTGCTGTGCTGCTTATTTAGGAATATAATAGTATTTTTTAAGTTCAGTTTTCAGTCTCAGTCACTCAATGAGGATATGAATACATGGTGCTATTTGACAAAATCCATTTCCAAAGTAGAATCATTTCTAAAAATATTCACTGCTTATGGTGGCATCTCCAGATAACCATCACAGACCAGCATAGTAACACTAGTGTTCAGTATTAATCAATGCTTTGTTTGAAGTTTCCTTTTTTTCCCTGATTCCAATAATGTGAAAAGAGCAGTACAGTACATTACCCACAGCATCTGAAAAACACAAGCTTATGAAGCCCAAGTAGCAAATATTACATTATTCCTTCTTTCATTCCTTCTAAATGAAAGCCCAGTAACACAAAACCAGTGATAATGTAATTCAGATACCATAAACTGACCAATGAAATTTTATAATGATGTTAAATTGTTTTTCTGAGAGATACGGAACATTGCTTTTACATTTTTTTCCCTCCCTTAATCCTAAGGAAATGAGGATTATAACTTCATGCTGTTTATCTCTTCCAAAAGCTTTGGAACACATTACTCAGTTTTAACAAAATTTGACAGAGGGATATGGCCTCAAAGATATTGTGTTCCCGCAAGTTTTGTGACACTAAACAGATGGGAAGAGGAGATAGATCTTTATGTAATCACATTACATATCCCACTGAGAGAAAGGCTTCAGAGTATACATGTGCTTTGTTAAACTGTAGTATTTCCAGGAAATACAACTTATGCCACAACCAGGGAAAAAAACTTCAGACAAAGCATATGAACAGACAGAAAGCATGCACAGAAAGGAAAACGGCTCCTCGTTCTGGCACTTATGAAGTTACTTGTTATGAAGGAGAGGCAGCAGCAGAAAAATCATGCTTAGTTGTTATCTCCTACCTGACTTCGGAGATTTCTACTTCCTAGGAAGCCTGATGACTTCAGTGGCAGAGATAACGCTGACAGGTTACACTTCACGACCCATTGGTGCTGTTCTTCAACATCACTGTTGTAAACGGAGATCAGAGCATGACTCTCACTCATTTTGGATTCATATATAATCTCTGAATATGTGGTTAGTTGGGAGGTTTGGGTTTTTTTTACAACACATAACCGTATTCTTACATCTTTCTTATTGTTTTTCTTTAATACTAGGACTTCAGCAACTTATGATTATTTGCAGGGTTTACAGTATACTGCAAGTGTCAACTCTATACCTTCACCCTTCTTTTTCTGATGTTACTAATAATGCTAGTCACAATTTCTGTGAAGCTATTCTAATACGTGCTATTTTTAAACAAACACGTAGGAGTCAATATGCCAGTGGAAAGCACAAGGAGCAACGCATTTCAGGCATACCCTGTTCCACTGTAGGGAACTATTTCATGACCATGGGGGGCTCATGGCTGCCATTAGCTACCTACTGCAATTTATTTGAAAAAAAAGTCAACCTAAAACATTTCATTTCAGCATTAGGCTATGGAAGGTTGGATGATACGTATGCCAAGGCCAGCATACAGCTGAATCTCTGCAGGATTACACAATCAGATTTGGAGGGAACAAAATTTCCTAACACTTTATTATTTTTGCTTGCAAGTAAGCTGCATCTGTTCCATTTTTTTTTTTTTTTGACTGGCCCTGAATGCACCAAGATATAAAATCACCTCCTGCTTATTTGAGCTTTGCTGCATCTTTCTTGTCAACTGTAATTTGAAAGCAAACTAACTGAAAATAACCAAAAACTAAAAAAAGATGTATAAAAACAGACCTTAAAATTGCATTTAAAATAAGTACTGATATTCTCAAATTCAAACATGTTTATATTATAAGAGAGAGTTTTCTTGCATAGCCAGGCAGTATTAAGATAATTAACTATCTAGATTTTTCCTTTAACTACTCCACTGAATCAGGAAGCTGCCACAGCAGTGTTAAAGGAAATGTCTCCCACTTTGCACAAAGGGGAGGATGTTGATAATTATTTGTTGATTATTAGTAGTTTATATGCTTTGCAAATTTCATCAAAGCTTCTTCTACACAAGTTTACTTCTAAATGAGAAGCTCTATCATTTCCATTGGTGTAACTCCCTGTGAGAAAAGTAGTTTTCTGCAGTTTAGCTGAGACTTTTCACATGCTAGATAATCAAAGCTAAACCATAAATAGCATTCTTAATAGTGTCTGCATGAGGAACGACAGTAAACAGTTACAAGACTCCAAATTCATATCGTAGGTCATAGCTTTGTAGGCAAGATTAGGAGGGAGTATCACCTAGGAAACAGACAAAAAATATAAAGCGTTTTGGGGACAGCCTGGAGAAGAAGACTGCTTAAAATTTGATTCCATTGAGTTAGACTAATAAAGTTCAATATTACTAATGACTTTCATATTGCATACAGGGAGATTATTTTCATATGCTTCTGAACTCTCTTTCTCTTAGTATTAGGCGTCTCTCAAAATTCAAATGTGCCTCAAAAACTTCTGGGAAAATGTGCCAATGTTCTTCAAATCCAATTTCATTCAAGTGTGTTGAAGTGCACTTCATCTTTGAATAATCTGTTAAGGATTTTAAACTGTGTTTTCATTCTTTTCTTTCCAGTCAATGATAATTAAAAATGACTGATTACAGAATCAAGATGGCAAAAAAACATCTTATGGCTTAAAGGTGAAAAGCTAACTTTAGGAACTGGAAGTACAGGAGCTGAAAAAACAAAAACAAGAAGAGTATTTTTGAATACTTACTAAAAGCTGCATTTCTTAATGAATGCCATCAGACAGCTTCTACAAATATTGCTATACTACATACAGGATGAGTTACCTAAGTATAATGAGATGTGCAAGTTCATTTTAAACTATTTAATCTAAACACCATTTACAGATTCATTATACAGCTCAACCTTAGTTAAGTTTTCCTGCTGCAAAGCACCTCGCTTGGTGAGGATTCTGCTTGCCATACGAATATGAGGTTTGTCTTACACCCTTCTGGACTGAGCACCTCCTCTCCCTTCCACTCATTGTGTTTAACATCTACGGCATTTAGAAAAGCTGTAGAACAGTAGTTCAGCATGATTCATATTCTGCCTTTGAAATGCAGAATTCTGAACATTTAATATATGGGAAGCATATACAGTGAATGAAAAAAACAGACTGGCTTCATTTTCAGTTGAACGGCTACTCTTCTTTCTATTCTGGCTAGAAAATTTAACTCTTATCAGGGAATATGTCTTTCTCTTTTAACACTCAAACTCTTGTGTGTCATCTTACCTGCTCTTGTCTGAAGGTTTTGCATACTAAAGATTCTGTAGGTCTCAGTCCTCAACCTCTCTCATAACTAAAGGCATATCTTTGAAAGATAGCTTTATAAATGCTCTCAGTTGGGTAGTCTCTCCTCAGGATTAATGTTGTTTCAAAAGCAACTGCAGCACTTCTGCCAGCAGAAGACAAATTTGCTCTCTATTTTGAGCGTCAGATAAATCTTAAACACAGCTGAAGGCATTCAAGCCATCAAATGAGAGCACATACAGCACTTGCATAATATCTATCAGCATATGGCTAGCAGAGCCTGCTTAGGTCATGAGGGTGGTTCTTCACAAAGTGAATGAGCACAGTTTGTTCGGATTTTTAGGCCTGTTTAAAAAAAGCTCTGTTTCAGTTCCGGGACTAGTTATTTTCCTGTGTGAAGTCCTGGCAGCATACCATTTTCTTAGAAGCTCTAATTTGGAACAGTGTTTTTTCCCTGTGTTGGGAAAATCTGAAAGGCTTTGGGAATTTATTGAAGATTATATGTGCACTTAAAAAAAATCAGGCAATTATTTCAACTGCCTGAGCTGCCTGAGTCTGAACCACTTGTTCTTAGCTTTCACAAAAACAAGTGATAGGTATGTTTGTAGACTGTTTTTAAGAACAAGTATCTCTTACTAGTTGCTACTTTTTTTTACGAAGCCTTTTTCTTTCTCGTGTTCTGTTCAGGAAATAAATTTGTAATTTATTTTTCCATAACCATATCCTTTCCTGAAACTGTAAATGTGAAAAACACACTTATTTGCTTTGCTATACAAGCTGTTCATTCCTAGATACTTCTAAAACATACATTTGCACACTTTTGTCTTCCCTTATAATCTGAATTCAGCCTACAGCTTTCTAAGCAAAATAACCTGTAAAAGAAATACTGGACCAAAAAGAACTTACTGTCTTCAGAGTAAGTGGTAGTACTTTACAGTTTGAAGAGGAAGGAAGATACTGTTTGCTTTCTACTGTAAAACAATAATTACTGGCAAAAACTCTGCTTGGAGGCAGGAAAGGGATATATGCTTGTAAGCAGTACTTAAATCAGGAATGTGGTTTTGGATGCTACCTAGCTGATTGCTTTGAATTCCACTGCCTCTTCTCAGTGAGAAGCTGGAGGTTTCTAGTAGCTGTGACTGGCTGGAAAGAACAGACAGGCAGAAGGGAGGGACTGAGCTCTATCCAAATGCACTGCTGAACTAATGCCCTCAGCCTTGCACTGTAGCAAGAGCCTGGCTTGGGACAGGTAGAAATTACTAGTAGCAGTTTGTTTTATTTTAGCAGAAGGCAGCAAGGAACATAAGCGGATATAATTAGTTCAGAGAATTCTGTGAGAGTCTTGGATCTTTCTCCAGTATTTCAAAACCCCAGTGTCTTTCAGAATTCAAGCCTGTGCAGAAACACATTAAGAAACAGGCCACAGTACAGGCAATTTATGTGTTGGCAAGCCAGACAAATAATTATGGCAAGTCTAGCCTTTGAAAGTATGCCAACCTTCCAATTCTAAAATTGAGAAAGGAAAACTATTTTAATGTTTAGAATGTTATTATGCTTGTCTCTGGGAAAAAATAAATAAATAAATAAGTCAATTCCTGCTTAGTAAGTCTGGTTTTGCATGGATTCGGAATAATACCTTTGATTTTGTCTGATTCAAACAATGGGACTGCAGGAAAATACTATCATCAACACTGCGGTTATGAGTACATCTTATGCAAATGAATTACGGTCCTACATTCTTCCATCAATTTTCTAGCTCTCTCCCAAAACATTTTCCTAACTACTGATTTCCCAGCCTACCTTGTTGCCTCAGGAACAGCTTAGCCTTTTGATGCAGGACGCAGTCCATCCAGCTGTAATTAAAAGAAACAAGCGTTTGAGGAAACATGGAGTGTTTAGTTAGCGCAAGATGACAGGCAACTCCTTCCTAATGAAAATTTGTGGTTCTTTCATGAACCTGAAGACTTGTTGCCTGGATTACTGCCACAAACTAAGACATCTCAAATTGTTGGAGGCTTTTCTGACAATATACAGACAATTTTGTAGTATAAATCTTTGTATTTAAATCACTGTCCTAGTTACTGAGCATGCTGCAAGTCTCATGCTACTTCTGCGGGACATCTCTCAGGTGATAGGGATAGCTCCTGCACAATGGTAGGTTTTCGATAGATACAATTCCTACAGCTCCAACTGTTTTCGTAATTGACATATGCTATTTCCTGACCAGATATTTCTGTACACCTGTTTTAGGAAAGAGATATTTTTGCTTCTTGAAAACAAAGCATTTCTTAAAGGAATGAAGATGCAAAAACAATTCTTTCTTATTTAAATCTCACATCACACCATATGTACTTCAAATAGTTCTGGATTACCGCAGAAACTTCCCTTCTTGTGGGTTGGGTACTCCCCCCCAAAATCCTGTTTTTATATGTGTACTCTGCAAGGCTATACATTACAGAAATTCTCAGGCTGCTCAAATTTGGGAGAAGAATGAGAAAAATGAACAAACAAAAACCCACCACTGTCGTACCAAGCTAAGCAGACAAGCTTACAGAACTGAGCTGCTGTCAATATTTGAGCTGATCCATTTTTAAGGTAAGGGTACACAGGCTGGCTGATATACCCCTAGCTACATTTTGAATTAAAAGCATTTTACTGCACCAGTCCTGTTGCTTACTTTTAAAGCATTAAATTAAATCTTATTAAACCTCTATGTTGCTTTATCATAAATTATTTTAAATAATTCCCATATTCCACAATAAGATGAAATCCTTCAATTCATTGGCATCCAAGGAGCTCATTTCAAATATTTACTGAGGAATATGCCAGAAACATAGTTCAAAGGCATTTTGACAAATCAGAAAGGTTTTCCTAAAATATAATCTCAAACATATGGTTCCTTTAGCTCATGCAATTTCAGAGCCAAGAGTGAAATTGATAGCTAGAGAAGAATGAACAGAAAAAGCTGCAATCTTAATACGAAAATAAAATACTCGATGAAAAGATCAAGTTTCATTTCCATTAAGAAAAAAATTTGTCTTTAGCGCCAGTGGAAGCAGGAACAGCTTCCAAACAGTGCCAGTGTTCACTGATGCACTGCTTGATATTAGAGAGACAGTAAGGAAGATATAATGTGCCACAGAACATTAGATTTAAAATGTGCTTTCTGTTTGCTGCTTATTTTTAACAGTCCACCTTGGATCCAGGCCTAAATAAGACTCCTTAAATCTTGTGAGCTAAAAGAAACAAAACAAGCTGTGGTTTTAGAATTAAGTTTGATAATTAAACTTCCACTTAGTCTTGTCGTGACAGTTTTCAGTCAGAGAAGACAGGCCTCCTCAGTGTTAGCTGTTAGAGTACTATATTATGCAAATGGAAAGGCTTCCTCTTTACTCTGCCTTGCTTCTTTACGCCCAACAATGTTTTCAACTCATCACTCAGTGTCAGAACACATGCCAACATGTGTAACAACACATCTTCTGGAAAGAAAGTCTTCGTGTTTTCTTGCACCATCAATCATTTCCTACTTCTTGTAGTAAGATCTGAAGTTGATAACTGCGCTGGATTAAAAATGTGTTCTGAATAAATGTGGAAAATGAGAATTCCCTACTAGTTTTACAGCCTATTATGTAGTAATTTTTTTTACTGGTCCAAATGCAGAAAAGACAATACTACACTAAAGAATCTTCCCTAAATTATTGTGCTTGAACTTTCCCTAGCACATCAAGCAACCTGCTGGTGTTGCAACTGGAGAACAAGCACTTTCGAATAGCTAATCATGAATAGCCCCTTTTCCATCACCCCACCATCAGCTGTGCTCGGTGAGGTCTGCTTTTGGAGCAAGATGTTTGTTTTCATATTATTTATTTATTAATTGGAATAGTCCTGTTTGCTAATTTCTGTGAAGACTGTGAAATACCTGCATAGCAATTGATAGCTGCTGCTGCCAGGAGCCAGCAGGGTAACCTGGCTACATTTGTGAACTAGTTGAAAAGACACGTGCCCTCTTTTGCTCTTCATAGCTGCTGCTTAACGCTTTCATTTTGCAGAAAACATGCTTCAACTGGATAACTGAAAACAACTCCTTGCACACTGCTGCAATTCATGTTTGTTTTTTTTTTTTATTGAAAATAAAGGTATTTTGGCAAAATGAATTTGTCTGATGCTTTCCTCAGATCTGCAGTGACATTTCTGTTCAGAACCAGGGGGAGGCAAGACTTTGATCAAGAGCCCAGGAGCTACAGTATTCAGCTGAAATGCAAGTTCAATATCCTCACTTCTTAAGATCTAGAGACAGGCCCTCACATCGTACTTAGCTCTTTTAGTGTGATTTCTCTAATCTTTCACTGGAATAGCCACAGTTTGAATAAATATTTACTGCGGTAGGAGTTGAATCTCCACATCAAAGTATTCTGAAGACAGGTTGTGAAGTCAGCTGGAAGAGGACAGTATCAGCTTTGGTAAGGATGAAGCAATATATATGTTACACGAGGAAAGCCAGCAGCACTCTCTTTTGCTCATGGCAATAATCCCTCCAGCCTGATTTTAGATTTTGCCTACTCTTGTTCTACCCGTATTCCATGGTAGTTACAACAGAAGCTAGCTTGTATGCATTCTTCCAATCCCAAACGGAGTGTTTTAGTCCTGAATACTTGATTTATTTATGACCCCTCTCTGGAAACTCTAAAGATCATAATAGAGGTTGACAGAATGATTATTATCAGAATTTTAGGCAGACAAAAATCAAATGTTTCCTGAATAAAATGAAAACACAGAGAAGCTGCACAACATGGATCGAGCACAAATTACTTCTGGAAGTACAGTTACAGGATCAATGGGTTTACCCAAGAACAGCAGAAAAGGACGTTCTTTTTCTCAGATCCAAACAAAAGGGCAGCAGACAGCTTACATGCAAGTTCTACAGCAAAAACTTCATGGTCTCTAAGCTTTGACTAGACTGCATTATCAGTTTACCAATACCTGGATCTGTACTGCATGTGCTACAAATTTCCCCCAAAAACAGAAATAAATAACCTAGCTACAAACCTATGCAAGTGTTCCTTTTAATGCAATTTTTCCTTTGAGTCCCAATTATTTATGTCTGATGTAAAACCTGCCTATTGGTGTTATCTCAAGCATCAGAATTGATGAGATATAAAACTGAAAACCGAAAGAATTTTAGTATTAAGCTCTTGACTTCACTGGACTGCTGAAACTTCCAGTGTTTGGTTTAGTTTGGTTTCAATCAAAAAGATGTTTGTTTGTTTAAAAAAAAAAAAGATTTTGGCAAAAAGGATCCTCTCTCCTTACTTCTAGACCTGCACTAAAGATGATGTAAGTGTTTAAAGAGAAAAAAATGAAAAGACTATGTACGCAATATATATTAAGAGCCCTACAACAGTTACCTGCTTCTGCTGGAAACGGCAACACTGGCAGTCATGTACAGGTAAAAATAAGACAGTACAGGGCAAGAGAGCTGTGAGCACACTATATTCATTCCAAGTTCCTGCTATGCATTTTACATGCAGCAAATTGCTATATTTAGATCATCTCTATTTTAGCATATCTTTACTTTTATAAAATGTCTTGATTATTAAAAATGGCAGCTAGTTTTATAACTATAAAGTCTGTGAAAAGTGGCTGACCTTTCTGGATGGCACTGCAAGCTTGAAAGCTCTGCTAAATATAGCAGTCAGCAATTCAAATTGTCAACCTAAATTCCATTTGTTCAATTTGTTATGTCATCTCATGGGTATTTTTATAAAATTCAGAGATTCAAAGGCTCACATCAGAAAATATCACTCAACTAACTCAGCTTTAGTAAAAGAATACCATCTTTAGCTGTTAAGATGTTAGTTTTATTTTTCAAAAAGCAGTTAAATTGGGTTTTAGAGTAAATTATTAAATCATTTATTAATTCTAATCATACTTGTTCCAAAAACAGAAAAGATATTTACTGATGTTGGTAAATTGGTTATAATCTCAGTAAGAAAACTTGGATAATAATTTCATGGTTTTTGCTGAAAGTATGAAGTACCTTGGAGATGAAAAACATGAGATGTTTTAGAGATGTTACTGAAGTTGCCTGAGCTGTCATAGAAACACTGATAATAAGAGTTACAGAATCCACTTAACAGCCACTGCAGATCTGACACAGTGCAGCTTAATTAGTGATGTCTGATGTGATGAGAGGTAACACTGTCAGCTCTGAGATGTGTTCCCATTATTAGCAAGGAAGTCTTTTACCTGACAGAATTAGGCATACCCTGTTCCCAACAGACATGCAGCACCCAAGCAAAAAGATTTTGGCAGATTCCTACCAAAGCAGAGCAGGTGCAAGAAGCAACATTTAGACAGTGGCACTGGTAGCCACGGGGGCTCTCAATCCAGAACTGCTGTGGACAGAACAGGGTAGTCCCAGTTATGTTGGCTTTATTCTGCCTCCTCTCTCAAACAACTGCAGAAGAAATTCAGACAGAAGTAGTCATAAACCAGGGCAGAAAAACAAGAAATCAAGGAACTGTTCCTAAAGAATCACACTCCAGCACAGCTACACAGATGAGAAATGAAAGAACAATGTTCATACAGAACTGGAGATCAGGGTGTCTGCCATAAACATAGTGCTGATATTAAAAATTATTCTGGATGTAAATGGCTCTGTGGTCTCTGTTAACAAGCTATTTAAAATATATATTACATGATATGATACAGCCATCGTTCTTCATCTATTTATCCCTTTCCAGGGTTTTTGGGCAGGTTTCAGAAGAGGAAATGAGAACAAATCCATTATTTGGCTGGATACTTAAAACACATTCTGTATCTTATTTGTAGTCCCTCTGAAATCAAGACATACAAGAGAAAAATTCTCCAGTTTTTCTACAGCTCAGAAGCCTCTCCCTGAACACAAGATGGCTTTTCTTTCATAAGCTCTCCTTCCAGCAAATAACGTTCTTGGTCTGTGCCTACTAACAGAGCATTTATTCTTTTACAAGTCCCATAGTCACACCATAGTTCTATCTGAATGACAGTAAAATTCAAATACAGGAGAAATAACTTGAATTGTCAACAGATTTATCTAGCTAATAACTGAGCCTGGGTTGTTACAATATTGATATACAACATCAATAAAAATCTCAAAATAAAATACAAGTTGTAAACTAATGGTAATACATGAAGTCACAACTTTAGACACTCAAAATTAAAGACATTTCTAAAATATATGACAGGCAGTAACTGGTAACATCTCAGTGATAACAAAGCAGGATGCAATCAGAAAAAAGAACCTTGAAAAGGGAGAAATATATTAAGATATTCTTTCCAATTGTGATATGAAACCTGGCTACATGTAGCCTTTTTTACTCCCTCCTCCACATTTTTTTTTCCAGGTATATCAGGAGGTCAGAGCACTTTCACCCGACTACTTTCTAACAGGTATTGAAGTATTTTCCAGTGGAGCATAATGGCCATACAGTCCCAAGATGAAGAGGAAAAGCAACCAGAAGTTCATACTGGTTAAATATTTGGTCCAGATTTGTCCAGCATATTTTCTTTGCCTGTCCTGTTTAACATGCTTAGAAAAGCTCAAATAAGGACTATTTTTAAGTGGCTTCTGTATTTCTACAGCTCTCATGCTACCCATTCAAGATGTTTCTAGTAACATTACAACGGTAATCTTAGTATAGGATACCCTGACTTTAATAGCTTCATGTCTCAATATTCCCTATTGCAGACAAGATGCTTCTGAAAATAACATCTCTTGGTAGAGTTACCAATGCTTCCTTTTTCATACTCCTGGCACATTGGTAAGGTAGCATCTATCAGTAGAAAAATACGCTTTCTCCTTCCCAAAATATAACTCTTCCGTACATATGATAAGCATAGAGATCACACCCTCTACAATAGTAAGACTAGATACTGAACTTTAATAAAGCACAATTTGGCAAAAATATATTTTTGAGTCATCTGCATAAATAAAATACAGAAACTATTTAAACTTAGCTTCATCTTCAGATGAATTATACCAATACTAAATTTAATGATATTCAGTATCTCCGTATTACTTTATTGTGCCAGTAGTAGAAGCTACGGTTAGAGCATACCTCATTAAAAAAAAAAAAAGAAAAAGCTTCTGGCTACTGAAGCATATATTCACATTATTCCCCAAATTGTATTCCATCATAATGACATTTGAAGTCAACTCTGAAAGAATTGTTATTGTTTGAATTACCTTCTCGTAGAAAGAAACGATTGCCACAAGCATAATTAATCTGAAAGTACATCAAACAATATTTCTAGTGCTTATTGGTAGAGTATTAATGAGATTTACTGTAGATGAAATTGGTAAAATTGGGAATAGCAGGTTCACAAAGCATTGCATTCTTGTGTTTCAAGAGATTTCAACAGACTGTATCAGACTGAATACAATTATGCAAATACTTGATTATTTTCAATTAGTTTAAGTTAACTCTATATTAAGCATGCTCTCAAGAGCAAGAAAATGTAATTTTTGTTTTGATATCAATATTGTTATCTTTGAATATCTGATTAACAATAAGAGGCAGAATTGCTAAACACTTACACTTGTTTGCCATCTTTTAAATCAGTTTGGTTTTGTTTGAGAAAAAAAAAAAAATCTTTCCAGTCACTTTAGCAATATTAGACACAGCATTGTTGCAGTTTCATGTCACTGAGAAGTTAGAGGTGATAAAGGACTGTCACCCAGTAAACTGGAAGAAATGATGACTGCAGAGTTTCATACTTAAGGTGGCAAAGGTGGTGAAAATAGCAGAACATGACGGATCTTTTTCTTTTCAAGAGTTACTGACTTAACTGCTAAATTTCAGTGGAGGTCCCACAGAATTCTAGTCATAGAAAATATGGCTGAAATGGGTCTTGAGAAGTCATTTATGTCTTCATTCCCATTGCAAGGCAAACAAGTCATATCCAAGCCCTTCCTAACTGGTATTTATCTACACTGACTTTAAAATATCTGAGAACAAAGAATCAAAAATTTGCTTTGCTGCCTTACTATGAAATAGTTGTTAACATTTATCAGCATCTATGTTGCTGCAACTGAAGCTTGTGCATGTTCTGCCACTTGTACACATGGAGACCAAGTTACACACTTCTGCTAAACAATCCCAAGTCACTAAACTTTGAGATGTCTTACTGCCTAGATTTCTAACCTTTTGCTTTTTGTTCTTTCGCTCTTCAGATGGTTCGTATTTTGTTTGAAATACACAAGACATATGCTAGACATAAATGTGGCCTTATTAATGCTGTGCAAAGCAGGACATTATTTTACACATCATCGAAGCTATAGTAATTTTAAAATACAACCCATTAAAAAAAAAAATTAAAATTACTAATCCAATTAGCAAAAAATATTTCATATTCTAATCTTGCTCTCCTGCATATCTCTACAACCTCTCAATATCTTAATTTCTTAATTATTATATCATTAGTTTCTCAATATATTGAGAAATTATTTTAAACAATAATTGCACACTTCTGCAAACAAAATAAACCATGTGAAATGGAGCAGATTTGGACTTACAAATTAAGAGGCCTACGGTTAAGAGTCAGATCTAAGTTGTTCCTCCCTCCAGCATACATTCAGCAAGCAATGATGAGCAACATTCACATTATAAATGCCCGATGCCATCTGTAGAAAGAGAGACAAACAATTTATGCTTATTTTTAGATACCTTTCTGTCTGATGTAGACACAAAACTATACATGTAAGACAATATTTATAAATTATATGCCAAGTAATTATTATGTTTAGATAATAAGACACAAAATTATTTTAACACCATCTGGATTGAGCAGGAGAAAAAAAATAAAGTTCTGATGGAGACAGACTTAAAATTTTAAACATTCCAAAAAAATCAAGTTAAGACTTTGATCCAAGATTTGGATCAAAAACCACACTGCTGCCAGAAATCCTCACACCAAATTTTAAGAGTGTTTTGAGACTTTTTCTGAGTTCAAAACACTCCAGTGGAGGTTTAAGTCCATCTCTGTATAGCCCAGTGTACAATATCAGGGTGACAACTGGACTTAAGTGCTTCCTGCACGAGTATGACTTAAAGTAGTTTCCTTAGCAGAGATCCATAGAAATAAAAGTGAAAAGGAATCAAGATACAACGACACTCCTGGTTGTCTTCAGCACCACAGAATTACGGAATGATTATCCGTCAAATGCTTAACATATGAAGACAAATCAGCTTCCAGTTTTCCTTCACAGGATGACATGACTTAATGATTTGTCAATGTTTTTCCTTTATACTATTATTTTTCCAATGAACTTCTTTCTTCTCAACCCCTAAGTAACAATTTATGACAAGTTAGTTGGAATGACTCATTGGTGTTACTTCTCTAGTTTCTCTATAGGGGATGTGCTGGAACATCTTTATCTCACTCACTTGTATGGATATGTTTTGTCATGTCAAAAAAAATACAAAATTGAAGAACTAGGGTACAAGCTCTTTCTAGTAGTCTGCAGCATCTATTCTGTCAGTGAAGTTCTGGAAACTCAGACATCAACTATGAAAGCAAAAATCAGCAATTACAAGATTCAGGGATATTTGAATAGTTTTCACATTAGCTCCTCATAGTTTAAGTTTCTCACTTTCCGACTGTATGTTTTTTTCTTTCACCAGAAGCTTGATTCTTAACTATTATTTCCTGTCCCTGCTATTTCTAAGCTCTTCTTAAGTAATTTATGGTATTATACTTGCCCATGTTTTATTTCTTGTAAATGTCTGTCTATTTCTAGAACCACTGGACTGTCCTTCCTTATTTACCATTCAGGTACCCTGCACTGAGTACAATTCACAAGTTAAACTGTCAAGTTTGAGTGTTTTGGTGGAGATGACTGTAACTGAAGTATTGTTAAATATTAAAAGTCAAAAAAATGCTAAAACAACCTCAGGTTTAAGCAAAGAATGCCAGCCTTACATATACCAAAATTTCAGTCTGAATGTATGTGGCAGGCTGACCTCGGCCAGCTGCCAAACAGCCATCAGGCTGCTCTCACACTCCTCCTCAGCAGGACAGGGGGAGTGAACAAGATGAAAAAGCTCCGGGGTCAAGATGAGGAGAGTGAGATCACTTATCTGTAACTGGGAGAAACAGATTGACCTGGAGGAAATTAAATTAATTTATTGCCAATTAAAAATAGAGCCAGATGATGAGAAACAAAGACAAAATTAACACAAGACCTCTCCTCCACCTCCCCATGCCCTCTGTCCAGGCTGAAATTCACTCCTTCATCCCCAACTCCTCTGCCCCCTCTCCGGGAGCACAGGGGGGAATCCTGTGGCCAGGCCATAATAGTCCCCTGCTCCAACGTGGGTCTTCTGCCAGGCAGCACTCCTTCAGGACAAAACTGCTTCAATGAACATCCCACCCAGGCCACAGATCCTGCCAGGACAGCCTACCCTCCACAGGCCTCAGTTTCCTCCACAAAATGGTTGCCTGCCCCACCACAGCCCTCTCCAGGGTCTGCAGCCAAACACCTGCTTCCCCATGCTCCCCCTCCACAGGCCGCAGGGGAATTTCTGCTCATATTCCCCCTTATTATTAATTTTTTTCCTCACACCTCAGTGCCGTGTGGCATTTTAAACATTTCACCCTTTCTTAAATGCGCTTTCTGTGAGGCACCACCAGCTGGGATGAGGGGCTGTGTCCTGCAGTGGAGCTGGCCGGAGCCACCCACATCCAGCTCCTCACAGAGCCGCCCCCGCCATGATGCCCGGCACACCCTGCCTGCAGGAGCTCCCACCACAAACTGCTGCTTGAGGAGCGGCTCACGTCACAGATCCAGAGTTGAAATCGAGTGACCACAAAGACATCTTTGTAGGGATTTACACTTTCAATTTGCAGATCTGCTGAAACTTCTAGAACCGTTCTACTAGAAACAGTTGAAACACACCTATTTCATAACTCCCAGGGCAGACCAGTGCTCCAGACAAGTAAAAAATAAATC
This sequence comes from Aythya marila, assembly GCF_965140915.1. Classification (NCBI taxonomy): domain Eukaryota; kingdom Metazoa; phylum Chordata; class Aves; order Anseriformes; family Anatidae; genus Aythya; species Aythya marila. The sequence goes on along the minus strand of NC_139046.1, from coordinate 58,625,680 downwards.
AGTTTTTTATTATTTGTTTTTATGTATTCTATCTAATTAAGGCATATCAATACATTTTGTAAACCTAGGTTCTCGTGTGAGTTACGCATTACTTTTTCTTAGCAAGTGCTCCCCCTGAGACTGACCATACCTCCTGATCTGCTGTGCTCACCATCCATGTCCTGCGAGAGTACAATTATATCATGGTGTCCATGCCCCCAGCAGGCTAAAATGGCCCCGGCTGGGTCCAACAGGTGGGATGAGCCATGTCACTTCAGAGAGCATAGAGCAGTTTACACAGACACTTCTTCATAAAACACAGCACAAAGTACATCTCTCTCAACACAGATCTCTGTCAGGAACAGCATCTTCTGTCAATATCAGAGAACACAACAGGAAGAAGTCCAACCACAGAGAATGGCACAAGCACTCATTACTAAAAGCCCCATTATATCTCCCATCTCCAGGTAGTGCACAGATGACCTCAGTTTCAAGATCCTATCCAAAAGCAGCTTCAGGAACCACAGCAAACTCATCCCTAGGCAGAAGTCATGCCATTCGCCTGCCATGCAAGTTGCAGGCAGGAGTTTGTTGCCTGGTATGCAAAAGGAAACGACCAGGCCTCATGACCTTGCTTTGGAGAGGAGTAAAGACAAGGCATAACATTACTAATCAGAAGAGGCAAGCCTGGAGACCTAGAAATGGAAAATTGAGGTAAAATACGGTATTAAGTTGTGTTAGCTACCAGTAAAAACATGGACAGTTTTGCTTCTGTCACCTCTCTCAAAATATTTTAGAAGCTTAAAATACATTGCTAAAAATAGGTTAGAGCAAATCATTAGTGCTCAAGACACAACAAAAACTGGCACAAAGGGTTATGTGCTAATATAGTGGAGATTGTAGTCCACACATCTTATGCTTCCTATTTGAAGTTTAATGAAGAAAAAAAAATTTCTTTTCTTCTTACCAGTGAAGAAAGAAACAAGAATCTGTTCAGCTGAAGGATAGTTAAATCAGGAAAAAAAAAAAAAAAAAAAGCCTAACTACCTTGTTAAAAATGCTTTTAGACTTCTTCAGATGACATTCATTGCTACTTTAACCTCTCAATAAAAACTTGGAAGACCAGATGGAAATAATTATTGCAGGTGCTCAGAACAAACTGTACCTAATCTATTATTTCATTATCTATAGATGAGAACATCACCAGCAACGTTTCAGAGACAGCTAGTTGCCTTCTATATGTTGCATTTAATCTTTATTTGTGAAACCACATATGGCAATGAGTTAATCTTAAAATAGACAATTACCATTGTGCTAAATTGTTCTATAAACACAGCTTGCTAAAATAATACATAATGAGATGCTCTTGTTTTGTGCAGGGTTGGATAATTGTGAACATCCACAAAAAGAATCTTTATGGATATTTCCATCTGATGAGTATTTTTAGATCATTAATGTCATTTGATTTGAAACTATTTCTGTCTTCTTTTGCACTGAACAAGAAACTTACTTCATTCCTCTGGCTTCTTGCGTAGGTAAAATTAGCAGGAAGATAGGCATAAAGTTAGGCATAAAATGTTTTTCCAATCTCAGTCTGAATTTCCACAGATTACTGCCACACTATTCTATTTGTGTAACTGATCTGCACCGCTGAATTTGCCATGAAATTTCACTGTGAAATGTTCTACCCATTTAAAAGATGTTCCTCATTCTGCCATACCAGGTAACAGAAGGAAAAACCACTCTTTCTGGTCCTTCAGCTCAGCCATTGTCTAAATGCTGTTGCCTTCAGTAGGCACAGCTCTCGCTTCAGTTGCCAGGCTGTGTGCTTACATGCAATAAACTCATTCCTGTCCTTGCTTCTACACAAAGGCTCACCCTGCTAAAATCTATGTTATAAAAATGTCTACATTCAAATCAACCACAGCATAATGTAAAAATCCCTTCCAGTGGCTGAAGTCTAGCAGCAAAAGTGCACGTCAGAACATTTCTGCTCATTTCCCCACAAGTGGGCAGATTGAAGAAGTTATGAGTTGTATTAAAGACACGGTACGACTTGGATATATTCCTGCTCTTCATATAACACCTCCCTGAAAAAACAGCACTAAAGGAATATTAATCCTCTTCTTGTAGAAGTCATGTTGCTACAGAGAACAGACCATTTCATCCCAGACAGAACAAGGGATGTGTTAGTGCCCTTTGAATTAGGTGCATAACCATAGAGCAGAGACAGAACAGGCCTGTGAGATATATGGCATCCTCTGTAGATTGATCACTTGTTTTCAATAATCTATGGAAATGCAGAACACAATTATCATGTCTAGTGCTGTGAGTAACTTCAGAAGTCACTGCACTTTCCGGTGGTAGAAAGTTTCTTAGTTGGATCGAAGGATCAGTTAACCTACACTTAAGATGCTACATTTCAGACAGTAGCTTTCCTTTTCTGGGATACTGAAGTATAAAACAAACTTGACTGAAAGGGAGCTTTGTACACAAGGAAAAAAAAAAAAAAAAAAAAAAAACAGAATTTTTACAGTAACATTAACTAGGAAGTGTTCTTCTCAACACTGAAAAAGACAACTGTATTTAAGAACTTGGGTTAAAATGTTCTTTCCCACAAAAATCACCATTCTTTACTTTGTCTACAATTAAAGTACTGTGCTTAGATAACATGAACCATGAACCACATCCTGAGCATATCTAAATAGAGAAAGCAGCCAACAGCTACTAAAGAGTTCTGGCTCACTGGTTTTTCTCTTGCACAATACTTGAAGGGTATTACAAAACTTAACAGGCTGCAGCTAGAAATAAGAACTTTCAAAGCTGGGAGTAGCATCAAACAGGAGAAGACCACATTATTTTTACACTTGAAAATATTGAGATTCTAACACTGTATATTCAGAAATTGGTTTACCACAAATTAAAAAAAAAAAAAAAAAAAAAAAAACGCACGTAGAAATCTCGAAGTTAACGTCGAGAGAAACCACTCTGCATTTTAATGGGAAAAAAATGGTAAGCATATTGTGTAACTGTGATTTACTCACCTTTTTCCAACTGGACAAAATGACCTAATCTTTAGATATGCTTGGAGCAGCTGAGGGAGAACTATTTGTTTCTGTTTGTCCTCCTCCCCTCTCCTCACCTCCCCATGCAAAAAGAAAAGCAATCAACAGTGATTACATTGTTTTGCAGGAAATCCTGCTATCTTTTCTCTTCTGGTTCTGTTTCAATATAAATTTCTTCTAACAGAAGATATTTTATCTTATCAAGTATTACACATTGTATGAAAAAGTAGAACAATTTCACGTTCATCATTCGAATCTTTAACTAAACAAAATCCAGTAATAACAGAACATTTTGTGCTGATGTCATTCCACTGGGAATAGAAGGATTTAATTTAGCATCTTGTAGGAAAGCAATATTTTCTTTCTTAAGGTCACATCATGCCCATAGGATATATGATTCCATTGAGCCAATGGAAAGTTTTACTCTCTAAGTAACTCCATAGAGCTAAGCTTCTCCCTAGGTTTATAAAATATACCTAGGTGAATACTGATTTGAGGTGGGGGTAAGTCGTAAATAAAGAAGAAATACAAAGTGCAAGAGAAATTGTATTCAGTTTTCATACCAAAATAAATACATTGGTAAGAAAGTTGTGTATTGAGGTGAGGAATTGATAACATATTGATGAGATTTTAATAGCTTATACATCCAGTCAAATATAAAAAATACGTTCTATTTTAAAAGGCTCTTTTTAATGCTTGCTCTTTTGTTTTGTCAAAATAAGGAGAAGTTATTCTTCTGCCCTTTGGAGAAACCTCTATTTATTCACTGGAGAAACTACTCAGCCATGATTAAAGACAGCAGGCGTAAACTGCTCTTACACACTCAAGACAACTAGAAATTTCAGTATTCTTAAAAAAGATCCAAATTTAGCAGTTTGGCTATCCTTGTTGGGAAATGTATATATATATATATAGTAAGTTGTTAGGGAGCCCTTTCTAATGCTATGAGGAAGACATGCTATTCCAGTTATGTCACACTGCCAGCTGCAGTCCAGGCTCTGATGTGAATTGTGGCACAGAACCTCACCAACAACAATTTTATTCAATTCAAGCTTGCTGAGTGCTGAAGCTGAGATGCACTGGAACAATCTGAAACTACTCAGGGCTTGCTCTCTGCTTCTCATGATGCACTCTCCTCCTACTGGGGTCTGTGGGCACTACGCAGAGCCTCTGGGTGGGGGGAGTAGGTGAGAATCGGGTCCCATAGTCACAGCACATTCAGCTTTCTGTACAGTCCGTGCCAAGAGAAACAATCAGCAAAAAACACATTCTGACTACTGATAGGTATTGTCAAAAATATCAGTCAACAAATCAGAAGGACGAAAATTTAGCAAGAGTCTGTGAGACAGAAGGTACAGCCCATGAGAAATAATGAAGTCAGTTAAACACACTGAAAAACACGGAGCATTGCAAAGCAGCACAGTCACAGAGCAAGGATTTACAGATTCATCAGCCTCACTGATCTTATTATCCGAACATAGTCACTGGCCTCGAGGTTTCATGGGCAACAGTTACAGACAACTCTGAAGGATAAGACTACATAGACCAGTGAGCACTTACTTTGAAACAATCAGAACTCATGAACTCAACTTCGAACCCATGACTGAAATCAGCAAATTTAGTCTCAGTATTATTTCCTTCGGGTAACTCACTTTTCATTTCTTTCCTACAACAGCAGCTTTTAACAAACAGGGAGTGCTCACACGCAGACACATACAAATGGAGCATGGGCAGCTTTATTTGGAACCTTTTCTTTGGTAGCAGCTGATATTATTTCAGACCAGTTTGTACACTTTCCGCCTATTAACTTTGGCTATCCTGATTTTGCTCACACAGCAGGGATGCGGCCATTAATATTAACAACAGCATGGGGGCAGCTGGGGCTCAAGTTCTGTCCAACAGAGTGACAAGGGGGCAGTGTCAGTCACACAAAAGTGACGCTAAAGCTAAATATGCAATTAAAAATATTACATAAGCAAAAAAATAATAAATAACTGGTTTCACTGTGCCTGTGAAGGGGAAGAAAACCCATTTCTTGCGATTGTACATGACTGAACTTTAAAATGCCTTCTCACAACATTGCACCTACAGCACTACTGTATATTGATTTCTGTTTGAGTGAGCAGTGTAGAAAGTCTGTAGCTGAGTGTAGTTGAGTAATTAAGTTGATTTACTTTGCACGGACCACTTTTGAGTGCTAGAACAGTGGAAAGTGTTTAAGTAACTGACCAGGTACTTCATTTTCTCTGAGCTTGGTGAAATAGAAAAGTGGATTCCTTCCCACCATCAATTTTCCTGACAGCCCATCTTCTGCCTGTGTTATCTCTTTCAGCCTCTTACGGGGAGGCCTTCAGTAAAAGATGTGCTTCAGTGAAAGGTTTGCTGTCACTGCAAGACTATCTAAAAGAAGAACATCGCACCTGGGACCAGCACAGAGCCTAGAAACACTACTGTAACAGTCAATGTTTGGATGCATTTGTGTGTTTGTGTGGATATGAGGGAAAACATCAACATCCAGATCTCTTTTTCTTTTTATAATTCAGGCTAGTCTGATAAATAGATTTTCACCCTGCATTTGATTAATTATAACAAATGAACAGAAGTCATAACTGCAACAAGCAGGCTTAGCTTGCAGCAAGAACTGCTTTAATAAATTCACAATAGTGTTCTTATTTATTTCTTGCTCCCTTATAAAACATATAGCTCAGAGACTCCATGACGTTGAAACTTAGTGTTATGCACGTGAGCCAGCTTACATAGTATCCTTACATTCCTAACTTTACAGAACAGTGTGTGCAGCACAATAGAGGTTTCAAACCTCTATCTTTAAAACTAAAGCAAGACACCTGTAAAATTGCCTCAACTTAAGTTGACATTTTGGAGCACAATAGACTATACTAGTGTTATCAAGAACAGTCATTTGACCCTAAAATTCCTTTCTACATGATCAGAATTTGTGATGAATGGCAAGGCTTCAGGGATATTTATTTTTTTTCCATACTTGTTAGTAGCAAAATACACATTTTTTTTCTGATTTGCTTATTCTGATCTATATGGAAGGCAACAGTGCTGGGATTGTTTCGTTTGTTTGTTTGTTTTGAGGGGGCATAGGGTACTTCTTCTAACTGTAGATATTCCCAAAGGAGGTCATTTGTTTACTCTTTCTTCCATGATACAATTTACCAAAGTATACGGGTTTACACCCAAGACATTTGTGGAAAAGGGGATATATGGTACCTTTACCAAGGGATTCTGTTCTGCTTCCCTCCTGCTTATTATTAGCATAATTTACTAGCCAAAACCAAACAATACTTATTTGGAATCAAAACTACAAATCTTCTTGACTCAGATTTCAGTGCCACGTTTCACTGATATTTTTTCTAAAGCCAAAGTCTTCTAGAAGCAGCTAGGTAGGCAGCATCTGTATTTCTAACGTTAAATCACTTTATAGCCTAGATAGTTAAACCTTCAGTTTTGTATACCAAGAAGGACTAAAAAGTACAACTCAAAATTAATGAATCAAAAAGAAGTAAGAAGAGAAAAACACATTTCTTCTTCCCTTTGCCTCAAGTGATTTGCACAGAGAGGTTCCCCTGAGTTCAGCAGTGATACGTAGAAAATTAAAAGGACTGCAGAACTTCTCAGTATGTCCTTAGTCCTTTAAGACATTTTTCAAGATTCTCCATCTAAAATAACATTCTGCAGTCTCCCTTTCCTTCACTCCCAACAGACAGTTTCAATTATAAAACCTGCTGAGATAAGGTCTCTGCTTCATGAGACTAATGAACATTTGAAATTATGTACTGAATTAATGGTTATCGAACACAGAATAGCTATTTGGTAGATGATTTCATCACTTCTTACTCCTTGGAGGTTATTGTCAAAATGCAGTCATTTGGAATGGAAAGATTGATATGATAAAAATATTAATTTTCTAAAAACTGAAAGCTAATTTATAAAAGTTTATTTGACCTGAAGTATTCACTTAAATGGAGGATTTGCTCTGGTTTAATTAAAAAAAAAAAAAAAAAAAAAAAAAAAAAAGAGTATTCATATAACACAAAGATTTTAGATACAACTAGGGGTGGTATTTTGTTTGTCTATAATAAAACTGAAAAATTGAAGGTCGCCTGGGGATCAATGGGGAATCAATGTCACTCCCCATCAGCCATGGTTTTCTTAAAGCATGATCTCAAGAGCAGTACTTACACAGCTTTAACATAAACTAAATAAAACAACCTCACAGTCAGTCTTAAAGTAGAATATTGCATGATATTAAATTCTGAGAACAACTGCAATATAATTGACAGGCTGCTAGCAAAGTATTGCATTTGAAGATTGTATTAGAAGAAGTTACCTTGACATGTGGATTTGAGATTAGTCATATAAAAATGTACTGGGATAAAATAATCTTGGTTTTTTTTTTTTTTTTTTTTTTTTTTTGAGTAACTTATTGCCAAAATAAAGAGGACAGTGCCTCAATAACAAGAGTATAAATAACATTGATGGGAAATGCCCTGTTTAATGTTCTAATGGCAAAAGTAAACTGTCTTTGAGCATACAGATAATGCAAGAGGAAATACTGAGCATATAAATCTAAATTGACTGAAGAATCATTTTAAGTAGCAACTCTGGAATTTTGAAACAAATTTTGCTATTTATATATTACCCTGTAATCTGCTTGAGCTATAAATACTGTTTCATCCAGGATAATTACTAGATGACAGAAAAGAAGATTCAGATCAACTGTTGAACTCCTGCTGTCACCATAGGTCAAATCACTTGATGTCCCTTGCTAATGACTTCAAAAGATGCTAACAGAATTTGGTAATGAATTCTTTTTGCTAATGAAACTGTGTGAACAGCGTACTAACTCACCTAAACACCTTATAACACTTCGGCCTCAAGTCTTCATCTCCTGTCATGTTCTTTCTCTGACCACTTTGTGCCAGAGTTCCTAGAAATGAAAGGAGGACCCGGGTATCCTATCTGCAAAGATGGGATTTCAAAGGATGGAGGTATAATCTGTCAGCTAGAAATGTGCTAAGCCATGGATGTCAACTAATGTACACCATTGAGAACTGACAACTTTGTATTTACATTTTTGATTTAAAGTTTTGCCACCTCCAGCAATTATCGATCAATGAATATATATCTGAGATTTTATCTCTTTTATTAAAGTTAAAATTTCCAAGTGTTTCCTGCAATGGCAAATTTAGAAATTTAGATATATATTTTTAAATTTCATATTGATATTCAATACAACAGTTGATTTTTTTTTTTTTTTTAAACAAAAGATTCTTGGCCACTATCCACTAAAATGAAAATATCAGGACCAAAGAGACTTTGTGAGGACAATGCTATTCCAGCCTCATACCATCTTTTTATATACCCAGCTTTGATGTTCCTTTAGCTATCACGAACTGCTAAATAAGCAGTAAGGAGAAAGCAGCACCAGTTTAGACAATGCCAAATTTCTTGTATTTGATCTGAAAAGGGGCCTTGAAGTCCACTATATGACGGCATGTACTGCTTCAGCATGCAAGCTCTGTCATAGCTGGCCAACTACAACTGAACCACCCTCTCTGTGAAGCACCTGATGTTATTTCTGCATGGAAGAGACCTGGTAGACTTAACTTCCAACTGAAACTAATGGATTTATAAATTTTTAATTTCAGCTTTTGATAATTCCCCGAAGAAATGATCTAAATGTTCTGAGCAACTCTGAAATAGGAAGAAAAAGGTTTGATTTTTCTAAGGCATTTTGGGAGCCAGTAGGACTTCCAGCACACTGTTTTTTCAGTGACTTTTTTTTCTACCCTTGTAATAACCAATTGTTGCTAGAGTGCAAACCCCTAGTACAGGCTGGCCATTCTTACTTTCCATTTACACACCTCTGCTACAACACAGTCCCTGGCAAATGCAGTAACAGGGTGCTGAATCATCTCCAAATATAACTGAACAACCTCCTGGTGATCTGATTATCCCTTAGTATCTCCGACACACTTCAAGGAAGGGACTTCCCATGGAGGTAAACCACTCTCATGTGGACCCATTAGCACAGCAGACAAGGTGCAGTCTGGCTACAATCTGCTTCTGTGGAACAGTTCGGTGAAGGTATCAGTCCTTGCTTGGATATATTTCCTTCCAGCATAGAGGGGGATCTCCCACAGGCTTTATTGGCTGCTTGTGCTCTTGAAATAACTGGATGGGGGAAAAATTGGAGACTGGCTAAATGCCTTGGGCAATGAACCCACTGAAACAAGTCTCTTTTCAAGGTATTTGTCATTATAGTTCCGACAGGCTTGTATGACTCAAAAAGAGATTGCTCACACACACTCATCAAGCCAATTTATTACTACAGTGAATTTCAAATTGTGTCTGGAAGAGACATACTGAATCTAGTTAGTACAAGAACATGCTCATACATAAATTTAATCTGGCATTGACTGTGAAACCTGGAGAAACTTGAGTGAATGTAGATAATGATTCAAAAATTATATGCTTTTTTTTTTTTTTTTTTGATGTTGTAGCGTAGGAAAGGAGATTTATATTTCTACACCATGAGCGTGCTATCCCCAAGCACTCCTTAGCAGTTGCAATTTCTCAGCTGTTTTTTTGTTTATTTTTACTTCAAATTGAAGTAAAACTAACAGTTTGAGCAAATACCTGAGGTATTGATTGCCCTTTCTCTGGGAAGAGGATTTTTCATTTTCTCTATCATTCACAAATCACCACAGAGCTCACACAAAGTCAAAACACAGCCTTATCACAGCAAAGGTGAAGCAGATTTGTTGCTGATTAGATGTTAGATATAGACTCCACCTTCAGCATACCAGGTTAATGGCAACAAAGCCACACATTCAACAGCTAGGAGATTGTTGAGAACTTTCAACTTCTATTTGGATCTAAAGTAATTCAAAAGGTATAAAGCACATTGCTGTACTGAGTCACACAGAGGGAAGAGTAAAAGACTGCAGCATTTCAGGAGATACTCACTGATTTAACTGATGTAATTTCTGTCCAAGATGCTACATGGTTAGAAACCATAGCTATCAAGCACAAGTTCCAAAAAAACAAAAAAGTGAACATTTCAAAATATTCATTGCTATTCATGTATTCAATTGCTGCCAGCAGAAGTTTCTTCACTGCGTATGCCCATATGACTAGTTTTGGTCTGGGTCATCATTACATGTCCCAGCTTTACCAGCACCAGTTCTCCAACATTATTATTATAATAGAGGAGAAAGTAATTTTAAAATATAGTTTTATGAAATCTGAAGTGATTTTATCGTATTTCAGGCACATCCAGAAAACTACTCTATATTTTCGAAAATCATTTTCATATACATGCAAGTTTTATCTTTTGTTGTTTTTTAATAACAGAAACCTAAAAATCAAGTTACACTGTTCATAATACAATATCTCTTAAGAAAAGTGTTAGTATAACTCCACTGTTGAAGTAGCTTAGAATGACCTGAAGTATTTTTCTTAAGCGAGATGTAATTTCATGGCAAGAAACCTTAACTCATAAGCAAAGGAAAAGGAGAAACAGAACAAGTTGAGAAAACATAAAATAACAGCATTCAAGCAATGCAAGCATAACATGTTGGGCAGGCAGCTAACCCTGTCTCAATACCTCACTTTGAACTCATTTTTCTTTTCTAAATAAAATAAACACCAAGACACAATTATATATGAAGTGTTCTTATCCATTCCAAAAGTAGCACTTCAGTCCATTGCAAAGAGCAAGAACATTATGGCCTTGTAGTATTTCTGAGCTCTCCTGACAACAGTAGAAGGTTTGAAGGTTTTCACCAAAATCAGAGGAATAACTTAGTCCCAAGATACCGACAGAATAATGACAGCAGAAATACAAAGTAACGGATGAGAAACTAGATTAACAAAGAAGTCTTCCAAATTGTTCTCATTTGCATGTTTGCATGGGCACCTATACAGCGATATAATGAATGGTTTCAGAGAAATGTACACATTATAGCACCGTATCTTAGTTACCAGCATGAGAATTTATAAGGAGGCTGTCTGGCACACATAAGGAATGTGGTTTTCACTCACTAATAAAGGCAAAATCCATAGCTGAACTGCACTGCAGTATCCATCTTCTTAAATGGAGGCTCTAAAAACTGTATTTTTAAATTGAGAAAAATGAAACATTTGATTATGAAGTAACTGTTGTACTCTCACTGTACTGAAGCCATTTTTATTATGAATGCATTATTCATAATAAATCACACGTTTATAACATTGCATTGCAAACATCACAAAAGCAACTGTTCCAAATTGCTTAACACTGTATCTTTGTATGCAGAAAATTACTGACTTTAGAAAGGAGGTAATTGTAAGAAAGCATAAATAAGCATCCTTGAAATGATTAATGACTTGCAAGAAAATGTTTTCTTATTATAGTTTTACAAAAACAAATAAATAGATCAGTAGAGTTGAACCACTGAGTTGTCCTGTTTTCTTATTCTTAAAAAACAAAATTACAAAATAAAATAAAATCCCCCAGAAATAAGGGAAACTGAGGACTTCATTGTTTATATCCCAGAATTTCAACTCTAAGATCAACACTGTTTACACAATATGAAGACCATAGCAAGAATCACTGTTGTCTTTTTTCAGGCTAATTTACACTCCATACTTGGATCTTTTCCCATTCATCCCTACTTCTGTCACATTAAACATTTAGATTGCAATTATGAGAAACTGCTCCCCGTGACAGAGATAGTACGAAATAATATATTGTAGCTTGAAGGGACTGATAGAAGTGTGATGATAGTGGGCATTCTCGCACAGCTACAATATAAAACTTTCATACAAAAGAAGGACATAACAGTACAAAGGTAAATATTGAAGAGAATAAATGTTAGCAGTGTTTATAACTATATTGGGGCATTTAAAGACATCATATATATTTAATAGGTAGAGTACAGGAGTCACAGAATGCAGAGTCCTTAAAGGCAGGCAGTCTGACTTTGGTATTAATTTAGCATGGGATCTTTGCCATCCTTTGAAAAGGTTCAGTGTGCTCTCCCATCTATTTTACGGACAGGTTTAATTCTAGCAGCCTAAGAAGGATGACTGTAGTCATGACCACACTTTCCTTAAAATACGCCTGCAAAGGAAAAATTACTAGATTTTAAGTATACCGGCCAAAAGATTTTAATTTACATTACTTAGTTTCTGCTGAAAAATATTTGGGTTTACAGAAATATTAATAGGTCTGTAGTAATGCAGAGGCTGTACAATTTGGTTCTAGAATACTTGAAGGGAATGCACATTTTTTTTTATCCCGTATGCTTTAGTATTTTTGGACTTGTTAAAAAAAAAAACAAAAAACAAAAAACAGATCTCATTAAAATACACAGGAAAGAATTTTCAAGTATATCTCATTATTTTTTATTCCCTTTTTCACTATTTCCTTTGTTTTAGCATAAATACCTCAATTTTTTTAAGCTCTAGAAATATTCTTTAAAAAGAACATATCAAATTATTTGACTCTGCTTTCTTATTCTTCAGCTACCAAATGCAATATCTGCTCAAGATCATTCACTGGTCTTCACCTTAATTAATTTTCTTTTTCATTTTTATTCTTATTTTTCAAAACCTAAGCCAAAGAAAAGTGGGAAAGTTCAAAAAGTTAAAATGCAAAATAAGAAAAACGGGAAACTCTCTTACATACTCATTTTATGGTCTTAAGAAAAAAAGTACACAAGCAAAAAGTATAAAATTAAAACTGAGTTATTCTGATGGAACTAATCAAAACCCTTAGAAAATAATGTCTCTATCTCATTAATAATTCTCATCTAAAATTTATCTCAAAATTGTTTTTCCGTTTATGATTTTCCCTATTGTGTTTCCTACCATGATTACAAGAAGCTGTTAAATTAGCACTTTACCAATAGAGGAATCTGTATGCAGAGGACATTGTCATCTGGACAGATCTGCTTTGGTCCACCAAAACAGCTCAAAACAAACTTACAGGGTGTCATCATCTGTCCATTATGTTCTCTAAGACAGAAACTAAAAAGGCTTCCCCTCAAAAGTTTAATTCTTTGGAACATGTTTAAGGCTCTGGTAACAGTAAGATAAAAAATTAAAATAATTTAAAAAGCTGAACAAAAACACAAGTTCAGCATGTTAAAGATATGCAATCATGAATTTCTTAAACTGCAAATAACATTCTTCCCTAAAAATATTCTTAAGAAATGAAATTAGGGTCCTTTTTCTTTTCTTTTCTTTTTTTTAATAAAATAACAAATAAATAACAAATTGCTAATGGACAATATTTTTCAAATCCATTTATACACATAAGTCTACTCAAGTGGATAATCAGATTTGCAAACCTGCATCTCCATATGCAACAAGCCTTCATACAAAATCAAAGTCCTGCTCTGACAGTTATTAAATCAGCACCTAAAAACAATGCTAGAAGAATACTAAAATGGCAAAGTCGATCACACACAAGCTAGCAAGCCCTAGCATAAAACCTGTCTATGTTTATGTACTGTAATATCATTATGATCACATTTTCTCACTGAATCACTGACTAATTCCATTTACAGATGGATTGTTCTCATTAAGGAAGCAGCCATTAACTATTTTCAGTTTTGTTTTTTTATTACTAAACAGTTCCATAATCTACTTACTAAACACTACTCAAACTTTGATGATGAAATTATTCATTTCCTCATGCCTCGTGGGATTTTATAAGATACTTTCCGCAAACACTAAAGCAGTTTCACAGCAACTAGGAGGTAAGGAGGTAGTAGAACCATTTCGCAAATTGGGAGCTGACACCTGCAGAAGTTATGATCAAAAGTGCCTTTTAATTTGCAGATCCAATTTAAATGTCTCCCATTGGATTTTTTTGAGTAACTATCATTATATAAAACATTATATTGAACATTTAACATGCAATTTCCATTGCTTCTGTTGCTACTAGGAATGTTTAGCACCATGCAAATCAGATTTCCAGACCTCAAAGAACACAATTAGCGAGCATTAATAACAAGAAGTAGTTTGCTAATAGCATTTTGTGAGCCACTAAAATTATACCATCGGATGGTGGGGGGTTTTGTTTGGTTGGTTTTGTTTTCTTTTGGTTAGTTTTATTTTGTAAGCTTTGACGGGTATCTACAAGCTGGGCTTGCAAATTCTGGGTTCCTGAGTCACCCACTCCATCAGACAGCATCATGGCACCTCCGTGATGCCGAGACACCAGTAGCAGGACATGGACAGCAGACATCTCCTCTTCCTCAGTTCCCAGCATCTGGGACTGATTGAGGGAAACTCCTGCTTGGATTCTGCAGCTCTGGCCTGGAACATGCCCAGTACAGATGAAAAGACTTAAAAGATTTAAGTTGCCAAACTAAGAATCCTTTACTGCACATATAAATTGCAATTTATTTTTTTTTTTTTGAAGTCTTGTAAATTGGCAAAATTTGGGTTATTTTCAGCAAATGTCATATTGCTGGTTCCCTGCCAAATTTCAATCCCTGCTCCTATGGAAGTAGCAATTTTCTCCACAAATTGTTACAAATGATCTTTAAGTGTATACAAAAGAGTAGTTTTACCCTGTCTTATTCTTAAAATTATTTGACTCATTTGACACGAAAATTTCTATTCCTAAGACAACACTTCAGAAAAGGGGAAAAGGTCTTGCCAAAAATTACGGTCTGACAAAGCTTGAGGCATAATGCTACCTTGACCATAAGTGTCAGCAGTAGCTCCATCTACAATTTATAAACGAACAACGTGGGGAAACACTTAACTAGGATCTTGAATAAGCAGACCATATGAACCAAGACACAGTGTTGCATGGATTACAGCAATAGTGTTGTAGAGTTACTGAGGGTTGCTCATCTGTTTCCAATTTGTCTTGATGAAGGTGTGCTTTTACTTTTTTTTTTTGGTGCAATTTCCTCTTTTTTGGGCCATCTAATTAAAAACAAAAGAATTCCAGTTTTATGATATGGCTTTAAATGGTTCATTAGTTTTTATGTATTGATAGTAAATCTGCTAACACGTCACTATGCTGAAGGTGACCAGAAACAGTGAACACGGTTCCAAATTCACTCCCCTCCACATCAGAGGAAGCTTCAAAGAGTCTCACCAGCTGAATACAACAGTAGATATGCATTGCAATGAAATCTTAGTTCATTTGCAAGCACTACTATGAAATACTTTATTATTTAAATTACTGTTACATGTTATAGCCTTATGTGGTGCAAAGATACTTAAATTATTCATTGTAATTGCTAATTTCATATTTTAATGGGGACAGAAATAAGAGCCATCTTGATTCAGCCACGGCCCGGTGATGCAGTGCTTAAATGGCTTAAAGTGAACAAATTCCAGGACACTGCTAAATGACCTCAACTTCATTTTTCTTCTGTTACTAAACACGCATTAGAAATGGCAAACATAAAGATAAATAAGTAAATAAAAAGTGGCCTTTTCCTTGAGTTACAAGATGATCACGTTCAATACACTCTCAAATTATTACTTCTTGAAAACCAAGATGTTTAGCTTGGCAGTTATAAAGCAGCTGCTATCCCTGCCCCTTGCAAGAGGCTTTCAAAAGCAAGAGAGAAAGTTTCTTTTCTCAGGGGGTTAATGGAGCTGATCCCTACTAGCTGGAGGTGAAAGCTGTGGAGCACACACACCTTTGCATGCTCAGTCCCATAAATGTTGCATTAAGGGCTCACCACGTGTGGTAGTGGACCAACAGAACAACCACTCCATGCAACAAATATGCTAACTGTGAGGTGGAATACATCTGCTTTCTACATCTGCTCAATCAACGGGTTGAGAAATTGCTTTTTATTGTCTGATATTGCCAAAATTACACGGTACAACCAAAACCATCCCTGTTCTCACAAATATTGTCATGGATAGAACAAGAAAGCGAGATCTCATCCAAAGTCGACTCCTGTCTGACCTCAAAACTAATGACAACACCGCCCTCGCAAGCTTTGTTCTCCTAAAACCAGATCCCAGTCTGTGCGAAGTGCTCCTTTTATAAAGCTGCTCCTCAGCACCAGTAACTTGTCTCTTACCAGACAAAGATATTTTTGAGGAGTGAATTTACAGCTGGCTTGAACAGAATGGAAGTTTGTTTACCCAGTGCCAGCAGCTTTATCAGAATATACAGTCGTGGGTCAGCCACGGTGAATAGAGTTCATGTGCTATGATACAACTCTAAATGGAGGACAGATTTGTGCACCATTGCTAAGATATGTTTTAACAGCAAAGCAGACTCCTTGTTGCACTCTGCTTCTCAACAGCACCAGTGAATGGGAGGGGTTAGCAGGTGAAGGACCCTCAAAATCCAGCCAGCACATCACCTCTAAAGATAACAAAGGACAATAAAGACAGATGCTCGAGGACACAGTAAGTATTTAAAAAGATAAAAGAGACATAAGAATAAAAAAATCTGATGTCCCTCAAGTTGGTTCAGAGTAGCAAACACTTGCAATATCTTCTTTAAGGACTCTAAGGACTAAATATTTGCCACTTTACTTCCTCTAAGAAGAAACACTCACACCGAGAATGCTTTCAGACAGCAGGGTTACTCTTCAAATGATGCAATTTTTCTAGAAGTTTCACAGAAATATATAACAAATTCAGTTCAGGGCATTCAGATATGACATTGTTGATCAACCCTTTTTATGAAAAAGGGAACTCATAATAATAATACCCAACTTTTTTTTTTTTTATATTTCACTCTAATCTTCCTACATAAGATCTATAGAAGTAAATATAGACATACAGTGCATTTCAGTCTGCATTATCCTTATTCTTTCATCTCAATTATGCATTAATTTACATAACATTAATTCACAACAGGCAAGTTACTCACTTCAAAAAATGAAGTCAAACCCATATACTGTACATCAGTTATACCCAACACATTCAACAGTTGCTTGTAGTAAGATCCTATTGCATGTAAACAAACAAAAAAGGACAGTAAAACACAAATAGATCAGTCTATTGAACAGCATTCAAGCTTTTACCAAGCCTAAAATTTCAGCACATTAATCATTCAAGAACGAACTCCACAAGCTGCAAAAATATTTCATATCTTTAGCTACTGGCCAACTAAAAAGGAAAATTAGTTATCAGATTTTTATTTTTTCAGGTAGTGTTCTCTAATGTCTGATTTTTTTTCACAAACATTTTTGATCCCTGAATATCTAAATCAGAACTTCATGCAAGACCATCCATTTTCAGAATATAGCAGTACATTCAAGAATAATCAAGAGCTATCTATGCAGTTAATCACAATCACAAATTGCATGACCTTTACATAGTACTTCAAATTCTATTTTTTTCTGTTCAGTATTTAATGCACACTCTAGCTAAGTAGCAGAACTGAGTAGTAAATGTCACAGAAGGATACCCAGCAGTGACCAAAACAGATAAGGGGGTGGTATAGCACCGTCTGTTCTTACTTCGTGTCCCAGCATAGTCACACAAACCACTGGTGGATAAAAGCTTTGCCTTAATCCTATCCCTGGTTTATGCTCTTTGGCTTAAAGTACTTCTAGCATACCTCTAAATCAAAAAAAAAAAAAAAAAAAGAATAAACACAAATGCACAAAATTTGATATTAGCCATCTTTGTTTTTGAGATATCCCAGAAAGAAATGCATATTCCCAACACAAGATAGCTGAAATAAAAATCTAGAATTCTTTCCTTCTTGGTCGATAACTGGTAATTTCTGACTACTCATTTTTCTGAGATTTCTGACTACTCACCACATTCACAAAACATATTTTAGAAGTAAAGAACACGAATGCATATTTTGACAAATCAAAAAATAAAGTCAATAAACGTAAAAATAAAAAATAAAGTCAACAAATATTTTTTATATTGAAAATGAACTCAAGTAGTTAAATAAGACAAATTGTGAAATTATTGGGCAATTCTAAAACCTATTTAAAACAAAATGCTATGTTTTCTAGTTGAGACTCTTACATAAATTTCTTCCTTCCCCTCTCTGGAAAAATTAGGGCACATAGTTATTTCAGGAAACTCTAGAATATATGACTGCTAGTTCTGCTAACACCACCAATGCTCTTGCAAATCAATATAAATACAGAATGCAGGATCCTACACAGCCAATAATAATAAATAAATAAAATAATAAAACCACTTTGAAATTTATTATACGGTAATCTAACGATAACAGGTTTGAATTGGTTTATACCGCTACAGAATTGCACTTTTTGAAGTCTTTCATTTCCCTGCATTGCTTCTGATGACTGTGATAACATTTGTGGATCACCACCTGTCACTGTCATATGGTGATGTGATGCTAATAATAAACATTATGCCTTCTGTCCTGTTGTTGAACTTTGTTAGATTATATGACTTCCTGTTCTAGAACATTAAATGTAGCATATTAAAAAAAAAAAAAAAAAGTTATTGATGTTTCAGTTGGAAGATTACTATTATTTTAATTGCAGTTTGATGTTCCTTCTCCTCGGTAGAGAGGTTTTTAATTCTACTCAGGTGAAATGTATGCTCTTCACCAAAGGAAGAAGTCGTGCAGCAATGGTAAAGAATCACTTTATCCTAATACTGTGCTGAGATGTAGAAGAAATACAGGTCGTCTGTTTTCCTCTTGCATGTTCTTCAGCTCAGCACAAATGTTTCTAAGGAAAATTTTCTGTGCCCTCTACTAAGTAGCTTCATAGAACAAACTTGCACACAAAACCCTAAGTGACCACAAAGCAAAGGTATACAGCTGGTTGACAGCTCATAATTTATGATGGATACGACCAGCATTGCCCCTGTCAAAGTCATAGGTATGGAATTATGCTACGATACTGATATAACTGATAGGTACTATTGTTTCAGGAATGGATATATCCAATCTTCTTTGTGTGCAGATCTTTCATAATGTTATTACTGCATGTGCAATTTAAATATGAAATATAGTTATTCATGGATAAGAGACAAGGCACAGCAATTCATCACTCACCTGTTCCACACAGACATGTAAAAGATTTAATCTCCTTGGGGAAACAGAATTATTACTGATGATTGAGACTTAAAGAAATACAAAATTGATCAAAAATAGGGTAAATATAATAATCCAATATGTTTAAGAATCTACCATCTTCTTTAAAAAATAATCTGGATATTCAACTAACTCAAAATTAGGCAGATCAGTTAAGTTTAGCAGAGTTATTTGAAACATGAAACAGCATAAAACACCAAAACCATCAATTCTTCTCCATTGTCAATTCACAAACAGAGATAAAAGTAAAACTCTCCTCTTTAAATCATGGAAATATTGAAAATCAGATTTTGAGGGACATTGCACACTTGCAACAGTTCTCGGTTGTTTTTTATTAGTAAATAATTTAAAAAATAAATGTAGGAATCAAACTGCTGTAATTAAGGGGAGTTTTTAGACTTCTAAACTTTCTGAATTGTTTTCAAAACAGTTTAAAGATCATTGCCTCTTTTTTTGTTGTTATGATTGTGATAAAAAAATCCAAATTATAGCTCCACAATTTCAATGGCCATGCACAATGAATAAAGGGATTAAATAACGCTAAAGGGATCTGACCTGGCTGTGACAAACCCAAACACAATAGTCTGGAACCATTCAATTACAGCCCAGGAAACCTTGCCAAATACAATGCATCACTAGAACTACAAGCACGTTCTTTCCAGGGAATATTCTATATTTATATGCATATTTCTATATCCATATGGACTTCTATATCCATATGGACTGTTCAGAAACTTGTATATAGAAATCAATTTTTCATTCACATGTGTAATTAAGTAGACCTAACTGATATTAATACATACCATCCCAAGAAAGTACTTTGCAAATGCCAAATGACAGATATGCTAAGTTATTGCTACGGGAAGTTATAGAACTCCAACTTTGCTACAAGAGAGTCTGAAAGGGAAAAACAAAAACAAAACCAAACAAACAAAACCACTCTTTTCTTGTATTTGCTTAGAAGTAATGTCTCGCATCTCTAGCATAGATTTATTGTGAAAACCTCTGGGACTGGAAACACTCCACATCTGCATTCCACCATCATCCTTTGCATATTTTTACAAATTGTATGTGTAGCTCACAGCATGGCTGACACGTTGGAGGTTCCTCCAACTACATTTTCTTGCTTCTGTTGTTGAAGATGCCTGTTAAGGTCATTGAAGGCCTCTGGTCTGAGTGACTTGCTCTTTAGAACTGAATGTTACTTGTCACATCTTCCAAGTGTCAACAAAATGGATTTAAATTTATGTATGTTCTTTACAAACACAAATTCAGTTCAAATCAGGTTTGGACTGCAAGCCCTATAAATGGAATGGCCCTGCTACACTGCTAGAACTTAGAGACACCTTACCTAGAAACTGCATTCCATATTTATTTTTGAAAAGCAGATGTTGGCTCAGCAGAAAACCTTTCTGAGTTGCCTTCAATATATTTCTTACTCATCATAAAACATTACCAAACTATGTGGCTCAGAATTATGCACTGCACATATTAGATGAGAGCTACTTATCAATAAATTTGCTTTCTCTCTGTGGCTGGAGAAGAAACAGTATAATGTCACTAGGTATCTTTCTGAGTGTAGATGTTAACAGGCCAATGCTTAAGTTTGATAAATGTGGGAACACTGTCGATAAGGTCCTATTAAATTTGAAAGCTTTATATTTTTTGGTTGTTTAACAGTTCAATTACAAAATACAAGGTATTTCTCGTGCATAAGTTTCTAGTGCATAAGTTTCGCTAATATATCAAATATTAGCAAAAGATACCATCAGCACTGAATGGTCTATTCTTTTGACTGATTTGTGCAAAACTGTGCTATGAAATACCAACAGGAAATTTCTCTGGAAGAACTTACCCACTGAGTTAATAATTAATCAGATATGAAGAGTATCAAAGAGTTTAATGAATATGTGTTAGCATTACTGAGGGTTAAAATTACCTCTCCATTTTTTTTTTTTTTTTTAAATAAGGATGGATCTCTCTCTTTCCTTGCACATTCAGATTCATCTGGCCAACTGCGGACATATAACATTAAAAAAAAAAAAAAGGCATACAACAAAAAAAAAATCCACAACTCAGCTAGTCACCTTCAGTTCCACTTACAGGCATTGGAAAGAAATCAGTACTTTAAAAATTAAATTAACCATAGCCTAAGAGTGTTTTTCTCTTTTCCTTATCTTCAAAGGGAGCTTGAGGCGAGTAGTTCAGACACAGATATCAGACACAGATATCACACAGTAGACATCAAAAGTGAAATGAGAGAAAAAGAGATCCTGTTCCAGAATTTGTATTGGCAAGGTGGACAGGATTTGCACATTATCCAAGTATTTCAAAAAAACAGTTATGTTCTGTTTCCTATGTTATGTTACAGAACTGAAATATTGTACTGATTAGGCCTGGCAACATAAACCTTGTCATGAGCTCCCATCACACTGATGCAAGTGGACCACCAAAGCAGACAGAACAGACAAGATGTAAACCTGAACTTTACACACTTTTCTACTTTAAAATGAAAAACATGCTGAAAAAAATAGATGTCATTATCTAAATCTGAAATGCTTATGCTGCAACCCGTAAGACTGAATAGCATTCAGAACAACACGTTTCTTTAACACTCCTGCACTTAATTAGCTCCAGGGCTTCTGCAAGCCAAGCTCCTCATCACAGCACAGCCATGCTGTGTCCCAGTAAAGTTCCTCTGCTATTTATACCTAAGACATACATAAAACACGTACCCAGGAGTCATCTGAACTGCCAGACAGAACAGCGGTCTACCTACCACTGCAGAAAAGATTTGTCTCATCCCTTTCAGTCTCTCATTTTCTCTCATCAGCAGGTTTAGCTATCTACTGCAGCAGCCTAAATGGCACCACCAAGGTTACCTGGTACCATTCCCCTGTTCTTCGTGCACACAAGTGGAGCACCATCAGCCATTTCTTCCCATTTCAAGGCTCAGCATGAATTGTGCTCTTTGTGTTTTTAACTGATGCTGTCCAACAGCATGCCACACAATGCTATTTGTATAAAGAAAGGAACTACTGCTTATTCTTGTTTTCATTTGCTCTATGTACCTACCTCAATATTTCCAAGTGGCACAAAAAAGGCAGCTGAGAGAAGCATACCAGTACTTTATGTTTTCTTGAGTGAGCATGATAAACGATACCCATCACTTCTGCCTGTTTCTAGACATCCTGAAACTACTCTGGGAAGTCCTGACACCCTGATCATTATTTTATTTTATTTTTTTTACTCTGCTGTTTTCACTTTGCAACTCTGTCCCACTTCATCTCTCTTCCATTTTAACTAATAATTTAATACTGCTTTAGCTTATCACAAACCTGAGGTAAACATCTTCTCGGCCCTGTAATAAAAAGCAGCAGCATCCCATTCATGAATGTGTGCCTATGTGAATATCATATAGCATTTTTATATTCTTCCTGAAAAGCTGTCAGATATATTATGTTGTGTACAATAAGTACTTTATAAACCTCCTTTTATTTTAACAAGAGCCATCTTTTCCTGTACGCCTGCATAAGGTGATATATCTCAGCAAATAAAATTGCTGATTGAAAGATTATTTCTGTATCTGCTTTGTTTCCCCTTTATATTACTTCTTGAAATATTGAATTTCTTACTTCACATCTCTGCAGTGCCTCAACCCTAGTGACACCACAGAGCAAATTTGACTCAAACATTTTACTCCTATCTTGAAATTAACTTTCTCAAGGCAATTTCATGCTTTGTCATTTAAAGACAATTTTCGTTTTCATCTGGATAAGATGAAAGTACGCTTTTGTATTGTTGCTGGGCTGAAGCCTGTAACAAAAACTGTCATAAAATTATGTCTAAAAACGGTGTAAGTGTCACTTCCATTCCAAGATGCCAGTCCAAACATTGCCCCCCAACTTTAATTTATACAGGTAGCTTTAGAACAAGATTTGGGCTTCCCCAAATTGAGATTTAAAGCATTTAATTTCCACTAGGATAGATCCATACCTATTACATGGTATAAACTCACTTTAATATCAAGCCATGTGTGTGACAAGGCTTTGCATCTTCTAGCAATTATTTTGAGAAACAAATTAATTCTGGGCTAATAAAAGAATTCCAAAAAAGTCACTTTATATATTTAAATATATATTTTACTGTTATTCCAAAATAGATATAATCCTATAAATAAATCTGGCAAACATACTGTTCTTTGAGATGCCATTACTTCATGCGTCTTTGTGAGTAAGACTTCAACCTTACTTTGAGTTACAGGATTTCTTTCAAAAATTTCCAAAATGCCCTGGTTTCTCCATAGGGCAGAAAATGAAATCAAAAGTTTTATTCAGTATCTAAAGAGAATGAATGTTGTATTTAACTATGCTGCAATGAGTCAATTTATCTTTTCAGGAACAAGATGGCTTTGGATATCCTTTTTACACGACCTTTAAATTTAAGAAAAACACAATAACGAATTCTAGAATAAAAAAGTAGCACAACTACTAATGGGCCTAGTTAAAATAGCAAAAATGTGCATGTTTTATGTTAATTTAATACCACAATATATAGTTAAAACAAAACTGATTCATCCTCTGACAACACTTCCAAAAATCTCAGCTCAAGATGGGGAGATAAATACTACACTGAGTCCCTAACTGTGCGGATAGGAGGTACAAGACTGGCTCTCTTCTATATCAGGCAAGATTCCTGGTGTTGGATATGATGATACAACATTTTCCTTCCTCATTTTTCAAATGATACCTAATTGCCTAGTGATACATTCTGCAAATGTAAAATAAATAAGTTGGAACTGTTTACTTTTCCTCATTTTCAGCAAGATGTTATTGAAAAACTCAGCCAGTTTCGAAGTGAAAAGCTTACATTGCCACAAAGGTTTATTTCTGATGGAAAAATAGTTTCTTAGAATGTTTATCTTTTGCTGTCAAACTCTGTTATTATGCTGATTCCATGCTACTAAAAATGGGAGTCTGCAGCACATCAGGACACATACATGTATATTGAACTACTGATTTAATCCTTCACTGATAATTAGTCTAAATTCACAGGGGCAAGGGAAATGCCTCAAACAAAGGCATTTCAAGGGGAAAAAAACAGGAAAAATGATAGAATATCTGTGCTTATAGATGTTTCTCCGAAGACAATATGATTTTTTATTTCCTTGGGGCACACCTACACTCTAGCTGACTACTCGAATACCATGGTTCTTCAATACTTTGAAGAGCATCCACTAGTTTGATTCATTTATGCACAAAAAAATGCTAGCAGGAAACAAAAGAAAAAAAATAATACCAACACATACAAAAACTTGAAATGCCAGCACCAGACACTGCTGTGCATACTGTATTGCTAACAGACAGTATGCATATGGAAATCAGTGGGAGACAGCCACATTGCTACAGTGATATTACTGAAGTGGGCTCAGAAAGGGATTAGATATATTTACAGAAAATAAGTCTAGTCCCTCAGTGGCCATTTAAGCATGATGATTCAGATGAGCCCACTACACTGATAATTAGATGGTAATTATTCAAAACAAAACACAACACTTTATGCTTGCAGTCTTACACTGCTTTCTTTACCTGCCCGTTACTAGCAAAGATTAAGACATAGGGCACCAAGCATAATGGACTTTTGGGTCATCATTATATTCTTCAGATTTAGTATTGCTCTAAAGGGCAATTTATCTACAACTGTCAGCTTAAAAGTATATCTTCATAATGTCATACATTACATTGTGCTTTGCCTTAATTTTCCATGTTAGCTCTTTAATTAAAGACCAGTCACTGTAATGAGTCATATCTGAAGAGATAACAGTGTTTTAAAAGGAGTGAATTCATCAAGATCAGGAACGTCTATTTAATTTTTGTAGAAGTCAAGAATGTAATTTCTACTTAAATGACTCTATAGGATAATAATAAATGCTTAAAACTGCTACTGTGTAGCTCTGTAGATCTGACCCACATTCTCAGCCAGTATAATCTGATAGATCATAGCCATACACGTGTGGTCTATGCATTCTTACGTTAAACAAAGCCATAAATTATTTGATTCAAAATGCTTTGGACATGCATCACAGAAGGAATGCTTTCAAAACTCAGTACACAAAGCAATACAGCACATCACATGCACCAGTTATTGTTAAACTTGATCCAAAACATATGCAGCTTCCAGCTGTAACAGCACAAATTCTGCACTATACAATAATAATTGTAAAGTGTACCCTGTAATTTTATTAGTGCAAAAATTCAGTATTTGTCATTCTGAAAGATGTTCACACAGAGAAAGATGACTGAATTTCCCTTTCTATATGCATCTTTCAGTATAGTTGAGTTCAGTAAGTTAGCTGGCTCCTGTAGCAGTAAGTTCCTGCTGCTGATTTCTGTACACGTAACATTTCAGAGGACTGTTCATTTTTGCACTGAAATGACTGGGCCTATCCAACCTGTTCAGGAGCTGTGATGTGACTCAAATCTTCCCTTTGTTCTGTAATTTGATTCACAGGGCCGAATTGTTGTGAAAGTTAAAGAAGCCTTTGTTTATTCAGGAGATATAACTCTTGACTATGTGCAAATTAACACTCATTTTACAACCTCATTGCTAATTGTTATTTGCAAAAGGATTAGTGCTCTATGCCAGCAGTTGCTTTAGTTACTATATGAATATTCAATAGGACTTCATATGTAGCCCCCTCAGTATTTACAGCTTAATTTCCTTATTTTGTGGCTTTGTTTTCCTGCTTTATCCATCTGTACGAGTAACTGCCATTATAACTACCATGTAACTATCTACATTTTAATCAGACGATCTGTTTTGTCCCTATTCCTACACAATCTTATGCAGGTGCCAATATAAATTAGAGTCTTCACAGTTTCTCATACGCTTTATCCTAAGTCACAAAAGTACTTCCAGTGATTTCAATAATAATGCAAGAGCAACTTTACAGCAATGAAAAAAACAAATGTTTACATGTAGCTTTGCTGTAACAATGAGCAGTTTGCCAACATTGAAATAGATTGGCCTGTTTAAGGCACGGGTGTCCCAAATCCAAATGTCAGGATGCATCAACAGCCACTCATACTGGATGTGAACAGCACCTCTTCCAGGAGCAATCAGATTCTCAAAGCCCATCATGATGTTATAAAACGCAAAGTTGTTTAAATTGTATTATATAATATTTTACTAGTATAAAATATCCCAAGCTTATTTTATAATAGTAGAAGTGTATTTGCTTATATGTACATTTTACTGTCAGTCACTATACCCTGAGAGCAACAACAGAAACGCAAACGCAGACAACTTTATGGTATCATGAACCTTGTTTTGGCAAACGTATCATTAACAGACTGCTCAACTCTCTATTTTCAAATATTCTTTCTTGAACTATTCATCTTTTATAAAGAGCTTATTTTCTAAGATTTAGATTTATGGTTTTGTGCGCTTTCCTTAGTCATTCCACTTTTTTCCCCCCTACTAATAAATCATGCAATCCACAAGGGCTTTTCCTCTGTTTGCTTTACGAATTTACTGTTTCTTCTGTACCGTTTTTTCTTTCATTCCCTTTCTTTCAAATTTCTTACAATTTTTCTTATTCCTTTGTCCTTCTATTTTTTCCCAAGAACTTCCCTGAAAGCTAATTATTTATACAAATATTTATTATTTTTTCATACTGTTATCCTTCTAGCTATGAATCAACAATAAACAATGGCATTGTGGAAAGCTGGGCACATCTGATAACCAAGCACCATGATACAGAAGACACGTTACCTGTAGAAATCACTTATACATGTATATTTGTAGCATGTGCTACTATACACAGATGGAGAAGTCAACCGTTCAAGAATAAACCTGCCCAAACCTGTCTATGTTGAAAGAGCCTAAGTACCTGAAAACCACAGACCATCGCTACACGATATATCAATTCTACTCAATCACC
This sequence comes from Aythya marila, assembly GCF_965140915.1. Lineage (NCBI taxonomy): Eukaryota > Metazoa > Chordata > Aves > Anseriformes > Anatidae > Aythya > Aythya marila. Next base: position 58,598,643 of record NC_139046.1, on the reverse strand, counting down.
AAGTGCATAGAAGAAACAGGAAGGAACCTTTTTAGCCATATTTTTACAGCAACAGGTGTTTTCACATAATGAAGTCCTGCAGTGACGTTTCTAAGTGGTTTTTACTAGTGAAAAGAATTCCTAGCTAGCAGGGTACATGGCTGATTTTGACAGGCTACCAGGAATAAGTGCATCTCTACCTGGATGCATACAGAATTTTATACCATGATAACTAATCCAAGACAATGAAGTACCATAAAGAGGTCTTGATATCAAAATCACTCGGTAGCTTTCCCTTCTATCCAGCCAGTAACCAGTGACGTCTGTGTTCAGTGTTGAGGCACCTGCTCTCTGCCTGTGCAACATGGTGCGCTCGTGCTCTTTTCATCTTGAAGCTGCAGCTGCTGGTGGGTTTGAGCACCTATGATCAAATGTAAGATGAATAAAACTAATTTCTGTGGTCCCTGCTACATCTTACAGATGATATAATGAATCTTCTTGAAACTTCTGAAGTTACTTTCAAAGCTATATGAGTAATTTTGCTGACATCTCAATTCACATGCCACCCCTTAGAAGAGCTTTTGATGCGTGGTTTCCTGTGTCTTTTGAAATGGATCATGACTACAACAACACGTCTGTTTTCCTGTCTCTAGTTGACAGCCCATAGCTTCAGGAGTGGAAGCTGAGAGCCTAAAGAACAGTTTATGCTTCTGGATGTGTAATGATCTGGTAACCACAGCCTTAGAGAGTTACCCTCTACCATGTTGTCTTGTAGAAACTGAAGCTGCAGAAAATGAATAAAGTAGCTGAGAAAATATGCCATACATAACACAAGCTGCTGTAGATGTTCATAAGAACTTTTCTCTGCAAATACAACACAGGGTTTTGCTAATACAAAAAGCCTCACCTAGTTAGTACTGCACACAAATAAAAGTTGTGTTTTTTTCCAGCCATCTAATACAATTTTGTGTGCAATAAACATCATAGTATTTAGAGGAACGTGTACTCTTACATGCTATAACCTAGCAATTCATTTTATGACATATAGAAGACATCATATTTCAGTTCAGCACTGAGGATAAAACATTCTGTAAAATAAGAGTATGTAATCTAACGTGTTATATAGAGGCAGAAAGACATGCTCTTTCAGTGTACCAAATTTATACATACATTTTTAGCTACTTACCAAATCTCGATGCCAGAGAAAATTGGCCTGGCAAGGGAGGACACATCACAAAGGTAAAGAAGGGGAAAGGAACTGAGTTAAAAAAGGAAAATATGACAGACCATTTCACAGGACAGTGTGGATGGAGTAACCAGCTACAGGATACGTTGAGACACAAACCTTCCTAAAATATTTCTGTCATCCCATCATGGGATGGTCACAGTTCAGAGACTTCCTATCTCTACCTGCTTAAGAAGTGGTACATTGTTGAGAATTAACATTACAGAAAAATACGATATGAGAGCCTAAGGATTTTGAGTAAGGACCAGGAATGAATCCTGGCAACTAAGTCTGGGACTGTGACATCAAAGTGACTGGAAGCTCTGGGAGACACAAAACGACATCTACTGTTTGATTACTTTGGCTTTCAGTATAAGGATGCTGTCATCTACTGTGTGAATAAAGAGGAACACACCAAAAAAGGTCTAAAATTGACCGATTTCTAAGCCGGACTAGAAGAGGACCACCACAAACACTTGCATTGTAGCAAAATCAGAAGGGAAAAAATATTGTCAGAGGGAGGAATTTGAAAATTACTGTCAAAATAGTTCATAAAACTTGCTAAAATATCAGTAAAGACGGGGCAAAAAAAGGCTTCAGTTCCTCTTATTTGTGTCCTTGCTTCTGCTGTTGGAAACTGCCGAGTCATATTTTCACCTTTTCCTTGCAATCAATTAAGCATGAAAGGGTAATTCTTTTAAAAATGAAAGCTGAGATTTTTACATGGTCAAATGCCTCCAGCAAGTGGAGAAATATTGTGACTCACAAAAAAATCCTGAAACATAAATGTATATAAAATCAATAAGGATGTGAAACTTCTATGAAGTTCACAGACTCAATTGTATTCCTATTCTTACAAAAGTCAAAATTTTCTACGGCATAGCTACTTGGAAAGGTAAAAAAGTAGCAGCCTCATTGGTAATGAAAACTGCCTTGAAAATACTAAGTATTACTCATTTTATTCATCTGGTGACACATCACAATGAGAAGGGCTGTTTTATTTACTGTCTCACCTGGTACCAAAATCTTAATATTTTAGCAGTACTGAAGAATGGAGTAGAGTGACAAATACCAATTTATTAATCATTACACCAAGACAACTTAAAAATTGAAAAGGACAAAATTCAACAATTAACTGCTCATTTTACTGTGTGTGCTTTCTGAATTTTCTAATAAGAAAAAAAAAAAGAGAACTGCAATATAAGAGAGAAAGATTTGGAAAGCAGTAAGCTTGAGCAAAAAATTAGAAAAAAAGTGTGCATATGCAGTTCAGCTTCAATGGCAATGTGGCAGAACAATAAAAAATAAGGCTGCTGCACCCATGGACAGCTCAGAGTGGTGTGAGAGTATTAAGTTGTGCTTCTGTAGTGCACTCCAAATGATGCTACTGCTCAGCAGCTGTCACAAATGTACTGCTCACGAATAAGGAGGAAAAAAAGCCACAGAGAGCTTAAGGGGACTGAGCATTAATCTGTATAGAAATATGAAGATTAGACGCTAACCAAGCAACAACTGAACTAAGTGTGGACAAAACTGTCCAGAAATATTTGACAAACTAAACACTTTGGAAGAAGGGGAATTGCTTAGTGTGATACCTAGGGCTATAACAGCAAACAATGGGATGAAATTAGGAGGGAAGATTTAGGCCAGATATCAGCAAAACATCTCAGCAGAGTTATTGTACTGTGAAATAATCTCCCAAGGGATGCAGCTGAAACCCTATTGTATGGGAAATTGAAAACTAGCTCCAATTAGAGCTAAAAACTTCAATGCAGCAAACAATACTGCCTCAGTGGAATGATGTCCTGGATTGACTTAATAGCTTTTTACCCAATTTCTATCATATTTCAATGTAGAATGCACAGATGCAAGACAGTTTTAGAAGAACAGTGTTTTTCACAACAAAAGGGATTGTTTTAGCTAAGTATACTTAAGTTTAAACATCTATTGCTCCACCAGTCATAACTATATATATATTACTAAATATGCCATATGGGCAAGCATATTTTTTTAAACAGACCCTGGCCTTGATGATTCTTTTTGTTCCCTCATTTTAATAGCTGAAGCAGACTGAGTTAAAATTCCCTCTGAAGAGATGATTAGGAACATTTGTAATATGACAGCATATCAAACAGAACAATATTACTGGCAGTTTAAAGAAAAAAAAAAAACAGATGCAATGGTCATCACACAAAGCTTAGAAAAAAAAAAACACTTCATAAAGCTAATAAACTCATTGTAGTAGTTCTACAGAAATAGACTTTTCAACTCTATATGTGTACGAACAGCTTGCACATAACAGCTTACATTTAGGATTTTCTTTCCCGTTTTGTTCTTGCACTTTCTGGAATGTTTTTCTTTGCATCTGTGGAAGGCTCCTTGGGTGACCCTGCAGGCAATAAAGGCGTGTAGAAAACACTCCAAGGGACGTGATTGTTCAGCACAACAGGGTAGATTGGTCAGCACAACTCAAAGGTATGATTGTTGGAAACAATATGATGATTTGTTTATGAAACTTTTCACTAAGCATGTAGTAAGAAGCAGCAATAAAAAGGTTTGTTAAATGAAGAGTTTTTCCTCCGTGCATGCATATCTGATAATGCAATTTTCTATAACTCTTCTTCACATTTGTCTGCTTTCAGGTCAATATTTTCCGTAAATATTTTCAATATTTACAAACCCTGGTATACCTTCAGCTTGGTGAGATACAGGCAGATTTCAGAAACGACTGGTTATTTTACAGCATGTATAAGCAACTGAAGCAATAAGAACACAGAAATTTCATCAAAATTATACGTCACTTAGAGACTGGTATGAGCTACATCACTTCTTTTGCTTATGGATAGAGGGACCTTCTGTCTGATCTACTGACTGATTCTGAGTCCCGATTATAACTGCAAGACTAAGAAAGTAAACAATCTTCCTGAGAACAGAGAACAGTCTCGTATCTTGACAGCTGGCCACATTCAATAACTGTTATGGATACAAGCAGCACCACAGAAACAATGAGTTGGATTAAGATTTTTTTTTTTAAATAGGCAGTTGAATTAATCTCGAGAAACATCCTCCCATCTGGCAAAACATAAGAGAATCAGCACACATATATCAAAAAAAATCAGTGTTTAAAAAAAAAAAAAAAGAGAATATTTTCCTTTGATTTTAATTGTTTTTCACCTTCTAATACCACATATATGTTATGTTCCAAATAACACTAAATGATAAGAATAAATTCTTCATGCCACGGGTGGTGAGGCCCTGGAACAAGTTGCCCAGACAAGCTGTGGATGCCCCAGCCCTGGAGGTGTTCAAGGTCAGATGTGACCTTGGCAACCTGGTCTAGTGGGAGGTGTCCTTGGCAGGGGGCTTGGAACTGGATGAGCTTTAAGGTCCCTTTCAGCCCAAACCCTGCTATGATTCTATAGCCAAAGACTAATCCACCTGAGGTCTTGCATATATTTTATTCCTGTTCTAGCAACAGCTGCAGCAGGCTGTTGCACATGCACAAGAACAAATTGGTCCAGCAAAGGAACACAGGAATTACCCATTTCCGAATGGATTCGGAAAGCTCCAGGCTGAATTAACAGCTGGCCAAACACTGTCCAGATTTCAACATCTTTCAAGAGATACACTAAGCTGCAAATTTTACACTTAAGGTATGATTTGATAGCTCCCTTACGACTTACAGAGTGTGATATAGAGGCAAGAGCTGTTAAAATGCCAGAGATGAAACTCCAAGCACGTTTCCTCTGTGTGACAGCTGTGCCTGGAACAGCATCTGAAGCCACAGAATATGATAACATTATCAAGACCTCAGCTCCCACTAGCTACCTGCTGAAAGCCACAGCAGCTGTGTGGACTTGCATCTCCAGTTTCCTAGGAAACTTTCCTCGGGCAGCCTGGTGGTTCCAGGGTGTCTTGGAAGCATGCAGCTGCAGAAAGCCTTCTGGAGCTGACAGGCTGCGCCTGGTGCTGCGTCCCTGCAGAATCCTCCCCGTGTCTGGAGGCACTAGTGATTTCACAAGGCATCCCAAGTAGTTACTGCTGCGTGCAAATTGCCTATAGCAAGCATGTGGCGTAAGGACTGCAACAAGGTTAATACTCACTTCTCGAAATTACTCTGTCAGGAAAATCTTGCCACTCTCTTGGGCTAAAAGTGAGTTTTCACTGCCTCCTGTAGTTACAGTTAGAGGATCCACGGAGACCTGGAAGCAGCCTGGTAGCACTGGAAGACGATTACATTCTCTTTGGCTCTTAGAAAGTGAATCCCATCATCCTCCCAGAAACAAAGAAAAGCGAGCTCCGTGAAAACCGCTGACATTTACAAGGTTTGGCAGAAGAGCTGATTGTTTTAAGTAGAAAAACACATGGGAAGTCTGAATCCAGCAGGTGAGCAACCATTTTTCAGACTAATGATGCCCTTGTGTACACTGAACAGCTTTCACCCAAGCAGAGCTCAAGTTATCAATGTAATTGCATAGATTTACAAAGGGACAGCTTGGGGTGTTCTTAAACCAGAAATCTAGGAATAGACTTCTAGTTATACAAGAAAAATTGTGGAGAAATTTTTGTTGGACACAAGCCAAAATAATCTGTTTGGTGGAATATCCAAAGTGTACAAATTGCAACATGAGGGTACTCCAGTAACGTGTTCAAAAGGGAGATAATTCGCAGATAAAGACGTCTTTATTCGCAGATAAAGACTTCTTAGAGTGGCCAGTTCTGAACTATAACTTTCTTCCAGCTATTATTCTGGCCTACCCCTCCTCAACAGGATGTAGGAAGAAAAATAGGACTCCTAATTAATTAAGAAATATAATTAAGAGTTATTTAAAGCCACAGAATTATTAATAATAATAACACAGACAGCTTTTGATACCCATAAATATACCAAAATGTGCAGCTTTATGTTGCTAATACCACACATTTATCACAATTATTCCCAGGAGAACCTTCGGGTTCCCACAGTAACATCTGGATGCTACTTCAGCACTCCTAAGGTCAATGAATTACCTCACCCTGAGCAAACCTCACGCCCATTTTCCTGTCATCACACCTCCAGCACAGTCTGCATACCATTTCTCACAGACTCACAGGATAGCTGAGGTTGCAAGGGACCTCTGGAGGTCATCTCGTCCAACTTCCCTGCTGAAGCTGGGTCAGCTAGAGCATGTTGCCCAGAAGCTTGCCTTTGCTGAACTTCACGAGGTTCCTGCTGGGCCATTTCTCCAACCTGTTGAGGGCCCTCTGAAAGGCAGCAAACCCACCTGGTGCAGCAGTAAGTCCTCCCAGTTCTACATTGCCTGCAGACTTATTGAGAAGAAGCTTTAGCTTGCTCTTTTTTTATCCAAGTGAAGCCTCGTGTCACGTCACAGACAAGCACCATTCAAATTAATAGTCAAATCCAGATTTAATTTGCTGCTGAGCAGTAGGCTTTTTTAGAAGCATATTCTAGTGAAGAGAACCATTTATTTGTGCATTTGTGGCAAAGTTGATCCGTGAGTGGTGGTACTACAGGCCAAAAAGGTGTTATAGGAACAAAAGCTGGCAGGGGCATTCTATTATACCATTAGCATTCCTCCAGTTCACAGTCACTTCTTGAAGCTGACAGCTGAAATGCCAAAAAGTCTTCTCCAGTTGCTGCTGTGCTAAGTCTAACCCAGAGACTTATTATTCAATGACTGTCTCCGGGAGAACTGTCTGAAAGAATATCCCAGTATATTTTTCTCAAACTCACTTATTGGTCATTCTAGGATATCTCCCAAAATGTCTTAGTTTTTGGACATACGTTCAAACTCGCAACAGCCACTAATTTTGAGCCATTTCAGAGACAGCAGACATGCATATAATTGTTCCACAATCCTGAAATTGGAGCACAAGACCTACAAGACCCATTACTCTGTCTCAGCATGGGACCTAGATCTGAATTTACTGTGCAATCCTGGACAGGGCCTATGGAGTCTCAGGGTAATTTAAAAAAGCAAAAAAAAAGACATTGTGTTTTTCAATAGGAATAAGGGTAAGAGCTATAAATCATGAAAGTACCCAAATTCAATATGAACTGCACATTAGAAGCCTGAATCCAAGAACACCATATAAAAGACCTCATCTAACCATACTAATGCCTGAAGGTTCATCATTTTGGTTGATCAAATCATGAAGGCTCTTAAATTTCTACTACTGTGCTTGCACAGAGACAACACAACTGTGAAACCTAACACAGACTTCAATTTAAAATCCTCACATCAGGCACACATTTAAGTCTTCTAGGTTGACCTAGCTGGCACGCATAGAGAATGACAGCACAGAGGCAAAACTTCACAGGATAGGCCAAGAACACAACATCTCAGCCTCCCTCTAATTTTTGAGCATTTAAAATCCTTGGAGCCTTCAGCATTTCACATCCTGCCAAGTGCTACAGCTGCTTACAAACAGGTAAAACTGGGCATCAGCAGGTTCATCAAAACCTTCTCACATCTTCAGTTTTAGTGTCATTCAAGTGTCATTCTCCCCCTTACCCAAGCGGAGGGACTAAAATTTTGGAGCCAATTTCAGTCTGCACCCCAGTAAATTGTTACCTAAATCAGGGCTACTTGGTGTTGTGAGATCATTGAACCATGTGTCAGACACATCCTGCTTCCAGCATTTTCTAGCTCCAAGTAGACAATTCCTCCAGCAGGCCTGTTCTCTGCTCTCAATCTCATTCCTGTGCACCAAATTCTCTCGTGTTTCTCATGGACATTTGTGGCTTTTAACTCCCAGGACCAGGGAGTATATAAGAGCGAGGTGCGGCAGAGATCAGTGTCACTCTATTGAAGTTCATCAGTTTGAGCTTCAAAGTCTGTTACCCCTTCAGAAATTCTCCAGGTTCCCATTTTCAGATGTGATTTAGTTAGATAATTAGTTTTTCTGTATTACTGACTCATTGACTTGCAATATAGCTTTACCAATATTGATTTTTCATAGTTCAGTTCCTACGTGCCTCAGTTCTCATGAGACATTAACCTAAGCGAACACACTGGCGGGGGGCATGACGGCTTACAACTAAAAACTTGACTTGCATCAAATGAAACATTTGATCTAAAACAAATATTTATGCTTCAGCTCGGAGCACTCTAACCCATTAAGAAAACAAAAGCTAAAAGGGAAATCAGAAAAGAAAAAGGTATGTTCATAACGGATTTCACTACTCATTAAGTAGCACTTATGAAACCATCCCTCTCCTGTAACGCAGTGCCTACTGCCATTCCTATTTGCATTGCATCTCCTCAGGCCAACACTGTCTTTGCTTCAGTTCCCTTCTCCAGGTCAGACGTGATGAGTCAAGGAGAAGCTACAGAATTGCATAGCAGAGAACATGAAGTTCAGTTTCTCTATTCAGAGCAAACTGTCTATACTGCTCATTTCATTGGTTTTAAATTGTTGGGATTTGGTTAGCAAGTCTATCACTAAGCTCTGCTAAAGCACCTGTGAATAAGAAACAGTGCCTTTTTAAAAAACATCATATTTATTCCTTTTATTCATTGCTTTTTTTTGTCTTTAAAATGGAGATGCCATGACTACCTGATAAGTGTGTTATGAAAAAGAGCGATGTGCTCAGAACCTAACATAATAAAGCCCAGATAGGCGCCTTACAAGGCAATATGGTTTGGAATACTTTATCCGAACTAAACATCACTTTCACTATTTCCTTAGTAGAACTCGAAATATAGCAGTAGTAATAATGGATTGTAATTCTTTTTAAAGAGACCTCCTTACATATCTAATCCCCTGCCATAGACTGCCAAGTACATCAGCATACCTGCTCTTAGCACCAGGGCACTTAACAGCTGCCTTTGATAGATCTGGCGTCAGAGATGGTTGATATAAGGAAAAAAGAAAGCAGTGTCACAAAGTGTCTGAGGGAAAGCGTTCTCCAAATGTTTGCTGTAGCTATATATCCATCCCAATTAAACTTCCTTAAATACGCCGGGGACATTCAAAATGGTTTGCAGTGATTTAACCGCACAGCTCTCGCTGACATTTCTGGGAGTCACAATGATAAATCCCCACATATTGCTCTGAAAGTTCCTCAGCATGTTGGAGGCATGTGTCAAAGTCAGGAGAGCTCTCCTAATGAGCCCTGCTCCCTTTGATGTTTCCACCGGATAGCATCTCTGGCACTGAATGTTTTAGATGTCTCATGCAAAAAAAAAAAAAAGTTAAACAGTTTTCACCTTTGTTAACCATATATCTTACTTCTAAATATTGGGGATAAAAGGTGATTCTTTTATGTCCTTTTTGCCATTGAGAAGTAATGCTTAGATTAGCAAAAATGAATAAAAATGAAATAGCAAAAATGAATAATGTTTCATGTTTTTAACCTTAGAATACACTAGTCAGCCAATGGCAGAGCCTAGAAATATGAAGTTAAGCAGTGCTAATGCAATGAATACCACATTTCTCAATCAAAAGTATATTGAAACCAGGGACATTCATTTTTGTGTAGCAATTCACTAAAGCCTATGGAGAAAATACCTGGAATTTTAAGGAGAGTCACCAGAGATTCTGATGAGCCAAACTTCTGAATGCAAGGTTCAACTGATGTGTCTGATTTTAGTATCCGTCAGTACAGTGTCTGCAGTTCATGGCAAAGAGTAAAACTTAGAAAGAACATTAGCATTATTGAGAAACAGAGTCTAATCGACTTCATCAGGATGCACTTGCTAAGATTAGAGCAGAAAATATTCTGCCTCTTCTATGCAATTAGAGAGACATCAGAAATTCATAGCAAAGGGAAAAGGTTGCATATACATAAATTTAAGAGGCCTAAAGAGCGGGTATTTTACTCCCCCATTGCTGGTTTTTGCACCGTATTCACAAGCATTCCCTCAATTCACAAACAGAGAAGGACTGGTGGAGGACGTGATCGTCGGGAGCTGTCTAGGGCAGAGTGACCACGCAATGGTGGAGTTCACTATTCTTGGCGAGGCCAGGAAGGGGACCAGTAAAACCGCTGTATTGGACTTTCGGAGGGCTGACTTTGAGCTGCTCAGGACACTGGCTGGTGGAGTCCCTTGGGAGGCGGTTCTGAAGGGCAGAGGAGTCCAGGAAGGCTGGGCGCTCTTCAAGAGGGAAATCTTAATGGCGCAGGAACGGTCTGTCCCCACGTGCCCAAAGACGATCTGGCAGGGAAGAAGACCAGCCTGGCTCAACAGAGAATTGTGGCTTGATCTTAGGAGGAAAAAGAGGGTTTATAAGCTTTGGAAAAGTGGGCAGGCCACTAAGGAGGACTTTAAAGAAGTAGCGAGGCTGTGCAGGGACAAAATTAGGAAGGCCAAAGCTCATCTGGAGCTCAATCTGGCTACTGCCGTTAAAGATAACAAAAAACGTTTCTATAAATACATCAACACAAAAAGGAGGACTAAGGAGAATCTCCATCCTTTACTGGATGCGGGGGGAAACTTAGTTACAAGAGACGAGGAAAAGGCGGAGGTGCTCAATGCCTTCTTTGCCTCAGTCTTTAGCGGCAATACCGGATGTTCTCTGGATACCCAGTACCCTGAGCTGGTGGAAGGGGATGGGGAGCAGGATGTGGCCCTCATTATCCATGAAGAACTGGTTGGTGACCTACTACGGCACTTAGATGTGCACAAGTCGATGGGGCCAGATGGGATCCACACAAGGGTACTGAGGGAACTGGCAGAGGAGCTGGCCAAGCCACTGTCCATCATTTATCAACAGTCCTGGCTATCGGGGGAGGTCCCAATCGACTGGCGGCTAGCAAACATGACGCCCATCTACAAGAAGGGCCGGAGGGCTGACCCAGGAAACTACAGGCCTGTCAGTTTGACCTCAGTGCCAGGAAAGCTCATGGAGCAGATCCTCCTGAGAGTCATCATGCAGCACTTGAAGGGGAAGCAGGCGATCAGGCCCAGTCAGCATGGCTTTATGAAAGGCAGGTCATGCCTGACGAACCTGATCTCCTTCTATGACAGAGTGACGCGCTGGGTGGATGAGGGAAAGGCTGTGGATGTGGTCTACCTTGACTTCAGCAAGGCTTTTGACACCGTCTCCCACAGCATTCTCCTCAAGAAACTGGCTGCCCTAGGCTTGGACTGGCGCACGCTTCGTTGGGTTAGAAACTGGCTGAATAGCCAGGCCCAAAGAGTCGTGGTGAATGGAGTCAAGTCCAGTTGGAGGCCAGTCACTAGTGGCGTCCCCCAGGGCTCGGTGCTGGGGCCGGTCCTCTTTAATATCTTCATCGATGATTTGGACGAGGGCATCGAGTGCACCCTCAGTAAGTTTGCAGATGACACCAAGTTAGGTGCGTGTGTTGATCTGCTTGAGGGTAGGAAAGCTCTGCAGGAGGATCTGGATAGGCTGGACCGATGGGCTGAGGTCAACTGCATGAAGTTTAACAAGGCCAAGTGCCGGGTCCTGCACCTGGGGCGCAATAACCCCAAGCAGAGCTACAGGCTGGGAGAGGAATGGTTGGAAAGCTGCCAGGCAGAGAAGGACCTGGGAGTGATGGTGGACAGTCGGCTGAATATGAGCCAGCAGTGTGCTCAGGTGGCCAAGAAGGCCAACGGCATCCTGGCTTGTATTAGGAACAGCGTGACCAGCAGGGCTAGGGAGGTGATCGTCCCCCTGTACTCAGCTCTGGTGAGGCCGCACCTCGAGTACTGTGTTCAGTTTTGGGCCCCTCGCTACAAGAAGGACATGGAGGTGCTTGAGCGGGTGCAGAGAAGGGCGACGAAGCTGGTGAGGGGCCTGGAGAACAAGTCCTACGAGGAGCGGCTGAGGGAGCTGGGCTTGTTCAGCCTGGAGAAGAGGAGGCTCAGGGGCGACCTTATCGCTCTCTATAGGTACCTCAAGGGAGGCTGTAGCGAGGTGGGGGTTAGTCTGTTCTCCCATGTGCCTGGTGACAGGACGAGGGGGAATGGGTTTAAGTTGAGCCAGGGGAGTTTTAGGCTAGATGTTAGGAAGAACTTCTTCACTGAAAGGGTTGTGAGGCATTGGAACAGGCTGCCCAGGGAAGTGGTGGAGTCACCATCCCTGGAAGTCTTCAAAAGACGTTTAGATGTAGAGCTTAGGGATATGGTTTAGTGGAGGGCTGTTAGCGTTAGGTTGGAGGTTGGACTCGATGACCTTGAGGTCTCTTCCAACCTAGAAAATTCTGTGATTCTGTGATTCTAATTTTAGGGAAGAATAGCAGCCACTGAGGTTTTGAGATGGCCATTTAAAAATCTATTTGCTGGTCTAAACGGGTCCATGCCTTTGCTCATTCAAGTTCAAAACCTGAAGAACTCTTCAGATGAGAGCGAGCTTTAGAAAAACCCTAAGCAGGTAACAGGGACAGTCCAGTGCAGAACTAAAATCTAAGAAATCAGAAAGCACACAATAAAGCACGTTTTGGGAAGGTTTTCAATTAGGTTTATGAAGTACAAGAAGCTGATTTAACACGCTGATTCTCTAGCTGTAAGGGTAAATCGCTCTGCCTGGCTACAAAGCCAGAGCCTCTGGAGGCAACCGTGCTAACACGGCCCGGCAGAGCAGCCTGACTGCACAGGCAGCTTCCGACTTCTGCCCGGGTACCTGTGTCAGTAAATCACATCCATGTGTGCATCCTAATTCGCAGTCCTGTTCAATAAATGCAGCCACCAATCAAAGGAAGTTTTGATCAAGTAGCACGTGCAGGATTTGACCTGGTATATTACAGTGGGATCTCCTGCAGCCTATGCCAAAATCCCAGTAGCTACCACACAGGCTGTGTAAGGAACTTGAAACCTCTCATCACAATTTCTTCATATTTTTTGTCCCGCTCCTGAACAATTTAAAGGTCTTAAAGGTTTCTTTGCCTGCTTTTCTTGGGCGGGCATAAGGAACCTTTCACTATGGTACATTCATGAGAGTTGTTTCCAATCTCACATAAAGATTTCCCATTAGACAGCTTCCACAGCAGCAGCTGAGCACAACGAAACCTGGAAATGAGACTTATCCACATGATCTGCTATTTTCAACATTTTACCAGTCTCATCCCAGCAGCTACTGGTGTAGGCCAAGCCCCCTAACAGCACTGCTGCAGTCACCGCCAAGGAAAGGTTTCAGCCAGTGCTGCCACTCACAGGGCTCATTAAAAGCTATCAAGGCTCACTGATTGTGCAACACAGGAGCTCACTGAGACTGTCCTTCAAGTTTGGAAAGTAGGATAAAACGTGGGAAGATGATGATTTTGATTTTCAATTATGTGCTGAATTATTTAATTCAGAACTACCCAACAGAGACGAGACTATGAAAGTTAGACCTTAATGTGCAGTATAATCCTGAGTATGTTTCAGGTCAGACGCGGCAGACAAGCAGAAGGGAAAATTATTGTCCCCCAGCACTGAGAGATATTACTAGATATTACACTGTATTCATCAGAAAATAAAACAAGGGAACATTCATGTAATAACCAACTTAATACCATTATCCAGGGTGCAGTTTGACAAGGACATGGGAATCCCAAATCAGACTGGGCTTCAAAAGGGTTCTGTGTCATTTGAGACCCTAAACAAGAAGCTTGAGCACCACAGCAGCAGTGCAGCACAACCACGAGACCAATGCACTGGGTAACAAAGACTTTCAGTATTTCTGCAGTAACACACACTTTGGAACAACACTAAATAAAGAGAGGAGAGAAGGACACTCCTTGCAAGGTAGTACAAGGATAGGCTTGGATTCCAACATGTTTCAAGATACTAGAAATTGAAATGAAATTCTAATAGGATAGCCATCTTTTGCCAAGACCCCATGTAGAGCCCAAAGTACATGTTTGGACATAATTCCTTGGTGACAGATTTAGGAGAAATTAGTTTTGAAAGAGAGAAATTGGGAGTTCTTTGCATCACAATATTTGGTGCGGGAATGCCTCCTTACCCTTGATTGTCCTTCAGAATTGTGTCAAAAGTCCTAGCTTTCCTCAGAATGCTTTATGCATAATTCACTCAAAAACTGTAGGAACATAAAGCTGGCACAGCTAAACTGGAGCTGTGAAATGAAAACGCTATGATTTTCTGCATACATGAAATGAAAAAACTATGATTGTCAGCACGCATTTTATTTGCCACTCATTCCCTCCTTTCAGCCACTCATTCTGATGCAGCCGATAAATACATGATCTGCTATTTCCCCACAAGATTTTGATTCACTGAATGCACAAACACTTGCTGAAGAAAAAAAATCAGCCTTGGCAGTTAACATCTGGTAACATTTTACACAACTGACAAATGGGTTAAGCTCAAAATAAGCAGCAACTCAACCTAAAATCCATTAAAATTACTGCACTGTATTTAGTATCAAGACGGTAAACCTTGAAAAATGGTCCGAGCCAAAGCTGCCTATGACACAAATAAGCCACACCAAGTTGTACTGCATATCACAATAAAGACCTTTTTTTAAGTAAAACCAAAAAGATGCAGTAAGGCGGATATTATCATGGCAAAAAAAAGTGCAAGGTTAGAAATAATTTGAGAAACTAGAGTAAACAAAATACAGCTGTTCTTATTTGCAACCCCTAACTGTGTCAGGCTGTGAGCATACAACCAACCGAAGAGCTTATGCTTAAAGTTAAAATATCGCTCTGTAAGTTTCAGTAGCTTATTTTGTCAACCCTTACCTTGTGGATAGAACCTACATAATTTCATGAATTCTGGGATCTTGAGCCTTTCGTTTCTGAAGCAGTGCTCATTTCCTTCTCGGCATTTTTCACATGTTGGTGCAAAAAGCCATCCTAGGGAGCGAATATCTAAAAAGATCTTGGGTTCCCCTATTTTAATCTCAATCTGTTTACATGCAAGCTTGCACCTCCTCTAAAAGTTTAAGATTATTCAAACAATAATCTGTCTTTCTACAATCCTAACCCAATATTACAAAATTACAAAATGGGCTTAAACCCCCGAAGTACTATTTTGCCACAGCAGTGTCCTCTTTCAAAGACAGAAAGCTGTCTGAAAGCGAATAACCTAAAGAAGGAAACATTCTTTATTTCCGCAAAAACGCTATTAATGGGATGAAATTACAAAATGACAATAAAAAGGAATTACTTTTTCTGAACACTGAACTCCTTCAGCCTGAGGTGAAGGACTGGCTCTATCCAAGCGGCTCTGTATTATGTGGCACCCTCCGCAGGACAGCCAAAGCTGACATGAAAAAGCTCTACTACTTTTTTTTCCCCTCTTATTTCTACAGCGTTGGCAAGCCCAATGAGAGCAGTGGGTGTCACTGAGCAGCAGCCCCTCGCTGACAAACTGCTGTGTATGTACCAGACAAATGGGCAGCTGGGGCTGGACTGAAAGCTCCCAGAGGATCCAAAATGGGCAGGAGCAGCTGACAGGCCACCCAGGAGCGCTGCCTTTCAAAGGCGCCTTGGGATAAATGGGCCAGCAGGAACCTCATCAAGTTCAACAACGGGAAATGCAAAATCCTGCTCCTGGGAAAGCATAACCCAATGCACCAGTACAGTTTTGAAGACTGATTATGAAAAATTAGATACTATCCCATTCAAATTTTATAACCTCTGCATGGTGCCTTACTGATCATAGTGCTGAAGGTACGAGTTTAATTTGCAAAGATGCCTCATTCCTACCACTTCTGCAAAAGCCCATAGAAATTACAGTTGATTTAGCATCTCTGAAAATCATTCTCACAAGTTGGCATCATAAGAAAAAACATACAGTCACTTTACTTTGGAAAGTGGAGACAAAGTGTTTGTTTGCTATCCCCCTCAAAAAAGAAAAGCATTAAAAAAAAAGCTTTTTTAAAAAAAAGCTGAGCTAAGAATATCTCTAGCTATTTAAGCACGGTCTATATTATAAATTTTTATAACGCTTAAGACTAGAAGTCTCTTCTACTCATTACTAAGAAGTTTGCATCCTTATTTCTTTATTGTTCTTAGCAAGAAGTTTAAAACATCAGAAGCGTGTAAATTTTCAGTTCTAGTTTACAGTCAGACTTCACTGTAAATCAATTTCTAAAACACTGGTGTTAGTTTTGCCTAAGAAGGCATAGCTAAGTTTAAATTCCTCATGAATAAAAGTAACTCAGGATAAATCTCATTTAAACTAAACTCAGATTTCTCCACTGGTTTAACTAAACTCATTCGCAATTTTTCTGTTAATGAAACTGGAGCAATTCTAAATGTCTGTGTCATAATCCAGGTGCCTAAATCTCAGTGAAACCTAAGGGAGGGTAACCCCTCAGTGACTCTGCGCCGATTTTATCTCAGACCTCAGCTATATTTCCAACACATGCTCTCCGGATCAAGACCGATAACATGAACAAGATAGTACTTGCATAGATGCATCCTTGTAGACTGTAGAAACTGTAATACGTCCCCAACACAGAACTGAATCAGAATTGTCCCTTCAACACTCTTTGGCTCCAGTAAGGATCCAAAGGATCCAGTAAGGATCACCTTTAGTAAATCTCCAAAACAGTACTTATTAAGTCCCTTGCTAAAAGAAGGCATTCTCTGTAGTTTACCTTGTTATAGATAGATAACAAGGTAGATGCCAAGGTCACAGCCTGTAGTCCTCAAATATTTTTATTTCTTTTCCAGTGTGTTTATTTTGGCACAGCAGTTATCAGGTTGGCTTTGGATTACAGCCTAGTCAGTCTCTGCTGCACAGGAGTATGGGATTTTTCTCCTCACCCCATCCTCCCAAATCCTTACAGCAAAAACCTTTCCCCCGTAGACAGCTGTGCACCTGCCATAACACATCGTGTTCATCAGCTTCAGCACATGCAGTAGGGAATAGGGGTAGAGTACAGAGAAAGAAAATCACATATACCAAGTTATAAATTCACAGAGAGCATTAGCTAGCAACAGGCCAAAGAGCATTATTGAGTAATTTGTCTGTGCATTCAAAGGTAGCAGTTTTGGCAGGCATGAACTTGTCTTGGACATCTCTTGTCATGATGCAATCTTCAAAGGAGGTATCGTGGGTTTGGGACAGGGCACAACAGGGCTCCAGCTCCTCAGAGAGCTCTCAGTGGATTTTCTTAGTCACACTAACTAACTAGTCAACTTGTGGCTAACTTTGAGGGAGGAACAGAAAAACAAAATTTTCTGCAAACATCCCCGTGGAAAAGTAGAGATGGCTGAAAAATTCTTCAAAATTAATATAAGATATTACTTTTTACGTCGTTTACTCATGTCAACAGAATAAGGCAAGAGTGTATATTAATGTACACTTATGTACACATGCACAAATAAATATTCTTACATTTGTTATTAGTATACATGTATCCAGGTGAGGTATTCCTTAAAGTTCTTTGCCAGTCGGTAGCTGTCCCAGACAACGACTGTCCTGGAGCTTTTTTTCTGTCTTTGTCTGTCAAGTCTTTGTCTCATTCTGGCAAAAAATGGAAATTGGAAATTTTTCCCAGCTAATAAAGAAACAAACAGAAATTGAAATAATTCCCGTAACAAGCCAAACAAAAGAATTTTGTCTTTGTTTCATGTTTCGCTAAAATAGATTGCTTTCATTGTTTTCATGGTAAGTCCACCTATACCATCTTAAACAGAGAATACATTTTAGTGTATGGTTTATTGTGATCTACCTGAAAGAAAGATTTGAGTACAAAGCAGAAATCTGCAAGACACTAGCAGCTGCTCACTCTAAGTTTCCAACAGTTGTTTTACTTATGGGTACAGCTCCTTAGAAAGTTATTAAATTAATGTAATTACCTACTTTTACTGGGTCTCAAGTCTTCAGCATCTACCATACTAGCGTTGCCGTATTTTGGGATAACACACACCAGATGAACGAAGACTCAGATCACTTTCCAAGGAGGACTTGTGAGTGCTATGCAGTGCATGCTAAAGGTATTAGCCTAAATATTAGACTCTGGTAATGCAACTAATTATCATCTGCACCTATTTTAATCATGAGTGCTGTGGACTGCATCAAACACAAAGACCTTCACAGCACCCATTACAAGTAATGGTGTAGGATAAATATGAAAGAACATAGTCTCACCGCTACTAGGACAGATGTCAGACACATTGCAAGTACCTCAAGGTAACATAAAAGTGGCTATTAGTTGTTATCTTAATAGTAAGACTGTTTTCTTGGCTGTGAAAAGCATGAGTTCGCACAGAGTGTAACAATCTTCTATTCTAAACCTGATTAAAAAAGTACTTTACACCTCCTGCAGAGAGAGATCCTTGAGCTGCAATGCCTTTACCAGATTGTGTAATGATTAAAGCTTTAAAAAACTGCTTTGCCCTACCAAGAAACTTCTTGAAATTTCAGAAACTTTTCTGTCATCACTCAAATGAAACAGAAACCTAAAATATTCATGCACACACACAAAAAAAAAAAAGAAAAAGGGAGAAGAGAAGAGAGTGGAGGGGAGACAAAAAGAGAAAAGGGAAAAGATCTACTATTCCTTTACAAGCAAAAGGACATTTTGTATGTGGCTGTGGGTGACCTGATTCAAGTCTTCACTGTGCCGTTTTCCGACATCACAAGTAAAATGTTTTAGGTGTCAGACTACACTTTTTTCAAGGAGGGCCTTCTACTTCTCTTCTGTTTTTTTTTTTTTTTTTTTTTTTTTTGACCTCAAAATCTGATCCGAGATATCTTTTTTTTTCTCTATAACAGGAGCATTCCCAAGAAAAGGTCTGTTTTCAATAATTCCGATTTCTGATGAAATAAGCTTCATATAAAATAATTCCTCAGCAGTTCTAGTAATGTGTGATGCAAAAAGAAATACATAAACAGACTGAAAACTTAATTACAGAATCTCCCAGGAAAAATGGTTTCCTTCTTACAACGGGCAGGGGCCGTGACCATAACACACAGGGGACTGCATAAAACTTCTGCCATAACAGATGGGGGGTTACAGGCACACAGAACAGCTATAAGGATTTCTTCAAAACAGAACAAAAACATGTGGAAAAACAAGAAATGGACAAAGCCATGCAAAACTGTGAAGTTTTCTTAGATCACTTTCTCTGTCAAGAACTTGATTCAGATTTGCCCATGATGCATCAAGAGTGCATCAACTTGGGTCATAATTTGAACGTCAGTAAAAGTAATCATTAAAGTACGTAAAACCATATCTTTCATCAATTCATTTTTAAATCGTCCCTCAGGACCTTGTTGTACTCTGGTGTTTTCTCCAGGACTTTGTTATGTGTGAGAGAGTTACCTGACAAACACTAGTCACAGGAAGATGCTTCTTCCAGAAAAAGCACCTGGTAACATAAAGTCCCCAAAACAGCCCCAGTTGCTCTTTAAATATATCTGTACTAATTAATAAAGAACACTCAGCTGTTCTCTAGCACTGGGGCCAACTCCCATGGAATAGTCCAACCAGAAATTAATAAGTCTCCAGCACTGAGTTGGCCACATCTGATGTGCCTGTTGGGGACACTCATGGTAACTGTCAAAATACACTCAGGAGTTGTCTGGGAGGATGAAGCCAAAGCTGTGTCAGAGATCAACAGCGCTGTTTAACAGCGCTGGAAGTCTTTAAAAGACGTTTAGACGTAGAGCTTAGGGATATGGTTTAGTGGGGATTGTTAGCATTAGGTAGAGGTTGGACTCGATGATCTTGAGGTCTCTTCCAACCTAGAAATTCTGTGATTCCGTGATTAACAGTACATTTAACAGCTACATTCACATACATGTGTCTGCACGCTGCCACTGTTTCATAGATTTTATACGATAGAAATGGCTTCTGCATATTCTTACATTATTTGCAGTGTTGCATGAATGATTCAGTGCCACATTTTAATGGGCCACACACATAGGAATGGAGATTGACAGATTTCGATGGTTCAGCCTTAGTGCTAGATAAAAGTTAAAGACAGATTAATCCCAAAGACAGATTTACAAAAAATAAGACAAAACTGCAATAAAACCAATATTACTTTTTACATCACAGATTTATGCAGCTTTTCAAATGGCTCCTAGGGTATGGTAAATAATTTCTATAACATACCCTTGAGTATTCTGTGAGTCAAAAACCCTCTGGTCCTGTTGTCAGGACCAAATGGAATGACCTTCAGCATCCTTACCCAATGATCTGTCAGGGTCAGTTTAGGTTACTAAGTTTCCTCCGGGTTCCCTACAAACAAGGCTTGCTTTCCCTTAAAGGCAACAAAGCCAGGAGAGATAACAGGAAGAAACTGTATTCTTTCTTTTATCCTTAATGTACCTAACCACGCTAGCAATGCAGAGATAGGAAACTTCTACCTGCTGCTATTGCTGAGATACCCGTTACACTAGGGAGCCTGGAGATGCTCAGATATAACTTGTCTTGAAACTTCTGCCCATACCTTCTCATTTATTGACTTGAATTGTTTTTATGTGTGCTCTGAGCTCCAGGAAACCTAAATTCCTTTTCCCATGAGCATCATGAGAGCTTGCAGAGCTGTCATTTATTTCACAGACTTTATTAATTGTTTTAGTTTAGGGGGAAGATTTTTGGTTTAAAGTAGGGTTTCAGGAACATGGTTTCTTATTATGATAGTGGCTCTATCACAGCTTATTGTATTTCTTATCACCTCCTTTGATAAAAGAAAATAGCTGATTTTAGAATAACTTCCTGTGGCACTGAATAGAATGCATAATCCCTGCTTCAGGGCTTGCAGAGGGTCTGGAGATCAGTAGAAATATTATTCATTGTCATCAATTGATAATAATGCAGCATTTTAGTTGAGGATTTCAGTGCCCAAAAGACAAAAGTTCCTTGGGGAACAGAAGGTTATACACTGGTGTCTGTTCTCCTTTTAGCATTTCACAGTTAACATGGTTCTGTCAGCCTTCTTCAGAATAGGAGCAATCAAAATGAGCATATCAGAGGAACGATCTTTACTGCAACGTTAGATTTGTATCAGTTTAGAGCATTGGCTCACATTTTGCCCTGCCTCCACGTCCCTGGCCCCGGATGGATTGGGAGACCCGAACGGGCATCTTCCACTTAGCTCAAGGTTTACTGAGCCCATACAAAACTCCAGTGAAAGGAGAAAGGGAAAAAAAAAAAAAAAAAGGAATAAAAAGTCCTCTGCATGGGAGAAATTCAGCATCTGTAAGAGCTGCTGCACTCCTGCTGGTTTAGTAGCAGTCAGAGCTGACTTCACTATTCTGCCCAGCCTATAAAAGGAAAATCTCAATTACCTGTGTTAAAGAGTCATTCTCTTACGTAAACTGATTACTCAGGATGTATTCTGATAGCTGCATTTGTCCCTAGTGGAGCAGACAGTATGCTTAACTGTCCAGAAAATATATTCTGCCCACCTGCATCTTAGTAATTGCTAACAAAATAGAAATCAAAATAATTACCGGTGCAAGCATCTCCAAAGCCTACCAATAGGCATTTCAGACCTGGGGAAAGGTTTTGTAATCTGAAAGGCAGAGGATGGCTAAATTCCACTAGGGGCTGAATTTAAAAATGATCACTTGCAAAGTCCTCATAGTCAAAAATCTAATTTATGTGTTATTTTCAAGAAACTTGAAATACATTTGTTAATTTACTGTATCGGAAGTAAGCACCCAGTTTCATTGCCTGAACACTGGAATGCAAACGAAGCAGCAGTGCTTCCAAACCACTTCAAGCAAAAGCAACACTATTCTATAAGAACGTGGGTTTTGATGCTTATTGAATCCTAAAATCACTTATATTTGTTTTTATTTTGAAATCATACCAGAAACACATTAAGCTTACTTTGGAAACCAGTAGACTTTGCTTGCATGAGGGAAAAATCTGCTTAAGGGTTTTATTTTTCTCCAGAAGAAAATGGAAACAAATAATATTGTTTCAAAGCAATTTAGGGCTGATGGAAATATTGGAATTCTTTGTATCACCTCCCATGAGTTACATGGACTTATAGTAAATTACATCTTGTTCAGCAGAGCCTCAGATTGGAAATTACAAACAATATACCAAAAGCCTCCAGCTATGAAGCTTATAGTAGTAAATATAATTTGGTGTAGCTCACATTTTTCTAAAATTGTATTCATTTTAGAAAAAGAGTGATGTTTGTAAAATCTGTTTTCATTTTCCTTACTATATAAAGTATAACAAAAAGTCAAATAAATGCTTCACTGAGCAATTTCGTATATATAAAATGGCTTCAAGTAATTATCTGCAACAGTGTCTTGGAAAAATAACACATTTGTTATTTTTGGCATTTCCTGGTTGGTGTATGCAAAATGTCTCAATATTTAACTGAGATATGTCAGCCACATTCACTGACCCGCTATTTGCTAGACAGCTCCCTGAAAGGATAATTGTTCGTTTTCTTTTCTATGGACTTTTAGACTGGAATAATGTTTACAGAATTTGACAGACACCTTACAAAATAAAATTAATCTCTACAGGAAAATAGATAGAGCAAAACTTTCTTGTTCCAGATCTGGTCTTCAAAATTAGGGCCCAGGCACCTAAGGAAAGTAACTCTTTTTTTTACATGACAGCTTCAGCACAAAAGACTGAAAAATTGCTGAACATATTTACTTCTGCGATTAGGAATAAATACAAAAAAAAAAAAGGAATTTTTTGCTAGTGAAGAGAGTAACAGCAGTATCATTTTTAATACCCAGAAGAAGGTATTATTTCCAGTCACCAAACATTTCTCACCAGGCTCAGTTCATCTGCTCTAAGTAATGAGGACCAAGAAATGAGAGCAGGGATTAGTTTAGAACTGCTGCTTTGGCTGAATTTGCCGTGATATTGCAAATGGACATAGAACATCTTCAATATCTTTTTTTAGGTGTGATTGACAAGTTTAATTTATTTGATGTGCTTAGTTATAGGAATAGCAATAAAGCAATGGAAGGAAGCGGGACTGACGCTGCATGGCAGAGTTGCCTTGGCAACAGAGCAGTCAAAGGTAAGGCAGGAGATGTTAAGGGACTGGATGCAGAGGCAAAATCCTCCCTTGGTATAGGAGGATGAGAAGTTTCACAACAAAAGGCAAATTGTAGCAATATAACACAGCTCTTGCCTGCGACAATGGTAATATTCAGAATATGTGACTTTAAACATCCAGCATTACCGTTCTGAATTTGTCAACACTGATAGGCAGTCTGAAAATCTTGTAGGAAAACATGGAAGTTAACAACCTAAATGAATAGGATAAATAAGGACGTTGGCACCTACTTTTGGGTCTTTGTACAGCTGCAAAAATGAAACCTAGATGAAAACCAATTTTACATTTTCCAGTTATAGCTCTTGCTCCAGACTCGGTCCCTAACAAAGACGAGGGTATCAAGCCACCTGCTTGCTGCCAGACAGCTGAATGTTTCTCCTAAGGTTATGACAGACGAGCACAATTCTCAATGCTGTCTTTCCAAAGAGAGTAATATTTTTGACAGATGGATGTAACAGCTTCCATTTTCATTAGCATCATAATCATAGGAAAGTGCTAGAAAAAAAATCCTGTGTCTGAGCAAGTAAAATTTCACGGTAATATTTCTAGGCCCCACTGAAAGAATTTCATTGCAGCAGGCACTTCCTTTGCTTCCTTCATTAGAAATCAAATGTTACCCAAAAATGCTAAGGTTTGCATGCTAATGACTGAGAAATAATTGAAATGAAGTACAGTTACATGAGTAAAAACTCTGAGGACTCAGCCAGCCTTCTGGAAATCCTGAAATCCTCTCATCTTTCATTAGTTTTCTGTGAAGTTGTGCACCTGCACAGCAGAGAGTCACACTGTGCAGGAGCACACATCCTGGCTGGGCTTCCAGAGGCACAGTTGTGAGCCCAGACACAGCGACACCGAGCAAGGCAGAAATGACACAGCCTTGGAAAGGAAAGGACTGACCTTTTCTTGTCGACAATGCTGCTCCACGGTGAAGCTGGACATCAGCAGAGGACGAGAAGGAAGGTCACATCAGGTGGCAGCCAGCTGGCGTGGATAGGGAAAGGAAGGGCAAGGCAAGTTTGTAATTCAGTACTTCTTCTTGAGCTTCATTATTCCTCACTGCACCTGCAATTGGGAACAGAAGAACAGTTTGTTTTTACTGTTGACATCTTCTTAGGTTCGGAAACCATCACTTACACACAGAACAAAGGAAACAATCACAAATGTGACTTATGATCATCTGTGCCATAGAATTTGTTTTCATTACAATACATCCGCTGTGTTTTTAAGCATAAATATAGTGAACTTTGTTTTTGAAGCAGTTTAGACTATATGGTTTATGTAATACTATAGCTAAGAGATCTTCTGTTCCCCTTGCACAGGGCTTTACAATAGCAATAATATCACAATTTACATTTCCCCCATATATCTTCTGCCAGGACTAAAACTTGACCAATACAGTGAACTTCAACCTGCCACATCTCACAAATTAAGGCATAGAACATGCTGCATTAATTGTTGCATAGTTAAATTGACAGCAATGGGCATCCTTGATATGGCTCTTGTTCTTTAGCTACTACCACTTTGGAGGAGTATGGTGTTCGTTGTACAGCACACACGACAGAAGTGCCTCTCGTAGGACTCCCCTGAGCACAAGGACTCACTAAAATCCACCAACACTGTGGGCTGGGCTCTATTAACATTTTATACTTACAAAGCACTTCCCATTCACGGACTGTGTAGCAGCTTGACAATTTTAAGCCAAACAATATTATTTGACATGAAGTCTGTATGCTTTTCTACATGCAAGTGGCTAGAGCAGAGCATGCAGAAATGTCTTTACCCCAAATCACTAAGTAATATACTAAAACTCTTAACTGATTTTATTTATTTATTTTTGAAGTTCCACATGTAAAATAAGTGGATTACATAGTCTACTTTTCACCAGCAGAATCAAGTCAGGAACCTCAGGACCAAGACTCCAAAAGTGCTACCACAAAGACTGAGCTACTTCATCCACTAGGTATTTCAGCAAAATGAAGTACCAAAGAGGCAAAAAAAAAATATATATATATATAGTGCTTTTAAAAACAAAACTATTCTTGGCCACGATCAGCAAATACAACAGTGAAATAGTACAGTTTCAGTTTGCAAGATTTATTTTTTACCCACATTTAGTATTGTGAAAAAAAACACATGCTAATGATTTGGAGGAAATTCTACGGTTGGCCATGGGATCATCAAAATACATTTTACATTCTTGGAAATTAATTTTCTTCACTAGAACTATACTTCTAAAACGTATCACAGATGTAAACAAATAACCTACATAAATACAAAAGTTAAAATATGTACTGTTAACTCTACTAATAACTGAGGAGATCTGTTTTGCACTGAATTGCAGATAAGGAACCCATACTGCACTATGTGCTGTAGCAAGGGGCTTGGTAAAATGACTTCACAAAACACAGCATAAGTCTCCAGCTGAAGAAGTGTCTGCTTAGTCTGCCTTGTCATTTTCAACCTCAATCAGGTTGTAACGCCCTACATTTCTGTATCTGTTTTATTATAGTGTTTCTTAATACAGTTCATTGGAAATTCAACTTAATTCTTTCTAAGTTTTAAATAAACTAAAGAGTAACATGGTACTGATGTTTTACAAAATCTTTCCTTGATTCTGTGTTCAACTGAGCCAGCAGGTGCTGGTATTCATTAAGAGTCAGAAATTCACTGGGAAGCAACAAATATGAATACAAAGCAAGACATACACATTTTTGAAAACTTCTGGGTTTGGTTCAGATGTTAAGACAATTACACATCTAAAAATAAAATTTACTGTTAAAGCACCTTCATCTTGCTTTTCCAAGCTTAAGTGGGAATTTGCCTGTTAAAGTAGTTTTCATCTTTAAATATTAAGCAGACAGTAACACTGATCGTAAACATTTCATTCACTAGCTTTGGTTAATATACTTTGTTGACTAAATGTAGTTTAAATGAAAAATAAGGTTGTTTTTTTTTTGGTAACTATTTCTACTTTATTAAATCATTTTTATGATTAAAATGCATTTAAGTTCACATGCATGTAGTTGGATGAATGCCAAGTAATTAAAATTATAGGGAAAAAACTTCCCAGCATAATGAACAAATCAAATAAATACATCTGAATAAATACATCTAAAGCCATATAACTTGAGATTCTCTTAAAAAAAAAAAAAAAAAAAAAAAAAGGAGAAAAAATCGTAACTTTGAGTTGAGCACTTGGTTGCAAATCAGTTTTTAAAATTATATGCAAGCAGAAATAAATTCTACTTAGGGGAAAAAGTCTAACACATATAGCTTGAATTACATTTCCCAACAAACCTTTCAGGGGACTAACAAACATCTATTTTCTGTGCTCATGTCCAGCAGAGCTGAGCTCTGAAGCCTCCAGCCTTGACTGCCATGCAGCTATGCAAACACAAAGCAGAAAGCATCTTTTTCTTTTTTGCAGGGTAGACAGCATGGGAGGGTAATATTTTCTTCTCTTTCATTTGGTTCTGAGTGAAATGGTTTTAGGAACCCATTATAACCCTGGCTGTATTGCATTTTCTCATTATTACAATGCTTGGGCTGCAGACGCATAGGCAGAAGGTTACGCCTTTGAAAACATCTGGGCTGTTCTTAAAAATAAAAAAATAAAAGGGGATGTGGGGAGAATGGGACACATCGTGTGAGACCTTGGAAAACCTTGTTTTATAGAAAGCTGAAATTACAGCCAAATTGGGACTGAAAACATCTCTTAACTATTCCCACTCTTGGGAAAGTACACTAGCTCCCAGAAACAAGAGCTGAAACATAAAGATAAATGAACTCCATCCTGCCAAGAGAAACCTGCAGCATTGGGTCTCTGCCTGCTGGGGCCATCCCTGCCATTACAGCTCCTCCAGCTGCCAAAAAGAGAGATGAGCACACGAGCCCAGCTGCCGGAGAACGGAGGGACCCGGTTGCAATTCCCCTACCTCTGCTCCACGTCACCCAAGAGAGGCATAATTGGCACTTGAATTGAAGCATATGCAAGGTCCTTTTGTATCCGCCGCTTGCTTAGCTTGAAAATTAAAAGAAGCTATTGATAGCAATTTATATGCACCAGGATGGCTGAGAGGGGAGCTTGAGCATGCTAAATTGCAAGTAATCGGTCACTGCTCGGTGACAGCTTAACAGAACTTAATCGCAAAATTTAAAAAATAAGAGTG
Organism: Aythya marila; assembly: GCF_965140915.1. Classification (NCBI taxonomy): domain Eukaryota; kingdom Metazoa; phylum Chordata; class Aves; order Anseriformes; family Anatidae; genus Aythya; species Aythya marila. The sequence continues at coordinate 58,571,366 of NC_139046.1, read as the reverse complement.
GGAAAGAGAATGAGAGGACATCAAGTCCTTCCCTCTGCTTTTCTCACAGAGTTTCTATTTATAATCTTTCCAATAATATCTCTGTTTGGGGATGGTATTTTAAAGGTGCCGAAGAGACTACGGTTAGCTGCAATTCCTGGGTGCATGCACACGCGTTAAAAGCAGATCTCTCTGCTAATGACAGCTTAATTCAAGATCTGTACATAAACCCAACGTCTGCCTTATTTCCATTCTAGAGGGAATGCCATTTTCATAGAAATTGCATGTACTCAGATGGATGAAAGACTAAATTTTGTAGACTGACTTCACTTTCCTTATCTTTACATTAAAAGAGTTCATGGTGCCAACAGAAAGCTTTCCATGCATGTCCTTTCTGCAGAATATCCCTAGCAAGAGCTAAATACACATTGCAGTTTGCCAGCACTGCCAAAACCCCATTATCTTAGGAAGGGGGAGGTTCCTTTCTTATCTTCAAGTGTCTTTTGAAAATATTTCTTGTCCATTTCTCTTATCTTTCCCGTTATAAATCAATTTCAGCAGCTTGAGAGAAACCTGGATACTTGGTACAAAGATGAAGGGGATGGCAAAAGGCTGAAAAGTCATGCTGGAGAGCACCAAGGAGCTGAAGAGAAGGAGGGAAAGGAAGGAGCCCAAAAGGAGATAGGAATTGAGACAGACAGGCACATAACACACAGAGGTCATGTAAAGCTAAAAAAAAAAAAACATACCACATGCAATAAGTTCTACAGTATTTTGCACTAAATGGTAATATAACAAGATGAGTTCAATGGAATAATTTTTAAATCCCCTTTCCGGGAGTAATGCTAATTCCTAGAACCTCATACATCTGAGGGATTGTACACATTTCTGTTGAACTACAACAGCAGAACAGCCTTTTTAATTTCGTATGTCTCACCTTGTGTGAATTAACTCATTTAAATTGCTGATTCTCTCCCTCACCATTGCACATTCACGTACATTATTTATTGTGTTCAAATGATATCATTCTTGGGTGGCAAATTGAGGTTGAAAAGACTTCTCACATCTGACTTCAATTCATCTCACCTTCCTGCTCCATTCATAAAAGCAGGAGGGAAAGAGACATTTCACCCACCACCTCCTGCTTATTACTTTTAAAATGGCAAATGAAACAGGAAAAGCATATTCAGGATTACTGTGCAGCAGAGAATGCTTTTGCCATCAATGCCTAAATTGAGACAACAGAAAATACATTTTTATATGAGCTTTGGTATTACCCAGCTGGTGCCACTCCTCAGTGATGAGCATTGGTGAAACAAACCATATTTTCCACAATCTCGAAACATCAGAGGGTGAAAATCCCAGCTATGCGGATTCTTTATACCCTTCCAGTGAACAGTCACTACGTACTTTATCTCACATGTGAAGAGAATTTACCCACCTTCCTCTGCCTTCCTCTCCAACTGTCCTCACACAGCTGCTCCCTTACCTACCGTGGTTGTGACTGGTACCACAAAGCTGTACACCGAGGAATTTATACAAGGGAAATTTACTGCCAATGGCAGCAACAATAGGTACTTACCAATATCACAAGTGAAACTCATCACGTTAACCCTTATAATTACTACTGACACTGAGTGCAGCTGTGAGCCAACTTGATCACCCAGGGGCACCTGCAGTGAGGTGAGGGGAGCAACCCAGTGGGAAGTCACTTTGCATCCAAGTTACCATGACCAGGATAAAATACTGTCCCGAGTGATGCTTGTATAAACTGAAGGAAAACAAGTCCTCAGCCAAAGTCCCAAGATCACTAGACACAGCGAGGTAAAGAGTCTGGCCAGCCTAGCTGCATAGGCTCAATGAACAGTTCCAGGTTCTTTTTCTATATCACTGGTAAGAATCTTATCCAAAATTGTCCTGGCTAACTCAGAAACCTTTGTTTCAATGCTTTCAACAGAAGTTGAAAAATATCCTTTCTGGAGATAAGGCTATCTTCAGCCTAGGCACAACTGAACAAAACACACTGCAGCAGCAGTTACTCTGTTCTGTAATCGGGATAATGATTAGCGAGATATCTTCACATCGTGCACTACTGATTTTCCACAGGCTACAGCTTCTCAGAAGGATTATCACAATACAAGCAGGGATCAGAGGGTGCACCTGCATTTTTAATTTGGATGAGGAGTGGACACATGAAACACACCTCCTGACCAGCTCCTTAGTACAATCTCGTATCTGGGTCCACACAAGTGTTCACACTCAGACAGTCTTTAACTTGAAACAGGACCAGACCCTGTTTTGAGACTGGGGATTTTGGCTTCCTCAGTAACTTAGCATCCACAGGAACTTTTAAGCTGTTCACAGGTTCACACCCTTAGTCTTCAACAGATTCCCAACAGGCACGGCCATCGACAAATAGTTCCTTGTTTTAGCAACAAGGATGACCCCTGAAGGTCAGAGCAAGAGCCCTGGGCTAAGCAGTACGGGAAGGGACGCCGTAGCACAGCCTACGCTATGGTTACTCTGAGGCCATCACCAGTGCTGGCATGGCAAACTCCACTGGAACTGACATCTGATGATTTTATTTATTTGTCTACTTCTGCTTCAGAGTCTAAGCTCACAGGACTGCAGAACCGGAATATTTTTAGTCTAGATTCTTCTAATGTATTTCTTTGCACTGCTAGTGATTAAAGATCAATCTACTCCCAAAAGCAGGAAGTATTACTTGGGTATGCAGAAATACAGAATCAGAGTAATAGCACAGGTCTCTAGCCTTCCACGCTAAGAATTGTGGCATAAGTTTGTTGCTATTGCCTTTTGCAGGTTTTCATTTAAGTAAACTCAGAAACACTAAAAATCACCTGCGAAGAAACCATGCAACGTATCGACTTAGATGTAAGGTCCCCTGCAGGTCAGTATTCCAATGAATTTTATTTTATTTCCTTTTAGTAGTTCTTTGCCATGTTACTGAAAGTGCACGGGGGGCAGGAAAACAAACAATGAAGGATCGGATTCTGCAGAATTAATTATCATCCCCTTATAATTTTGGAAGCATGGGTAAAGAACAACCTAACCACATTAAACTGCGTATCCTTGTTTTATATTTGAAATGCTCGCCTATTGAGGCAAGACATTTTTTCATCTGGAATTTTATAGGCATCTTACTTTTATCAATACATTGGTATAAAAAAGTTCCTACAAAAATCACTGCAAGGATGAAAATGTTTAGTCTTCAGATCATCCCCTGGAGAGATGACTGGGACTGGAAGACACGAGCTTTTTATCTTCTGGAAGAGGAGGCGGGTAGTAAGCAGAGAGACCAAGAAATGCAATCAGGGCAGAGGCAGATTATCAATAGCAAGCTACCGAGGCAGAGAGGACAACAGAAGAACTGACAGAGACGAGATAAAGCACTAGCTGTTTTGAACAGGGACGGAAGAATGTGAACATACTTTTGCAGGGCAGCGAAGGTCTATTTTCAGCCTGCTTTTGCCACACTGGAAGTTTCCATGATGGAGAAGAAAATAGCACTGTAGCAGAAAATGATTGTGACCTGCTCAACGAACCTGACCTTAGCTACAGAATGTGCCAGCGTGATGAGGGAAATGAAGAATCTTAATGAGGCAAGAGGAAACCCGGTCATCCTAATGCAGTGGGCTCCTCCCAAGAGATCAGCTAGAGAGGAGCATTCAGTGTGTTTTGCAACTTGATTTGAATTCATCCTGTCTTATCTTTTAAAGAAAGAGCAAGAGCGTTCATAAATTGACACAATCTGCTCGTAAATCTCTTTCTTTCTCACATTTACCCTCTGAAGAATTAAACTGCAAGTCCTCTCAGCTGTCTTTTAGGTCTGGGGAAGCAGGGTCTGAGGAACCTGAGCGAAAGACTGGGGACGTGGCCACCAGTTGTGGCTCCCAGGAGGAGGACACATGAACGGACGGGTCAGTGCAGCACCCTGATTGTCCAAGACAGGATTACATCCCCCAATCTTCCTTTGTTCCCTGTCAACTGTCCTAACACAACCTGGTGATAAAAGACAGCTGAAGATGAAGGCTAAAGCTTCCTTTGCTGTTTTCTGTTTGCCTGCTTTCTTTTATTTTGAAAAACCATCTTCCACAGGAAAGCGACAAGAATTATTAGATTTCAGCTGAAAGCTGGAGATGGCTTTCCTGAATAATTGCAGCTTTTCAGGTTTTTAGGTTTCTGAACTTGTTGGGATTTTTGGTTTGGTAGGCTGGAAATTTTTGTGTAATTTCCAACTTGATAAGGAAAAAAAATACCAACCCATCGCTTTTCCTTCCCAAGTATCATTTTCTAGCTTATGCATTTCTACTTTAGTCTCCTGTGTGATCGTTTTCTTATTAATTAGTAAGGGACTTTTGGTTTCTCATTCTTCTATGACAGAAACAGGTAACTTTTAAAAATCCCAAATCGTATTGTTTTAGCTGAGAACTAGATCCTAGCACAACAGACGGAGAGTTCAGCAGCACTGGGTTGATACTTCTGAGCCCAGAAGCTGATGTGTGACGCAGGGATAATAAACCAGCAGAGGCTAGCTCTGCTAACAACATTAATCCGTCCCTCTGGTCTGCTCCAGCTCTGGCGCCCAGGGCGTTCAAAGAGTTTGATAAAGCCCTGACAATTCTCCCATGCGATAATATCCTGTAGGAGGACTTGTAGAGGCTGAGGAGTTCTGCAGCCTTTCTTGATCTTCACTTTTTGCATAATGAATCTACTCTGAAGTACAGAGAGCAGCACATGAATCCTCCTGTGATCTGTGCTGTGCTAGAAAGAGAAATCTATACAGCACAAGTCACCACTGCTACCAGAATGGCATCTGCAGCAGTGCTGCAGCCAGGCATACACTGGAGCAGCCCCGATTCCCTTCCAAATTGCACAGAGGTTAAAATAGAGCCAGCACTTCAGCAGAGCACAATGGGAAAATGCAGGCAGTCTGCTGCTCCTGCCTACCCACCCCTTACAGCTTCATCACTGGCACACTGAGCAATTCAACCTTTTAATTTCACATTTGAACTTTTTCCTGTAGCTTCAGCAAACTTAGTGGTCTGCTGTGGTGCTGGATAATATTTTCTCTTCAAGAACTGACAGCTAATAAAGCCAAATGACATATTTAGTTCTTTTACAAAATATGGCTCTAATCTGAAAGCTTACGGTGCATCTGTTACTCAGAAACCATCCTCACTTCTACCAGAGACATAAAATCTGACACCTAGACACAAAACTAATTTAAAAGATAGAAGGAAGGACTCTACTGGTGGTCTATATTAGGAACTTACTGTGCAGAAAGGGTCATTTTGGTGCAATTTATCTCCCACCATATCTTATCTTTGAGCCAGCGGTGCCTAATGCAGGCAGCTCTGGGTGGTTTCCCTCTTGGTGGAACCTGGGTGGGCTCAGCAGCAGGTGCCACAGGCACACTTCATAGTGTGGTGGATCACAACGTTTTGAGGCTACTTACCAGGTAAAATACACACAGGGATCCAGTGCAGCCGTAACTGATGAGCCACATGGAGCATAGAGTCCACAGCTCAGTTTTTTTCTAAGAACACTGAACACCAAAAGTGTCCAGTTTGGTGAAAAGAATCTCGTGCTGTTTATGATGATGGTTTCTGTTTGCGAAGGTTTTACACCACTCTGTCTTTCGCAGGAAGCCTGGCCGGCAGTGAAAGTCCCAGGACCAGAAATTGTAGGCAGGTACTTAAAATTCCTCAGGGACAGTCAAGGTCCTCTGACCAACAAGAGGCAGCATGCTCTGCCCACTGCAACCTCCTCTTCACCCAGTCCTAGCATGAGGATCCTAGTAGAATCCAGATAATGAAAATAGCATTTTTCACATTTTTTACTGTATTCAGCTCTACAGAGTCACAGCCAGATCTGGGAAACGGCGGTGGGGCTCTCTACTGCACAAACAGAATTTGCTAACCAAGTTGCAATTACAGGACCAAAACCTACCTGCCCATCTATAGCTGCCATCACATTAAATCTGATGGTAATTGGATTGAGCAGGCTTGTAAATCAGGGCAGAATTTGACCTGCCAAATCTCTATTATTTGTGATGTTATTCACTACATTAAACTCAAGCTGATTTTCAGACTCTAGCTAAAATCCGCCTGTTAAAGCAACAAAACCTTTTCAATTTAACATTGTCCAAAATTTGAATTGGGATAAATAAGGAAAAAACATGTAGCCCTAAATTTTCATTTTGTGCCAAGAACAAGCACACACATAGCAAATCTAGGGGAAGGGCAAAGAAAACAGCTAAACCTCGTCACACAATGTGAATAAACACTGCTGGAAATGATAGCAGCCACTATTCAAAGATGGCATTAGTACACAAAAAGGACACGTGGCTATCTTGAATATCCTGGTTTTCATAGTTAATGATGTTTTCTTCTCTAGGCAGTCCATTTTTAAATCACCTTTTCAGTGCTAGAAAAAAACATGTCAATGATTCCTCTCAGAACCAGAACCAGTAACAAAATTTCTAGAAGTTCAGCAGCGTTGCTCTGCATCATGCACTGAAAACACCTCTCGAATCATTTGTTTTGCTCACCACTTGTGAAACAACTTCTGATAAACAGCCAGCGAGGACCTGGGGGCACGCCTGGCCCGGCTGCTCCTCACCGCAGCAGGAGCAGCACCTCCGGGAGGCAGAGCTATCTCACGCTTCATTTTTCCCCACTCAGCGGACCAAACGCCCGTAGGATATGGATGGCCAGAACCAGCACGGACAGTCAGCAAATCTGGTCACACGGGCATCGCTTCCAGCCCTTCTGCAGGATACAAGAAATGCAGACAACCCACGCCAGCCTAGTGTAATCGCTGTTCGTGTCAATCACATCTACACCAGTTATCTGCACAATTAGAACTACGCCGGGGACTGAAATCCCAAAGGAGACATAACGTACGTCTCCCACCTATACACTGAAAGCTACACCGTTCTGTTTTAATTCTGCGTCAGATTGTCACGTGGGATCTAGAGAGCACAATTTAAAGACCAAGAAAGTAGACGGTGAATACCCGCTGACTACAAAATTTGAAGAAAATCTACGCAAAGGAAATTTGCAAGTATTAATTCCACCACAACTGTGGAGATTCCCCAAGTTCCAGTTTTGTTTGCTATGGACAGAGGAAAATCAAAACCATTAGCCATAGAAAAATAGGTCTTCAGCAGAGTATTTCTTTAATCTGACTGAATGACCAAACATTCTTTGAAATGGTCTTGTATAAAATATTCCTTGATTAATTAGTAATTACCATGCATTGTTACCAAACTAGAATGTCTTATGACAAAGGACATAGCTCTATTAAGCTCACAGATAATAGACTGAATCACGAAGTGCTTCTTTAAATTGATATTGTGTGAGCTATTTCTCCAGGTTCCTTACAATGAAATTGGTCATTTCTAGCACCGTGTTTCTTTTTCTTCCTTTGAAAGTCTCAGTTGGACAAAACACAGAGAAAGAAAAAACTATTTCAAAGACAAAAAATGAAAGACAGTTGAATTCATGCATTTGTTGTTTTGTTCTAACAAATTAAATTAGTCACAGCGGAACTACAGTGTCAGGGAGAGTCGAGCTGGAAAAGAGCTACTAAATTATTTACTATACCCTCCAATCCCTTAATTGTCAAGAACTATCTAGCCTTACCTGTTGTTTTATTTTTCGCAGTCATGCTGTTTGCATTCTGCTTATTTTCACGAAATACCCAACTTTCTTGCAGATGTTCAAATGTGGTTTTTTTTCAGTGAAGAGGAACACCAAGAGCTGTGAACCACATTCCTGCAGTCCAGAAACTGTATTCTGCTGCCACAGTGCTTACTTCAAAAATTGTCCCCCCAACTTTTAAGAAACAGTTGTTTAAATTATTAATACTGTCTTTCTCCGGTGCTTAAATGCAACTGTTTTCTCTAGTGATTAAATACAACTGTTTTTATTCTAGGACATGGTGGTTTTAGAAATTGATGGATTCACTTAGTAAGAATAAGGATCTTGCCTTTTAGTTCCCCAAAGCTTCAGTAATTCTGGAGCTGAATCACAAATCATCGTTTTAATGGATGACCTCAGTAGTTCATCTTAGACATTTTGATTACTGCAGCCAAAGCAATTAGGTAAGACACGAAATCTGTTCTTCAGTCATCTGTAAAGGAATTAAAAATCCTTTGTTTAGGCTGTGATATTCATAAGTTAGCTTACCCTTCTGAGCTCGACTGGCTAGCATTTCCTTGTATTTTTGGTTTTAATAATTTACATCTTCCTGAGAACTCCAAAATATCAGGGCTGGTGATCAAGTCAAATCATGTCAAGCTCAAGAAATTAAGATTCAGAATTCCTGCCAATTCCTGAACTATCTTTAATCTTTAATTTGCAATTTAAGGTTAACATCCAAAGAAGAGAAGCTATTGAAAAGGAGTGCTACTAAGAAAAGTATCAACTCCCGGAAGACAGAGATTTATTAATGTCACTTATAGCTATTTTAAAACAAATCTTCAAAGCTAGATATGTGAGTGATACATAGAAACGTAGGTTTCTGAAAAGGAGGAGAAAAATAACTTTCAAAACAAATCAGAGATAAACAGGTATTGCTGTAGTGCACACATTTGTCTTTACAAGAGCAGTATATTAACTTTAAATAATATATGGAAAAAGTGTAAATGCATTTTAATTATTAGAAGCTTAGTGGGAATTTTTTTCCTGTGGTTGAAATCAGCTGTCAGTATGTGTTAGCACAATATTGCACAGATTTTTTTTTTTTTAAATAAATGTTCAAATGTGGACATACGATGTTTTTTGTCATATGCAAATATATAAATCCACAGAAAAATACAATTGTATTATGATGTTCCAAACAATAAATGTAAAGCAAGTAAAGCAGTGGTTTTTTTTCTGGACTTGCACAAAAAATCTGCTGTTACCACATCATCCTCAATTATAATAATACAATTAGGTTCCTTTTTGAAGGCAGATGTATGAAAAATTTTGCATCAACATTTATAACTCAGGGACAAATCCTAGCACTCTTACACGGTATGGTAGTTTGCTATTTTGTTTCTTTCCCTGGAAGGAATGAATTAATTACTTGGCACTAGCTAGCGTTAGGCCTTTCATTTATTTTGAGAACACTCTCAAATGGTCAATGTCCCAGTTCACTTTAGGTAAAACCCTGTTGAGTTAGTGCTTCATTGTTAATTAGAAATGCTTCTAGTTAAACCAATGCAATTAGAGAGGAATAAGGATGGAGTAAGTGACATCTGACAGAGCCAGCCTCTCCAAAGCTGCCCTTCCTGGTGAACTGGGATAGAAATTATACAAAAACAGATTCTTTCATGAGAAATTTGCCCCTTTCTGCTTGTCACAACCATTGCTTGTGGGAGTCCTTTTTTCCCTGTCCTATTTCAATAGATCTTTAAAACGTGAATGAAAAAGGAGATCTGAAAGAGTTAAACAAGCAACTCTGATCAGAAAAAGCTGTCAACGTGGTTTACTCCACATCACGTACACGGGGCCGTGCTATGCCCACGTTAGCATACACCTCCATATGTTTAGCCCAGGCTTAATAAAACAGGTCTGCTTATCACACACCCGTCTTCAGGAGGTGTTAGCCGGTGTCACCAGTGGGCGGCGAAGGATAAAATTATGTGCAGAGCTTCCAGTTTAAGCAAATGGTCGCAACATGACTCTCCGTATAGCTATCGAGAAATGCTGGCATCCCTGGCATGTATTTCAGTTTAATGCAGTCCATTCTAGCAGTCTCGAGGCCCAAAGCAGAAAATGAGCCCAGAACACGCTGTCTCACAGGACACAGCTCTGAAGGAAGGATCCCACAGCTAACCTCTTCCCTGAGCACAATGACACAATGCCTTTAATCAGTGCCCAAGTTGGAGCATTTTTCCTTAATAGCAGCGTGGAGAAAACTTCTCAGCGACCCCCCAGCATGAAGCAGCTTGAACACACAGCATACCCATCGCACCAGTCACACCCAGTGCAAGCCATTAACTCAGCTCCACAGGCTTTGCCAAAAAAAGGTGAAAAAAGTGTGCTGAAAAACTAATCCCTTGCCCAGAAGAAGTAGGCATGCTTCCTGTCTGTGACAAGGTGGGAGGGTAGTGCCGATCAACTTGCTTGGCAGGCAGTCTACATGGTGTAAATGGTTCAAAAACGAAGAAAAAGCACAAAGTCATGTGTGAACAATTAATGCATCTGTGGCAAAGTCTCAAGTAAATGGGTTGGTCTGCCTTCTGGTACTTAATTAGTACGCTCTGTTCAGTACATACTGTGTCCCCAGTAAGCAGTGCCTCCAAAGCAAATTAAAATGAGCATAATAAATCTTCCTTTTTCTCCAAACACACAAATCTCTCTCGATACACAAATCTATGTACGTGTATGCAAGAAGAGACAGAAGAAAGAAAAATAAAGTTTCAGGAGGAAAAGAGAACAGCAGCCATCTTTTCATTCCTTACCTTTCTGCGAAATGAGCTGGGCAGGGCTGCAGAGCCAATGACAGCCTGCACAAGGGCAGCGCTTGGTGAACGAGTCAGACCCAGTAATTTTATTTAGACGTCTCACAACGTCATCCTCTTGCAAATCAGTTAAAAGTACTTGTATGTTTAAGGAAAAAGCAGCAAAAGATAAACCAAGTCAAGTAGAAGTTTGAAGTGATGTGTGCAGCCTTCTATCAGTTTTATCAGATCAATAATTTCATGACTGTTAAAATACATTTCACAACAAACCGCTCTACCCACAGGTGTTCTGGGGGGCCTCCCCATTTAACTCCAGTGGGAGCCAGCTGCAACACCTGCAGGTTTTCTTACAGGCCATCCATGGAAGAGTGAGAAGTTTGGGCATCCCAGCATTAGCATCCCGGGGCTCTGCAAAATGGCCATGCTGTGAAAGATGCTGCTCAGCCAGCAAGGGAGACGTGGTGCCACCAGGCTAAGGCCGAATAGCTCGCCGAAGCAGGAAGAGGCTACGCGTGGCACACAGCTTGTGTTTATAAAAATTCATAAGCATTTCCAGCGCACTCCTAACGGCATTATGTAGATGCTGCAACAAATTATTAGATAATATAATTAAACACAAAACCTGCAATAGTAAAATAGCATTAAGGGACAGATTTTCGTCGCTGTAGTAGTGGCAGGCTGCAAGCAAAGATCCCATTAGAGGTAATGGGAGCTGAAGTTATAATCCACTGTGCACAGTGTCGGAAATAATATCCCTGTGGCTTTGGCTTAAACGAGCAGAGCTAAGGCAGCAACCGTGTTTCTAATTCTCCCCATTGTGTGCAGATAGCAGCCCTCACAACACCCGCGTTCCCCTCCTCCCTCTGAAACACATTTTCCACCGATCCACAAAGCGTGAGCGCAAGGCAGGGAGGGAGGATCAGGCGTGCTATATATAATTGTGCGGTTCCTTTGCTTTTGTTGGTTTAAATCAAGCTTTTCATTTCTTTTAGCGTGGCTAATGGTAAGAGCAAAGGACTGGAGCTGAGAGCTCTGGTGCTTTTCACTTTGTTGTCATGGGTAAATCACCTTCGGGCCGAGGTGGCCTGGCTGCTAGCATGGTGAAGCAAGCTGCACCCCTCTGTAAAACCACCCCGCGCCTCTTCCAGCCTTCCAACAGCTCACAGCAAAGCATTTTATACCAATAACGCACTGCTTGCCCTTCTTCCCCACCCAAACATGGCAGAGAACTAATCCCATTTCACCTCAATGAAAACAGACACACGCAGACATCTGTAAGCGTGTGCCTAGCTCAGCAGTAGCCCTGTATGCACAAACCACCCAGTGAACCAGCGAGTAATCAGAAACCAAGAATTCCTGGCTCTTGGCTCTGTGTGTTAGCCATTCAACCATACTGATTTTTTACCCTCTTCTAGCCTGTGCCTGCTTTCTTGGTTTGCTGTAACAGCACTGAGCACAACAGCCTTCTGGCCTTCAACTGATAGCTCTTGGCACTACCGTAACGCAGGCTACGAGAGTAATTAATAATGTGCTGGGGTCTGAATAAACTGCTTTGAAAGTATGAAGTGATTCTGGTGCAGATGAGCAAGCTCCAACACAACAGAAAAAAATAGCTAATGGCAGAGAGCATGGAACAGCTTAATCACTGCCACACAAGCGGGAACCACCGAGACAATGTTTCTGGGGGAAGAACTGCCTTTTTCATGTAGGCTCCTAATGGCATTTAGAAATCCTGGATCCACAACCTGTGGAAAACCTAGAAAACCTGGATCCACAACCAGGCAAGCTACACACTAGTATGGTCTCAATAAATGGCAGAATAAGAAAAGAAACTGAAAAGAAAAAAAAAAAAAAGGAAGAAAAAAGTAGGCAGTAATACAAAATGTGGAGACCTATACAGACCTTGTCTCCAATAAAGCAAGGCAGAAAAGGAGAAGAATTTACAGGAAGGGAAAAGGTTTGCACCACCTACACCTCTTCCTCCTTTTTGATCATCACGACCACCGAATTCAGTAACTGGGTAATCAGAATGGAAACTGAACCACTTTTCTGTTATGCTAACAAACCCAGGTTTCAGTGCAAGGCATTTCTGGATTTGCCACACTGTTCAAGCCACTTTTACTCTCCCTCTATCACAAAGTGATTGCAACTGGAAAGCAGACATCACTGTGAATTTGACTAGGACAACAGAAGGTTTTTAAGGCATTGTCCTGGCCTCTGTCATTTCTAAAATTTCATCATCATTTTTGTCCAGCAGATTCAAAAGCTCATTCCAGAAACAGATATACGTGACCAAGGCTCATTTCCCAGGGAGAATACTAGCAGCTACCTCTTAATCCTCTGTAGTGAAAGGGTCAAGTACAAAGTCGTGTCTTACTTCAAGTTTGTTCCCTCCTGGAAAAAAAGTTTTTCAGCAGATGAACTGGAGGAAAAAAAAAAAAAAAAAAAAAAAAAAAAAAAAAAAAAAAAAAGCAAAGCAGTACCATGTGTACCAAGTCAGAGGCAAAATCTATAAAGATCACCATGAAATAATGAGAGACTTCCCTCATCTTTTCCAAGGCACCTGGTATGATTATTCCACTTTCTGTGTTGCTTCTGCCACTGTTTGTTAATTGTGTTATTGTTATCTCTGCTGTTGTGTATTGTTATCTCTTCTGAAATGTCTTTTATTATGTTCTATGCTTAGTTTTTAGTATGAAAAATATGAATTACAAATGGAGCAACAGAAATAAGAGTTGATGGCACAAGCCGAACAAAAATAATCTTTCTATAAATAGTATTTATACTATTTTTATATCTAAGGTTCGAATCCTGTCTCCAGCAAAGCAAATGGCAGAACAAGGCTTTTCACCCCACTTTTGGTACAGGTTCATCAGTGTGATTCAAAAATTAACAATAAGAAGGTATAAATCCTACGATCTTTTTGTTTTCTAGGCAGCACTTGCTAGAGCAGGTGCAGTAATTACTGATTATTGTGGCCTGACTGCCTATGATCGCATGACAGTAAGGCTGACTCACAATTCATTTCATATAGACAACTGGAAAGAAAATAATTTTCAGCTCTCGTCTCTATTTTAAGCATTTCTAAAGCATTTTTCTCCATAGTATGAGTGAAGAGGCTAGACTCTTGAAAGTCTTGAAAAGTCATGGAAGTCTTCATAGATTACCATTAATCCCCTGGGTCATTTACACACAGAGGGCAACATTTCCCATATATCCTTTAGGGTATGCAGTAGTATGGGTTCCCATCTCCAGATTCAAATGCAGCACTACCTGAGAGTGCTGTACATGCCCAGAAAGAAATCTCTTGGGTCTTTAAAACGAAAAGCACTTTACTCGCAATGATTTTGAATAGCTGAAGTCATGGAAACATACTCGTCATTGGTTTAAGTAACTAATTTTGGCATTGAATACAAATGTTGTTTCATTTTTTAGTTCGGCAAAGACCTGTTTCAAAGTTTAATAATTAAATATCTCTATTAAACAGAAATAACCCATAGAAATTCTAGAGTTTGATAAAGTCCTAGCACTTGTATGTCTAGAGCTACATCATCACTATTGCAATTGTCCACTGTACCAAATTTGTGCTTCAATAAATACCCATTTTTTAAGATTTCACCTATTTTTAAATAAACCTAGAGTCATTAAGTGGGTGATGGTAATTCTGTACCCTGGTATTTTTAGTAACACAACATTATCACAACATTGAGATGTTTGCCTACCTGAGAATAAATAAAACAGCATCTTTCAACAGAAGATGAAAAATAGTATTTGATTCTCACACATTACATTCTTGAACAGAGTTAGCAATAATAAATGCTATGGTCCTGCTCTGGTACCAAAGTTAAGTTGTGCTAGGCACTGCACAAACACGCAGGCTGCAAGAATTACCCATCTGAGCAGCTAAACTAGCAAATGGAAAAGGTAATTTGTCTCATATATCACTAGCAAAGCCTGAAGCAGACCAGATCTGCAGACCCCTGCTTCGTTCAGTGGACTATGCTGCCTCTTAAAGAAGCCTGTTCACCGTTATATGTTGGACTTTTATCACCACAGTGCAATTAAAGTGCAACATTGGCACTAGTCTGTAAAATAAATGCCAAGTACATTAGTGGAAGTTCCATGCCCTAAAACGATGAGCACTTCAGTGCAATAAATACCAATATAATAGCAGCTACTGTGAGTACCGCAAGTAAAAAACACCTCTCCAGTAAACCTCCACAAAGAAAGGTTCACCCTTAAAGCCTATTAGTGTTTCCACTATTTTAGAACACAAAAAGTGTGAGGGTAGGAGCCCTACTTCACCCTAGGTCACTTGAGCTTAGGCTAATGAGAGTAAACCTGGCTGACAACCAGCACACCTCTAGTAGAGCTCAGTGCCCACCTTCCACGTTTTGTTATGTTAAAAGCATCAAGAAGCAGAGGAAAAGACCAAAACAGCAGCAAACCTCCCTGTTTTTCATATCACCGAACTAAAGAGAGACAGGCAGTCACACAACAAATACTAAATTAAACAGCAGAGATTCATTCTCTACACTCAAAAGAGTTCCTTCTAAAAATGAAACTGTCAGCACTGACTATAAATGTTTGTTTATTATTGATCTTTTGGGGCCTGCGGTTCTTATAAAGTACTAGAGGTTGCAAACTCTCTGTGTTTTGGAAATCAGGCATTGAACATTTTGATAGCAGAAGACAAGGGAAATAAGTCCTCTCTTTTTTCCTTTTTTTTTTTTTGTTGTTTCCTCTTTTCTTTAACATATCCTTATTTTATAGCTCTCTTTTCATCAGAGCTTCATTTGAAGTTTTTAGTCTCTCTTGTATTAAAAAGAGTTCTGATTCTGCAGGAAACACACTCAGGGGGAGGTATCTTATAAATTCATACATAAAATTGAGGACACCTCTTACAGTGCGAGAGTATAATCTAGAAATAATTTATGGAAACAGAACAAAGAAGACTAGGGGAAAAAAAAGCACAGTAAACTCAAGCTGGAGAATGAGTTAAACATCAGAACATGAAATACTGGTTTAAAAGCCAGCGATCACACAAAGCCCTGGTTACAGCCTCAAACCCAGACAGAAGGTAACCAGGTTGGCTTGCAAGCCTTCACTGAGCTAGAAGAAAACGCTTTGTTTAGAGTGTGCGGAAACAGATCTTCCAAAATTGATTTTCAAGCTTTTGTTGTCAAGTTTCATCCAAGTGCATTAAATAAATCACAGGATTAAGCCTTCTGGCTCCGGCTGGCTGGGAAGAGAAGCAATTCCACCACCTTGGGTACATCTACGCTGGGCTGGGACAGAGGCTCCAGACCTCCCAGTAAGAAGCCAGTTGGTCTACTGAGCTGTGCAGAGCTATTTCTTCCAAAAGAAATAGCTGGACATGAAAAGAAAACGCAGGACGTCTTAACGCCAGTGACGCACTACCCTGACATTACTGTCACACATCACACATGGAAAGCTGGAACGGAAAATCCGGCAGGTGCGCAGCGTCGTGTGTTCCAGCACAGCTAATAAACCTCGCTGAGCTGAGCTGGAGTCAATTATTCTGGAGCTTCCTTGGCACCTGGGAGTGCTCCAGGGAAAGATAAACTTGGGCTAGGAGAGAGCAGGATAGTGCTGCTGAATGGAAACAAAACGGCAAGGAGATTAGATGGGGTTACTCTCCGTGCTTACCGGAGTCTTCCACCATGAATCAGAGACGTTCCCTGCGTAGGGGATAAATCGTGCTGAAAATGGAAAGCTGACCTCCCACTGCAACAAGAGACCAGCAGTCCCGTCGTGAAAATGAGCTGGCTAATAAAGGTGCACATCTCCCTTAAATCCAAGGTGATTCCCAAAAGTCGCAGGAGTGGCCTCCGTGTCCTATCATGGCTGCATTTTGGGGAGGACGTCGGGCCTCCAGGGCTGCAGGTCACTGCCAGCTCTCAGGCACAATTTCAACCCCCAGCAGCGGAGCTGGACCCACTACCAGCCACGTGAGGCCCCAGAGGTCACGGCTGAGGAAAGCACACAAAAGGCATCTGTGGCCCACAGCGCCAAGGACATAATTCCCCTCGGGATGTTAATTAGAGCTCAGTGCTCAGCAGGAAGAAACGGGCCATGCTTGAAGGAAAGCAGGACCTTAGATGACAATGGCTGTATTCTGCATTTTGACATGAATTATTGACATTCAGCTGGAACAACGGCGTGTATAAAGGTTGTGTTAGAGTGGAAGGCAGAACGTACAGCACAGGCCAGGGATTCAGGAATTTAGTTTCCTTCAGATACGCTCCTCTTTCACTGCACATCTACACGCAACGTTTTTCAGACAGGAGGCGGTAGCTGACGCTGTCCCTTTCTCTGCTTTTGAGCCTTGTAAATTCCTACATTAAATTCTGATTTAGTAGCTTGACGTACTGTGAAATGACGACAGATTCCAGCTCTGGCCAGGCAAGAAGCCAAGGGAGCTGCATTGTGAAAAGCATGGGTCTTGGCTCTGCTCTTGAAAATTTAACACATCTGAACAGTTGGCTTTCAAATAACATACACTTCTCTGTCACATCAAAACGGAGCAACATCAGGCTTCCTCCATAGTCGTGCTGCAGGATTCAGAGGGCTGACTTGATCCTAATTGCAGCAAAAAAGACAAATGGCTTCTCACGTTAATAATACTCAAAACAAGGTAGCTGCTTAAATTGCAGCTAGCAACAATCAATAGGAACTGACAGCAGCGTGTATGAAGCAACAAAGAGACAGACACCTGTATGGTTGTAACTGAAGACTTGAAGTCAGCTCTAAGTGCAGCATTCCCAAGCACAGAAGTAAGAAATTGGCTGTGACAAAGGCTAACCACAGCAAAAATGGACCACAAAGGCTGTAACAACCCAACAGTGGCGTATGAGAAAACACTGCCGCTGTTCATCTCCAGAGGCTCTGGAGCACTTTAAAACAAAGCAGAACAATAAGCTCCAATTCTGAATTGCAATTTCTGTATTTCAAGGCTATTTCCACCGTGCTTTTCTGCTGTTTTGCAAAAGCTAGACTGTTTCTTCCTTATCTTGGGCAGCTTTTTCTCATCCAGCCCCTGCCTGAAGGAAGAGATGAAGCAGACAGGTCTGTTTCCCATCCACATACCTTCAGAACAGGCAGCTCCCACTGCTGCTTCAGCCTTCCTTCCATGCTTTCAAACACATCCATGACTTTTGCTATGGTCTGGGTATCTCCAGAATGGAAAACACAGGAATAACTACTGGGATTTCTTTTGTTCTTTTCTGGAAAGACCTAATTACAACTGCCTTTTCCTATGGGAAGCAACATGTTTAAAATACGTTTCCCTGCAGAATAACTAATTATAACTACTAAACTAACCAGCTTGTTTACTTTGATCTTTCTAACAGCTATAGATTCTAAGCATTGTATTAATTGGATATTCAAGCACCATTAGCGATTGTGTTTATTTCTGTCATTTTTCAATTACCAAATCCATTTTCATAGCCACCTCAAAAATTTTTCTAACAAGCAGGTTCTGGTATTTTAGCATACAAATGACAAAGGAAGTTCAGATGAATAATTAGGAAGTAGGACAACTTGTGACTGCAGTATCTATTTACTAATTTTTGCATAAGTGTTAAGGCAGTAGTTACTAGAATGCTGTACCATGAGACATTCGTAGACACTGACAAAAGTCATATTAAAATAATATATTAGCAGTTGAACACAGAATTATGAAGGCCAAAGAAATAATGCTCACTTTGATTCATCTTTAAGTGAACGTAACGTTGAATAATGACATCCTCAGTTTGGAGTTTCTCAGCTCTTGTTGCTTGGTACCACACTTTTAGGATCATTTAGAAATTATATTATCAAATAATTCAAAGGAAAATTTTATATACAATAAATTTGACAAGATATTACAAGCTATTTCTAGCTTTTTAACAACACCATTTATAATAAATACTACTATAGGGCATTTTCAAATGAGATTTATTTTAACTCAATATTTTTCTGCAATATTGAAACCAAAAACTACATTGTGGTCTTGAAAAGAAATGATCTAAAATAAACTGTCTATACCCAGAGGCATATCTACTTTAACTTCAGAGGTAAATGAAATGTAAAAGGAAAACAAAATCTCATATGGTGAAAAACAATGGTTTGTAAAATCAATCCGTGTTAATAATTTAAACAATCTTAGGTAGCTTTGTAAAGCTGATTTTACTAGACATTTCAACTTAAATGTGTTTTTTTCCCTACTACTTTCCAGCCTTTTTTTTTCCCCTAGAAAAAGGTAACTCTAGAACAGGAGTTATTTTGCAGTTACACAAAACTTAGACAATTTGATGTATTTACAGTAAACAAGTAAAAAGTCTGGCATTATCTTATTGCTGCTAATAAAGAGATCCTCATTCGCTTCAAAACATCCCTGGAATACAGTGCTTGGACCGATCACCGCTACAAGACACTGAAAAACGCCGGGCTCAGTGGTTCTCTGACCCAGATCCTGCCCCTGCTACATGAGGACGTATTTCTGCAATGCTATATCCATAAAGCGCGAGGGACTGCTTGTTCCCCTCGTTATTCTCTGCCACTGGGATCCAACCATCTACCTACCTAGAACGCACAGCTATTTATTACACCCTGGAAAAGCTATCTAAACATCAAAACAGTCGTGACTATCAGATCATTTTTAAGTGTTTGGGTTTAAAATACTTACTCAGGGTCGTAACGGTGTTTTGGGAATAGTTTGGACATTGGAAAACAACAGCAGTAAATATTCCCCATACATACTACCTAAAAGGGCTCTCAGACGCCCGCGGAACAAGTGAGTGCATCAGATGAAACCTCTGCGCCACCCCATACTGAACGCATCTGAAGATGAAACAGAAGATGGATGTACCAGCTGTGCAGTACAGCATAAAAGCAAAAAACTCCTTTTGCCAGTTACAGGCCACCAGCAGAGATTCTGAGCATTATTCGATTAGTATTTCACTCAGCCTTTGCAAACTGCAGTTCTGTCAACAGTCATAAATTTATTGACCATCCGTGCTTTAAAGCCTGGTCTTAAAATCCACATTATGTAATGAACGCCTGTTGATCTGCATTTCTACTCAGAGAGGGAAAAGCAGCAGCATGCTATGGGGGAGGTCAACACAACAGGGACATTATGACCCAAGTGTCCTTACTCTCTTGCCTTAACTCCAGAGACAGATTACCAGTTCAAGTCAAGTGACTGGCACTTCCACGGTACACAGCGAAAGCAAGGAAGCAGAGTTTCTCCCTCTGGCACTTTCCAATCCCTTCCCAGGAAAGCATGGTAATGCAGTAAATTAATGTTAATGTTGTGATCAGCAATTTAAGCAAATTCTTGATCAGCAATTACTTATCCGTAACCCACAGTCAGTATTTTGTGCAATAGTCCCTATGCACATACAAGTGGAATAAGGTCTGGCCAGCTGTGCTGAAATACAGCTTCCAACAAAATAATTTATGGTAATTTTGAGAGAGATGTTCCACTGTTTCCAGGAGTACACAGAGCAGAAGGATGCAGCAGGACAGCAGCTATAAATGGCCTCTCTTAGAGGTTGGAACCATAAGGAAAATTCCCTTTGCAAGCCTAGCTAGGAAAACAGACATCCATTTTGCATTTATTTTAAAGACAATTTGCCATCCAGGTATTTTTCTTCCTTCTGCATATCTAGAAATCTGGACTTATAAAGTTGCTGCTACAGGCTTAGAAATAAGACTCTCTTTCCTTTTCTTTGTTGCAAAGTTATCAAGGGCCTCTTTGTTCTTACACTGTGTGATTCATTAAAAAAGAACTTTAGTTTTCCTTACAATGGAATTTGTGCCCTCAGAAACTGCACACATCCCTTAAACAACCCTATGTGGAATCTGTTGATATCAGATACGTATTTCCCACAGAAACGCTCTCACAGTGAAAGAGAAATAGCTTTTCATAAAATAAGCTAAAAGAACTTGAAAAGTAATACAAAACACAATAAAAGAATTTATTTCTAGCAGTGCACTTCTGAAGTATCTATCCTTTTGGAGATGTGTCACAATTTCCTAAAGGGTTTGTATTAAAAAAAAAAAAAGACTGAAAATACAAAGCCCATTTCTTTAGGGCTTCTATCAGACTTCATTTCTAACCGATTTTCCAGAAGTACATATCTTAAAAGAAGAGATCTCACCAGACTAACCATTAATGCCAGGTAGCAGACGAGGTCTGCCGCTCGAGCACTCCACTCATGTGCACCCGAGGAGCTTTCAGTGGGGAACATCACTTGGCTCTCCTGCTACGTACATTCATCTCTGCCCTCACAGCCTCCCCTCATCTCAACCATTACCGTGTGTAAGATGTGCCTGCGTTTCAGAAGGGCCATGTATTTTTAATGTGCTAACACTGCGTGATGTTTGCTTAGAGAAAACGCCTCCATTTACATTGTGTTAAAAACTGGAGCCTTTCCCCATCCCGGTTTCAGTCCTCAATAGCCCCTTCCATTTCTGAAGTTTCTTCTCCTTCTTTCAAACCTTTTCCTGGGGACCAGGCTGTGCTAACAAGGAGAAAGTCCTCAGTTAATCCAAGCCTGCTTCACTCCTCATTTTCAGACCACTTCTTCTGCAATCTATACTCACTAATTTCCACATTTATTGGCCAAACTGTATTCCCTAACTAGGGAACACCCACTGTGACTTCTCTCTGGACTTCCAGCAATGTGCCCACTCCTTTTTAGCGCGTCCAAGGTTCTGCCATCCAACACAGCAGCTGCTATTCCAACTCCATGCATCTCTGATCTATTCCTCAGATAGTAACAAGACAACTTACACTCTTCAGCCTCGATTTCATCTTTTCAGCACCTCCTAACCATCCAGTTTCCTGCCCCAGATTTTCTACTTGGTCCTCGTTAGCAACCGGTCTGCTCCTTACAGCAGAAGCTGCCCTCTGTAAGTAAGGCCTTCCCATTACTGTGCACTGGGCTTGCTCTAATTCCATCTTGCTCAAGATGCTCCTCAAGCTCCACCTTGTCATACAGAATCCTTCTTCAGTATTAGCAAGGTGAAATACAAGAGGTTTTGCTATTTGCCACCCCTATTTCGACTAATTTCTTATTTTAATTCAGAATATGAACTAGGGAATAGGATCCAAAATGGCACTCGTTTGGTATAATCATGAAATTACTCAAAAACATTTTCTCTGCACTTTAGGGAGATCTTTTTTGCCTTTTTTTCTTTCTTTCTTTCTTTTTTTTTTCAAGCTTTGTCTGAGCCCTTGCTTTTTTTGTAATATCTTTCACTAGTAAAATCAAAGGAGATATTTTTCAAATCGCCTTTCCTGCAGTGCGTCATTCCATTATTATTTTTTATGGAGCTGAAGCACATTTTGATGACATTTGTGCACATTCATTCTCGATACCATTAACTCAATATATTTCGTCTTCTGTGTGCACAGCCACATTGCTGCACGGAGCAGAAGACAATTCCAGTTAATTGGGAACCAGCCCGAATGAGGCACTTAACAGCTGTGCGACCTACACAAGGACCTTAAATCAGAGTTAAGGTCGACAATCGTCCTGCCATGCAGTATTCAAGAGAGACATCTGCTGGCAATAAAAGGAAAGAGCACCCATCATGAGCTGTCATGAAAGCACTGCGCATTTAATTACGCGGATATATACTTATCCAGGAAAATGCGCTATTCGGGGCTAATTAGAAATACCCAATCTGCTGAAATCATGCATTTACTTTCACACCACCATTTTCCAGATGCATCCCGTTTCATTGATGATGCAAATCATCTGTTTATGTTGGATATGATTTGTTACATTACTCTGCTTCGCAAATGTTTTCAGTGAGATGCAGCTTAATACAAGAGGCATTTCTTTACCAGAAGGATCGTACATCTGTTTTGAAGTCTGATTATGTGATCCGAGCGTGAGGTATTTTTATAGATACGAATCCTATGACTTTAATAAATTAATGACAGGATGCCACCAAATAACTAATATATATCGGTTAATAGTAAAGGATTGAGCTTTGATGACACACTGCCACATGTCATCCACAGAAATGGTACTGAAGCCTGAGGAAATACGATCAGCAGTGAGACGAGGCTCCAGCCAGCACGGCAATGCTGAAGCTATTTCACTATAATTGGGCCAAAGATTATTTTTAGACAACTTTCATGTGGGCTATAAAGGAAAATACCTCCTTAGCCGATGACTTCAAATGATACTGAGCCACAGCCGGGTTCGCTTGGTTTGTTTTAGCATTCTTTTTCGGAACTTTGTCAAGAGCCAAGGAGGAAAATGTGCCACAGGTGTCAAAACATTTATGACTGTCTGGTAGGGGACATTTCAAAGAAACAGCGAAGCACGGAATTATTTGTTGCTAGTGCAATATTGCCGATGCAGCTGCCTTGCATTTGATATCTCTTAATTTTTAAATTTACCAGCCATGAAGCAATTTCTTTCAGCCCTGCTCAGGAAGGAGCCTGTTGCACTGCAACACTGCATGGCAGAGGAAGGTACCTGTATGTGACAGCCACGCTGTTCTTCCCCACAATTTATCTCTGGGTCTTTGGAAAATGCTTGTGAATGGACATTCACTCTTCAACAAAACAGACTGTATAAAATACCTTATTTTAAAAAATAATCATATTAAAAAAATCTCTGCTCCCTTATTTATATACTTCTTCCTCCTTTTCACCTTCCCTTATTATTTCCATATAGGTCATTTTGATAGACAACTGCCTTCTTTGTTATTTTTGTGATTCGGTGGCTGTAACATGAAAGTCTTCACTGTATTTAGTCCCTTCTCTCCAAAAAGTGTGCCTGAGTTAGGTGTCCCTTTTTGTATTCATGCTACAATTCAATCTTTAAAGTAAGAAAGCATCAGAGGCACCCCTAAATTAGTTGAAAACTCGTCTCGTTGCATTAGGGTATTCAAACAATAGAGGGAATTGAAGAGATGTGAAAACAGTTACTTTTCCAAGAAGCAGTCAAAAACAGGCAATAACAGACCTGCCTATATAAGGAGCCCGATGAAAGAATACTAATGCTTTAAGGAAAATATATTTTAACCAAAGGTAAAGCAAGGGGGAAAAATCCCCAATCATTTCCCGGTAGGAGTTTTAAACTTTTCAAATTGTTCTAATAAAGTCATCTAGAAAACAACCTTTTAAAAATCCCTTTGATGTACATAACTGCAAGATTCCTTCTGGGCTTCCTTTTCAATTCAGTCTTCTTAGTCTAAAAAGCCCAGTCCTACCTCTCTTCATCTCTCCCCCGAGTCACAGGCTGCATGATCTCTAATTACCTCCACCCTCCAGACTTCCAGAGTTTTCCTCCAGTTCTTTCCACCCACCGCAAGCATCGCTACCCACAGGCACCAAGCCTGCCTAGAAGTTGTTTGTCAGAAGTGATCATTTTACAGGAGGCTATCCACCAGAACTGGTATTTGTGAGAGTGCTCTTACAGACAGTGGTGCTTGGTGATCTGTTCAATCTCTTACATTTATTACCATGATTGGCTAGATGTGATGGTAGACGGGCAGTCCTTTAAAAAAAAATTAAAAAAAAAGATAAGAAAAAAAAAAGATATTTTGCTATTGATGCAATATACTGTTATCTCCTTCAGATTCCTTTACGCACTGGGTTAACCTTTGCTGGATCGTTTGCTTTTTCATGATAAACTATGGAAAGAAATATACAGGAAGAACTGCCAAAAGCATCGCTGTGGCAACCAGCTAGCTGTGAAGTTATCTTCCAGTAAAGGGAATGAGGTCCCAGCAGCTGCAGATAGAATTGCACAGAATCCGTTTTAGCCTTGATATACTCCTGATAAAGTCCAAAGTCTTTCAGATACTTAAACTGTTGCACCTTGCAAAGAAAAAAATAAATTCCATGACAGACCACGGTCTTCCCAAAACCTAAGACATGGCTAAAACATAAAGCCTTATTTTTTCCCTAAGGTAAATAATGGCCTAACTGCGACTCTGTTTAAAATTCATCTAGCCTAACCTGTTCAGGAAAAAAGGAAAGTTCAATATTCAGTCAAAAGATGCCAGGTGCTATTCCTCTTTATGTAACACGGATCTTGTTTGTACACTTAAAAAATCAGCATTGAATAGCTTCAAAGAAAATGCTACCTTTATCATAATTTCTGTCCATCAGTGTGCAGTGCTAGTAATGGCGAGCCAGGCACATTGGACCGGCACACGTGAGTGCCGTCCTTGCTCTGAATCAGCCCAGCTGTATAATGAAAATGCCTTTTAATGAAACGCAATGTTCCATTATAATACAGTTTCACTGCAATCATTGTACTTTTGTGTTTGGCATGAGCCACCCTCCATTATTCTAAGTAGTTAATGTAAGTAGAGCAGATTGTACTCACTGATATGATTTTGCAATCCTTGATAGGATGGGCTGCAGCTCTGGAGAAAATTATTAGCAAGTCAGAGACCATTCACATCCCAACGCTGCTAAAATTAGAAGCCATCTACATCTCCAAACTGCAGCAATCCTGATCCCGAGGATAACTGAAACCTGTCTTTTACAGTAACTATTGGCAAGCATGGCAAATATGAATAAAAACTCCTTTTATATGC
Source organism: Aythya marila (assembly GCF_965140915.1). Lineage (NCBI taxonomy): Eukaryota > Metazoa > Chordata > Aves > Anseriformes > Anatidae > Aythya > Aythya marila. Next base: position 58,546,327 of record NC_139046.1, on the reverse strand, counting down.
CAATAATATTTACACAGTTCTGAAAATGCATCTCACACAACACTAATCCTTAAAGATTATACACAGATCATAGCCCCCCACGTATTGTGTAAACTGATAGCGAACAAACCCTACAGATTCACACAAAGGCTTTTTTTTTTTTTCTGTTAATGCACATTTGAATGAAGTTACGAGCAGAGGTATATTCAAATTAAAATCCATCTGAATTTGAGAGGCTTTGCACAAAAACTCCCAAATAAATTTTGAGATCTACATACTACATCAGCATCTCAAAATGCCCAGATTTATGATGGTGTCAACTCCTAGCACATTAAAAAAAATTAATTAAAGTGATGGAGATTAACCTCCTTTATTTCATGACAGGAAAAAACAAATACATTACCCATCCTTCGTCTTGCTGCAGAATTAATAAAAACTATAGAAATCCACCTAAGACTACTTCCAGCACTTCAGAATGACATTATAATTACTGCTGATAAGCCCAAATTAAATCAAAGAAACCTTGAGTTTCTATACAAACTCACCTTCTTTTTATAGGTCCCATGTAGGTTATTCTACCTTCCAGAGAAACTTTCATCCCTTTAAAAAAAAAGGGGGGGGGGAGGCTAACATTTCATTGGGACTCTAGTTCACTCCATGTTAAATCCTCTAGGCAGCCAATACAGAAGTGAGGCAATCAAAGGCACACAAAAACAAGCGGGGAGGTAATAGTACACAACATTTCACCCTGTACATTTTTGTACACCATGTGTACTTCACAAAGATCGGAGGTCTTGTGGTTTACATCACTGCCTGCACTGCTCGGCCCTTTAGTTGGGATGAGAAGCATTTTAAGGTTTCGCTTGAGCTCCCTCAGAAGCTTCTCCAGGAAGCCTTTGTGGTATACACGTGTTTAGTATGCAATGGAGAATTTCATGATTTTGTAGTCTGTGTATTGGTTCAGACCCTGTTTTTATCATTATGGACCAGCATGTATTTCATGCACACTTCAAGTGGTTCTTCCAGTTGAGTCTGCTCTGAAAGAAATCTAGTTTGCATGGACAAAGACATTTTGCATTCAAAACCAAAACGTCAAAGTTTGGGATGAACACAGAGCTTGTTTTAAAACAAACATCCAAACAAAATAAAAAAGGTAAACTCAACCTACATCCACTTTTACAAACTATAATCTTGCAAGTGTGTTTGAGGTCAACCGAAACGGTTAATAGAAGAAAAACAGAACAAACATACCTCAATATAGCGCACTACAAACAGCTTCCTTTGTGTAGTTGTGTTTGTTGTTTTTTTTAATCTCCAGCTAAAACAAGGGAATTTCACTGAGGACTGCATATTCAGCACTGAATAACCAAACTTTCAAACAGAACTAAGTAACGGTGCCGTTTGTTAATTTTAAGTGTCAAATTTGTGTGAGTTATGTGATTCCATAATCAAGAGACTTGGGTAGTCCTTGGCTTTCATAATGTGTAGTTTTGCAAATAATACATTCATGTAACTATTTGTGTTCAAAATTCATAAATACATGGACCTCACAAAAATAAAGCTCTCCTTTTATCCAGAGCATGTTTTCACAGATCACTTCCTTCAGTTTAAGTTTGGAAAAATAAAGCAAGTAACAAACACACACACACAAAAATAAAAATCTGGAAGATAAAGAAAATATAACTCCTTGACCCAAAACACAAACACATCTTACATCAAAACCAAAAATTAGAAGATGTGAGTAAAGTTTCCACCTTAATTATCTATAAAAACATTTTTATGTACATTTTTAAATGCTACTTAGATTATACCTTAAATAGCTATTACAATTATACTAAGTAGTTCGTATTGATACACATCCAATGATGCAATCTCTTTATATTTGCACATCTACACAATGCATTTTGTTGTAACACATTTACTTGTGAATAATCTTTATTATTGTCAAACCTATTAGGGTTTATCGAGCCCAGATGAAAGGGCACTGCAATATGAATTTTAGAAGTTTGGAGTACAGCGTATAAATAGCAAGAAGCAAGGTGCATTCTGGATTATTTGATTTCTATTACCTCAAAGCTGACACAGATTGGGCTCTTTTTCATTTTTTTCATATGGTGACTGTGTTGTTTTTTGTTGTTTTTGGTTTGTTGTTTTTTTAAAGTGTGAGGTAGTACCAAACCCAGATCTCCAGTCTAATGCTCAGTGGAATTCAGCCTTCCCTCTCCACACATCTCATTACCTCCTTTAGATTGCCAAACACACTCCTCAGAAAACATGATTTCCAGAAAACAGACACACTATCAAAAATAACATAAAAAAAAAAAAGAGGTCATCCTAGAGATATACTTAATTGCAAGAAGTAAGGTTTGACAAAGATTCACGTTTAAAGAAGCAGCACCCATCAGTATTCAAAGGCAAATACAGACAAACCAAGTACCATCTGCCGAATTAACATGCAGACATAACTCTGCTGTATCAAAAATAATCTCATGATTTCTTCATCGTCCTACATATATACTCAAAGGTAAGATACAATGCATGGAAACAAACAACTTCAAAAGATCTCTTCAGAGAGCCTGCAAACAAACCAGTTTTTAACACTACTTTATTCAATTTATGCACCTTCACAACTTTTTTCTTGTAAAAACATTGTGTTTAAACCACTTCTGAAGCCACTGGACTCCAATTCTTGACATTCTAGGGAAGAACAGGACATAATAGAAAAAAAGAAAAGAGAGAAACCACACAAAACAAACAGAGCTCCCCCAGCTACCAGACTTGAATGCTTTTAAGCAAGTAACGTGAAGTCTTCCAGGCAATTTCTATCTTGTTGTTTCAGACAACCGTCATGTTTGATACAGTCATGATCTCTAAGCCAAAATCTCCATGATACAACACACCCCAACATATAATGACTGAAACACCATGACGACTGAAAAATACACCAATTTATAATTTCTACCCAAAACAGAGAATTTTCTTTTGATCCTAAAGACTTGCAGAGAGTTACCTGAAGAGAAAATTAAAAATTTGTTTCACATACAGCTACTGCTTTTTTACATTTCTGCTCGTTGGTCCGAACTTCTATTTCAGGCAGACAAGTCTCTGACTTCTTTTGTATTTCAACTGAAAACTCATCTCTTAAAAACTTTTTTAATTAGCACTCCTTTCAAGTTGTAAAATCGTTAATTAGTTGTTCACTGTTAATTTTAAGTTTGCTGGCACAGAGCTTCAAGACTTTATAAATAGCCCTCTGCATACTGATTTGTACTGTAATGGGATAAATCGAGCAGACCAGACACACTCAGCAGTGAGGGGAGCAGAACACTTCTGAAAGCAATTTCACTCATAAATTGTACAGATTGCAAACTCAGTCAAAATAATTACATAAATAGCGAATAATATAGATCAACTTATTCAAGTTATTACAATTTATACTAATATGCTGTAGTAGTAGTGTCACGTCCTAATCAGGACTGGGTCCAACAGCTTGATCAACTGCTTTTCAAAGTGTAGGAATAGAAATGTTGTTTTTGCAGAGTTACATTATTTAGAAGGAGGGGATGTGGTACTGAGATATGCTTACAGTGATAAGAAAGCTTAGCAGGCGACCTTGTAAAATGCAGACAACCTTAGGACAATTAGGTGAAAATCACGGTGTCAAGTCAGATAAGTGAAGAAACATGACCACTTCAAGCAGTAAAAATGGCAAAAGAAATTTGAAATTTAACAGGCCGGCAACTGAAGGCCATGCATTGTTTGTGAAGCATCAGATAGGTTGTGAACCTGGATTACCCACTCAGTGGGGAAACAGGGGAGGGTCCTGCCATCAAAAGGGATATAAACTGTGTTTTGGAACTAGTAGACGTGCTCTCCTCTGCTTGTGGGGCGCCCGCCATTGCAATCGCGAATAAATTACTACTTCACTGAGATCCTCACCTGAGCCTAAATTATTGGCTACGGAGTGTTTCTCACAATTTGGGGGCTCGTCCGGGATCCAGTCACCTATTGGGGAGCCCCACCGCCGCAGCAGCAGGAAGGCATGGGTTTTTAAGGGTTTTTAAGAATCGATCCGGTAACTGTGTGCACAGAGCAAGGTAAGAAATATGAAGTATTGCCTTGGGGGTCGGGTGAGACTCTGTGAAGAGTCTTGGGAAATCTGGTGTATGGTAACTCTTGCACAGGGAAGTGCTTGGAAGTACACCAGGGAATCTGGTAAACTCATAGGTGTGCGGTAACGCTGGCACGGGGAAGTGCTTGGTGGTACACCCCCATTTTTCAGTACGTTGGTGTGTGGTACACTGCAGAAAGGAAATTTCTGTAGCAACATACTTGTGAGGGTTAGGAAAAATGGGAAATAAGAGCTCCAGGGGACAGGGAGATATCCCTGGGGGAGTGCCTACTAATAGTTCTTCCTGAAGAATGATAAGAAATGGGAAACGTAATCCCAAAATTAGAGGGATTGTAAAAGAAAAATAATTAAAAAAAAAAGGTTAAATATTGTGTATCAGTCTGGACAAAAGAACCAATTAAGGAAACAGCAGTATTTTGGCCAAAATACAGGTCTGATGAAAATTCAGGCTTTAAATTTATGTGTAAACAATAAGATTCCTTTTTTCGGAGAAGGAGCCAAGTTATGCTCCCTATAATCCTAACATTGTACCCGTGGCAGCAGCAGTCACTCCAGGAAGGGAGACAGGGACTGGAATTAACACTGTCCCTAAAGAAGGATCGTACTCTAGGCTCTGGCAAGAATTAGAACAAGGTGGAAGATATGTTGAGAATTTTGCCTTCCCTGATACTAACAGTACTAACACTAACTGTGTATCCTCTTAGGTGAACTACCCCCTCCTCCTTACCAGCAGAGAGGTTAGGACTTTTAAGAAGGAGAGGAAGTCTTTATTCGAGGACCCCAACAACCTAGTTGAACAATTAGACCAGTTCCTATGACCTTATTTATACTCTTGGGGGAGGGAATTACGTCTATAAGTATGTTGTTTACAGGGAAAGAAATGGGAATGATCAGGAGGAGAGCTGCTATACAAGAATGGGAAAGAGCTCATCCTCCAGGACCAGGGGTAATACCAGCAGGGCAGAAATACCCACTTGCCAATCCTGGCTGGAATAATAATAGTGTGCAACACAGAAATCATATGAGAGACTTGGGGTCAGAATGAGAAAGTCCTTGGGGATGAGTCCCGAGGACTCGGTATCCCAAGGGCTCTTGAAAGTTCATTGTGTGATTAAAGCCTGGCAAAATACGCAGAAAATGCTTCAGAAGGTGGGGGGATGTAGTGAACAGTCACTGGGGGACCCTCCCGCGGGAGGCCCTGGAGGTGTGTGTCCGAAGGGGAGATGAGAAGGAAAAGCAGAGAGCAAAACTAATGGTACTGACAGTGCAGCGGGTAGTGAGGCAGAGGGTTGGAGAAAGAGGAAGAAAATCTTCAGGGGGAGTCAGGGCCAGGATGGAAAGGAGAGGAAGAGAGATGAAGGAATGGCAGGCACAGAAGGCTGCCTGTGTTGTGGCCCGAGTCCTAGCAGAGACAGGCTTTGGTAAGATGTTGTAAGTGTGGCCAGGCTGGCCACTTGGAATAGGAATATCTGGAGCGGAAGAAGGAGGAAAGAAGGAAAATGGGTTGAAATATGCTATATTGCTCTGTTGTTTCAGTATGTTGGAGGGAAAAGGTATGGAATTAAGTTGGCCCCTGACTGAGCCTTTGGTGCTGGTATTAGAAAAGTACAGGCTGGAGAAAGATGAAGGAAGTGTTCAAAGGGTTGCTGAAGGTGTTACAGGTGTGGCATGTAGTATTTAACAGAGCTGTCTGAAGTTGAATGAGCAGGGAAAGGGGATGTAGGCATTGTCTAAGTAAGGATTGCACAGTTAACGGGGAAACAGGGGAGGGTCCCGGTCCTTGGGAGGAAAAAAAAAAGTATATAAACTGTGTATGGAATTAGTAGGCGCCCTCCTGCTTGCGGGACCCCCGCCACTGTAATCTCAAATAAAAATGCTACTGTACTGAGATCCTCTCCTGAGCCTATGTTATTTTCCAAAGATTGATTCACGGTTTTAAGGTTTCAGGGATAGGGCACTAGGGTTGGGTTTCAGGGTAAGCGTTCTCAGGGTTTATGTTTATGATTTCAAGGTTTTTAGGGTTGGAGTTTTAACGGTTAGGATTTTAGGGGTTTGGGGGTTAGAGTTTTAAGGGTTTCAGGGTTAGCGTGTTAGGGTTTTAGAGTTTTTTGGGTTGTAGTGTTGGTAGGTTCTTTAGGGTTAGGGTCTGAGGGTTTTATTTTTGGTCAGTTATTTACGGTTAGGGTTTTAAGATCTTAATTTTTTTTTTTCAGGTTAGGTTCTCCAGGGTTAGGGTTCTGAGTGTCCTAATTTTTTGGGTTAGGGTTTTGAGCGTCTTAATGTTTTGGGTTGGGTTTGGGTTTTGAGTGTCCTAATGTTTTGGGTTAGGGTTTGGAGCATCCTAATATTTTGGGTTAGTGTTTGGAGCGTCCTATTTTTTCGGGGTTTGGGATTTGAGCGTCTTAATTTTGTGGGTTTGGGATTTGAGCGTCTTAATTTATTGGGTTAGGGGTTTTAGGCATAGGTCTTCAGGGGTTTAGTGTGGTGAATAGTTTGGGTTAGGTCTGTAGGGGTTTCGAGGATTTTTAAGGTTAGGGCTGGAGGCTTTTTTGTAAGGGCGGTAAGGGCCGGGGTTACAGTGAGTGCTGGGAAATGTAGTTCTCGAAAACTCGGCCTCTGATTGGCCACGCCGGCTGCCCAAGGAATGCTGGTAGATGTAGTTTTCTGGCACCAGGCTTCCGGGAGGCCATGTTGAGTGCCCAGAGCATGCCGGGAAATGTAGTTCTCAGGAGTTAGAGTTAGGGACTAGGGCTAAGGCTAGGGTTAGGGTTTAGGGTGAGGAGTTACGGTTAGGGCTTAGGGGTTAAGGTTAAGTTCTTAGGGATTTATTTTTGGTCAGTTATTTACAGGTTAGGGTTAGGGTTATTGGCACACATACCATTTTCATCTCAAAATTTATTTTTTTATCATTTATGATTCAGCTGAGCTACATAAAATGTCTGTCTACGACGCATTCATTTGCTTAACCCAAGACTAATAGTTCTCAACTTTGGAAAAAAAAAAAGAGGCTATCGCTAATTATGTATTACCAGACGGAGAAGATTTTTAGGAGTTCTGAGAATTCGAAATCTCAGAAACTCATAGTATAAAGGTGTGCGTTAAAGTCTAATGGCTCTGCTACAGCCTGTGCACTCCTAGTTATCTTCTTCATCTAATCTCTGTATTTCTAACTTTTGATTCTTTTGGCAACCTTTTCTGTATTCAGTACTTATTTTGGTTTGACTAATGCATTAGAAAGTTAACACCTTAAGCGTGCTGTAAAAATTCCACCAGGTGGCACCTAAAGACAGCATGGCCCACGGCTTTAGTATTAGCAGCACACAGTTTGTACTGGAAGGTAATAAAAGGAACCTTTTCTTTATGTCATGATTGTAGCATCTAGCATACAAAACCATGAACCACTGTGATTCACTAATACACGTTTTAAGAAAATAGAAATGTTTTTAGAATAGAAATAGAAACGTTCATAAGTTTTATATTTGATACCAAACAATGAAAGAAAGCAATGAATAAACTAAACAAATTTAAGATTGGGCTTTAAAATCACAAGAACCTTACTGGTTTTCTAGCACCCCACCTCGTTCACCTGTATGTATACACTTACACCTTGATATACTTGTGTTTTGTTTTTTCCTAACGAAAGCTAAGCAATAACATGTTACATATTTACATTTAATTTTTACAGAGGTGGTGAAGCAATGGTGTACTTCACAGTGTAACAGTTAGACAACAGTTACTATAAAATGTTGACCATGGTGATAGAAAAGGCTTAGAGAAAACAGAAGTCCAAATCCAATTATTTGAACTGTTACTAATTTAAAAGTATGATAATATTACCCCAAAGACAGAGTGAATTTATCAATAAAAGGGATCTAAACTAGATTTGCCTGCAAATAGCATAAACAGACTGAATTCAAATACAACAGAATCATGTCTGTTAAAGTATCTGTTTGTTTCATGCTCACAGATAAACAGAAACTTGCAATAGGGATAGCTAAGTGGAAGCACTGGGCCTCCTGCTGGTTCTCAAAGTAAAACTCCTAGCAAATTCTGCATAAGCACTGTTTTGCTTTCAAATGCTACTCACAAAGACCTGAATAAGGAAGGGTTTTTGACTTTTAGTGTACACCCCTGCCCCCAAAAAGACACTTACAGTTACTGTGTCCATTTAATGCTCGAATTCTCTCCTCATGTTGTCACACAGAATCAACTATATGGCTGGTTCTTCTCTAAGCCACTAAGAATGGAAAAATACACGTTATCAGACTGATTTCAAATATGCATGTTTCATTCATAAAATACACAACCCGTACCTGTACCTACATTGTACTGGTACTGACACATTACTGGTGTAAGCAAACTGTATATACACAATCAATTTTGCCTCTAATAGCACATTCCCTAACCAGTGCACGTGAACATAAAATGCTGAATGACTTCTGCCACTCTCCCTGCTCCTACAGCTTCTCAAGGCACTGACTGTGTCTCTCATGATAGCTGAGGTCCATAGATCTACTAAATTTCACAAGCAAACACACCAAACCAGCAACAAAACCCACTGTTCACCTCAGTATCAGCTTACAGCACGGTGCGCTGCACCTAAATATGTGGAAGCGTGCTTCTAGGAAAAGGCAGTACCAAGCAAGTTTTATGGGAGAAAAGCTTTATAAACACAATTCACTCCAGGGCATGTAGCAAGCCCTCATGGTTGTGTATCGAAGCCTGCTCAGGCCTGCATTAGCGTTGCAGCGGGATTTTCACTTCATTTTGAGTAAATTTACCGCTCGCAGGTAACCTCCACAGCCCCTACAGTCACCAGCTGGCTGCCAACAGCGCTGGTACGGCACCTGGCTTATTAGGATTGACCAAAACGCCTCAAACTGCCTCAAAATCCGCCTGGAAGCCCTGCTGCGGAGGGTCCCCGGAGCCCGGCCGTCCCCGGGCCAACCGCCGTTGGCGGCCGCAGCCCGGCGGCGCCATGAGCGAGCAGCCCCCGCCGCGGCCCCTCTACTTCCCCCCCTTCCACGACCGCGCCGAGCCCGGCGCTGCCCCGGCCGAAGGCGGCGGCCCACGGAAGCTGCTGGCGGCCGTCTGCGGGCCCTGGCAGCCCCCGCTGGCCGCCGCGGCTCCCCGCTGGCCCGCGGGGCTGGCGCCCATCGCCTACGAGCCGCTGCGCTTCTTCTGCCCCGCTGCGGCGGCGGCGGCGGCGGGGGCGGAGGAGCGGCGTCCCGGGGAGCAGCCGCAGCTGGAGGGCGAGATCTGCGAGCTGGGCATCCGCATCAAGGAGCTGGAGCTGCTGGCGCTGCTCGGGGACGGCTTCGACCCGCAGCAGTGTGCGTGCCCCGCAGGGCTTAGGGGGGTGTTGGTGCTGGAGGCAGGACGAGGGGCTCGGCCTGTGGCCGAGGCTGCCGGTCCCAACACTCGCCCAACTGCAAGGGTTGCAGGAGCCCAGGGGCGTTCATCAGACACTCAAGGAAGACCTCAAAGCAATCATGATACATAGTTCGCATGCATTACTTTCCACAACACCAAATTAACCGTGTTTTTTTTCCTTTGTCATACCAATACCTACCAGTTTAACACCTGTTATTTTCAATACACGTAAGAAACTAGTTTACAGGTATTTGCTAAACAAGAAACGCTATGGAAAGTTACTAGCTTACTCAACAAATTATTTCTTAAAAGTCTTGTAAACTATTAACGATAACGGTAATGACAAATTATGTTTCATTCCTGTTTAGATAAACTTCTGAAGGCACTGAAAGAAGAAAAGATACAAGGCATGAAAGCAAGGCAGAAACTGAAGAAACAGCCACCAACATGATGAAGATTATTTGGGCTGGATGTTCTGTCACTATGGAGTATTATTTTAATGGATCTTCCCGATAATTTTTCTACCCATTACATGCTATTCTCTTACTAAATTAAAAAAATACAGTATATTGTTGACTTTTTTTGTATGTCATATCTCTGGTACTAAATACCAATAATGCTGGTATGTATTTTAACATTTCCTTCTCCAAGTACTAGAGACAAACAGGGTGGATAGTATTTTCTTCAAAAACACTGAGAAAATAATACTGCTGATACCAGGATTCCCACCAGTCCAGCAATGAGGTTCAGGATACGGGTAGCAGCGAAACGGTAATTCCAATAGAAAATACATTTGTATTTTGTTATTAATTACAAGTAAGTGCAACTGAGAGTAAATAGATGTGCTTAGAAGCCCCATGCCTCTAAGGGAGCTTTAGGAAACTATCTTCATGATAGCATAAAAATCTGTTACAAACAAGCACAGCTTATTGTCTCAAGTGTACCACCAATGTGTTGAAGTTATGGCTTAAGTTAGTTTTTAACAGTTGTAAAACATAGAATTTCAACTAACATTTTACTATTATTTTAGGATGAATGGTGCTTAGGCTGAAGTCTGAGGCAGTTTTAGGAATGACAACATCCTTATGTTTGGAAGGATTGAAGAGAAAATGGGCAGAGACAGCAATAACAGACTAAAGATCTGGAGAGCATCTGCCATTAAAAAAGCAATGCCACGTACAGCATTGAGAAGAAGTAAACAGGCTTATCAGACTGATAATGGGTTTTGGTAGATAATTGCTTTTTCTTGTTCTAATTCAAGAGCAGTAGGTGGCAGTGTGGAATAATGGTGAATAGTTACCACCCCTGAAGCTATCATATTTTGACAACTTTTTTTAAAAAAGAACAGTATTTCAATCTTTTCTTTTTTTAAAAAATTGCATTAGAGTTGCTCAACTGTGAAGCATTTTAGCACGATACAATATCAAAATATTATTTCCTATTACTGCTTATTCCCAGCATTGAATCTTCCACTGTCTTGTTTCCAGATAGATTTTGATCTATCCCACAGAGGGTTTATATTAAAAAATAAGAAAAAAAATATTAAAAATCCAGTTTATAACTTCCATTTGTCAATCACCGAACTATAATAATCACATTTTATCAGAAAAGCTAGGAAATCTTAAACAGAATCATACCATCCACAATTGCCATCGTCATCCTGGGGTCTCTACCAATATGTCAATTCACAGTTTCAGCTGCTAATCAATATGCTTTTTAATGAAACAAAGCAATAATTTTCAGACCCATCAGTCTGAAATGTGCTGGATGGAGCTGGGATCTCTTTGAAATGTGCTGGATCCTGACGGTGCAGCTGTGCTCAAGGCACAGTGCCCCAGGGCCCCATGGTGGGCTGTGGTGTACAGGGCTGGGGTGGTGTGACAAGGACAGGTCTGGGCCAATGTTGTGTGCCACGCAGGGTGAGGTGAGGAACCAGGTCCAGGAAGCCCAGGGACAGGACTGGTTACAAGACCACCGCTAACACAGGTCCACAGAGGGCCTCACCCAGGCAGCCCCACAACCTAGAAGCCCTGCCACAGGCCTGGGCCTACCTGCCCCAGGTGCTCCAAGGCAACCTGGACAGCAAATCTTTGGTTTCTATCCCCAGGGAGCTTGGTCAGGGCACTTCCAGAATCATAGAGTTAATCACAGAATGGTTTGGGTTAGAAGGGACCTTAAAGATCATCTAATTCCAACGCCCCTGCTGTGGGACACCTCCCACCAGATCAGGTTGCCCAAAGCCCCATCCAACCTGGCCTCGAACACTTCCAGGGATGGGGCATCCACAGCTTCTCCGGGCAACCTGTTCCAGGGCCTCGCTGCCCTCAGAGTGAAGAATTTTTCCTTACATCTAATCTAAATCTACCCTTTTGCAGTTTAAAGCCATTCCAGGCTGAACAACCCCAACTCCCTCAGCCTCTCTTCATAGGAGGGGTGCTCTCAATTAATTTCCCACCCAGCCTGTAGTTGTGCTTGGGATTCCTCCAGCCTGGATGGAGGACCTTACACTTGGCCTTGTTGTACCTCATGAGGCTTGCACAGGCCCACCTGTGGGCCTGTCCAGGTCCCTCTGGATGGCAGCTTTAGGTCTGGACAGCACACAGTTAACCTGGATGGAGCCCACAGAAGACAGCTGGTGTGTTTGTATTTCTTATTTTTTACATCCCAGGACATCACACCCTCAAAAATCAAGACCTACAGGCAGCCTCGAGGGCAAGCTTTTCTCAGCATTTCTGTTAGTCTGTTCCGTGTGTTTAGTTTGATAATTTTGGGGTGGAGAAATTCTCACATTCCACAGAAACAGCATAACCACAGATCATCTCCCTTTCCATCCTTGTCTGAGAGGCTGAGTCAGTAAATATATAAAAAGATCTAGGTACCTAAAGATAGCTACCAAAATGCCTTGGAAACCTGGGCTAAGGTGTTTTACAACCCATCTGTGGAATGAGGATAAAAAGTCTCTCAAAGAGCTCTGATAAATGTATAAACAGATATTACAGTGATTGATTGCAATGAGAAACAGCTCAGTATTAGTCCACAATTAAAAACAACAAAATGAGCTTGGACAGGTGAAAAGGGCCAACACATGGCAGTCTTCAAAGTTTTTGCAAGAAGACCTTTTAAATCAGGTTCAGCAGCAGAGGTGCTGTCTTTACGTTTTCAAATCTCCAGAATAATTTCACTCCTAAACCATGCTAACTCTCCCATAATTACGGCAATGGGCTAAATGGATTTCCATTCCGTATTACCACTGCCTCCTATTATATCCCCTCACCTTATAACCACTCTTTCACTTTTCATACAGCCTTCACCAGCCACTATTCATGCAGGTTTTCTTGGCTCAAACTGAACTGTTTTCCCCAGCACGCAATTTAAATTTTGGTCCACCTATTGTACAGTTTCTGTCATATAGCTATTATGTAAAAAAACCACTTCATGTTTAATTATAAGGGGATAACTCAAGGAATAACATCAGTTAATATGTAATCTCTGTTAAAATTACCTGGGAACATCTATCTACTGAAAATCATTAGTTTTGTGTGCCAAAACACGGCAGAAGGGTTTACCTTGGCCAGCTTCAGCCACAGCATTGTGCTATCAGGGTGCTTTGGTCAAAGCCCTTTTACTAAAGCATCTCAGTGTTCCAAGAAGGTCATTGAAGGATGACAGCTTCACTAGAAAGCCAATTTGGCCTTTTCTCTGTGAAGTAGCACTTACGAAAATAACTTAGAGAAACACAGAAAATTCCATGAAGTGTTTCTGCCTGAAATTAATCAGTCTGCAATTTCAGTTGGAAATATTTAACACATTCATGTGCATGAATTTAGAGAGAATAGTAAGGTTGTATTAATAGCCCAAGCAAACAACCAGTTACACATAATGAAGCATGTATTGATTGTTACTTGGCCATAAACATTTTATTTACCTTTATTTCTCTTCTCTGTTTCCACCTGACCTTGTTACATCCAGTAATTTGCTCTCATCTTTGTAGGCACTTTTTTTTTTCCTTTCAAATCAGCACATCTGAAAACCGATTTGTTAATTGTACCCTTTATAAAAATAAACATGTTTTAACTGAAATACAATGAGCATTCTTACTGCATACCTTTTTTCACAAAGCACGTGCCATCTGTTTTTCAGTTGCTTCTGTTCTCTTAGACTGTTAAGGGAAGGTTAAGCCTGACATTTATATATTGGCACAGCTCAGATCTCTTTCATATAGCTGCCCTGTGACTCAACAAATCTATCCCTATTGCATTCAAGAAAGTAACATTTGGCTATGCTCTGGATTCCTGGGCAAAGATTTCAAAACATCAGTAGGTTGCTCTGTTTCATTTCCAGTTCTTAACAAAGAAGGCTTCTCAGGAAGCATCTTCTCAGCCAACCTGAGGGCTGAGCAATGACAGCTGTCTCGCTGACAGCACAGCATCTACAGCTGCAGGGATACTTGTGTGCTTTCCTATGGAGCACTCTCAGGTTTGTCACTTGGAAACCTGAAATGGCTTTGGCTGTTTTATGATAGGAAACATTAGATGAAAAGCCATTGGAAAGGAAGAATGCATTTAAGCTTTATTTGAAAGGGTTCTATACCAAACAGTTGGGCCCATCAAATTGCAGGCTGCTTCTTTATTTTAGAGTTTGTTATGTTAATTCTCCAAATGGATACTCTGCATTATTACAATGGATCATTAGGATGTAAATTAATCTTGAAGCAAAGCTGCCTTAATTAGTTCTGGGACAGATTACAGAGGAAATCCAAAAGCACTAAACTATCATAAAATGACTTTTGTTTTCAGTAGTGAATGCTGCATGATAGATTCGCCTGTCCTGAAAATTCAGGGCTAGCATCTATGCATAAAGCAGGGCAATCAAGAGTAGCAATTAACTCTAGAAATCCTGGCTCCTTTTGTTTGCTTGGGTAGTTGGTTTTCTCAAGTTACTGAATGTAAGTTAGTTAAAGGTGCTAACCAGGAAGGCTTTCTAGCAGTTGATAAGTGGAGCACTTGGTCTTTCTAAGGAAACATAAAATTATTAACATTCCTAGTCAGTTGTTTAACTTATATTTGCAAAATCGGCTGAAATCTTGGTGTATCTTGAGAAAAGCCAGAACAAACCCTTGAGCCAATTTAAGCACTCTCACTGACAACTTAACATATACATACGTAACAGTATCTGTCCCGAAACTTTGCAGTGATATGTACATTATGAATTTAATTTATCTTCTATTTTGGGAAGATCCTTTCCTGCCTCTTTTTCCCCTCAAACTACAAAAAGAGGGAGGAAGAGGAAGATTTATTCCTTGTAGTAACATGAACTATTTATTCCAAATGACTTGAATTGCAAATTACACAAAAGCAGTACTGTCAAAAACACGTACCTGCATTTGCCATTTTCTTTTCATTCCACATCAGGCTGACAGCAGGAAACTTAGGCCTGATTAAATGCTAGCAAAAAGAACAGAAACTGAATAACAGGGGAGGGCACAGATGAAATGAAGGTAGGGACAAAAATTCACAAAGGAAACACAGGATCACAAGGTGCCCTCAAAATCCTCATGCTTTGCTGATTACTCTCTTGCTCACCTCTGTAAGGCAGGCAAATGCCTCTCTTCAGAGGAGCACCACTGCTGAAATACACCGTTTTATCTCGTGGAGTTCTTTAAACTTCTTCCCTATCCTTTGCCAGGTTCTTTCTTGAGAGCATGAGCAGCACGTCCCCTATGCAGCCCAGAAGCCTGGCTGCTCCAAATGAAAGGCATGCTCACGCTTAAAAGCAGCTGATCTACAGAAAGGAACACAGCAAAAGCAATCAATAAGTAGCAGCATAGATTTTAAGACATATTTTATTTAATGTGCAAAATTGCCAAGAAAGAACATGTACAACTTCAACTAAGCTACAGCACCTGACACAAGAAAAAAACCTACGCTATGTGCTTGTAAGCTTCATTTCTAGGATCACCCTCCAGTTCAAAGTAAAACCAGCCATTTTGTAATGACCCAGAACATCTTACATGTTTTTTTCGTGAAAAGTAAAATTCAACCACTGGTGTGGGCAATGTTTGTAATTGCAAACGGAACCAGCTCTTGGAGGTTTCCTTTCCAATTGCATAGTATAAAATCTTAATTGGTTATTCTCTCCCTCTTTCAGTTTAGTCCCTAGACTTGGCTTTACAAATTACTCACAAATTCGCAGCTCTGACTGGCTTAACAAAACTAATTTACCCATTTACAGCTGAAACACACTTAAAAATAGACACAGCCATTATAGTTCAGTTGAATCAAACTGTAAACAATGAAGATAATGTGGATATTTGTAATTACACAGAACTTTTCCTTTCCATAACTCAAAGATGCAGGAGAAGTGAATGTCATCAGAAATGGAGATGAATTATAGGAAGTGACACAATTTATGTATTAGCATCTCTGTAAAAAAAATAAAAATTAAAAAAAAAAAATTAGAAGCTGTTATTAGAAAGGCATTAGGAGGGGTTTGCTCCCTTATGAATTCATCTGTATTTCAGTGTCCCCAGAGGACTGGGTAATTTATAGTCCTGAACAATTACCAAGCTCCATGAAACAACAAATAATGCTTCATACTGAAGTATCAGCTTCCCCTCCAGGGTTTCACAGTTCTCAGCATTATCAGTTGAGCCCCTCCCAGCAGAATGAGGAGGGGCATTCTCTCCACCCTGCTTTACAGACAACGATGCTGAGGCACAACCAGATTAAGCTGCCTGTAACCAGCTATCCTCCTTTTTGTCTTCACATGATTATAAGATGCTTATGATAGTTAAGTCACTGAGAGAATACTGGATCAACCCTACTCTCCTTGAAACAAGCATGCATTTCGTCTGTAACTTCAGTGGAACACGTTATCAATATTCATGCTGCCTTAATACTAACATGACATTGTCAGTATCACACAGTAGAATATGGTCCAAAGCCACACAGTGCCATAGCTAATTAATAATTACATCACGTGTGTTAGTCACTATCTCTGTCACACCTGCAGTACATCAGTGAGCTACGGAGAGCAGCTGTTGGAGTACACTAATGCAAAAGCTAAATTCAAAATGCACAGCTGCCACAAAAGAAAGTTGTTCAAATGAAAATGAGAAGTCCAATAAGGCAGGAATATCTGCGCTGTGCACATTTCCTTCCTAACCAGACCTGAGCTCTTACTGCTGGGCTGCTCAATCCTAAACCTACCTTTGAGTGAGATGGGCTCTGTTTTATTTTCCATAATATTTGGCTTCACCGTCCTTTTCTCTATCCAATATGACCTTGAATACAGTTTGAAGAACCCAATACAAGTAGGAAACGTAAAAAGCCTTGTCAGTCCCTCCATCACAGGAAGCAATACTGAAATTAATTTAGAGGAGGGTGAAGTGTTTTCTTTTTTTCCGCTTGCACTGTTGAAAGTAGGAGATAAAGGCAAGAACAAACAACAAACCTGAATTTTCCTTGCATTCAGATCTCCCATGTTTATAGCTCTGAATTAGAAGATGCTCTTAATATTGTTATTTTTGTACTGTTTTAACAAGCAACTAAATCAAAAGCTAACAAAATACCTACAATCGATTCCAAGCAGTTAATTTCAGACTCTGTTCGGTCATAGTTATCAACCCCTAAGTAGCTCGTGTCCATGCACTGCTAAAATAGAAGGTTTAACACCTATTCTTCTACCACAGCCACTCGCTTTTTAAAGTACTGGTAAATGCCTGGTGTAGACTCCTGTATTCTGTTGCATCACATCTCAGCGTATATGTTGGTGAAGTTTGCTGGTGATGATTCCTTGTAAAAATCCAGAGTTAAGGACACACAAATTTCTGTTTTAACAGTTTAAGAAGTTAATCACGTGCACAGGCACTCTTACAAAGCCCCACTGGAGCCTGCAAAAATCAGTGCTCCTTGCCAGATATGCTTGATTTTAACTAATGCCAATGTGTTATGGTGTTTCAACATTGGTTTACAAAGCATAGAAATGCACCAAGCTGCAGCAGAGGGACACGCTTTGTAAGAAAAAAATCACCTCCTCACAAAATACTGTACTTAGTGGAATCAATTTTCGGTATTGTTTACAATCCTTCGGACCTATTATTGCCCTAGAATGTGTGTATTGAGTATGTTACAAAGTTATTAGAATACAATACGCTACTCCTTGACAATTACTATTAATGAACTCAGCAATTTTTGAAAAGTCAGGCACTTCTTAAAACAAGAATTATTTTTACCAAATGCAAAAAAAAAAAAAAAAATTACTGAAGCATCTCTTCGTGGCATTTGTAATTATTGTCAACACATCTGCTAGGCATTTAACCACCTAACTCTTTAAAACCCATTTCTTATCTTTCATAAGCTTTGTAACAAAAAAACCCTGCATTATTGCCTCTGTACAGCTTAAGGAACCTGAAATGGGTGGGCACAAACAGGTGGATCTAAGAGTTAGTTTTCAAAAAACTGTAGTTCTTACATCTGTGTGTATTAAGGGCAAACGCATTGCACATTGCAGTGTATCTGCTTCAGAGCCCCGCTGAAATCCTTGTTCCATCTCCCATGTCTTATCTACAGTCCTGACAAAAGTTTTCCTGGATAACAGGGATCCAAGGTGTGCAGTTTTCTGATTGCTTTTCATTCACCGGGTACTGCCAAACATTTTGGACCAAGCATGCAGGATAAGACCAATACTTTTGATGCTGTAACGACTGGTATGCAATACAATTATTCTCAATAAAGATACTGCAGTATTAACCAGGCAGGCCTTTATGTCTTAGCCATCTTGAAACCTTCATTATAGACCAAGTCAGTATCCGATTCATTTACTGACCTATATAAATATCATTTCCACAAGTAAATTTTTACATTATTTATTTACAAGAGAAAGGCAACAGTTCATAAATGCATTCCCAATGAGTACTCATCCTCATTTTGCATGCCTACACTTCAAAGTATTTTGATAAGCGACACAATCTTACACAGTCCTGGAGTTATGTTCAAAACATTAACCCGTGAAAAGAAAGTCTAGCATAGAAAGTTTAAGACACCATTTGCCATACTGATTCTACATAGACCTGTTACAAAATCTACAGTAGATGTATAAATCACTTTATAGTAAACAGGCTTGAGCTGATTCATTTCTCTTTCAATGCACACTGTGTTGAAAAATTGCTCAGCAGACCAATAACGTATCTGGAGAGATCACAGAGATGTTATTTACCCCCATATACTTATTTTCAAAATTACACATGACTTACTCAAAAAAAAAAAAACCTGTGTATTTGTACCCTTGTAGAAGTAGAGATAAGTGGGGAGGGGAAAGATCTGATCCATCAGATATGATAGCAGACTGAGAAGGCGGTAGTAGTGACAAGTAAGCAGTCCTACCTTAGTAGACCAAACTTTCCTCTTTTTCAGAAAGCCCATAAAAAAAGAAAAAAGGCTAATAGTATTAATATACTAGCATAGTTTCTGAACATTTTTTTTTCAAATGGTAAAATACATATAAAAGGACATACAACTTGAGATTAAGTAACCCTGGAAAGCTCTTGTGCTCATTTTGCCACGTTCTCACGTGGAGCTACACAGAGTATGCACATGGCTTGTACAATGGAGTGGAAGCATTAATTGATACATTCTTGTATTTGGACCGAGTATTAATTAATACATATCCGTCATTAACAGCGAAAGCACTGCACCTTTCCAAGGACAGCTGCTTTAAACAACCATTTTCTAGTAGGTATAACGTAGCAAGCATCAGAAGATGCATGGCTTCCAGACTGTTAGGGTACTTCTGACCTGTTAACGTCCTTCATACTATCTCACACTTGTTCTCCTCCTACCCAATTGCATGTCAACAAGGTATGAGAAGCCACTGAGAGATTTTTTTTATGTACAAGAAATATAAGGTCCAGACCATCACTGTTTTACAGAAACCTTAGACACTGTGCTTGGAGCTGCTCACACGTGGACAGGTAGTGCGTTTTGTCAGCAAAACGAAGCAGCTTCTCATGCTAGCTCAGAAAACTATCATTGCTTTCAAGTTTCCTCAGACTTTCAGAAGCAGGCATTTAGCTCTTACATTTACAATGCAGGACTGAAAAAAATACATTAAAGTTTAATTCATTCTTTACAGACATCTTGAAATGTTCCCCGAAATTGCAGTTAGTTTTCTATTTATCACCCCTTAAACAAGACAGAGGCCTCACATCAGTTCTGCCACAGAATCCAATGCTGCTCTCTACCTGCTTCATAGTTTTAGCTTACATTTTCTGTTCTCCATGTCTCCCCTTTTCAAAGTTAGTCTGAAAAAGAAATGATCATTACTTATGATAATTTTCCCATTTCTATATAGGATTTACATGCATTTCTATCAAGTTCTATCTAGAATATCATTAGATTAAAAAAAATAATTGTATTTCTACAGCGTTACAGCTCCTCACAATTCCAGATATATTTGTCTCCAGAAATGACTGTCAAAGAATGCCCTCTTATCCTCTTAAAGTTACTCTTTTAGTAATGTTAATAAAGCATCACACACAGTATGTATACCTACTGAGAATGGTCATTACACACCTACCGAGAAGTAATTTTACACGTGTTTCATTTGTCCATGTTTCTATTAATGATTTACAAATCTGAAGACAAGTATCGGTCAGAAAATCAACATTTCTGTACACAGAAAAGAGTTTTTTCCACCCTAACAGTAGCAACAATTTAAAGAAAGTTGGGGCATTTACTAGAAAAGCCCTAAGTTGTTACTGGAGTAAGCGACATCAACACATTCTGATGATGTCATAACTTTCAACAGGTAAACTTTCTGCTTCGAAATCAATATTGAAAAACTATATTGTAATTGTAGCCATACAAAATGTTTATTATTTTACAAATTATTTGTACACTATATTTTCACTTTTTCATTGCTTTGTGCTCAGACAATATAAATAATTACAGCATGGATTTTTCTTTCCCAGGAATGTCCTTACTGTCTAGATATAATCTTACTTTGTACTTAAAAAAAAATATATAGAAACATTACAAACAAGATAAAAAGCCATTATGAATGAAGAATGTAAAATACCTTTGCGAATAAAAATGTACCACAATGGTTTCAGAGTGATGATTCAGGGAATATTCAGTAGACTGCACATCATCAATACAATATCAAACAAAATTGAGTTTTGAAGTCTAACAGGTCTTCCTCAGTTGTATGAAGAGTACTTTGTTTAACTTTACTGAAATGGTTTGTCCTTCTAGAAGGCAATTTATATGGTTCTTTTGTTTGTTTTGTTGTTCTTGTTTGTTTTGTTTTTCTGTTTTGTTCATTTTGCTTGCACGCAGGTATCCCAACCCTATACCACATATGTAATTTTCAAACTTTTTAAATTTTCAGTATGGCAAGATACATGCTTGGCTTCACCCTCACACATTTTTTGACAGAACAGTTAAATCACTTAAGTTTAAGAATGGGAAGAGATTTACAAGCAGAGCTGAGCGTCCCAAAGATGCTGTTTAAATCTGATACATCCTACCTCCTGTGACTCTTTTGGGACTACGTTGTAACACGACCTGTCCCAGATACATTGCTTCAGCACTCCTGTCTGCATGACTGCTGCTGCTTCCGCACTTGCAGCTTTAGGATAACCCTGCAAAACTTGTGTCTAAAATACAGAAATTTATTTCAGAGGGCATTTCACTCCCATTGCATAGAAGGCCCTATCTGCATACAAAATTTCACTGGAATAATGACAAGAATCATTCAAAAAGCTGATGCAAAAGGCAGCTGACTAAATGAAGATTTAACTTACCAAGTTAGCTTAAGCCAGTTATTAAACAGCTTAGGCTAAATAAAATGAAGCTGCTCTTAAATTATGTCTGCACTTACATTACAGTGATTTAAATACACCAACTGAAAAATAAGCACAATATTGTTTGCATGATTCTAGTGAAACTTGCATGTATGGATGAAAACCAATACAGAGATTCAGCCTTGCTCTCAGTGGTTTGAGTTCCCACCGAGGCCAAACAGAACTTGTATTTTTATGGCACGCTGAGTTTGGCCTGGTATCTTTCAAGCTGTGATTTTTAAATGCAACATTTTTAGGCAGCTGTTAACTCAACGCAAAAAGACATTTGGATGTATTGTGTTACACTGATAAGATCAGTGTTAGTTAGCGGACAGGTAACTTAGACAGCAGTCTGCCTTTAGTAGACTTATATGTATATGAAAGATTGAGTTTCTTTGGTTGTTTAGTATCCAAGCCACCATTTGTGTATTCCAGACACAGCATGTTAATATTGATCATTAAAATTATTATATTTTTTTTTCTTTTTTTTTTTTTCTTTTCACTTGATTTATGGAAATTTTTCGACTATAGCAGATTAGTCACTTATATAAATATACAGCACATATATACATCGAGATTACAAAAATACATTTTATTTATATCTGATTTTTAAATAATAAAAATGAAACTTCACATTCGTTTAAAGATCAGTTAGCATTCCAAAAGCTTCTGCAATATCTAAGGTCTCGGAGCAGAAGATATCTGTGTATTCTAGGATAACTACATATCACAATCTCAGGGTTTATGATATAATTATTTTGGGGAAAAAATAGCTCTGTTTTAAAAGTTTGTGCTTCATCAATTTCTTCTTTCCCCTATTCTAGTCTCCTCTTTCCTCCTCTCGTTTTATTGATGGCCAAAAAGCTAAACCAAGTTCCCTTTCTCACCCCAATAAAGACCAAAGAAACTCAAGAAAAGGAAATGAACAGACAAAATAGCATACGCAATTGAGGATAGCTAACTGAAATGAAGTACATTACCTTTAACTCCAGTTGACATCAAACATGCCCAACACAATGTATTTTGCAACAACTTCAGTTCCCAAAGCTAATTGGCAAAGGAACTGAAAACAATTGTTCATGATCTCCAACTATTCTGTACAACTGCAAAAGACAAACTTTTTGTCCCATTCAACTGGTTTGATTCTCTTTTGGGTTTGGATTCATACAATAATGCAGCTTAACAATTTGTGACCTTTATCTTGAACAACACAAAGTCAGCATCACTTCTGGAAATGCTCTCTTTTTCACAGCACATTAGTATTTTCATTAATCCATTTAACCGTTTACTTATTTACATGTTAATATATAGTCAGGTCCTCTACATTCAGAACTTCCTAGGTGTGTATTCACTGTTCCATTGCAAGATCCACTGTGTCTTCATGTAGCACTTCAGTAGATATCGTTGCTTAAGAAAGAGAAAAAAAGCACTGTGTTAAACAGAGGTCGTCTTGTACAAGCAGGCGTATTCATTATTCCAGGTTGGAAATACTTGCTCAAAGGTCTCAGGTTTACCATCTTCACATCCATAGAAAGTGAAAAGCCTGAATATAGAGCAAACTCAAATAACCTCTTTTATTTATTTCTCCTGGAAGCTTCTAGCACCAATTTCCTTTGTTAGCTCTTCATGCATTGTGTTGTCTCACACTGAAAATCCTCCTCCATAACTCATCAGTGGCATTCACGGACTAGCCACCAATTATCAAAATATCATTAACCTCTTTCAGTCTTCTCTTCTTTCACTTCATTGTACTGTTAATAGGATGAGGAGAATCGGGGGTATTTACAGGACATTTATGTGTATCACTCATCGCAGATTCTTTTGGTTTAAATACAGCCTCTAGAAAGAAAACACTGAACGAGTCCATGTTGATGAAATCAGCGTTCCTTGTACAATGTCCCGCAGCAATTAACATGGCCACCAACCACCACACCTACCATGGCCTTCAGCTTTCTGTGTAATACTGTGTTTTCTTCTTTAACCAAAGAAATAAAGTTTTGACATGCAGGAGTTATTTTCAGCAGCTCTACCTTTGGGCCTGCAAATGAAACACTGTGTCACAGACATGTTCAGCAGCATCTCTAGTGACGATGGGTCATAGTACAAGTGCTAAGTGACTAACAATTGCATATGGTCTATAGTATCTGAATTGAACAGTTACCTGGCAGCATTTCCTTAGCTGGCAAGCAGAATGCATATCTGCAGAGTCTTGTTGCTCTACGGTAAGTGACTTCATAGTGTTGACTTTTCACATGGAGAAAAATGCCATCACTTTGGCACAATTCACAGCAAGTTTGTAAGTGAAAATTAAAGGGATCACTTCCTTGGCTACTCCAAATTATATGATACAACTACTGTGCACAAAAGATGTTAGACCTGGAACTCAAACATATCTGTTTGCTTCTTTGCCAGTTTAGCAACCTCTTCTCTTATTGCCTTTACAAGGGCAGCTGTAGAAATGTTGGTGAGAGGGGCATCAGACAGGTCGTTTTCTGTCAGGCTCTGCTGAGAAGCTGTGGCAGACGGCAAAGGAGCTTGTTCCAGGCTGGGATGCATGCTCGCCTGCTGGCTGTATTGGCGAGGCAGTCGTGAAGGAGAATTGTGTTGGTAGCGGGGCCTTGGGTAAGCTTCGATGTAGCCAGGCAGTGGAACCTGTAGAGCATCGCAATTACACAGAATTATACAGGACAACTGATCCTTAGCGCCACCCGTCAGGGTAACACAAACCTCCACGGGGCAGAGTAAGATGCAAAAGATACGAACCTATGACAAGAACGTAAGCTTCACGTTCCGAAGTGTCAGTTGACAAATGTGTACCTTTGCATGTGCCATTTACGAATGTACATCAATAAATTCAACTCCCTGAACTGTGGCAGCAAAAATACAAAAATACTTTGCAGTATACTAGGACACTGCACGTGCAGTTTTATCATGACTGCAAAAAGACTGAGGAGGCAGCTTTTCTGAAAGTGTCCCCTCTGATTACTATTTCTCCTAAGTATTTTTCTTCCAAATAGCCACTACTGTACATGTATTTCAGGACGCTGACAACATTGGAGAGAAGACTTTGCTGGTTTGCAGCAATAACTTAAGCTGTTTAGTTTTAGTGTCCCTGTGACTATTAAATTTCTGTCCAAAATCCATGAACTGTGATACCAGTCTTTACGTTCATACTAACCTTCTCAGAAGCTTTGGTTTTGTTTTGTCTTTTATATGACAGATAAAATAGTATTTATGTCTTGCAAAGTCTAGGAAATAGTTTCAAAGGCTTTGTGCTGTTTCAAAAGGCAACCCACAACACATCACTAGGACAAGACAATTTCTCCTTGAGAAAACCTCACTGGTACCAACTGGTCGTTGTAATCCATTCCAACAAAAAGAAAGGGAAATTCAAGTTATGCTTTTTATGAAGAGGATGGCTCAGAATACCACACTTACTGTAAGGTAACCAATAAGCTACCACAATGTTTAAGCACTGAAAAGTTAACTTTGTAATTTATATTGCTCAAAGGAGGAAGAATACATGGTTTTAGCTTTCTAAATACACTGAAGTCTTATATAAGTATACATAATACAGGCAGGCAGCCAGGTGTCTCACCTAACTTTTGGATTTCTGTCAGGCTGATGTGTAAGGTACCTGACCCACCAAGGCTTCGGCTTTGGTGGATTTGCCAGAAGCAGACTTTCAGAATTGCAGGTGTCTGCAAACAGACTCAAATGGCAAGATGTGATCCTCTGCCAATTTTAAATACCCCGCAGGGATTATGGGACCACAGCATGAACTTCAGAATGACAACTTTGGAATTTTATTTAAATCCCATTTTGGGTCTGGTCCCATGAGACTTTTACAATCCCCTAGGTGCTTTTGAAAATCTCAACAATTCAGGCATCTAAAAACCTATGAAATCTGACTACTAGGACTTACTCATGCTCTGCAGGATCTTGGATATCCACCAAGAGATGCACAGAACATCATACGTATTCAATATGACGTGATGGCACACGCATGGGAAACAGGTGCAATACAAAACTGATCATGAAATGCAGTCGCCTCTGTTTAGTTGACAATAGATTATTCAACAGACGAACATTTTAGTAATACAACTTGAACACACCACTAGAGGCCACCAGGTTCCTACTTTCACTGAGCAGTGTCTAGCAATTTGGAAAATAAATGCACTTCTCTTCTCCCACAAAGCTCAGTGTGTCAATACTTAACTTATAATTGAGAAAAGGTTAATTTAGGTAAATTAAGCTTCCAAGACAACTCTTGGTTGCCAAATCTCCTATTTCATATGCCTACCTGGTGTCTTATTTACAGTCCCATTAGTGGAAACTCATGACGAGTATCTCATTTTTAAGTCTCTATTCCTACTTAAAAAACAGAAATGTTTTGTTTCTACATTTTTTTCTCTTCTGCTAAATCACAGAAGGGTGAAAAAGCCTCTGTAACATGATCTGGCTTAAAGCTCTGTAACACGTATGTGAGGTTGAAAGAAATATTCATTTCCTTTGAATTCTATATTGTCAGTTATTTTCCAGCCAGCTTCTCACTTCCCTCTCTGTCCCTTTCTGTACACAGCAGAAAGGAACAGTTCCCTGGCACGAACTGCTTTTCTCACCTCTTTCCCTTAAGACAAGGAAAGAAGAGGGCTACATTCTTCTCCTTCCAAAGGAAGGAACTGGGGGTTGGAACATTGATTTCCATTTTTTTCTGGTTTGTTTTTAGTCTTCACTTTTGACAAGTGATACCTGACTCTTATTTAATGCAGCCAAGAAGTAGGGATGCAAAAGGGAAAAGAACAAAAGTCAATTAAAATACTGTTCCTGGCTCTGTTTTCTTTCTGAAGAAAAAACTCTAAATGATTGCTCAGACACAATGGTCCTCCTGAATTTAAAGTGTACATAGGGTTACAAATAAAAATTAGAAAAATAACATTTTTTCATGGTTTCCATGGA
The DNA here is from genome assembly GCF_965140915.1 of Aythya marila. Taxonomy (NCBI): domain Eukaryota; kingdom Metazoa; phylum Chordata; class Aves; order Anseriformes; family Anatidae; genus Aythya; species Aythya marila. The sequence continues at coordinate 58,520,042 of NC_139046.1, read as the reverse complement.
AGGTTTTATTTGTTTTAAATGGCAGTTCTGATCTGGAAGGGAATCTGTATGACTTCACAAGCCTCCAGGTGTCAGGGGCACATCAGCAGATGTGCTCAGCTTACACATGAACGTATTCCTTCTTTCTTGACAGTTCAGCCTGCAAATTCAGACTTGTAGCTGAGAGACAAAGTGAATTCTTTTCCTCTCAGACATCAAAAGCAGCAATAAAGATTTGGCAACAAATAGCTGTCCCCAGAACATTTATATGCCCTTACTCTCTCTTGCTTAGTTGCTCAGAGGCAACTATTAGAGAGCAGTTCAGTAAAATATTCTGTTGATGATCTACACAAAGAAATAGAATCCATCTCTCAGTTCACTGGGTTGAATTGGTTCTGCATAAACACCAGATGTGAGCTCAGGCAGCAAAATCAATCTTTTGCTTTTATTTCTTTAATAGCATTAAAGGTAAGTGTCGAAAAAAAGCCCTAAATGTTAGAAATTGTTTCAAACATGACGAACTACCACAATTCATTTTAGGATCTCAGTTTCATTTCTTTGAAATGTAGGTACACTTCAGACTAAAAATTAGATCCGTCTCAGAGTAGAATTGTGCAATTAATTATTTAGTTTAAGATCTGTCAGGCCCTTCAGGAGGACTTAAAATGCTGTGCAGCAGGGTTGCGGCAGGCCTGGGAGCTAGGAGCTGGGCTATCTCGAGAGAAGCCTCCAAGATGTAAAGGTGCTCCCCAGCTCCCAAACAGCAGGAAGCCACTTTGAGAGGCAGCATCACCTGCTCCCTATCCAAATCTTTAAGCTCTGTCTTGAGTATCTGACACACCAAATTTGAGCGGGTGCCAGCCTCTAACCTAGTGAACAATGCTTACAGTTTGTGGGACGGATGACTAAATATTCCCACTCTCTCTCACAGATTTTCATTGCTAGAGATTGTTCCCATTCAGGAAGAATTACCCTTCTCAGATCTTTTGCTGATCGCTAAATATCACTTAAATCCTCTCTTGTGCAAATCACACAAAATGTGTTGTAGTTAGAGAAAGAAGGGTACTTACTGAGTCTGCCCACTGTCCCGGTAGTTCATTCTCTCCAGCATAGGGCAGCCAGGCTTGATTCCTGTATGCGGTGGGTGGCGTTGGGATAAAATAGCCTGTGAAGCCAGGTCGGTTTGCTGCTGGTATGGCAAACACTGCTGGTACTGTATTTCCTATTAAAAGAGAGAGAGAGAGAGAGAGAGAGAGAGAGAGAGAGAGAAAGAGAGAAAATCAGAGATTAGATAAAAATTAATAGGCAGTATTTTCAGTTATAAATTAGGAGATATTACTTATGAAGTAATTGTGTCCTTTTTTTTTTTCTTTTTTTTTTTTTTTCCTTTGGTGAGAATGACATCTCCGTTGACCTTTGGTTGGACGTAAGGCTCTCAATATCTGACTAGAATATCTCCATAATGCTGGGAAAAACTGGAGAAGATGAGATTTGTAGTTGTCTATGTAATCATGCACAGCCCTTAGATAAAGATAGGAGGACTCACTCCTTAGGACTTAATCCTTGAAATGGCTGATCCCCATCAAAACTTTGAAAAAAAAAGTTGTTTTTTTCCTCTTACATTTGTTTCCTTGTTTTCAATTTTGAAGCTGTGGTTGCCATGGGTTTCAAAGTCCTACACCTTTCTTTTCAACGGCAGGCTACAGAGCATTCAGTTTACACAGTAAAACTATCTTAATGTCTCTAGACATAAAACCTATGAAACCGAGTGAATGATACATTTACAAGGCTGTAATCTCAACAACCCCATCATAAAACTTCAATACTTCCATGAAAAATACCAAGGCTCTGCCTGCTCAATTCATTACCCAGCTACAGCCTATGGCTTCCATGAATTATGCAGCTACAACTTAACTAAGTATTTCCAAGGAAACCTGGTGACACGAGATCTGTTTTTACCTTGTCTTGATCAAGATACATGTGTGGGGATGTCCAGGAAGCCTTTTGTTAGAATTCCACTCTCATACTCAAGGCTAGGTGGGGAAAACAGCTTTCCTAACACAAGGTTCAGCCAAGTCTCTGGATATGGTTCTACCTGCTCCTTCAGGTACGGTTTAGTCCTCACGGAGACACACAGGCCAGTGTGGTCCTTTCTGCAATTACTCAGCCTAGCCACAGTATTTACAAAGTTTAAAGTACGATTTGCTTGTCCAGTAAGACTTCCTTCCTCTAGTGTCTACTTACACAGGGAGACAAACACCAGCATCTGTACCACTGCTATGCTAAAGCCCTAAAAACCTCGTTCCTAAACCCTTGGAGGAGAGAGTTCTCCACCAGCTTTATCATGGAGCAAACAAAGCATGTGGACAGGATGTTTTGAACACTCAATTATAATATGTCCCCACAAAACCAGAGATCTCCAGGTTCTCAGCGACCTCCCAGTGCAGCCCAGAGTCAAACAGCTATGAATGCAAGCAGGGCTTGTAAAGAGGAGAAAAAAATACTTTGTAGCACAGGGCAGAACCACACGGCATCTGTTTCAAAAATGACTTAAAAAAAAAAAAAAAGAAAGAAAGAAAAGTGAAACGTCATCTAAAAATAATGGACTAAAAATATTTATCTTGCACTTTACACTTCCCCAGTGTTTTCCACTGTTTGGGACTAAGTCCTACCTTTCATTTTGACATCAGGTTGTAGGTGAAAAGCACCGTGTCAGGATGCTGCTGGAGTCACTTTGCCTCAGAGAAGTAGTCACAGTGAATTTGTTCTGGACCAGTGGGATCTACGATGTACGCCTGAACAGCAGGTAGCCACAGGATATCCCACAAGACCTCTATCCCAACTACTCCACTGCTCCCTCGGTTTAGAAGGAGGTGGGCTAAGAGAAGAGGCGTGGGCAATCTTTGTTCCTACCTGGTCATAGACAGCACAAGGATTGCTGTTTTCAATGAGTTAGCAAGGCTGGAAGTATTCTTCAGACACATACAGAAAAGAAAGTGCTGCTCCTGTAGATGACACAAAGCTTCTACACCAAGAAGCTCTTTTAACTTAACCAGAGCAAAATGAACTGCTATTCAAAGCGAACGCTCAAGTAGCTGAGATAATACCTTATCCCAATTCTTACTGCAAAATCATTGTCTTAGAGTTAATGTCGATGGGCTACACGAGAGCAAATCAGGTCATTTCACGCCAAATCGACACCTGCAGCAGTGTTTTTTCATCTGTTGAAGCAATAAAAACTTATTTTCCAATCAGAACATTAGGAATCCTTGCTTGCTATAGTCGCAGGTTTCTTACAACTCTCTCCATCTTCCCCTGCATCCCAGCCATTTACAGGACCTATCACATATGAATGTTTCCTCCAGCTACCCCCCAGAACAATTCTGGCACATTGCACAACGCACACAGGGGTCTTTTTGTCTCTGATGAAATCCAGTCACTCTTCCGTGGCAGCATAGCATACTTACTTGTTACGTACAGCAAGAAAACCTCCGCGTCACTGGAAGTTATAAAAAGGTATATATCACACAGAACGTGTTACTGCAGTCCTGACGGAGGAGTTCTTGGCCATGTGGCACATTTTATAGTTTGAGTTGCTTTAAAATGAAAGGGAGAGCAGCTGCTCTTTTTAGACTAACGCTGCAGAAGGTACAGTGAGAAAAGCCAGAGTAGAATGGATCCTTCAGATCTACTGCATTTAATTAATTGACAACAGATTTGCGTATCCACAGTATTATTCTCAGTAGAAAATCGCTGAATACAATGCAGATAACTTTCTATTACTTCTAACTAAGATAAGAAAGAAATTCTTCTTGCAGATTAACTGAGCAATGGCTAACAAACCTGCCAATTACCAAACCGAAATGACAATGTACAATTTTTTTAATCTTTCAAGTCTTTTTCTATAGCTCATCAAGAAAACACATTTTGCCAATGAGAAGCTATTTCCAGTATTTTCCCAGCCAAGTGTTATGCAGAGACCATCAAAACAAAGTATCAGATTAATCTTCTGATTACATCAATTAATTCAAAACCAAAATTCTTACCAAATACATATCAGGAACATATGAGACTTCTAAAATAAAGATACCTTGACCCAATACAAGTTCTGCAAGTGAGCACGAGCTATCTTCTCCAAAAAAAGGAGGGCAGACTAGCTACCGTATAACCTTTGACCAGGCAAAAGCACTGCTGCCTTCTGCTTTGCATGGATGGGGACACAACTCCTCGATTTTACCCCTCCTCACTAGTCCACTCCCGTCACCACAGTGAGGGGTTAAGTTTCTCAGGAGGAAATAAGGAGTCATAAAAGACATCCCCCAGTCAGGCTGAAAAACATCAGTCACACACGTTTTTCTTTACGTCCATTTGCTTTTCCTCCCCTTCCTTACAAACCAAGCCGTGCTCAATGCCATCAAGCCTTCTTCTACACAACTCTACTACTTACAGCTTTTGAAGGTGATCTCCCAACTGTTCCCAGTCTTGGTGCTTTGGTTAGCTCTGAAGCATTCTCAAAGTACACAAACTGGACCTCTTTCAGATGAAAACGAACTGGAACAAATGCTCTAATGAGCATTCAGTCCATGGGTCGCTTGAGAGCTATGCCAAGTGTGCGTATGGAAAAGGCAGAAATTCAGCAATGCATACAGCATGGATGCCAGGCCCTCATTTATAAGCTGATCTGCTTTACAGAGCTGCTCCTGTTGGTCTGCTCCTCTGCTAATGTGGATACAACCACTGTGTTATAGTTGATCTCAAGAGGAAGAGAAAAGGCAGCTGATGCAAACTGCTACTGAGGATCAAAAGAATGGAAAGAATCCAGTGATTTCAAGCAATATCAGCCAAGAGTATCTTTTAGTTTGATGAAGGGAGCTCAATGTTTAATAGAAAAACAGCTGCATTTCTTACTGTTCACACCTTATTTTAACCTAGATCACCACATTTGCTGGTAACAGCTTTTCTTCATGCAAAGCTGTAAAGGTTTAGAGCTGCCTCTTGCTGCTGAGCCCCATCAAATGCTGCAAGTTCTGCTCTTGCCAACCAATGCCCTCTATACCAGCTAGAAAATCCCCCCTTAAATTTCCACTGGATTTTGTGGTACAAATGAACTTTTTTACTGGACCTTTAATTGATCAGTGAGCCAGCAGAATGCCATAGTGGAACAAAGACTATCTGGTACATTGCTGCAGGGTCTTACCTTCAGAAGCACCATTTCCTGGTGCTTCTGCAAGATGGGTAGTATTTATAATGCAGCTGCTTCTGCATTTACAAAGGGATAATCTTTTGTATATCCCCTTCAGTTGTACCCTATAAAACACCTAATACCTTCTTTCTCCAAATAATCATCTCTATTTGCTATATCCCATACACTCATTTGGATGCAAAACAAGTTGTGTGGTTCTCAAAGATGCAAGTTGGGTCTGCGGGCCTATTTTTTCACCTGAGTGAAAAGCTGATTGATCAAGTGGGCCAACAGACATCGGAGCTCTTGAACCAGGTGCAAAAGATGCCTGATCGTGATGCTGGGCCGGATCCACCCCACTGGACTCAGGTATTCTCACTTTGCTGCCAATATCTGATGTAGACCTGTGCATTAAAAGAGAGAAAAAAAGAAAAAAAACTTTTGATATCCTGATTAATAGATGAGACTTGTAGCCATACATACATGCCTATCAGATACAGCATGACAAGCCTGCTACGGATAAGTTATCTGATTATGTTCTGGCATGACAGAAGTTTGGAAAATGTCTGAGCATTTCTTTAACCTGGTGCTACTTAGGTGAAGTGTGTAATTACAGTTGCATAGAGCCTTTGCTTACTGCATCAAGCAAATGCCTGTGACATGCAACACAAACAAACAAACAAAAAGCTTTACTGTAGCTAATTAACACAATAGACAACCATAGACAGCAGCATATTACTACAGTGCATATGACAAGGTATCATACGGCAGGTGACTGCTATGCTAAGTAGTGCAAACTGCATGTGAGAAGTACTAACAGCCACTGAAAAGATGTGTCCCCATTGCTTTAGAGCTAAAATGGAATGGATAAACGAGAGCGTGTCAGAAAACTGTATCCATATCCTGAATATTGGGATGCAATTAGAATATCATTAGCAGACATTCAGAAAAAAAAGTTTCCTTTGGTCTCAGTGCTCCACAGCAATTCTCAGCGGGCCTGTGGTGCCTTCAGATTGCAGTTGGCATCAGGCAGTGCACAACAGCACAATATTGAAGGCTAAATGAGCTCATCCACCACAGAAGTGCGAAAATTCCTTGAAATGCATTTTATCAAGTGCCTAACCGTGAGGATATGCCAAAATGTATACTTTGAGCTAAGGCAATCAGGTTTTCACAAATATTTCGCTTTGGAAACACAGGTGTGAGATACCTGAAAGCCAGGCACAAATCTCTGGACCCAGGGTTCTGATAACTCATCTGGATCATGTTGCAAGTCCTTAGAATAGAGAAAAGTAGGGAAAGTGACGGTGTGAATTATCTACCCTACATTGGCTATATGATATGCCATTACGCATTGTGTGAGTTGAGGCAATGAGTGTTTTAAAAGAAATCAGAGACGAGCTGTCCTAATTATGTTGAAACTGATTAGCTAGCGGAAGAGAAAATTCATTGTTCTTTCTTTCCTCTTGACGTTAAAAAGAAAATAAAAATAGTATGTTTCTCATTTCATGGGTGTTTATTAACTAGACGGCTCCTAAGTGCCACTTCAGGGTTTGGCTCAGTTCCTTTGAAAACAGTGGGATTTAGAGTTTACACCTGAAATAAACCGAAAGGTAAATACCTCCTGAGAGAGGCAACAGCCACAGGACCGGTTCTGGGAGGGACAGGAGGAGGAGGAGATCCCATTACCATCTCAGGAAGCTGAGAAAATCTGTAAGCCTGAAAAAGAGAGAGAAAGATCTTCTGAGGCAAGAAGAGATACCATGCAAATTAAAAAGGAAACAAACCTCAGAAATCAAATACCTGCTTTGCATGCTGGCCCACAGGAAGCTAATATTTTGTTGCACCACTAGAAATACCGATTCATTATAGAACTTACAATGCTTGGGTGATTTTAGGATGTTGAAGAAAACATGAACAAATGTGTTCACAGAGGCAAAACAAAGTCTAATTAAAGCAAAAATGTATTAAACGCTGTCTCTGTGACACTTGTAACCTTGCTGGCAAAGCAGATCTGTTACAATTATGTGAGACTCGACAGCTGCTTTGGACCCACAGGTAAAAAATCTCAGTATTTTCAATTCCTCCAAAAGCAAAAGATTCAGAAAGCATCCTCAGAGCAGCATCTGGTGAAATGAAACTGCCCGTGAGCAATGAATATTTCAACATTTTTTTCCAGCCTTGAAGAGATGAAAAGAAAACTCTTCACAAAAACCCCAAGCTCTGTAACTTTCTAAAGCAAACATAATTCAAATTATGTTGAAAAAGGAGAGTAACTCGGAGGAGCACACAATCAGCCCACCAACTCATAAAACCCAGCATTTTGCTCGTAGCTGATTTCATCACTAATACATGTGAAGGTCAAGTAACCGTGTGCGTGAAAGCTGTGGCACACAACAGATGACCTTTAGGGTCTCTTCTAAATTCTCAGGAATGGCATAGATTAGAGGTTATAATTTGGCAAAATTAGGCTTAAAGACAGAGGGATGATTTCAATCTCTCTACCATTTCACTGACACTTCTCTCCTACCCATTGTGCTTTATTTATTGCTCTTTGTGTTTTTATTGACAACACTTCAGAGAAATGCCCAGGTTTACAGATAAGATCAGAGTGATCGCAAATGACTGATTCTGGGGAGGCTCTGCAGGATCAAGATCCATGCATTCGGGCTCAAACTGGAGTCTGAAGTCCAGCACTGGGGCTTTGACCCTCGAAAAGAGAGGCATCTGCTTTACCCAGAGTATCTCCCTCGGCAAACAGCAGAGAAAGCTAAAAACGTGGTAAGAGGGGATGAGTCACTCTCCATCTCCTGCCTGTTGAAAGAGCCTACAGGATTTACATGATTAGCTCAGACTTAACACCTACATTTAGGTTTGAATTTGGCGATATAAATCCCACACTAAATACCCAAAACCACTATCTAAAGTAATCATCTTTACAAATCACACTTTCAGACAGCGCTCCATTGTCTTTTTTTCTCAACTAGCTGCAAAACTGGGTTTGCACACAGGAAAGATAACGCATCCAATGCTGACTTTTGATGTCAACGTATCTAAGGGAAAAGCAACACAGCCCAAGCATCTTTCTCCCACCTCTCACCCCTACCTCTCTTAAAGCAGAGTAAGGTCCCTCAAAGGCAAGGCTTTGAAAATCATTTTCCCCTTTCATGCCACCTATGATGGATCTCAATATTTATTTGCAGCGTGTTACGCTGATATTTAAAGTATTTATTTCTTTAGTGGAAAAAATATGAAAATGCAGTGGTACATTTCCTAGCCAGGCGTGGGAACTACTGATTTTTAATGAAAGAACTGTATAGGGGAAAAAAATGCTGTTGCATCAAAGGAAACCTCATTTATATTTCTCCTACTAGTGCTGGACTTGAAATGGTCTGCAATACCTCTTCTGCATCCAGAAAGCTGGCGATGCTCTCCCAGACTGAACTGAACGCCTCCTTCTGCCTCCATAATCCTTTCATCCCACATCTTGCTCTCAGCATGCGTTAGTACTGAGTATGAAATTATTTTTTCCCCTGTTTTAAAGGTACAGGATATGTTTCAGAGTCGTCGGTGACCACGGATACTACTGAGGATGGCAGGGTTGGAGGAGAGCTGCAGACTTGGGGTTTCACTTGTGTATTAATGCACAGCTTTGAAATGTGGACATCAAAGGAGGCATTTTAAGGAATCGAGAAGAATGATTCACAAACTTCCTGCAACTTGCCCTGAAAATTTGGGGGAAAAAAGTGAAGTAGAAAATCCAAGCATTTATTTTGCTGCTTACATAGGAAATGAAAGATTTTGAACGAGTGGCACCATTTTGCTAATGGCTGGGCAGAGGGAATCCTGTTAAAGGGAAAAATCCTATTAAAAGATCTGCTACACCTCCCCAAGGTGCTGTCCACTCTGGGGAACAGCAGCCAATCCTCCATCACTTTTTTCTGTTCACAAATATATAGATAAATAAAATAAAATTTACAGAGAGAAGCGCTCTGAAAGGATCCCAAATGCAATTTTGTTCAAAACTGAGGAGCTGTGCAATATGAGGCTATAATGACACCGGTAATGGTCATCGCATTTCAGACTGAGGACAGGCTGCACAAGCACCAGACTGCAGACCTCGCACCACCCTTTCAGGAAGAAATACCAGTGAGGGAGCCTGTTTTGGCTAAAACACCAAATTCTTAAAAAGCAAACCAGTGAAGATTTAAAATTAGGAACTGCTGTTTAGCGGGGAACTTTGGGAAAGCCTCTGGGCCCAGGACATACAGCGTGACCTTGCAGAAGATAAAGTCCAGCCAAAAGGAGCCACCTGCACCAGTTTCGACTGGTGTCTTGTACAAAAACCAGAAGTCTAAGGCATCGCCTGTCGGGATGCAGACAGGAGGAGTTTAATCAGCACACAACAACCAAAGGCTGAAGGAGAAACACTGCAGTTCACTTTAATGGTACATCTCACTGGCTGCGCTATCAAAGCCTTTTTACCACCTCCAATTTACAGATTTCTTTGTCTCGGGCTAAATTATTCAATGCTGCCTTCTAATTAAATGCCCATCTGCTTAAATCTCATCACAGGAATTAAAAGGGTAGTGTTTTTGTTTACTCACTGGGTGATTTAAATAATTTGGTTATTCGTTTGCAATCCAGGAAAATCGCATACATTGATTTCAGCTGGATTTGTGTTTTTTTGCTACTAGCTGTACGGAGCTTTATATTTAGTTTATTACCTGTTACTAGAATTAGTTGAACTTTGATTAAACACTCACTTGACCCCTGTTAAACGCAGAGAAGCTGCAAGGGCTCAGATTCCTCACCAGCCATGCCGGCTGTGAGTCTGTCCATGTCCACCTGTGCCTGCTATGCAATGCCAGTTCTCCCCTTGGGATCAAATCGTGTTACTCTTACTTCTCTTTCCGAAGCACTAACAAAGAGAGCTGGGAACTGGCCCAGCCCTGTAATAAAGAGGCTTTTTTTCCCAGGCTGGAGCACTCTGCTCAACTCAGCTACGGGGATTTCCAAAGCAGTAACACGACCTGCCAAGGTCCAGTGCTGGTACTCTGGCCCCTGTTGTACTCTCTATTCTCTACCTCCTGTCCTCCAGCCTCCAGTACAGCAGCTGGACAACAAGCACCCAGCCGAATATTGCTCATCCCGTTTTCAGAGGCTCCGGCACAATGCTGCAAGTTTGCATTTTACTGGCTTTTCTCTGCCAGGAGAAGGAGAGAGCCCCAGATGAAGGAGCTCTGTTCTCACAGGTTACCCAGGAGCAGCTGACAGAGAGGCATTCCCACACAGGCGCTGTAATGCTGGCACGTAAAAACAAAAATGAACAAAAAACACAGAAGGTCTCAAAAGAAAAACAAACATGGAAAAAGAAGAAAGCTCAAGAGACGTACACAGCTCCCTGGCGGTGGGACTAACCAGGAGGTTCACTCCAAAAAAATCAAAGAGCCCTAATTTGGAAGAGACCTGAAGAAACCCAGCCCTGAAGAATGGTTCTGCAAGCATCTGACAAATGCTCAAGAAAAGAGGGAAACACTGAGATGGAGATTATCATGCAGATTTTTGTTGTTTTGCCTCAACCTATTTATTATTTATCCATTAGAAAGGTAGAGAACGTCTACGTTACAAATTTTATCCAGCACTTGTATCTCCTATGAAACGTCTTTGCAAGTGATGGCTCTGAGAAGGGTGCAGTCAAATTACTGGAAATTTGTGGGATATTGTAAAAGTTTGGAGTCCAATGTATGGACTGTGAAGGCCCAGAACTTACAAGAGACCGCTGGGCTGGAGATCTTTATACATATATTGTATCCAGAGACCTCTAAGTAAAGCCAATGTCTGCGTTTGTTCCATCTAAGCAGCAAAATCCTCTTAAATCCAAATTTCAAATGATAATAGCATTATGAATGTTGACTTCTAATTGCAGCTAATAACTGAAATTTTAAAAAGGCAAAAATAAATAATGCCTTGTTTGTAGGGTAAACGTCCTCCCCTGTGTAACAAGCATCCTGGTGCTCACGTACCTCTCACCCTGAAGCCTGCCAGCAGCTCCTCAGCTCCCTGAGCTGGACACGGCTGCTAAGGTGCTAAGATGTCAAGAGCAGCAATTCTTGCACATTTTTCCAGCACACAGGTCCCTCTGCACACACATCTCAACTGTTGTTTTGTTTTGTGTTTTTTTTTCCAACTGCAATCCTCCCTCCCTCCCCACTTGAGCACAAATGGGTAAACAGATTAGTTAAAGTCAGCTTATAATTGGGAAACTGATCAGCAGAAAACTATGAATTAAAGCCCTTATCCAAGCTCTGGTAGCCTGTGACTATCCTAGCCCATGGCAATCAATTAAAATATAAGTCTCTTTGGGGAATTCTTTAGCGCTATCTTCAAAACCCCAGAAAGAAAACCAAATGCTTACAGGTCCTAAAACATGCAGACGATTGAGTAATGAGTCCTGAAAACAAAATAGTGAAGCATTCACCAAAAAAGGGTGGCTAATACATTTTCTTAAATCTGTCACCATACAAGGTTTTTCAGTTCCTTTTAAAAGGACCTTCTCCAGTGTCAAAGTAATTTGACCAGCTATTAGCTGCCTCTTAAGCTCCTAATCAAATTTGAACCATGAAATATGATTAGAAGCCATATTTGAAGTTCTTCAGACCAATTTCAAAGAGCCAAAAATATCCTTTAGCATGATTTAGACAGTACCAGCACGAACCTCAGATGGCAGTGCCATTGGCTTTCACTTATGCTTAGAATAGGTCAGAAGCAGCAACCCTTAATGTATTTTTTATTGTCATGGAAAGAGCTCTTAGTAATAGTTGATTTAAACTGAGGACACTTTTCTGCATTATTCTCTTATTCTAGCCAGTTAGGGACTAATTTTGAAATACATTCTTTCAAAACAACAAATGTATTTCTAACAAAAAAAAAAAAAAAACAAAAACAAAAAAAACAGCCTTAAAGTGAACAACTTAAATTTAATAAGGCTTTTTTTTCACACTGATATTGACAAATGGGCCATTTCTCATCTGAAAGCAATCATCCTTGGTTTAGATTTGTACCTGACACATGTGAAAAAAAAAGATTATGTTGAGTTTCAGAATACAGGATCTGGGAATTCAAGGGTAGCTCGACCTGCCAAGGATACCCACAGCACTACTGCTATTACTGTCTAGACACCTACAAATCACCACCAAATCACATCCATAGACATCAATCCTTAATGCCGTTATTTCTTCTGCACGATAAGGAAATGTTAGCTGCAATTTGAGGTTAGAAAGTGAAGCATAAGAAGTGACTTACGGAAGGGCAACCAAGAAACCCTCAGGGCCTGAACCATCTCGTGAGTCCCACGCCAAGAGCTGTAACCGTGAGACTCTCAGTATCAGCCCATGTTTCAGGTCACTCAGACTGCTACAGTGAGTTCCCTGTCTTGGTATGGTGCTCCTCAGTGGTGGAACTTGTGCAGAAGTGTTGAATGTTTTATTCCCAGCTACGTATATATACGCTTTACAAAACCAGATCGATTCCAAATATGCATTCAGCGAACACGAGGAGACATGCAAATCAGTTCTTGATCTACTGAACAGTCTGGAGCTTAGTGCAGCCTGTTCTTTCAAGCAGAACTTGGACAAGACAACCTTGCTGCTAAAATAGAGCAGCAAGTCTTCATGCAGGAGATGTGTATGTGTGAGGATACATACATACACCCCACTACCCAAACTTACTTCCCATAAGCATGGCTTTACACCTGGTTTTTAAGCATGTAGACAAAACTCCATCTTTAAAAAAAATATGTCTCAGAGTAGAGCTATCTTTATGATATTACAGCATACTAAAGAGAAGTTTCACTTACTGGTCTTGGCAGACTGTACTGATACATTTCTGGTCTGTATGTGGGGACCCACTGCACACCCCCTCTAGGTCGGGTCATGGTACCAGGAGCGCTGGTCACCACCTCTGAGTAGGGCAAGTGTGGTGCTGAGCTGTAGGCCTCCTGCCTGCTCTGTCCTCCGTGGCCCGCAGAGGCCAGGCTGAAAGCCTCTTCCAAGAGCATATGCATCTGCTGTCGAACCTCATCAATGGAGGGCTGAGAACTTAAAGTTGAGGTCTCTGAATGGCCTTTGGCCTGCCGGGACCTGGTGTAGCTCCGAGGCTCATTGACACGGTCAACGTTTGTTTCTTCTATAATTTCGGGCTCAGTCTGTTGGATGGAGTAAAAGGATGTATATGTAAAGCTTTACAAGGCAGTATTTGTGCTGCTTCACACAAGACATTCTCAAACAGAGCTAGAACATACAATGTCAGGACTTGTTACAGTATAGACACACGACAAGCGTTTTAAAGGAATTATGTCACACAGGGAAGGACAATAGCCAGGCACTCAAAGACTCTCATATCCTTCATTGTTTGCTGCAAAAGCTAGCAGGGACAATCTGTAACATGTTAAATTGTTAAGGATTCACTTAAAAACAATTAGAATTAATGCTGAAATTCTTTTCTTCGTTGTTAGTATCGACAGTACCAGGAGGAGTGTGTTTCCCTAAATAGTACCATCGCCGTGAAGGACTGCTTACCAGCAGCTGCGTGGTACAGCTACACAGACTGAAATTCTTTTGTTCACTCACACATACTAAGATTTCAGAATAATTAAAGTTTCAGAGTTCTCCTGAAATTTCTAAGCCAGGAGCACCACCAATAATGTCACAGGATAGGTTCTGTCTTTTGCAGAAAATGTCCCAAACCAGCTCAGACATCCTACCTAGCCAGAGAGCAGTTACACAGAAATTTATCCAAAACTAACGCAGAGACAGTGAACAAAGCAGGTGCTCAACACCTCTCACCTAGGATACTCCTAGATACTCCTAGAGTTACTCCTAGGATAATAAGCGCAACCAAAGAGACTCTGAAATCATCCTGTCCCAACTGAATGGTTCATTGCCATAGTTCTTCTGTATCCCCATGACTGTAAAAATGACAGTGAATGGGATCCCACAGGAGACCTATTAGGACCCAATGCTGAAATAAATCAGGTTTTATACTACAACCCCTTGGTGAAGCCATTACAGCTCGAGATTCTTTGATCCTGTCCAGTAAAAGAAAATAATATCCAAAATAAATCACATGAATATTGGATTCTTAATAGTGGGACAATATTAAGTCGGCTTTGAATTATTAGTTTAAAAGTTGGCATGAAGATTTTGGACACGACTGGTGAGAGTTAATAGTACTCAAGTTTTAAAATATATTTCAATTCATCCTATCACTTTCTGATGCATTTTATTTGCTTTCATAACAACCAAAGCACAAAAGTATTGTAAATAGACATCATTCTATGCTCATGTTAACATAAAAACCTGGATATTGTTCAGACACAGTTACTAGATAATACAAAGACTGAGAGTAACATGAAGAAGGAAAATTAAGTCCTGTACGGCGAAGCAGAGTTTATGCACTTCTGGTACAACCCTGCTGCAACGTTATCAGTAAAATCCTTTGTGTAAACATTAATCCAGAAGCTTATTGATATAATTATATTAATGCAGCTGGTAAATAAAGGTGCACCAGTAAATTCTTTTGCATACCGCTCTCTTAGGCTTTTATAATTAGGTTGTTTTGTTCCTTTTACACCAAAACCAGATTAAATTTTTTCTTCCCTAGCATAAAGCTCTTCAGCAGCTCAAAGGTCCTAGACTCTTTCATTACAGCATTTGCTCTACTCATAATCGTCTTTGGATATGCTGGAAGGAATAAAGATGTTAATAAAGTTTGCTTAAGCTACTTTTTAGGGAAAGGTGACAATAGTAAACCCTGGTGGGGTTATTTAAAATTAAAAGGTGATCTTCAATAATAATCCATTTACAAGAAGATACTCTAAAGCTAAATACCATACTCAGAACATCAAACAGAAAAATTTACAAAAAGCTACGCATTCTATACAGACAGGGATGTAATCATTGGCCTTATTTTCTAACCAGTTTTTAGCTTCAAGAAATTGGACCACAATTCAAAGAAACATCACAGCAATCATTATACAGAATTAACTATTTTAGACAACCATAACTGAAATATTAGATATTTTTACGTAAGGGGAACCATTTAAAAATAATTAGAAAAAAAAAAAATAAGTATCAATAGTATGGAACAGCAGATCTTGAGCTCTTACTTCCCTCTCCTATTTATAGAGCAATGCAAAATCAGATAGAGCAAAAACTCTTATGACTTTGTTGTCAATACCAATCCAGCAATTCTTGAAGTTTCTTCAAGAAAGGGAAAATTTCATCTCTTTTCTTATTAAAAAGAATAAATAAAAACCCACCACCATTTATCATGGTTGGGAAATTAAACTTCAACGCATAACGTAGGCAGACTGGTAAGAGCTGGGAAAAATAGAAAGCCATTTATTGATCTGTAAAATTCCTGTGTCTTGAAGGTAACTTGAGGTACCTGATTCATGAATTGGATCATTTGGAACTGCTTATAAAGCACAAATTTCACATGTAGTTGGTGGAACTTGCTGCTAAATAATGTAGTGGGAGGAGGTTAGCAGGAGTCTGAGAAGGGTGGAACCTTTTGAACAACAAAGCAGATGACAAAAAACTCTATGAGATGTTATTAGATGAAAAAAAAAGTAAGGGCACAAGGTTCAGCACAAAAAGCAGCCCTAATTCATAAGTACATTATATCATTCATGATCTTTTAAACCCAATTTATCAAAATCTGCCACATGAACTTAATGGCTAAAGAAAACAATCCAATAAAAGAATTCTTTTGGACCAGTGCCTCAGCTGCGACTGTCTGAAGGATGCTCGTCTCCAGAGGTCAGACTTCCAGGGGTGTTTAGATGCGCCAGGGGTGAGATCAGCATGGATCCCATGCATGAATATAGATTTCAGCGCCTGTGGGTATCCTGGGAGACCAAGCCTGTCAGATGCTTGGCACAGCACCGAGGTAGCTCGAACAGGAGCGAGGGAAATCAGCCCACGCTGCAAGCTGAGGCTGGGGAACTAGATTTCAACATCCTGTTCCATTTTCCCATGGCATTTCTCTGCTTTCAGACAGAAAATACTTCCACTGCTAGAAGAGGTGCACTGCAGTGAATCTGCAGCACATCAGGCAAAGAGAATTTTATGTAACCTGTCGCTAGAAAAAGACTCTGTCAGGGACAACCCTCCCTGCTACAACATAAAGCAAAGCAAACTTAGGTAAAATATGCACAGATGTCAGAGACTGTACATTTTTGAGAGTGCATAATAAACTCATTATGCTCCTTCTTGAAAATCTATTTTTATACATTACAATATACACAACTTCCTCAAATATATTTTTAAAATCTTCAGCTACATGCTTATGGCATATTCGTTTTGCACTAGTGGCAGGAGGCCATGGCTGCTGCTAGAATGCTTTCAATATTCATTTCAGGAAGATTTCACCTATGAATAACTACCTTCTATTAGCATATTGTAAAATCCCATGATTTTCTTGAAACATATGATTTTCAGGATACACGGGAAAGTCCAGCTTGACAACGTTTTCTTTTTTTAAGAAAACTCAAATAAGAAAGGAAACATGTTAAGTGGGGAAAAAAAAAAACAAAAAAAAAAACCTTCTTTTTGCAAAATGTAAAGCCTGTTGCAACTCTAGGTTTTTAACAGCTATTCCTTTCTTTTTCCAGGCAAGTGCACTGTATCCTAATGCCTCAAAAAGCCGCGAGGCAGTCATTCCAACTACACGGCACAATGTGACTCATACAAGCTGATGGGAAGTGTCAACATAAAGGAAATCTCTTAAGAAATCTGGCACATACAACGTGCCCCAAATAATTCTGTAAAAGGATTAAACTTTCCCAAAGACATTCCTTCACCTTGGTGAATTCCTTCGACTTGCTAAAAATATATCCCTGCCAGCTGAGAGAATTAACAATTCAGTCCCCCACAAAATGCTTGTTTAGAAGATGTTACAGTTTAGAGAATGAACAACCACCAGATGAAATTCTTTATTTTCCAGAAATGCTTAGACCTTTTCCAGAAATTCATCTTCAAGGATAGCTGAGCATTTTGTACACAGGGTGGACTGAAAAATTCTACTTTGGGTTACTTGTATCTTCAGTTTGGGTGTATGCTGGGTAAACTTATAACTAGTGTACGTTCAGATTGTGTAAGACAACTAATTTAGCCTTATGTTGGCTGTGTGAGTTCCTCAGACCACAAACCAGTGCAGAATTTACTCTGGCTGGTTTTAACATTTACCTATTCAAAACTCTCCTGGTTCTGATATAGTAAGAGGAGAATGAGAGTGTGGCCAATAGCTGTTCCCAGGGGATCTCCACAAGCCACTGATATCTAGACTTAAGTGCAATTCCTACAAGTTGGTTGTCCATTCTTCTAAATCAAGAGAGCAGCATAAGGGATATAGAAAAAAACAGAGGATTTTACTTACAACAAAGATTTCGGTGTCCTATAAAAGTAGCTGCATATTTGGAAGAACTATCTAAATTCAAAAATCAATACTTTTGCAAAATATGAGTTTCAAGGAGAATGTTTTGTGTTCCTTTCTTTTCAGACTGTAAAATGGTGTGCAGCTATAAAGTACATTCAAGTGTCTGTGCCTTTTTCAGGATGCTGAGTACACATATAGTGTAATGTTAAGTACCCATGGACACCCTCACTTGGAGCTTATCAACAGTTTCCTGTTTTCAGGAATAGTTTAAGACTTTGCTGAGCAAAGTTCACTGGACATATCTAATAAACTTACATCATATCCACTGTTACGGATTCCTCGCCTAGGTCTTTCTCGAGTCACTAGAAGATCCATCTCAGTTTCTCCTGGGCTAGGACTGTTCAAAGACTGCCTGCTTCTGTATACAGAGTTCTTCATCTGTTGCCTACAAAGCATCAAACAAGAAAACAGTGAACCAAAAAGGATACAAACAAAAGATTATTCTAAAATTATACGGTTCGTAAAAATGTCACTTTATTACTATAGGATATTCTTTTAACGTATATGGAATTTCTAGAAATCAGTTACATTATAAAAATAACATGTATTTTGTTTACTGTTTAAGAAAACAGAACTAAATAAAAGACACAGGCACCACGTGTGGGAGCATCTCAGATGAAATATGTCCCAAGAAGATACCAGAACTCTCTTAGTCTTAGCTGGGATGACTTAAATTAATGAAAAATAAATAGGTGCTGTTGCCAAAACTAATGGCACCTTCCACACACTCAGATGCAGAGCAGAGATTTTGGTTGCTGATACTGAGTAAAGCGGAACAAGACTCCATTGAAACGAACACGCAGCAAAGTGTATGGGAGAAGAGGGAGGGAACTGCTTGCAAGATGCTGTTTTTAAATAGCCAGTTTGGTAACTGGCCACAGCTTTAACAGAGAGCTGTACTCTCTGGGATTAAACCACTTCCAACATAGCTTTAAGCAGCACTGGGGCAAAGAAATCCCTAGACATTGACCTTTCACCACCATGAGCTCAGAAGCAAGGGGAAGCAAAGGTACTAACTAGAAAACCAACATATAATTCAATATCCCAAGTATTCTGTAGTCTTTCTGACATCATCATTGCTTTCCTTGCTATAGGTTATAAAAAAAAAAAAAATAGCATTCTCCTGTAAGATGCAGAACATATCTGTAAGTAAGTACTTAGTAGCTGTTGCCCAATTGTGACACAGGAACTTCATGTTTCATCAAACCCCATCTTTTAAGGTTACCTCTAAACCAGTGCAGTGTAGGAGATGTTGTTCCCACAGTTTATCTGGCTAGTAGTCATTTTCTTGCATATATCAGAGAAGCACTCCTCCCATCATGGGTCCCTAACAGGTCAAATAATTACATGCCAGTTTCGTTGATTAACACTGTAATTATAACGTCATTAAAGCCTCGTGTGAATTTCTCTTTGCCTGGTCATGCTCTTTTTTTTCTGCTTTGGGAAGTGGTTCCATTCCAATTATTAAAAAGCAGATCAGGCCATCTCACGTGGCTGTGTTGCTTGTTTTGCACAGGGGGCCTGACAGCGATCGTACTGAAGTGACAAATCTTGCACTCTGAAGTCTCTAAAATTTTGTACATGATTTACTACAGGTCCCTTAATACTTGGTTGATGCTCTTGTGATGCATCTTCTAAGGGATTCAAACGCACACCTCTCTAATACATGCAGATTCTTGACCTGATTACAAACTATTAAGGAATAACCCAGAATAGTATGTATCATCAGTAAGCTCCTACAAAATTGTCTTGAGATTGCCAATTAGCTCATTTAAGGAAGTTTCACTAATGAGAAAGGAGGTGTGAGAGCTAACAACTGGCATTCAAATGGGTTAGCAAGTGCCTTCTGGGAACACAACTGGAACATTTTAAAACATGGGTTTTATGGTACAGAAGACTCAGTGGAACTAAGGGCACAAAGCTGTTTGTTCTTGAACAGATCAAGTTTACAGAGTGTTGTTTTGTAGATCACTTTTCTATACCATTTCAAAGAAAAACAAAACGTAAAGGTGATCTCTAATAATGTGATCAACTGCATCTTTGTTATCTGGTACGTTTTGGAAATGCCGTAATAACGTCATTTAAGTTAGTGGAATATATGCAAAACAGAAAAAAAGTACAACAGGCCTTTTTCCTTAGAAACTCTGAAATCTGATTCACTCCTAAATTATATTATTTTTTAAAAAGTATAAAGCTTTTTAATGTATGTTTTTAATTGCTGTAACTGTAATGACACAAACTAATGATAAAAGCAGAAAACATTATAAATCAAATCTTTCCAATTTTATGCTAGCCTGGATTATTTTAAAAGCATTTTTATCTCTTTACAGAAGCACAATTTTATTGATTCATTTACCAGTAACATAAACCACATTACCCTTAAGTTTTATTCAAGGTTTCCATCCAGAAGTATGTCATTTTAGCTATCTTGCTTTTACTTAAAAAACAAAGAGAATAATGCTGTGGTGTGTGTTGCAGCACATTACGTTCAGTTCAAAGTCTGTGTGTGGCAGTTTCAGTACAGACTGTGGAACATAATTGCTTGCAAAAAGTCCTGAAACATCTGTGAAGTTCCCAAAATGCTTAGTGTCTTACAGCAAAAAGCATCAGAAACGGTTCTCTCTCCATATGCAGGGCTATAGACTGCACATTCAACAAGTAAATCCGAAAGTCAGCCTTTTCTGGTTCAGCCACAGAAGGGAATCATTCCTCTCGAGCACTATACCTGCCTTCAAGCGGTTTCTATCACGCTAATGATTGCTATCTCAAACGGACTATGACAGATTTACACAGCAGCACACAGAAAAATGTCTTCCAGAACCTTTCAGCAGCACGCTGGCACACGAACAAACATTAGTATATTAAACAAAAAGCAGATGGTTAGCAGCAAAGCTTCACGTGTGAATGTTTCAAATGTTCCCTACGTGGCATGTGACACACAATAAATATCCAAAGCAATGCCTCAGTTCTTCACTGTACGTGCAGCACAGCCGTATAAAAGTCTCTACTTGCTTCATTCATATCCTCTTGACTGACTGTGCACAGGACTCCTGTGTGCTACAGGTTCAGCATCCTAACTTCCCAGTGCATTTGAAGCGACTTGTTCCTTTCTCACTAGGAAACTGCACAAGGATATGATGCTGTGAGCCCCCCAGCACGGATAGAACCTACATTTTTTCTTCACTGGACAGTGCAACAGCGAGACACAACCCACCCAGGGCAGTATACGCTCAGTCATTGAACTCTAGGCCTGTAGAAGTACATCTGATCACAGCTTTTGCCCATATTCTGAGCCAATACTGCTTTCGTAATTCCCATTAGAGTCTTTTTCATCTCAAGGGTAATTGCTGAAGTTGCACTGCATGCAAAGACTGTGTCATCACTGACACTTTGATTGCAGTCCTGATTTACACCTATATGAAAACTTTCCAGGAGATGGGATACAAGACTGTACCTCAAGGCAAAAATGCCTTTTCCAAAGGAAATGTACTTCAGTATCTCTTTCCTTCCATGGATCAACTACTGCTGATCCCTGGTGATAGCACGAACTGGAGCCTTCACGGTGGGAGATGTAGTGACAAGCACAGTCTTTAATAAGACTTCCCCCCTCGCACCTCCACCACCCCTAGCAAGGAGGCAGATGCATGCTTTGCCATCCTTCTCTGGGGCTGCACTGGGGTAGGACTGTTGAGATCTCCTCTTCTGAACATGTCAGCCTGCGTTTTGGGGAGCACCAGTGACAGAGCAGGTCCACCCACCTACTCAGGCAGAGTCAGCATCTACACTGCCCCCTCACTTCTAAAACAGGGAGACGAATACTACTGGTATGCTATCTGCAAGACAATGAAGTGTTAATCAACCCTTAGCACTGTTAAACAACATGCCAGTTTCATGTCGCAGATGAGAAAATTATACCCTTCTCTGTTTAAGGCACAGGACGGTCACCAACCACAGGCACACACACATCCTTAGAGATTTCTGCAGGATTTACTGAAACACACAGGCAATGTACTGGCTGCATTTCCTTATGCCTACTGCAGTAGTTACAGTCAGATTAAAATCATGCAAAAAGAGTAACGGCACTGACTGAGCTTTGGAAAAGAATTCATTCGGATGCTAGCTTCCTGGCTTGAGTCCACTCTCTGTATTACTGAAGGAATTACTACTACTTTTTCTATTTACCTTTCTTGGAAAATGACTCAGAAGAACTTGCAACAGTCCCTTCCCCTATTTCTTTGCTTTTCCATTGCTTTTTAGCAACATTGCAGTTTTACCAAATTACATGCTTTCTTAAATTATATTCTATTAGCTAGTATCTATTGATATAACTACTATAGATATTAGCTAATATACATTTTCTTCATGAAGTAGGAGGGACCAGCTGATCTTATAGCAAACAGTTGCCTCCTTAAGATTTTGATTCCCTACAACCCCTGGAGAGCAAGTTTCCTCCTGGAGGAAGAACTGCACGTAAAAAGTCTCACCTGTTCTTAGGCTCAGCAAACGGAGATGAGACATCTGGATCTGGATCCAAAATGTGGTCCATTTCTTTCTGCTTTTTTTCATACATCCTTTTTCTGTCTGTCAGCCCCTTGTTGTGATCAACCTGCGGGAAGTCATAGTACCCCTTCCTCTTGGCTTTCAAGCGCAGCTTGTTGCGGTAATGCTCTATATCAGACTTCTGCTTCAAAGCCTTGTTCACCTGAAAGGCAAGCAGACATTTAACGGGTGGTGCGGGGCTGACTACTTCCAAATGGTATTGTTAGAGTGTGTTTGATGCGCTTCGTGTGTCATTTTACCCAGCGCTTTTTGTACCACACTGTGCCATCTGTAAGCAGCGAGGAACTGCAAGTGAATAGAGTTGCTGCATTTTTTATGGCTTGGCAGATGGTTAAATAATTTTAGCCTAAAAATTATGTACCATCACAACAGTGACTCAGATACACCCACTGAAGACAAACACTGATGATGATAGCCAACTGCTGTGACCTAAAGCTGTACTTGCCTTTGGGCACTACTGGGAGAACTCACTGCTGAAAACTCCTGTAGGGTCCACGAAGTACTGAGACATCACCTCTGGCTAAACAAAACCTTAAAGAAGTCATCACTGATGGCCGGGGAAGTATTCTAGTGAAATACCTATCATCACATGTTCTTACTTGTATGGTTTTCTTACAAATCTGTTATGGGCCCCTGTCAGAGTCACGATCGTAAAATAAAAGGGTGTTTGGTCTGAGCTGGTGCAGGGCGGGTTCCCATGGACACACCTAAGTATTAAGATTTCCCTCCTGCTTAATGTTGTCAGTGACATGAAAATTAGTAATTTACTTGGGATTTATTCATTTCAGAATCAAATTCTGTAATCTTCTCACAACTCCCAAGATATGTATGCACAGGGGAGGGCACAGTTTCAGGAATGTCACTTACAGAAAATAGATGCTGAATTCTAAATAAGCCTTCCTTTGCATTTAGAAACTGTGTGGCATATCCGGGCTTTGTGCAAGTATGAAACAGAGCACGACAGACTGCTCTAAACCAGTAGTTTCTAAATCGATTCTAAACCAATATTAAATTCTTGGTCCTTAGAGCTCATAATGCTAATGGGACTTTATACAGTATCAGGGTGGAAAGTTCCTACCAGTCGTCAACTATAACAGGCTTAAGATTGTGCCACCTTTGGGTGTAGCCAAGGAAATAACTGCAGGCTTTATCAGGTGGTCCTTACCTCTCCGTTAATGATGGCAGATTCCTGGCTCCTGTCTGACGCGGCGTGAACAGGAGGTAGTGCCACGGGTTTGATAGCTATCAGCTGTACTGAGCCAGAAGAGGTGTCAAAGGGGTCGATGGCAGATTTGGCAATGTTATCGAAGAGAATGCCTCCTTCCTCTTCATCGCTGATTGGCACTGAAGCACATCAAACTTACTTAGCACAAAGACATGTATTTTTACCGCATGTTTAAAGAGGAAATTCAGCAAGCATATGCTTTGGATTAATGTTGTACTCAGTACACTACAGGAGCAGACCTGGGAGACATTTACACTGGAAAGAATCCCATTAGATTACAGCTAACATAAGGTAATCAAAAGATTACTTGGCATTCACCCTATCAAAAAATAAAAAGTTTATTTCCAATCTGCACTAATAAGATGAAAAGAAAAAGGAAAAGATGAATGACACAGAAAACTGAAACTGGCAATGAAACTCAGAGTCCGTCTTTTGCTAGGTTTCACGTGGAAAAGACGCTACATGCACACACATGGATGTGTCCCTGTGCCAAGGCATCAGCAGTTTCACTGAATCTAAACAGACAATGCTTCTTTTTCAGTGTCTTAGAATGTAAAGCATGGCATTCTCAAAATTTAACAAAAAAATATCTACTGTTTTTGGAAAACACTTTAAATTCTAAAACTACCGTCTGTTTAAAATGAAAACATCGCTGTTGTGTGTTAAAGCACACTGAAGAAACTAATGGCATCCACATTCATATTATTTTTTGGTTTGTAAAGCAGTACCTCCAGTGGCTGTAAAGTGAAACCACTAGATTTCTTGAGACAGGTGAAGGATTTGAAAAGCTTTAAAATTAAATGGCATGGTGAAGCACCTGCACTTGTAGATTTCCATATAAATGGATAATTTTCACATACAGTCAGACCCCTTCTACTCCAAATTGTGTTTGTAAACCTGCACCACCTTGTCAGCTGCAGAGCCTTACACCTAACCCCATCCTCATTTTGGAACGAAAGCATGCCTCTAAAGCCTGAGCACAAGTGCTACAGAGAGATTCCTGCGAACATTTTTGAATAATTGTGCTATTAAAGGGAAGAATGCTTGCTCCGTCTCCTAACTGACAGGAAGAGAGATCCTCTGCTACAGAACAAAGTGGTCTGCTCTCAATTTATTTCCTCTGAAAATACGCTCTGTTTTAATATTTAATCACTGCACAAATTACAATGGACTTGTATAAACTCAGCAGTTTAGACAGCCAATGATTTTGATAAGAAAATATTTGACAGTGGCAACAAAATATGAACCCACTGAGTAAGCTCATTATCGTCCTGTCTGTACTCAGTGCAGACTGGAGCTGACGCTACTCGAGCTTTTGAGAACCGCATGGGCTAAATCCCTGGGTCATTAAATATTGTCCCTCCGGCTCCCGGGACCTGTCCAAATAGGACAGAGAGCCTTTAGTCGGTCTGAAATCCCCTCGTTCCTTCTGGGGTTGTTCAAAGTCTGAATTTGTGTGCTTGAAAAAGTGAGCGGATCACAAGCCTGGCTCATTGAAATGAATCGCCAGGCTCCCACTGACCACCACGCCACCAGGGCTTCACACAGGCAAAATCAGATGAAGAAAGAGATACCTGCCTATCCCACACAGCACCTGAACAGGAAAACATTGATATCGCCATGGCTACATAAGTGAAGCATGCACATTCTTCCTTCTGGGTCTCCTGAATCAGCTCAGTTCTCAGGGAAGTCACCAGTTGCACTTTTGGAAGAGGTTTGTTGTTTTTTTTTTTTCTGTAATTCACTACTGAAACTTCCATGCTACTCTATCAGGGTACCTCAGCAGGGACAGGTCTACCTCCAGGAGAGGAAATGCTCATCTTGCACAAGCAAAGATCATCTCTCCTGACTGCCGCAACTCGGGTGAGCTTGGATAGCATCTCACCTGTGGCTCAAGCACCAAAAAGTCACAGAATTGCTTCTTCTTGGCTGCTGAAGCAGTGTTTGCTTAAACCAGGCATGCACAAAACCCCTGGAAGGTGGCTAAGCATCAACTTGCAAAACCACGAGGTGCAGCTCTTCCCACCCCAATGTGTCGAGGAGAGGAGAGGAGAGGAGAGCAGAGGAGAGCAGAGGAGAGGAGAGGAGAGCAGAGCAGAGCAGAGCAGAGCAGAGCACTCATGAATCACAAATGAGAGCTACTTCTGAATTGGTACATGAACAGAGAATAGCACTCTCAGTATCTGCACTCTTATTTCTGAGCACATCTATATCTATCTAGTATAGTGCTGTTTGCTTGGAAATAATAGCCAAATGGGACTAGAAATTGGAAGAATATTCCACCTTAGCTTACCATTTGTTCATTAAGTGGCACTTAAAATGTAAAAGTAGGTTTTTTTCCATTGCCCTTTTTTCACTGAAGTGTGATAAAAGAATCTGTGATCTGCACTTCCTGGCATGCTGCTTCAGTTGAGATTGGCAGCGAACCATAAGCAAGTACTGGGGGAATTTTAATATTTGCTCCTGCCTGTCTCTTTTGGGGAGAATTCACAGCTCATGCTTCTGACAGAAGAACCATGGCCACTCCTAGGCTTTAATGAACTGACCAAAGGAAGCTCAACCCTTTGACTACCTCAGCTGGACGAGCTGGATGGTCACAGAAAATGTAAGCGAACTGTCCAGATGTTCTGTGCAGCCACTCACCATAAGCACACTTGCTTATCATAATTAGCAATACATAACTAAAGTGATGCTGTTAATTTCTTCTCTGGAACAGATGCATGCAACCATTTTCATAGCTTCACTGCTCCTCCAGCGATGGATTGCCCTGTGTGCATGCACACACAGTGAGACTTAGAAGTTCAGTGGAAGAAAATGCCAAAAAGCACCACCTACTTAATCACCTACTTAACAGCAATTTACCCTCTTTGAAGGATCTCATGCTAGATATCTCATGCCACTTAATTCACTGAGATTGAATTACTCTTCCTAATCTTTCTGTGACTGAAGTACATGAAGATATATCCAGAGCAATCATTTATTCAGGTTGAGTGACAATTGCAAAGAAAATCAGCACGACTCTGGGTTTTTGGAGATCAGGACCATCACTGAAGGTTCAACTCCACATTACTGCAGCTCTCAGTATAAAAAATTTTCTAGATTAATGCTGCCTAAGGCATGCTACAGTCTTCACTTTCAGTGTAGCTCTGCATTGTTTCCAGAAGGTGATGCCAGCAGATGGTGCTACCCACTCGTGCCACTGGTGCTGCAGCTGGTGGAGAAGCTGCTGTGAAGCTGTAGCTCTGAATGGTCAGAAAAAGTAGCCAGCTGGGATATCCTGCTTTTCATCTATTTGTTAGTTTATGTAAGAAATCAAAAATTTACTTTTGTCAGCCTAAGATCCTATGAAGGACCCACAAGACTTCTTCTGTCCTTCCTTTCTCTCTCTCCAGCTTGTCTTTCCTACCCTGTCCAAAATCAACATACATCGGAAGAGAGAAAAAGAGGACTGAAATATACACCTTAAAAAAAATAAATAATAAATTTGAAAGAAATTTGAATACCTGTGGACCAGGTAACCTCACAGCAAAATACCTGAAAGAAAAGGTGAGCTGTCCTGCTCAGAGGCAAACATTTCACTGATTCTGGAATCCTCAGAAAAAGAATGACATTTTCAGGGAAAAACGTGGGAAACCAACAGCTGGGAAACATTTGCAAGCAGGCAGGCATGCTCTGCCTCTTCTCAGGTTGTTCAATGTAGCACTAAAATTTACTTTGTATGAGGCAAATGGGAACATTATAACCGTGCCGACAGTATGCAATCAATTCTCTGAGTAATGAAAGGGCTTAAAATAATAGGAAAGCAAGTAAATTATATTAAATGAAAAGCCTAAGTTTGACAATGCAGACTATGTTACAGATCTAAAAAAATCATTAGTTTAAATATTTCAATACTGCCTTTAAGTCTTTCAAACAATAACCCTGACCACTGAATGTAAATTAAATTAATAGTGGGAAAATAATTTTCATTATTAGCTCTCTATATGTAGAAAAAAAAATAGAAAATTTCTAAATCATCTAAATTATTCCATTTGTCAGCTATCTCCAGAAAGATCTGAACACGAGTTGTTAGCAATAAGTAAATGGATGTTCCTGAAGGAGTTTATAAGCCTACAAGTAAAATACGAGTTTCCTAAAATCCAAACCTATTTGTACTGAAATACCTCTGTGGAAGATACTGTGATGTAACAGAGTACTTACTTGTGGAAACACACATCTCATTCCCACCACACACCCAGCTGTCAGCTAGTGCTATCCTAGGCCTTTTGTGAACACCACAAACATTACATTTCCAGAGGAGACAGCTTACAGATGAACAGAGGAAGCTCACACTTTCTCCTGGATGTTGTTTTCTGACATGCAAAGTCTCCTAAAGGCCAGCCCACGTGTCTTAGGTGTTGCAGTCCTGGGTTTGGCTGGGATCCTGAAACAGGAGTTACCCAAGTAGGTGGTCTGAGCTCTCTAACTGACATTTGAAGGGTGTTTTTTTTATGATACGGTATACATGGGATGTCTACTCTTCCGTTTGCTTCATTTCACTGAATGTATCTTGTCCTTATAAAGGGAAACAAGGATCTCTCCCTCTCCGGTTAATCTTCTCATCCAACCACGTTTGTCTCACTTATTTAAATACCAAAGTCTTTGAAAAGGAGACCACGTATCTCGTAACATTTGTACAGAATCCATCAGACCTTTTCCTTGGCTGACATAATTATTAAATTATTAAATAATTTCCTTGGCTCTAATACCATCACAGGCATGTTTAATAATTTAAATAACAATTTAACTGTCAAGGTTGATGATGATACAAAGAAGATAGATAAGTCATGAGCACCTATAACAGAAGCCCTGTTTTTAAGTAGTGCTCTATGAGCTTTAAAGCTTTGCACGAGTATTTTCCCTATGTACAATAAAACCATGCATTTTTCTTCAGTGCTGGTGTATTAGTGAAAGAGCACAACCACTCAGACTGCCGCTGGATCTGATGGCATGAGCACTCCTAGCATCGCTGCTTGGATGAAAAATGCTGTCACACTTGATTAAGTGGCAGAGTAAAGCTCATCCACAGAGGAAGGCAAGCTTGAATTAAGAGATATTTAATTGCACAGCCACCTACTGATCTCAGTTCCTTCAGAGGTATGCTGCAACAGGCACCTTTCAGCAGCATGGGAAAGGTATTTTCATGCCCTGAGAAAAGCAGTCAAAAAGACTGTTTTGTTTTGTTTTTAAATAATACAATCTGGCTTAGCCACAGTGACCAAAAAAAGAAGTCAAACAGAGACATTTTCCACTTTATGCAAGTTCTGCTGTGCTTGTGAACACATCCGAAGACCCCACAGCACATTACAGGCAACTCAGAGGTGCTGCTTTCGCAGGAGTGTGAAAAGGCTCAGAAACATGCACAGAAGTTCACAGAATAGATTATAACACTTGGCTGCCTCTTGCAAACCAAAAAACAAAAAACAAAAAACAAGTGGAGAAAGCAGAAGGAAAGAAGGAAACAGTATAGGCTACATTTGAAGAAACAAGGGGGTTTACTGTCACTTGCAGAGTAATAGCACACAATATTTAAAACAAACAAAACAAACTCCTCTAGATTAGGAAGCCTATAATAAAGGACCGAAAACTGGCCAGATGAAACCTTTTCCATCTTAACTTGCATTTCAACCCACCCAGCACAGAAAAGGCAGCCCGGGATGATATCAGGAGATGTCAGGTCCTCAAGGTAACTGTCAAAGCTGACTGACTGCTGCATCACTGCTGCTGGATTCAGTCGCTGTTGCCATATTTCATTTCAATTTGAGTCACTGCAGACAACTGCTCAGAAATTCGGAGAAGCTGGATCTGACACTGAGCCACATCAGCCTGCGTGAGAACTGGTGGCCAGCACTTCTGTAGGATAAAGGAAGCGGTGTATCACAGCTTGGTGGAGTTACAGCCAAGGATCCTTTTGATGTTAGCTAAGCTAATAAGACAGTCAAGTTTCCTCCCCAGAACTTTTTCCTACAGACATCTGGTTTTCAGAGATCTCAACCGGATGAGCTACAAAGAACAGAGGGAAAAGAATAAAAAATTTATATGACAGCTTCTGCCTGGACAGAGAAAATTCTGTAGTCTTAGAACCTTCTCCTGTCTTAAAAAGGAGTGAGGTCCTTGATTGAACTACTTCTGAGAAGCTCCATCTAATTTTAAAGACAATGTCCAAATGCTTGGAAGATGAGAAGAAGCACTGGAAGTCCTAGGAGGAGGAATAAAAGCTTCCTTACAGAAGAAAGAAGTCATTCAGAAGAAGTTTGACTCCTTCTGAATGCTGCTTGTGAATATTCCCGTGATCTAGTATAAATCTAGGCTCGACTATACGACTTCTCAACCCAAAAGGTACAGAAGCACGTGCTTAAAAACTGCTAGCAAACTAAAGCTTTCCACCTTGTTAACATCTTATTACTCTTCTTTTCTTTTCTCTTCTTTTCCCCTCAAAACAAACAAGCAATCACACGCTCCCAGAGGCGTTAGTGGGAAGGTTGCAAGATCCAGCACTCAAAGTTTGGACAAAACAGCCTGGGTAACTTTTGCTTGCTTCATTTTATGAGGAGCTCATGCAACCTGTCATAAACCTGTCTCAGAAACTGCCAGTATCTCTGTTGGTCAACTCATTCATTTCACAGTCTTCCAACATACGCAAGTAGGCACTTTTTTAAAAAAAGGTTATAATTCTTTCTAAGTGCCCAAAGTAAGTGAAAGCACAGCTCACTAACTTTTAGAAATGAGACCTCCTATTAAAACATGAATAAGCGTTTTGCAAGAAAAACAGAAGGGAAAAAATGCAATTATCTTTCCAAAATGTACCGCTATCATCATACAAATAGGTATTTTCTTCTTGTTTTATCTAAAAATGAGGCTCAGCTGAAGAGTTCTCCTGCTCCTCCCAAACAGCAGGTGCTTAAGCCGAGCTTGTCAGCCTACGGTGGTTTCACATCGGTCACTGTCGGCCCTGACATACTCCATTTGGAGTCAATTTTGATACAAGCCATACAGAGTTTATGTACTGAGGTAACATCCAGTGCTGTCATTTTTCTGTGTAACTAAATGTCAGCAAGAAATAGAATCTAAAATTGGTCTGTAACTATGGCAACTAATGAGCCATTCTAACTTGGAGTCCCCACATCAGACATGTGACCATCAAGGGATTCATTCCTGTTTTAAGAGGCTGCTTTTCAGAGAAGAAAACACGCAGCTTCTTTTGCTGACATTTGTATTTGAGGTGTCAGCCTACAGTCAGGCTGGAGAGCTGGAGCAGGTTCAGACAAACAGCTAAGAGAAAAACAGCTTCTTTCTTGAACTGGAAGGAAAACCAGCCAAAATATTCTCCCGATGCTAATCACACTGGGTAGAGCTAACACCTAGTTATACTATTACATTTGAAACACAAATCCTGCTCTTCCATTCTGCCATTGGGAGTTCAAGATCTTGCTGCCAGCACGTGGTAGGAGCCAAGGAGAAGAATCCATAGCATGAACGGGGTGAACACTAAAGATGGTTGCTCTATGTTGCTAGAAATCACGTAGCTCTTTTGCTTCCCCTCACAAGAAGCACCTGAACCGTATTAAATATCATCACCGCTCAGGCTTTTTTTTCCCCAGAAGACAGAATAATGAAGGTAAAACAAACAAGAAAGTAGTTATTAGTTTTCCAGCGTAATTTGAAAAGTACATAGTTATTGTTATCAAATAAAGTAGAAACTAAAATGAAATTAAGATTTAAAATAAAGAGTTAGGATTCGCACATATGATATTGAAAGGCTTCTTTAAACAGCTATGCCTATGTTCTACAAACGCAGTACAGTCCAGGTCAGAAGAGAGGATGTCAGGTGTTAGTCAGACTTTTAACAACAAATTTCGTGTTCTTACCAATTTTCTTTGAAGATTTAAAACCTAACAAAACAAAACAAAATATACCATTGCTAAATTATTTTGCCAACATGTGTAAACATTACCTGGCACTAGTTTTGAACACGGGCTTTCTTGGGTTAAAAAAATAAATAAATCACAAATTTTAACTCTGGAAACCATAAATGTTATTGTCTTGTAAAAGAAGCTTCATTTGAAACATTAAAATATATCTTTATGATCATAAAAAAAATATATATATATATATATATTTTAATCCTGATTACAAAGGAAAGACTTCTTTGAGATAGCCCAATAAGAGGACTTATTATTATGGGACTGGAGCAACCAGTAAAGTCATAGATCCATCAGAAGAAAGAATAACATTTAGCAAACACATTCACAACAGAAAGTGAACAAAATTTTTCTGTGAATTTGCAAATCACGGATTTAAATCAGTAAAGCTGATTTAAAAACAGAACACTACAGTTATATCAATTTTAGGGTCCCCACAAGATGTAGTGCTGTACGGTACATGCATGGGAAGAGCAGAGGACACAAAAAATGCAGTTTAATTTGCTATATAGGACAAGGGCCATCTCTGGTGCTTTGTATCTGTCTCTATATCACACTGTATTTTGCTAAAGCAGCAAAGACTTTCTTTGCAGGACACTTTAGTATTCGACATAGTGATCGTCAAGAGATGGCAATGTCACACGAGGACTGCCATCAGCATGGTCTGCAGAGGCTACCCAGGTGTTTTACTGGAGAAAGGAGAAGTGATCTAAACTAAGTTTTTCTCTTTATCCGAGTCCTCGCTTCCAAACTTGTATTTTTAACAAGGAATTATAGATCTGTATTCGTGACATAATTTAGTGAGGCCACATGTAGCCTGATTCCCTCCCTTTAAAGGCAAGTGATCAGCTGGGTCAGGCACAGTGTTTTCTATTCATACAGCAAATGGGACCGTGGAAGCAAAGCTGTAACTCATGAGAAATGAGCAGAGAGATGGACAACAGCAAAAAGCAAGGAAGAAAGGGGATTTGATCCAGCTCTCATCAGATGTTCCTGATACACCTCAAATCACAAGTCACCACCATCAACCAAGGGCTTGAAAAAAACACCCAGCATTACATCCTAGGTGCATCAGAAAAAGCTGTCAGTAAGTGTTAGTAACAAAAATGTATGATGAGGAGCATTAGAAATGGGAAGTTAAAGCTCTGGACGTCTCACACGTTTCTCACCAAGTAATTCACCTTCATCAGGTCTGGGCTCAGCAACAGTAGTAAGAGAAATGAACGTAATGCACAAAAATAAATGTAAAGCCAGTCTACCTACTAAGCACCATCAGGTCTCCACTAGTTTACTGGCTTAAAATAAATAAACAATCACAGAAAGCTTGCAAAGGCCCGTGCATAGTAAGTGAACACCATGCTGTTTTGTGTGAAGTCGACAAATAGTTACAGCAGGAAAAAAAGTAAAACCAGCTATAAACAGAAAATGCCCGAAGGGCAGCTAAAGGCATGGGAAGATGTGCCAGGGTGGGTACCATGACAGGGCGGCTGCAAGCAGCTTTCAGCAGGACACGCTTCTCACCGTTTCTTTTCCTTCCTTCGTCCTTTGTCACTTTTTGTGGTGCCATTACTTTCTGCGGGGAGCTCCGGCTGGAGCTGGGCTTTCCCGACTCGTTGCTGATGATGGAGCCGTTCTGACTCGGGGACCGGCTGCAAGTAACCATAGCAACAAGAGAGGCTGTCAGCTCTTCACAAACCTGGTTTCAAGGTTATTTCCTCTGCACAGCTTGCGCCGCTGAGTTTTCAAGTCTGGTTTTGCACCAGAATGAGCCAGAACACGAGCAGCGTGCACAAAGACAGAAAGGCAGGAGCAGACCGCTGCTCCTCCACGAGAGAGAAGCATCTTAGGTGACAGCAAAAGCAGCCACTTCTTGTGCACAACCCCCACGACACCAGAAGCAGCACTGCAGAGGACAAAAACTCCCGTGATTAGTTTAGTGACATTTAGAGAGCTAAAATACAGCAGACCCTTGTTTTCATAAACGCGGCTAAACTAATTCCTTTATTACTCAGCCTGCCTTTACACACAACTATTTTCGCAGCCGTAATGCAAAATTATGTGCTCACTTCACGTGTATGCACACACAATGTGAGGAGAGTATTCAGTCGTAAGGAGCAAATTGAGAAAAGCAGGCCAAAGTAGAAGATAGAAACTTTGGTGCTACTCCAAATCCCGGTGTCGCATTGCTTCTGGGCTTTAACAGGAATGAAAGCAGCCCACAGGACCTGTGTAGTCACCGCTGCACCTACCTGCGATTAATCACTCCCAAGTGGCACAGTCAATGAAAGGATAATGCAAACAGGCTGCATCTCTGGGAAAAAATGGCTTAGTCAAGAGGGCTTTCATTCACAGAGAGAAATCAAATCAACGTCTATGGCTGTCACAGCGGCTTTGTATTCAGAAAATGGTAGCAAGCCAAAACAACTGTGAAGACCATCCTGCAAAATTATTGCTGATTCTGTATCACCAGCTTGAAACACTCATTTACCTCCAGCTCTGACTGTCCTGTCTGGGCTCAATAAAGATCATTTACTGTGGTCGGGACAGGAAGGGACAAGTGTGAGGCAGTCATTCCTAGGGACTCTCTTGAGGATATCCTAGACTGAAATATATATAATTTGACACAGGCTCTTTCCAGATCCATGGATTTAGGAAAACTCAGCATGCAGCCCACCTCATCTCAACTTGTGGATTTTCGTGTGAAATTCTATTGAGAATAAATATTCTTGAAAAGTAGAATTGCTCCCCAATAGACACATCTGTTACTGCTAATGAACAGTCCCGGTAAATAAATGATTCCAGGTACAGACTAATGCCTGAAGAAAAGCTGCTCTGCTTGGGAACAAGGAAAAGAAACAAGTACAGATAGCTTGCAGCATGATTTCTGCTGCCACTGAGCTAAATATTCATCGTTTTTCAGTGACCATCGTATTTATTATCTTTTAAGTTTCCACTGGTAATAATATCTGTATACTGACCAGTTACCAGCCACTTCACACTTCAGAGCAGCCTGCTTTAAATTGACCTTTCCAGACTGCTGAGTAACCAGGACCAAAGAGCAGATACATAAAGGTCAAGAATTTTTTCTTCATCTTAAGAAACCATTCAGTTCCATCCCCAGACACAGCTGATGGGGACGAAAAGAGACGAAATTTCTGCGTGTTCTCACTTACTCACGTAATCACCCCAAGGGAGATAAAACTAACTCCGTAGTATTGTTTGCTTAGGAAGGTAGCAAAGAAGTATCACAGGCTCAACACATTTTTATAGACAGGGTAACGCTCCTGTGAACTCCTGAATCAAGTCTGCTAACCAACTTTTGCCTAAAAAACAGGCAGATTAAGTAGGGGGGAATTTCTACACTCATTCCAAGGACTGAGCGAGGTGCCTAAGCACTTTTTTTAGACAATTAACTAATAGAGCTGCTTTATATTTTCTGTGTGTATTTCCACGTGGCTTTGAAGAGACTTCAAAACATTTTACAAAGCAGTTCCTGTTATTAACTGAGGTAGCACAGCACCAGCAGGTGAAGCTGGTATAACAGTGATCTTCCATTTGCCACTTTACCAGGGAACAGAAGACCAACAGGCGCAAAGTCCACTTTGGTTCACGTTGAATGTAAAATCTGATCTTCATGGTTTGAGCGATTTATGGCATGAACAACACACCGCTGACATTAGAAGGACAGAATAACAGTTTACATGCAAAGCAACTACAGTAACCATAGCAATTCTCACCTGGCTTACTCTTCTCTTTTTATCCTACCTCCAAATAGTACTGCAGATGATTTACTGGACAACCAGACAAACATACCAAACCTAACGTGCCAGCTCAGTAGCCTTCTGTTTCCCTTCTCCTGTAGGGAAAACCTCAGCGTATGACCAACGAGAAGGTTCACCCCTCCAAGAAGTGCAGCAACACCAGGAGCTCCAGCCTCATGCTGCATGGGCTGGCACCTCGCACATGGCACACTGTCTTTCAGCGACAGCACACAGAAATGTTGTACTGAGTTTTCCAAGCTTTTCTGTTACTCCTGCAGGGCAAATATCATTGTGCATTGACATGTGTAAAATGAGGTGACTCAACTACAAAGATTTAATTTTCTATAGGATTTCTCTGCTCTAAACACATAGCCTTCTTTTAGGTAATCAAATCCCTCCAAGAAGCAAGGACCCTTAATGCCTGTGTACTAGAAAACAACCTGTTGCCTCTCCTCGTGCTGTTTACTGCATGATTTTATTTTTCTCTCTTCCCTTCAGTATCATTCTGCAGCAATGGCAATAAAAAGTTGATGATCCTCTGCTCCAAATTAATTTCAAGGACAACAGGTCAAGGAAAATTGGACTTGAAACATGCAAAACACCTGAGGTAAAGGTATAATCTGCTTCCTTGCCTGTCATGACTGAGATAAGAAATACTGACCTAATAGTTTCTCTGAGAATGATTCAGGGTAGACCTCAGGTAAAACTTTATGATGAGAAAGGCAGCAAAGAAGATTCTCAAAGAAGCTATGATGATCACACCACTGGAAGACTTTAAAGAAATTTAAAGAAGTTCAGGCAGGGGTATATTTGACAATGCAGTGGAGAAGAGTGAGGGTCAGGTAACTTCCCAGGGAGCTTCTAATCTGTGTTCCTACAACCCTGTAGACTTTGAAGAAACTGCTAACCTGAGAAACTTTACTCTAGACACTGATGCCATCTAGTCTGCTCTAACTTGTCCTGCTATAGACACTCTGAATCTAGAGGTCTTGCTTTAATGACATAATTCAGTGGACATTTAGGGTTTGCTCTTCAGCTAATGAAGACACTGGGTTCAGTTCTGGACTGATGCAGTCTGTCCGTGGAGCTACAGCAATTTACAGTTGCAGAAGTCCTGCCTTTTGCTTCATTTGAGAAATGATCAGTGTTCATGCTCCAGATCCAATGTTTATTTCAGGTTCATCGCTTGTACAACGCCAGAATGCACAAGAGAGCCACTTCCCATTTACCTCCTCTAACCATGTACAACCCGTGAAGATTTCACTTCATTTTATCTTGCATTTTGCAGCAATCGTACCCATCCAGTGCAGACAAATGTTACGCCAAGAATATATTGCGGAAGAACCATCTGTCACACACAGAGCCTGGGTGCCAAACCTTACAGATTTTCCCAAGCAACTGGCAGCATGTGCCCCATTTCTGCATAAACCTCTGCAGACGCAGGTAACTCCATACCTTTTCCTTGTTTCGTTGGATTGGGCAGTTTTAATGGTGCTCCCATCCTGAGTAATTTCTCTCTCCTGGGAGGCAGGAGCATCTCTCACTGCAAGTGGAAGTACGACGGTCTCCTGAGTTACAGGCAAAACTTCATCTTCAGCTCCCTGCTGCCCTAAGTGTTGTTTGGCGTAGTCGAAGCCTTGCACTGGCTGAAAAAAAAAAATAAAAGAAAAAGAAAAAAAGGTGGGCAAAAAAAGTTTCCAGCATGTGTCATATGTTAATACAAAATTTCCAACTGAATATATAATTTCCTCTATCCTTTAACTTCTTTAATTAAATAAACTAGAGGTAAAAATGTGTAGATTACAATATGAATGCCCAACAAAGCAGTTTTTCTGATGAGATCTCCATTCCATGTATTTTAAACGTGATTAATTGGAATTAAATTGATCTTGGCTAACCTTTCTTTTGCTGCCTTAACACCCCCAGAAATTCCTCTGACAGACAATGGAAAAACGAACACAAAAAAGAAGGTATTAGGAAGGAGAAAAATAAGACCATACAGAAAATGGAAAACTTTGTCTATGAAACAATCTTGTGTTTGCAAAGGAGGTGGGAGTAATTTATTC
Organism: Aythya marila; assembly: GCF_965140915.1. Lineage (NCBI taxonomy): Eukaryota > Metazoa > Chordata > Aves > Anseriformes > Anatidae > Aythya > Aythya marila. The sequence goes on along the minus strand of NC_139046.1, from coordinate 58,482,807 downwards.
CACATCAAGACAAAGCAAAATAGGCACAAATAGAAGTTTCATGGGCAAATTTTTCCCCAAAAAAGATCCTTTTCAGGACAGTGAAATTACATTCCCCCTGGCTTGTAAGTTGCCTACTGAGAAGGTTCTTACTGATTTCACTTGTTTCTCTTGAGAAGTGGCATTCACAAGAGGCTTGCAGCCCAGCAGCTGAGGGCTGCGTGCCCAGGCTCTTCTAGCCTGAAGCCACGGCTGTGCTTTTCCTGCTGCCTCTGCAAGCGAGAAGCAGAAATGACAAACGTGATCTGGGCAATGCAGCCACCAAATGTGGATTCTCCCAGCGGAGAAATTAAATCATTTAAGCAAAACTTAGCTTTCCAAACTGCGTTTTTTATTGGGAAAAAAAAAAAATCACTCAAACCAACTCAGGAAAAAATATGTGTATCAGAACAATGTCAATTCACCATCAGTACCCCATGGCAAGTCACGATGCTATTGTCCCTGACAGAGCCGTCTGCTTGCCTCCTCTGAATGCAAGGTACTGCAAAAGCAGCCACCAAATTAACTATCAAGGCAGGAAACGAGGAAAGGAAGCAGAAGCTGTGTGAAGGCAGCTAGGAAGAACTTACTGCACACTATCCTAGAAAACAGTATCTTTAACCAAAATAATATTTTTTCAGCCTCATTATCTATATTAACTGTTAGTCAAGACCATCACAGTTATTCTCCAAAACAGGAAACAACACAGAAAAGCTGATGAAATCAGGTATTTCTCCCTCTGTGCCTTTCAAATAGTAGAATTTACAACTTTTAATTCATATCTTATTTAAAGCAAAAATTAGCAAAGCCAGAACGTGAGAATTTTTACAGAACTCTACGGAGTCCCAGCTTGGATGTGCCAAAGGAAGAAAATGAAGGATTATTTTAATCTGAGCTCTACTTACCACCATGCCTGGTAACAAACTGCATTAAAAATGAATAGCTGAAAAAGCCATCCTCATCAGCGGACATATTGCGTTAAATAAAATTTGATCTTGGAACCCTGCTCTGAGAAAGCCCACAGGAACAGATGGCTTCACCACCCCTGAAGGGAACTGGCAAGGCTGAATCACGATCAGGCACTGCTAAAGCACAGCAAGCATAGGTGTCCAATAAGGCCACAGTACTGAGAAAGACCGAAGGAGAGGGATTTGAATATTGATTTTGAAATAAATGAATGATCAGACAATTAAATTACGCTGTCTGGCAAAGGGCAGAATGAATACAGGGAGTTTTCTGGGACATTTTTTTTTTCTCTGTAACAATCACAAAAAAGACACTGATATTTAACTAAAAGGAAAGAAAAGAACAGAAAAGCAAACAAAGAAGAAAAAAGTAAGGTTACTCCCTCCTTCTGCATATACCCATGTACACAGACAGATTCTCTAATCTTTTTTTTTTTTTTCCCCATGCCCTTTATCAAATTGATAGTGGCTTTTTTCTCATGGCCTGCAGTATTTGCTTGGGGGTCTTAGACTGCAGATCTTATCTCTGTTTACCTGCAAGCTTATATTTTCATGCGCTAAAAGAAAGGAAAGGTGACAAATCAGATTACAGCCTTTAAAAAAAAGCATGCTGTGAATTTGGAAGCAAGAAAGGTAAAAACTAACATCTATCCAAAACCTCAAAGTAAAAACAGTATCTCAAAACAAAAGCAGCATTTAAAGAGCATTAAAATAAATTCCCATCAGAATTCTGCCCATTTGCCTATGTACTACTTTTAATTTTGCAACTGGAAAGTCAATTGGAAAAAATGGTAACCTTGCCATTTCCCTTCAACTTCGTCCTGATGTCACTGGCTGCTCAGTCAGTTCCAAATGGCAACACAACGCAACACAATTCTTAAGACACCATAAACTAACCTGTACATGAGAGGTCATTTTTTAAACTTTACTGATTTAGCCTTCAGTCTGTTACAACAGCAATGTCATTTCTGATTTACCAGGCAGAGGCAGCAATCCTGCTGTTACAGCGCAGCTCCCTTCTGCAGAATGATACAGTGCTGGGCGTTTCAGTACCCCTCTGTGCTGTGCTCACGCATCCTGTCCTGCTGACATGGGACAGAGTCCCCGAAGGGCAGTGGCAGGCAGCTCTGCTCTGCAAAGAACTGCAGCATCCCTCTGCTCGCAGCAGCAGCAGGACTGCAGCGCCGAACAGGCAGCTCTGCTCTGCCAGCTCCCCTGCGACGGGACTTTGGAAATAGAAACACCTCTCAAAACAAAACCAGCCGAAACCCAAGGCTGTTGGTATCCCGTAACACTCTCTTCTCTATATAGTTTACTGTATGTTCTAAAGGCATCATAAAGCTATCGCAATGATTCAACAGCAAGACTCAGGCTCACAGAAAAAAAAAAAAATTAAAGCTGTTCCTTAAACTAAAAATCCTGCTGCTGTGGCTCCGCTTCCAGAACAGATTTAGCATTAATCAAGCAGTCTCAGGCACTTTTCTAAGCAATGAAATATATTATATTTATTTTAAATGTGATGTAGATATGTCATCATCCGCTATTTGTATTGCCAAACTGCATGAAATGAAGAAATTACAGCTCGAGTAATTACTGCTATTCCTGATATAACTAATGCTGGAATTAAAAATAAAACTTTTCTTTTCAAAATGACCTTATTACATTATCTTCCCAAAATACATTCCTTAGCCTTATTTTAAGTAAAGATGCTGAAATCAGGACAGACCAAGCCAGACCATTCCCACCCTGCTGCAGGATTTATCTCCCGTGGTCCATGTGTCCGCGTCTACCCTAAGCTGGGTCTGGCTGAACCTTTCTGATGGAACCATCTTTGCAAAACTAAATAGCAATCAATTTAGCTTTCATTTTGAAATGCATCACTATCTCTATAACGAGATATATCTCTATATTTTATGGAGTCTCAAAATGTACCAAAAATGACCTGCATATGTACTAGCACTTTAGCTTGGATCAGGAATGGACTTTTGAAGCGAATCTCCAAATTACTTTCACTGGCCACACTTTGCTTCACATCTCAAAGCTCATGAATCTCCTTTCAGATAAAAGAAAAATGGGAAATGTTACTCTAGAAGTGGGTCTACTGTACTGCAGTTGCAAAGCAGAATCATAGAATGGTTTGGATTGGCAGGGACGTTAAATATCTAAATACCTAATAAATATCTAAATATTTAAATATCTAATCCCAACCCCGTGCCATGGGCAGGGACCCCTCCCACCAGAACAAGTTGCCCAAAGCCCTATCCAGCCTGGCCCTGAACAATCCCAGCGTTGGGGCATCCACAGCTTCTCTGGGCAATCTGTACCAATGTCTCACCAGCCTCAGAGTAAAGATTTTCTTCCTAATATCTAATGTAAACCTACCCTTTTTTAGTTTAAAACATCACTCCTTGCCCTGGAACTCCACTCTCTGACAAAGAGCCCCCCTCCTGAGAGCAAATGTGCGGTAAAATCTCCTGAAATGAGTATAGCATGGATGCTGGCAGCTCAGCACCAACTGTTTTGATCTGCAGATTAAACTCCTGTGTGATGACATTGACTGCTAATGTAAATTTAGCCTGACTGAACAAGTTTCCACCTGACCACCTGTATTACAGCCTGATTAAATTCTGGTTTCTTAGGGAAAAATCAAAATTTGACATTCTCTTTCTTTTTGGAATGACAGCTGTGGAATACTAAAACACTTTCAAGCTCTTTGCTGTAACCTCTGCCAGCAGTCTTCTGTTGTTGATGGTTTTTTTTTGTTCTTTAATAGCAACTTTGTTCCACTGCACAGCATCCCATAATGATGGCCAGCTCAAAACAATGTACGTATGTAGTTTCACTTTGCATGTCAGCTGGTAATAAGACTGCATATAAAAAGAATTAAATGTTGCACGTTATTTGCAGTAACCCCTAATAAAGTAGGATCTGTATTTTAGACATTTCAATGGGCCATTATGTGGTATCACTGCAGTGGTATTAATTTTTGTCACATTTGCAATATTACTTGTTTCAGTTTTTCAGATCTAGTCTTAACACTAGTTTGATAATGTCAGATAAGTAGATGAGCACACTGTAAATGAATGAAAATGTCTTTTCTGTATCATTTTGGATAAAAATGTCTTTTTCCAGCTGGCACCAGCTGTACCCATCTGCAATTAAGCTAAGCTTAGGAGAAAAGACCTGTCATATGCATCCTTCAGCTCTCCCTCCAATTTACATTTTTCAGCACTAGCAGCAGTGAAGTTGAAATCACAATAAGCCTGCTGTCTGCAGCATTAGCAAACAAATGAAACAAAAATTAACTTCAATCCCATGCCAATGAAAAAGAACAAAGCCAACTAAAAGGGTGAAGGAACAGTACGACAAATACACACACTCTGTGGATACAGACTCCTAACTTCGGCTGGCCCTGTCTAAGAGCAACGTTGCAAAGGCAGACTTTTTCATTACAGAAACAAAATACTATTCTGTAACATAATTCTGCTAGATAATCAAACTGGAAATGTATTTGATTTGAAATATATATATATATCCTTATATTAGGCTAGTAAGTTTAAGGAAGATTTCATTGTTTGAACCCAATCAACAATATCCACAAATAAATTAGAAAGTTCAGACCATCTAAAAGGGAAATAGCATTCAGAGAAATTTTCTGAAGAATTAAAAAAAAAAAAAAATCTCTGAATTACCAGCTGGATGGGGCACTTCTGACTAGGACCAGGTCTGAACTACTGCCAAAGCCCACAACTTCAACTGTTGCCACGCACAGCGCATAGAAGCAGCTCAGGCCACGGGTCTGAGAATGATATTCTAAGGCAGAAATGCTACTGACAAGACCTGGGTGTGATATTCCATGTCCTAATCTGCACACCAGCTTCGTGAAGGAAGCAACTGTCCTGATTATAGCCTACTTAGCCCAAATGACAAAGTGCTTTCCATCACTGTGTAGCAGCTACTCTGTCACCCAGCAAATGTCAAGCTGTGAAGTAATCTGATGAGTAGAACAGAAGGGTAATTGCTCTGACCAGAGGTCTCAAGAACAGACAAATCCAAAGACCCAACCTGTGAGCTGTGACCACTTGAATTCCAAATACCCTTCACTTGCATCTAGCAGAGCATGAGTTAAAACTTCAGAAAGCAAAGGGGTGTCTTGGATCTGGAGATCAGTCACTCACTTTAGCTCTTTGAGGCAGGTTCATCATGGTGTCCGGTTTGAAGTCATTCTTGTTTTTCCTGCACAGAACTGCCGTAATAATAATGATGATAACCGTAACCACAGCAATGGGAGCCAGCACTGCTGCAATGATCCACAGGTTGTTTGGTGGGTTCTTCACCACGGCTATAGAAAATTGCAAAAACTGGTAAGTTTTACCATGTAAATGAAAGATTCAAGTTGCTTCCAATAGTGTCTTCAGCTGCCTATAGTAATTAGTATAAAAGGATTGTTAGTAACCTAGCTATGCCTTTGTATTCATTAAATTAAAAAACGTATCACACTGTTCAATTCACAAATATCTGAGTTCTCTTCTTTAGTTAGTTATAGCCAGCTGCAAAACTAGCCATCAGCTCCCAAGTTAGATATCACTCAAATATTAATTTACAGACTAAGCACAGACATACACACACACACACAAAAAAAAGATGCAATTAATACATCCTTAAATACTTTTCAAAACAAAACCAGCTTATAGTAAGATAGCACGATAGCATGTGTGTTGAAAGTGTACACAGGGAGTCCATACCTCGTGTCACAGACTTGCAGGCTCAGCAAGAATAAATTGGCTCAGCTTTGAGACAATGAAGTTAAGAACACTAACAGTTATTACTGACATCAATAGGCAATAAGAAAATGCTTCTCTCGTGCTCTAGAAATACTTTGTCATAGTTAAGGTCAAAATGAATCCATTATTTCTGAAGGAAGAGAAGGGATGAGGTTGGAAAGAGCTATTTGCAGATATATTAATAATGGCATGAGGAAAAGGGTACATTTCGGAAATGCGGTGGTGCTTAAATGTTTTAGACTCCTTTTCATCAGAATAAAATCCCTTAGTATGCACGCTAAACTCGTACACACATAAACGATCCTCCTGTGACACAACCTCAGTTCTCATTACATTTCTTTCTGGACAAACACCAGATAATCTCCTTATGATTCTGTGTGTGCTTCACTGAAACATTTTGTGGACTTCAACACACCTTCTCTCTTTATTTTCCTGTGCTACAGGTTACTGGCATGGATAGGCAATTGTGAACAAACCAATGTACAACAGCCTTTCCTACTTCCTTGAGGATTAGTGCTTTCAAATGTCATTGCACTTATTAGCTGTCAGAGGCACACAGCATCTCTCAGGATCAGACTTTGAATGCACACCATCTTGCTCAGCAGCAGCTATGAAAGCCAGCTGAAAGTCCTTTTGAAGGTTGAGTCCCTTTTCTTTGTATATCTGCAACTTCTTGCAGAGCCAATGCAATATTGGGCTAGGCAGGAATAGCACCGTTAGGTACCTAACAGCAATTGCATGCTTAGAGACTCTCTAAAACCCACACGAAACCCCAGGATTAAGTAACCTTTCAAGGTTCACTTCTCAATGAGCTTATATAATTCTAAATTAATGACCCTGGACATGTAGTTTGGCAATGAAAGGGCTGTGGGGAAGGAAAGAGAATCTGAATTTCATCAGACAACAATAAGCATAGCAATAATCACAGACTGCTGTTGCATAAGCAGAAAACAATTTTTGAAAAATCATAACTATTCTTTGGAGAGAACTCAGAAGAAACAATGGCCTTATGACTAAGAGGACAGACATTTTGGAATCCTAGTTTGCATCTTTAGTTCAGTTACTGGCTTGCAATGTGACCTTGAATAAGTCAATCCACAATTCATGCTACTCAACAGGATGTCGGTGGATTTCGAAACAAGCCTTTCATTTTGCTATAGCTCAGTCCCTCACTTAGGGAATGGTAACATCTATATTTTTTGTTATTACTCATCTGTCTTGTCTAACCAGACTACAAGCTCCTGAGGGTAGATGTCTTTTCTTACTGCATTTTGGTACAGAGCTTTTCATTCTGCTATAACAGAAATTATAATGAGTAAAAATGAAATGCACACAAAGTATTTTCTTTGGGAATACAAAGGCAGACTACAAACACTGTGTCTAAAATGAAACAAATTGATTTTTTTTTCTCTAAAAAGGTATAAAGGTAGTTCTACTTCCTACATTTCAAATACTCTGGCTTCACAATCTCAGTTAACCAAGGCCGTAATTTCAATTTCTGTAAGTTTTGTTTATAATATTCTATGCATGTTTAACTTGTATGAAAACATGCAGTTGAATGAGGCTGCCTTCTCAGACCATGGAAACACAAAGTTAGATCATCATCATCAGCTGTCATATAATTATCTAAATACCCATATGGATCATAAAACTGCATGAAGAGTTATAAAGCTGCTACACATTTCCTACAGCTATTTTAGTAAAAACAACACTAAGAAATACTGTAATTGAAAACAAATTAGTTTGGAATTTAAATGCCAGACTTTATGAAGACAGGAATGGAGATCTGGGGTTTTAGTCCAGTCAAAGTCAATTACAGACCGTAATCAAATCAAGAATCAGGTACAATATTGTGCACTCCCTGGAAATGATATCGTACTTAAGTATTCTAACTCAATCATATACTTATGGATGATACATCAATTACTTATTACAGTGGTTCCTTCTTTTCCTATCACCATTACGTGCAATTATTTCAGTATCACTGCTCCTCTAGGCAGAAGAGATGGCTGAAATAATGGACCCTGGAAGTCCCATTTTATACACTTTTTAGCCAGTAAGGAGACCCAGTATGGAAACCCAAATTATAACTTTAATTCCACCTGGATAAACATCTTGGAAAAGCGGAGAGATTGTTAAAGACATCAATTCACACATTAAACTGTTATTTAAATAAAACAGAGAAATTTCAAAAGGACTCTTACGATCAGCTTGAACTTGAATCACATAACCTAACGTCAAGGCCATTCGCTGGGAGTCAACAGTACTCAGAATTTTGGCAGCTGCAGTGCCCAGCAAAGGTTTGCCATTATATAAAGTATAGTACGTCAGTTCCGCTGGCTCCTTGGGTCCTGGAATTCGTTGGATTTTAACCATCTTTCAAAAGAAAAAAAAAAAAAAAGAGAGAAAGAAATTAATTTCAGTTGTATCATATCATCAGAAAACCAGCACGAAGCTACCTGAAGGCAGTGCACACAGTCTGTCAGACCCAGTGTAAGCGTAAGCGCCACACAAATAGCCTCAGAGGAGCAGAGCTTCCTCTCACCACATCCCAGTGTATTAAAATTAGTGAGGACTGACTGCCTTCATAAAAATCCTTAAACATAATCCTAATGTATACTCCTATACGAGGAAAAGCATGCAGTAAAAAAAAAGGAAAGGGCATTAGAGTCCTCTGTAAAGAGGGAATTCTTAAAATCGGTCCTAATGTTGAAAGCTACACTTTACCAGCACATTGCAGTTCAAAAATTCCCTCACATTTTACTGCTACATTCATTATTTTTGATCCCAGGCTACCAATAAAAAGAACCACGTTTTCTCAATTTTATTCAGCAGAACACCAGCAGAATTTTAAAATTGTACCTCTAGCTTTTTTTTTTTTTTTTGAGATTCTTCTCCGTTATGTTGAAGCCCAAAATATGTCATATTTTCACAGAGAATTTTAAAAGGTTCACGATTCCCATAAATAACAATGTATTTCTTTTAAAAATTCTTTCATTGGGAAAATACACAGAATTGTGGGCAAATAAGAAAAGTGGTAATTTGTTTTTACATCTCATAATAAGTGGTTATTGAAAAATAACACACAACAAAAGGAAAAAGTAGTAACTTGTGATGCATTTTGGAACAGAGACCCTCTTTGAATCCCCTACAACTAATATCAATTGGCTAAGTAAGTAAGAAAGCAAAATAACGTTGTTTCAAATAAATGAATGGGAAATGTTGCCACATAAGGGAAAGATGATTAATAAATTCTCTCTGCTTCATAATGTGATCTATGGACATATAATTTGATGACTAACCATGTATAAGGACTGCTTCATACATTTTTTCAACAAAAAGAAAAAAGTTCTGCCTTTATTGATGGAAGAGCTAGGAAACTTCTTTTTTTACCCCTTAAGAACAAAAAGTCAGAACTATTCATTATTTCCAATATAAGACTTTTTGATAAAATATGTATATTGTATTTATCTTCACAGGAACCGAAGGCAAAATATTTATTGACACTGATTAACTAATGACAGCTTTTAGAAGATGAGAGGCATGAAAACATGGCTGACTTTAGAAAAAGGAATTCATTAGTAACGCCGTGCATATTGCATTCACTGCTTTAGTGCTGATGAAAAAAGACAGGAAACCTCAACCCGGTTCGAGTTTTCCGCACAAATTCAGGCTGTGTGCATCCAAACAAAGCCCTTTCCAAAACATGTCTAGGTGTAACTGATGTTGCATCAACCACCTGCACAGTGTAGCTGCCCACGGTGGTGGCACGTTTAAATCGTCTTCCTTGCTGATGGGACATCATGAACAGCGGGGCCAGGCGCTGCTCCATCAGTCTTGCAAAGCTCTGGTTGTTCAGTCCCAGCAACGCAATATCAACCCCTTGTATAACTGTGGGAATGGAGAAAAGCAAACATCAGCACATCTTACGTCGACAGGTTAAGTAACACGTGGTTTGCAGGGCTGTTTGCCAGGGACCAGCTAGATTAGAAGGAAAATAACTGGAAACTCTTTCAGTAGAGTTCTGCCCTCTCGACGATTCCCAGCAGGGATACACTGTGCTTCTGTCTCAGTCACTGCACTGTGCTTCTCAGGGAATGCCAAGGATGTTTCAGAGAATAAAATCCTCCACAAACATTCTTAAGCTTTTAGTTTACCAAAAGGTCTTACAAAAGCACCTAATCTGTAATCTCCCATGTAAAAAGTCAGTGAAAACCTGTTTGAGAGCTGTCTGATTTGATGCTTGTCAGAGGAACAGTAGTTAACTAAAAGTGTTGTTAACTAAACAACACTTATTTTTATTTTTTTTTTAATCCAGCAGTTTTGAAACCTGCAGTTAGAATTTTGTACAACTGTTTGGAAAAAAATATTACTTGTTTGAGAGCACTGAACAGACATTTCGTAAGTGCTAATGGGTGTAAAATAAAACGTACACTGAATTTACATAGTTCAAACACAGCATGCTAATTTAGTTCACACATGTGTATGATTTCTCAATATTATTTAAAAATTCATTTGGGAACATCTTTTTTTTTTTTTAACAACACTGTTTGTATTGTAATACCAACAGTATTCCATTACAGTAAGTGCACGAAGGCACGAAATAGAGTATCAGGTTCATGGGGTCCACGTGGGGGAAGCCGTACTTCAGAGGATGACAGTCTCTTCATGTATTTACTTTTAATCTCAAAATTAGGAATAGATGTAACAGAAACCACCAAGTCACACTGGATATTGGAAGAAGACTACAGAATCCAAGCCATTTCATGTCACATTTCTTATCCTTTGCACTCCTGAGCATTAAACACAATGATAACACTCTTTTATCTACTGACTCGATGGTGTCGGGGAAAAGGGGTCTCCTCCCTCTTGCCCAGTCAGCACTTCTAAAGTCAAAACGATTCTGAACGACAATGTGATACTAGTGACGTGATTGTGATAAAGCAAGGATTTTGAAACTTAGTAGCATTGCCTGCACCTTTTTTTTCCTGTAAACACGAAGTTATACGTTTAATGCTTCAGGTGGAAGATGCAAGAATTCCTGGACCCAGACACAGTCAACAAACGATAACAAACTTTCCTTGGTTTAACAGATCACCTTTCTTCCTGCGTAATATCTACAAGCCTCTTTTGTTTTCAGATTTAAATCTAAATCCCAGAAACAAACAAACAAAAACCCTGTGTTTTAAATCGCTGAAAAGACAATGCTGCGCTTGTAAATGCTTAAACCCCAAAATGGCATAAATTTTGAGGCATGTGTTGAATGCAGGAGATTCCTGCACTTAAGGTGACAACTCACAGTTATGTCCAAGAGTAACTTAAAATACATTTGCCCAGCTGAATGCAACAGAAAGGGTCGGTGGACAGTCATTTATTTTGTATAAAATTACTGCATAGATGTGCTTATATAATTAAACACTGAAAATTATTCTCTCAAGTGCAAGGAAGATTAAAAAGTACCTGTGATCACCCAGTAGTCTCTAGTTGACTCTGAGACATCAAGGTTTGGATACTCCAAAGCTTTAAAATAAAAGTTGACATTATTTCAGAACACTGCAACATCCTATCATGTCCTTAAACAATATGGTTCATCAGACACTGATAACTAAGTTTGAACTACGGCTTTTCTAGGCTTTTCTATGAGCATTGTACTACAAAGGACAGTACTATCCAGCCCAGGAAGAGATCTCGAGGCATCAGTTTCAGGATTACAGTTTCTCTTCTGTCTGGAAAAGGGCAAGGAGTGTAAACAGTATAAGTCCTGTACCACACAGAATATGTATCTTCTGCTGCTGAAATACTGTCTAGTACATTTTCTGAGGCAATGCTAAGTGTTGCCCATTACTGAAGATGATACATGATATGCATGTCTCTGTGTTACATACATCTCTGCTGCTTTCTCCATGCGAGGAATCAGCTGGTGGAAAACAAGAGGACTTTCCACCATGCTTCTTGTGAGTTCATCCTACTTAAGCCAGACCACAATTTCATCATAAAATAGTATTAAATAAAATAAACAAGTGCCAGCTTCCACCAATCTAAGTTCAGTTTCACATGAATTATAAACGAGATTGGTAGAACTGTGAAAACACCCTGAAGTGAGGGTGCAGGCACATTAAAAGCATGCAGGTATTACTAGCATATGTGCTTACAGCTGTGAGAGACTGATGTTTGCAATTTTGATGCCTTTTGCGAGGTTTTTAATCTCCAAAGTGCATTAGGCTGTAAAGTTTAATACGCTACTAATTCATTATACACATCAGTGTTTTTTCAATAGATTTATGCAAAGTGGAAAGCATTAATATTTGGTACTTAGTTCAGAAAATATACGTGCTTCCCATGTTGATACACTGCTATTTAGTTACCTTGGTTTTTAAACTCCAAAGTGGTTTGAAATAGTAAACACATACAACATCTGATTATGCACAGTAAGTGCTTTTCAGAAGGAATTTCACTGGGAGTCCTGAGCTGTGCGTTTCCATGATAGACTGCAAGGGCTCTGGAGGAGCCACCAGAGTCTAGGAGGAAATTGTGTGGTCTGAAAATGACAACAATATTTATTTGATGAACTGAAGCCACTGCACCGCCACGTGGATAAGCATAAAACACTTCCCAAAGTAAACATTTTCACAACGCATGCCATCGATCTCAAAGCCATAAATACGTTCATGCATTTGCTGTGTACCTGCTGCACTGGGAATAAAACCCAGAACTCCAGAATGAGCTATAAGCCATTACTTGTCACAGGAGCACTCGCTAAAGGCTCTATTGTGTCAGTTCATCATGTATGGGGATCGGCAGAGAACTGCAGTACTACACAAGACTCTTCATACGTGCCCAATGTCTTCTACAGCTCCTGACTACTGAGCACATGCCTATACTGCTCTTACAAAAAGCACCATAAGCCTTTTGCCCATTCTGGAGACAAAATAATAATAATAACCCAAGCACAGGCATCATCAACATTTCCTAGGACTTACTCCTTGTACTCCTGCATGCCCTGTGAGGACAAGTCCTGCACGCAGGGCACTCTGACAGGCTCACTTGCAAGTTACAAACAGGAAAGAGTCTGTCTCATGATGAATGGTCCACAGCCCTTCCTAGCTCCCTGCACACAACATCCATCAACAGCCTCCCTTCTACTTCCCCTTGCTTGTGGAAAGAACTGGTGAAAACACAGGCTAACCCAGAGATGCCCCTTTCTTGGAATGGAAAGTCTGATTCTGAAGTGCACCAGTGCAGCAGAAGAACTCACCACCAGGCAGTTTCACCTACAGGCATTTGTCTGCAAGCATCTGATGTGGATAGGTAACGTCTCAAGAATATTTCTTCCTTCTTTCTCAAGGATTTTCATAACTACCAGAGTTAGCTGTGATTTCTGCCCTCCTTGCACTGGAGAGGGATCACATACCCCCCAGACAGAGGACTGCTCATTGGGCGAGTACCTAATGAAGAACTACACGAGATGATTACTCTGCAGCTGGGCTGCTTGTAAATAAGACATACTGGTCATACTGGCAACTTGTACTTTCCCCAGTGCTCACTTTTCTGCAGTCTGGTTCTGGTTCTTAGAATCAGAAAATGAACAAGCACTTTGCTAATTTTACTTGAAGCTACAAATCCGCTCAGCTCAGTGTTCTGATCCTGAAGGCATGTTTGGCTCTATCCTCATACGCTCAATTATTTCAATGCTTGTGAAATTAAAAATGACAAACTACTCTGTTAATGATATAGCCTTATCAGTGAATTTGATGGCTACCAGATCTTTACTGGTATTTGAGCACAGTACATCAAATTTAACAAGTATCTCCTGAAGGTTTACACACTGTGAGATCAGCTGAAACCTGCCCTCACTTAACCTGGGTCCATCGCCATGAACAAATGTACCCATTACATCTCTGTCTCTTCTCACTTCCCTTGAACACTGATCTCTTCCAGTGAATGGATAACCTGTCACCACAGCAAGTTTAATTTCACAAACTGAATATCGCAAGCAGATTAAACAGAAATCACCATAATGAAATTTCTAATCTCTTTATTCTTTTTAAAGAAATGAGCACACAACGTGTCAGTGAGCACATATACCATCCAGGCTACCCAGACGTACGACTTCCTTTAGCTTTCTGTACCTCTGACTCTTCATAAGAGTGGAAATGCAAGTGAATCATTGAAACTCAAGTGCTAAGACCACACTGGAAACTGGGTATGAAGCTCAGCAAATGCACAGATGACTTTCCAAAAGGAGCTATGTAGGCAGAACTCACCCACTACCCAAACATGCTGGCATTCAAAGCATGCTAACGAGTCATGTTACTGGACCAAGTACTGGGGGCTTGGTCTTTCAAATAGTAAAGAGCTAGGCTGAAGATCAACTTTACGTGCTATACCGAGGCCCTGTGAAACAGCGAAGTAGGAAGGTTAAGTTTTGTTTCATATAAAACTACATTTTACTTTGTCTGGAAGTCATCACTGGCTTTTTATTAATATATATTAATGGCAGCATACATGCGCTGTTTTTAAATTATCTGACAGTGTTTCTAACAGCTGAAGTAGACATTGAACCAAAGCAAAAGAAATACTCCAAATTCCCCTCTTTCTTCTTATTTTTTTTTTTTTAAAGCAAAGTTAAAAAAAAAGAATTAGTCAGGAAAAAATATACAGTCTGTGAGCTTCATGACAAAGCTTATAGTGCCTGTAAAAGCCTGGTGGTGGCTAATCTTAGAGGTGTGTGTTGAGAAGCACATACTTACATTCTGCAATGGTGAGAGGTGGGTAGGTTAGATAGAAACCCACTAGCTCAGCTGACAGCTGATTAAGAAGGTTGCTGGAAGTGGTGCCATTTAAAGTTGTGCTTTGATTTCTCACCACATAAAACAGAGTGACAGCTTGGGAGACATTGGAGGTATTCAAAATCTGAAACAGAGGTAAAGAAACAATGTGAAGTCACGGTTCAGCTCAGTAAAAATTTAAAAAATAAAAGTAAAAAGAGCAAACAACAAACCGGGGAGATGTTAACTTGAATGATTGACCAGACACAGCTCACTCAACACTACTGTGTAAAACAGTTTGTGGTACTTTATTTCCTACTTCAGCAAACACAGAGCTACTAGAGAACAGCAACAGGCAGAAAAAGTGCCTGCACATTCACTGAAAATATGAAGTTGGAAGAATATCTAACAATTCATTTTTATTTGAATTTCACTTAAATGCTTAACCTTTATTTCTTAAAAGGATAAGAATGTATAAAAAGTAAAATTCAAATTCACAAAAATAACAGTTATAATTTTCTATAAATCATGCATTTATAAATTTTCCTGTAATAAACAAAATGATCTTATTTCAGATGAAAACAAAAACTTATTTCCATGGTGGCTATCCAAGACATTTTGTTGAAGTACAAGCACACACATAACAAAGAATAACCCAGAGACTTTAGCAACAGGCACTTGCAAAGCGTGCAACACTGTACCTGAACTGTTAGGTTGTTGCTGGTGTTCCAAACCTTTCTTTCAGCATCCTGAAATGCTCTCTGTAACCGTTGCTCCATTGTCTGAACAAATTTGCATGACTGGATATTGTCTGTTTGACCCACAAACTGCAGCTCTGGAAAAGGAACAAAGCATTTGTGTGTAGACAAAATATTCTTAGATGCATAACCCCTGTGATGTCTGACAGCAAAACAACCAGTTTGCAGATTAAGCACGTGAGAACAGTGCCGTGTAAGACCATTCTAAACTAGCCCTAATTAAAGAGAAACATAATCATTAAGTTGCATTATTAAAGCGGATACTCTCCACAAACAAGTGGAGATTGTTTCTGTATGGATACGTAAGATGCTAAGACCAGTCTACTGTGTACAGGTTCATTCAAACCCAGGCAGTAAGTGAAGGTCATTCTGAAACGTGTTATGCTCTTAAATCTCACAAGTCGCTCGCTCTTACAAGACATAATCAATTATAATATTGCTTCTCGTTCTGTTTGTGCTAGGAAAAATATGCTTAATGTAACTGCTATATATATGTGCACATAAATACATAAGAACGTGCAAGAAGTCTCTTTGCACTGAATATGTTGTTTTACAGGGCCAAGGCAAGGAAAGAAAGGCAGCATTCATCCTCCTCTGCTGGCAGTCCTGCGGGCACTGGGAGCACAGACATGGTGCAGGTGAAACCAAGGCACAGTTTGTCCTGCTGCTTCTCGCTGTGGTGTTGTGCTGGAAAGCTGAGGGGGTCAGGACAGCAGAGGGAGGACAAGCATCACCCTTCTGCACTGAACCACCAACCAAACACACAACGCTGAGCCTCGGCAGACTCTCACTCACCTGTCTTCAGCTGGAAGTGGTACGCAGGGAGCGGCTTCCATGGCGCGGCCAGGGTTGCAATGGACTGAAGATGCAGCACGTGCTGCTTCACGTCTGCCGTGGCGTTGCTGATCCCGTAGGCAATGAGCCTTTCAATTACAGCAGCTGGTATAAAAACCAGCCTCCCCCGCGTAACGTAGTAACCAACCGTCACGTTGTTCGATTGCTCCAGGATCTCAACCTAAAACACACAGGGAAATGATTTTTGTTTTCGTTTTGTTTGCAATTCAACCGCTATATGACGGGACCTCTCATTCCAAATAAAGCTCCCTCGCAGGCTTTTTGCATGCGTCTAAAGGATCAGTGCCATACAGAGCTGGTCAAGGAGCTTACCACGGCAACTCACAGATCTCCAATTTAGGCTGAGGCTTCATTCACGTACAGATAAAAGAATGTTTTTTACTTCTGAGTATAAAAATACAGAGAATTCAGAGAACACCCAGCTTCTATTTCATTCCTGAAGTTCACTAAATATGTCCACGTTTCTGTCATTACAGGTTTGGGGTTCTAGGTTTGAAAGACCAAAAGTTTCCCATATTTGATTCTTCAGTCTCACCTGAGTCCCCTATGCTGCTTATCCTGTAGTGCCCCAGATGGCTAAGCTACCACTGACGAGTAGAAATGACAGACCACAAGAACAAACACACTGTGAGCCAAAACACGAGGTGATTTTTACTCCACATAGAAAACCTCTATTTTTCAAAGAGTTTAAGCCTCGGAACTTGTCCTCCAAACTAAGTTACAGCCAGGGTTCCTCTATTAGAAAAATGCTCTGTCAGGTTTAGCAGAAAGTGAGAGAACAGATCTGACAGTTTTTTATTGCTGCTTTTGAGACCCAGGAATGTACAATTCCTAAACTCTGTAACATTAACCAAAACTTGCAGCCACAGGGCATGGGGACAAAAGTCAACCTGATGGCCTCTATTGTGAGCAAAAAGTAATTTTTTTTTCCCCCTTATTGGTAAGTGCACCTCGTGTAACAGCCTCAGGCTCAGCATAAGCTCCTGCCTAACAAAAGCAGAAGCGTGTTTTACAAAAAGTACCCCAGCAACCAGCTTCAGCCTGCTCTAACATTCAGCAGCAGAGCTTCATGCAACGTTGCTAGAAAGTGACAAACGTATCTCCCTCATTTATTTTCAACAAAACGTAGTCTCTCCTTGTGCAGGATTTTCATCCCTGTGGAATTGGACTTGTCAGGCACTGCATTTTCAGTGGGAGTGGACTGACAGCAGTGACATCCCATTAACTAGCCCTGCTCTTGCCATTGATCTTGCTAAGCACAGCAGCACTTGCCTGACTGCAAACCAGAGTCCTTCCTACACTGCTGGGGAGGAAGAAACTGCTGTTTGCAGGAGTTTCCTGGAACATATCAAGAAGAAAGTTGCACTTCTCCCTTCTACTTCGTCAAATTAAACGAAAAAAATTTTGGAACGGTCCTTGTATTTTTAGAGCCCAGAGCAGGTGTCACCCACGTGTCAAAACTAATTTGGACATAATTATATATTACATACAAGTGAGGAAGCAGCCAGGAGGGGAGGTCAGAGACTCAGCAGACAAAAGCAGAATGCCTGACACAATCTAGTCCCCCACCTTCTTTACAATGCTGACCTCTCCACAGGATACCTGCTACTTGTCTTTGACACAGCCAAATCATTCAGATTCAGAAGGCCTAAAAGCAACATGTGATTTTTTTTGTACTCACTTATTAGGGATGTGATGGAATAAGGTGCGGATGCTGACAGGAGGGACTGTGTTACCAGGTGCTACTTGGTAAAACCAAGGCAGACAGTCTCCATGGGATTAAATACGCCCAAACTTGCAGTTTACAGTAATGTTGCAGCCACCCACACAAGCACCACTGACTCTTAGTGTAAAGGTTTATTATTTCTCTTGGTGGGAGAGCTGTTTCAGTGAGATCACACAGGCAAGCCAGGCACGCTTACCTGAGCGCTGACATTTTGGTTGAAAGCTTGTCTCAGCGCTTGGTTGAGTCCTTTCGTCACGCTCTCCTTGAAGGACCTGCTGATCATCATCCTCCTTGTGTTCAGAAACAGAACTGCAAAACACCAAAAGCTACGAGTTAGTTTGAGACATTAACATCCTATTGTTTGCTTTCTCAATTCTTTTCTGTTGGGGTGGTAAAGATCACGGAGGAAGCTATCTGTGATTTGCAGCAGCTCCAACGGGAGTAAGAACTGCAGGGGCTCAGCAGCGTCCCCAAGGTCACTGTTCTTCTCATGACAATGGCCCACTGTTCCACAAACAACTGCAATTTCTTTAGCAACAGCAAGGCTTTGCAATGCTGCCTTTCTGTACGTGAGCGAGGTATGATGACACTTGATTGCCTGTGGATAGACTGCTGCAGCACTCCCAGAGGACTGAGCTGGTGCTAGGCAGGGAGGCCTCTGTAAGGGACAGGTGCTTCACAGAGCTCAACAAAGAAATGTCCTTCACTGCTACAACTGCTTTCAGTTTGCCAACTGTCTTTACCTCTATTTGTACGCTTTGTTTATTAACAGTTTCACTAACTTTTATTATTTGCAGAGTTTTACAGCTGCGCTGATGTATTTTCAATCATATATTGTGTACATACAATATGTACACATACAATACTTCTGTCTTAAAAAAAATAATTGTTGCATCTACTGTCATACTGATACAGGTATTTATCGGCTACTAAAACCATGTTACATCAAAAAGCTGCTTATTTCATTATCCTTCAGTGTCATTCAGGTTTATACAGCTTCATAAACCCTTTTATGACTCTTCTTTGTTCAGATCTTCAAGACAAGCATCTTCTGATGCCACCAGAAGGAGCGCATAGGAAGACTGGGCAACCTCTCCAGAACCCCTTAGTCTAGAGCTGTTAAAATTAAGGAGGAGCTGTCTGTGAAAAACACTCTTAGAGCCATAAGAAGTCGTGCTGTTCACACAGACAGCTCAAAATCCTCCCATTTTGAATTGCACAACTTTAAAGATCTGTTTGAAAATAACTTGGCATTCAACGGTACGATTAGGCACAAAACAGAGACCCTTCAGCAAACTCAGTGGCCCCACGTACCTGTTTTAACCATAAGGTTCCAGGAGAGGCGGCAATCCAGGGGAGGAGCTGCTGTCATGTTAGCGAAAGCCACTGCTGCTGTTGTTTCTGGAGGAGCAGAAGTGTTTTCCGTTCGAGTAGGGGGAAGCCTAGTGGCTTTCGCTGATGCTGTAATAGATGTCAAAGCTGCTGTAATTGTCAGCGGATACGGGGTTGACGTTTTGGTGATTTCTGAGCTTGGGAATTTCTGGCTGTCAGTGGCTGTTGTTTTTATCTGTCGTGGTATGTGTGCTGTGGGTGCGAGCGTGGAAGCCATGGCAGTGCTACTTTTAGGGGTTATAAACAT
This sequence comes from Aythya marila, assembly GCF_965140915.1. Classification (NCBI taxonomy): domain Eukaryota; kingdom Metazoa; phylum Chordata; class Aves; order Anseriformes; family Anatidae; genus Aythya; species Aythya marila. The sequence goes on along the minus strand of NC_139046.1, from coordinate 58,463,294 downwards.
AGCTGTCATGTCCACAGGTGATGCAGCTGTGTTTCCTGTTGCAAAAGGAAGATCTGCATGTATTCCTACCGAGCTCAGGACTGAGGTCAGTTTTGTGGCAGTGTTGTTTTTTGTTAGTGTCACTACTGGAGTGTTTAAAGCCATCACAGATGGCAAAGGTGTGTTGGCAGTGCCGAGCGAAAAGAAGGAAGAAGCTGGCACTGGTGAAGCTGGAGATGATTTTCTCGTTAGTGGTTTTGCTTCTGAAGTTCCTACTGTAGGTAGTGCACCAGAAGACACTCCAGATAACACTGTAATGACAGAATGGGTAAAGTTGGTTGTTGACAAAAAAGCAGCAGTTAGCTGTGTTGGTGATGGATGGACAGAAGTTATGATGACTGACTGCAGAGGACTGATGGGAGGGGGGTGCAATGGCATGCCCTCGGTAGCTTTATTAGATATGCTAAAGGGAACTAGACTATGCCTTGGAGCATTTGTGTCCCACTCCTCCACGCTAAATGTAGCTGGAATGTTACCGGCCACAACCAAATAACCAGAGGACTCTAATTGGTTATCAAGAAATTCTGGCAAGCTTCCAGAACTGACCTCTTCTTCTGTAACAAAACTCTGTAAGAGAGCTGAGCTAAAAGGCTTAGTTACAGGAAGAGCAGCCTTGCCTGGCAGCGCGCCGTAGGCAGCACCGATTTCGTAGCTGGCCAAAAGAGTTGAGTTGTCAATGAGGTGAAAAGCCAGCACTGGTGTTGTGCTCAAGGTTTTTGTGAGCACAGTGATCTTTCCAGCACTGGTTGTTTGTGATTCTAGAGAGCTGGGGACAACGCCTGTATCATTAACACAAGGCATGTGTGACTGGAGCAGTGCTTCATCCTGTGCACGGGTAGCGTTGTCCCCAGGGGTGAACAAATTAATAACGTTTTCAGCTATGTTTCCATGCTTTTTCTGCAAGGTGGTGGGTAGTGGCAAAGTGGTAGCAAGGGGTGAATACTGGACAGAGGATGTTTTCAGTGCAAACACCTCTCTATCAAATTCTGAACCACTGCTCATTTTTGCTCCAGAGAAGGGTAAATTTGAACCGCTTTGACTAGACATTGCATGTGTGTGTGTGTGTGTGTTGCTGCAGGGGCAGAGGAAAGCGGTTGCTTATTTGTACTCATTTCCTTTTGCAGGCCTGAAACAACTGCATGCAGTTCACGATACTCAGTTTCCAATGGAGAAGTGCTTGGAGGAACTTCTCTTACTGCTGGTTTGACTGAAACATTAATGCCATCTGAGGACAACAACACTGGCTTGGTCCATGTCAAAGCTGAAGCTGCGAGTTCGGGAGCGTTGATGGGATCTAAATTACTCTCAGAGGTTGCACTTGAAATCCCAGAAAAAGATGAGCTCTGGCTGCCTCTCCTTGTTGTCGTGGAAACAAATGATGGCACAGAAGGCACAACGGAGGTGAGCTGCTTCACAGCAACTGGATGTGGAGCCTGACCAGAGGTAAAATCAGACTGATCTGAAGCTCTTGGTGGTGAATATTCTGTATGTGGGGTTACAACAGTGGGTACTCTCACGCTTCTGTCTTCATGTGCAGTTATGCCCGGATTTTCTGCATTAGCAGGTGGCAGGTGTGCAGTCACAGAGACAGTACTAGCAGATGTATTCCTCAGAGCAGGTTCAGTTTTCGAAAGGCCTCTAATGGCAGTAATTAATGACACTGCAGCTAGACCAGGGCTAATCATTTCTGTGTCCAAAACAGGGCCCGCTGTCTTTGATCCTTTGGAGAGTTTACCAATTTGGCTATCTGGAGAAACTTTGGAAAGCTGAGATCCATAAGGCAGAACGATATTAGCATTAAAGTTTGCGGACAGTTTTGCCGTCACCCCTCTTGTGAGAACCTGTTGACCTGTTCTCGTTGAGGGAGAGCCGTCAGAATTTGGGAGAGCACGTGCAGAAGCAGCTGGCAACAGCGTGCCATTTGATTCATGAGCTCCATTAGTGAGGTCTTCTGCAAAGGTCTGACTGAGAGCCACCGCTGAGCGAGGGAGTTGTAAACTACCCTCACGGGCTGCTGCCGTGCTTGGACTGTTTGTGTGTGCTAACCTAGCAAAGGTCTCATTTGTCTCAGTTAGCAAGGGAGACCTTGTGCTTGTTGAAGAGGAGCGTGTTGCATTTCTAAAAAGGAAAGCTGTCTCACTTCTAAATACTCATCCTGGCAGCACTGCATCATGAGCGTGCTTTGCATCAGGAATAAGTGATTTTGGCAAGAAACAGGAAAAAATGCTCTCTGTTGAGCTGGAGACCTCAGCCAGGCTCTGGGAAGCTGAGGACACAAAAGGTGCACTGGCAGAGCCTGTAGTGCAATTAGTCAGTGCTGTGGAAGACTGAAGGTGACTCATTCGGGGCATTGTATGTGGACTACCCACAGGATGGAAGAACGATGCAAGAACCTCTGCTTTATTCTGAAAAACTGGTGAGGACAGAGGGGTGATATCACTATTTCTGTCAATCAACAGCGAATTACGTGGCTCATTATTAGGTCTTACTCCGGTAGGAGATGCATTATGCATACTTTCATTTGGAAACCATGACACACTTCTGGAAGTTACTGGCACGTAAGACTGATACAGTATTTTTGACACAGGAGTATCTGAGTATACAGATAAAAAAAGAGGTCCTTTCTGAAGGAAACTCTTTTTCCACTGTTTTTGTAAAATGTACTGTTGACAATCCAGAGAAATTGAAAGACATGGTACCCATAAACAACTCAGGACCCTTTCTTTGATTCACCGTACTAGAATTCCCATCAGTGACCATGCTTAAAAGACTATTTCTGCTTTCACTAACCTGAGAGCTGGTTGAATCTGTGCTGAAGGAACTTTCGGGCTCTGCAGACAAAGGAACTTTGAAGGCCAGTACAGCTGATTTAGAAAAGTTAATGGTATGAAGTGACTGTATTGCCAATGAAGAAAATGATGGTGATGGAACAGCAGCAAGCATGCCTGGTCCTGATGTGCTTTCTTTTGAAATGGAGGGTGTTTCTAATGGCATTAGCTGAAATGGCCCAGCTGTACTCAAATGTGTCATTGATGGTGTAGTGGACAATGTGGCAAACATACTGAGTTGAGGCAAACCTGATTCACCAGCTGTTTCATCTGCATCTTGAGATGACGACCTCAGAGACGACTCGGCAGAAACTTCAGCGGGCTCCTGGGATGCACTGTTCCCACTGCCTTGATAGAGGGTGGGTGACAGGTGACTTTGATCCAAAGTTCTGGTCCGTGTGCCCGTCAGGGTTGTTTTTATCATCTGAAGCAAGTTTGCGTTCTCCAAAGTCTGCCCCATAGAAATATCAGCTACTGAGGAAGTCTTAGTTTCTGTGGAAGGCCGTGTTGGTGATAGTATAGATCTCCAGTTCGGAAAAGATTCTGATGAAGAAGCAATGTAGATACGCTGTTGCCTGATACCTGTAAAATAATAAGCAAAATGAGCATGCAGTCCTGCGAAAGGAAAAGTCACTGCTATGTGGCTGCAAGAAATCAGCACAAAGCGCATTGTTTACTCAAAGCAGTTGCTTCTTTTTTATTCAAAACGACAAACATCCAGAGAAAACTGAAAAAAACAGCGAAAGGTTCCAAGCGATAGGTTATAAATCCCTCAAGGTGTTTCACCTGACAGAAGGATAGGGCTAGCTTTCTAGACAGGACTATTTCAAAATGCTACTTGTAGCATTTAAAAAGCTACTGAGAGGCACCTTCTTCAGCCTGGGACAACTTCTGAGGTTATCATCCTGTCAAAATATTCTGTGAGAAGGCGGGTTTAGTGGAAAGGGGATGGGTTTTGACCACCAAGCATCACTGGCTTGGCAAGCCATCCCATCTGGGAATCGAGTCAGCACTGGCTGGGTTCCTGCAGGATGCATCTGGAGGTGCTCGGCTTGCCAGTTCCAATAACGCATGCAATTATGGACACAAAAGAAAGGAAACAAAACACGGGTGAGCATGAGGAAAGGGGGGTAAGATCCAAAACAAAATTAGCAAATTGAATTCCTTTTCTGATCTGTGCAGATGTACAACGCATCGCTTCAAACACCAGTTTGTTCTCCATTCAACACCACAACGTTCCTAGGCTTTGTCTTCTTAAAATGATTACAGTTCTTCTAAAACCACAGCTTGGGGAATCTCAAATTCTCGCTAATTTAAAGATTAAGATGCAATCAAGAGTAAAATGTCAGTTCTTTATCCTCCCTCCTCCCCCAGCCAAGATAATAGACCAAAAACCACTATTGGCTCTCGCTTCTGCCCCCGGCTATGCCCACTTACACAGCTGAGCGAAGGCACAAAAGAGATGAAGTCCCTGCCCTCTGACTGCAGCACATCTGGATATAGACAGAGGGTACAACCTCCTCCGCACACGTATGAATAACTCCAGCGCAATGGCATGGAAGAGGGAGCAGGGACAGCCCCTGAAACACCCGGTTATGAAACGGGCTGGGCAGCAGTTCCAGCCACCGACAGGCCCGGGCAGCAGAGCCACAAGCAGCGGAGGGGATTAGCCCGTGCAAACGGGAGCCGGCAGCTGAGCACCACGCGGCATGAGAGAGGAAAATGGGTCACACTGCACCTATTTAAAGGTGTGCTCCTTCCTTGGGCTGCCCTTGTGCCACGCTGCTGGTGATCTGTGCACGCAGGCCAAAGCAGTTGGCTGGACAAGCCCCTTCAGGCGCCTGGGTGCAACAGGAACGTGCTTGAAGGTACTTAACGTGCTCAGCTTGGCATTCCCACTCTGCAAATGCAATGAATAAATAGATAAATATTCACAGATCTTCCTCTTTATCCCTGTATTGAGAGCTGTATAGGCTGTGGGGAAGCTAGGCACTTTTTTTTTTTTTAAATCTTTCCTTCACCAAAATGCAAGAGTGAGTGCAGAACCCAAATGCAGATTGTTGGCTGCTGGTGTGCCCTCATGGGACCCGAGAGCTTAGCCTGAGCTCTGGTGGCTTTTCCTTCCTCGTTGTGGTCAGACAGCCTGTTATGGAAGGCAGGAAATAAGACGCCACACATTTGGCTGAACTCGAGTCGGTTCCAACAGATGTTTGAAATTGAGAACTAGATGCTGTGCTTGGAAAAACCAGGCCCGAGGCAAGCTGCAGCTTAACCTCCTTTGAAGTAGCTCAGCTGATGAAGCTGCCATTACCGGATCTGTTGCGTCCCAAACCACCTTGTTCCACCTCCGGACCAGAAGGCTGTGCTGAAAAGGGAAGGCAATTTTCCTGTTTATGCCCATTAACGAACTAAAGCCCTTGAGTAAACAGAGGTTTAAAGAATTATTCATATTCTGCAACTAAGATAAAGCACTGGCTTTCCACTGCTACAGATTTTACTTGCTGCTACCTTTACAAAAAGATGCTATCGGTCTCTTTCCCAAACTTCTATCACGCATTCAGTACCTTGGCAGCAACTGGGTGCAGTACTCCAAAGCCAAAATTATCTTCCCATGGAGCTTAAACTGAAGTATAGATTCTGTTCTTGAGAATTGGTAGGATGGTATCCACAACGACGTACCCTTATCAAATACTGTGCACCGAGCCATGGCTTCCACACCCCGCAGCTGGTGCCATGCCCCAGGGTCAGCTCCTTCTCGTTTAGATTTCAGGCCACTGACCGAACACCTCCTCCAACAGTCCCAAAGCCCATTTAGCACTAACCTCATCACAACAGCTGTCACTGATTAGGGACCGAGCCCCCTTGTATCTAAAGGGGCAACAGGGGCCAAAGAAAAGCGTGGAGATGATCACGAGAAAGATCAGCTCCCTCCTTCACCCCTGTTTTGCTAAGGTAAAAGGGACAGCAATTGGAAAAGCAATTCTGTGCCTGTCTAGAAGTTGACGGTGATGCATACATAAAATTAATGATGTATTAATTTTATCTGGAAAAAGAAGTCTCCGTTGTTATCTATCTTCTGCTCCTCAGACATCCAAGTTGCACATTGCTCTTCATACAGTGTAAATTATTTCCGGGGAGACAAGTACTTGGTAAGCGAACATCCCCCGGTAAAAGCAGTAGCCAAGGATAATGCCAGTCCATTTGCCATACCTATAAAAATCAGCATGTGAAGAGAGAAAATTGCACCTGTGCTGCTGACACTGGAAACCAAGCTCCTGTTTGCCTTACACCACGAGAATCCAAAGATCTATAAACAGGAAAAGTTATGTTAGTTCCCCCTAGATCACACGAGAAGCTTGTTGCTGCCTACAAAACAAGTAATTCCCCTTCTCTGGACAGAGGTCCCAGGAAGACCATTCTCTCCCGGGGGATGATCTCTGCAGAAGAACAGGAGCAGAGCTGCGATGCTCTCTTCTCTCTGGCAAGCTGTGGCACCATTGCTGCGATCCCTGAGCCGTGGGAACAACTCCCAGCACTCCTCCTGCTCCCCGCCACCCCCAGGTTTCATCTTCATTCAGGTCCAGGAAGGGCCCCTGTAGGACATCTCGCACCCTCTGTTCAGGGCTGGCCAGCACGGGGCAAGCCTGCAGGACCCCAGCAGCGAAGCTCCTGTGAGGACAGGAGCAGGTACGTCTTTTTTTTTTTTGCTGACTCCACAATTTCTTCTTTCAGGCAGATTTGTGCACCCCCCCTTCACACCCAGACTTTCTTTGGGGCACTACGGGCAATCTGCCGGCCGCGGAGCCTCACATCCAAGGCAGCCTTTCACCCACGGACTTGGAGGCAGAATACACTTGTCCTGCACCCAGCATTGCTCACTGGTGTTTGGGAGAGCAGAGCCCAGCCTGCACACACTTCACGGCTGTCATCAGCCTCGCCGCAGGAGCTGACAGCCGGCTGCCGCTCGCAGCAAGTGCCAGCCTTGCCGGGGGGCGAAACGCGTCCCCTCTGCGGCAGGCAGCGGGGACAGGGCGACAGCAGGATTGGAGGCAAGACACATCACCATCAGCACACTGCCTGTCTGTTTGTTTGTAAATACACGTTTGTCCAGGCTTTTGGGAAGAATACGCACCTGTTCAGGGAGGTTTACACGCACGCCATCAGCGTAATGAATGATTTCGTGAGCAATGTAGGAAACTGGACTGTTGCAATTCTTGGGGAGCAAAGCAAAGTAGGGGAAATGTGGACTCGGCACAGCTTTTCACCACTAGCTACAAGTCAAAGACAGCACAGCTCTCATTGCATGCAACAAAAAGGCCTTTTCTTAACCATATACTCCTTTACCAAAGCTTAGAGTTTAACCCTGCCTCAGAAATCAAACAGGAGAGAAGCCTGAAGGTACTGAAAGAACTGCTGGTAAAAGCCTCGTGTGTTATTCTTGTAACAAAACCACACATCATCATCTCCAGAACTTTGAAAAAGAGCGACAACGCTTTCAAAAGGTTGAACTGCGCAGCAAATTATACACTAGGATGTATTTTGACAGCCTGGTTGGGTAATCGAGAGCATTCCCTGGAGCCAGGAGGCTTTCTGCTCACCAACCCAGACGCACCTTCACGAGCATCTTCTGCACGCCACTTCTGAAGCCGTGAGCAGAGTGGGGCCCTCCCCCCAGCAGCAGAAGTCCAAGCAGAGACCCCCCAACACCGGTGTGCAGACGCAGAGTCCTGGCCCCCAGGGAGAGCTGCAGGATCGCCTCGAGTTGCTGCCACTGTTGGGTGAGCTTTGTGCCCCTCCGCAGGCTGCTCGCCCCGCGGATCAGCAAGCCGAGGAGCAGAAGCGCTTGGCTCGCTCCACGTTACAGATCAAAGGCTGTTTGGGAGAAGAAAACGAAATCCAAGAAGTGTTGACCATCACAGCACCGGTTGTACTTGATCCACGTGTGTAGCAGAAGCACTGGCCTGAAACTGAGCATCGTGTGGCTGTACCTGGACAGTCACAACACAGCCTCTCACCCAAACTCCAAGCTATCACTGGAAACGAGCTGCAAAATCAATTTTCATTTGAACTGCTGTTTTCAGAAGTATACTTTATGAGTATATTTTCAAGATTAACCTTCGATTTTTCTTTTAAATTATGTATCCCTGAACAATGTCATCAGAACTCCGAAAATGAGACCAAGAAGTTGCAAATCAGCTACTGCACCTTTCGTGGCATCACACAGCCTGCGACCCAAACGCCCTAAAACTGCTCCACTTTAACTTATTTCTTTAATTTCAGAGCTTTGCAATAGAAACTTCGTAACGTAGAGCAGCTAAGCTTCCTTCAGGAATCTTCCCTTAAGATTCTGACCACCTTTCAGTCCTGGAGGTGCCCCAACTACAGGATCAGCCCAAGGACAGAGGTTCCCACCGTGTCTCCTGCTACTCCCAAGCTCCTTCCACCGCCTGTGGCCTGAAGGTAAGCAAGGATAAAGAGGTGAATGCTCTGCAGCATTCCCGCTGCGTGCTTCAGCACTGCTCCGCTGGTCGTGCTTTGAAGGTACGAAGTCACAGCGCTGGCAGATCGATGGCATCCTATTGATTTGGGGGTTAGAAGAATTTCTGGTCACTCTGAGCTAAGTGTCTATAAGGATCACTCAATATTTGAAGGACAGTAAACAACATCTTTAAAAAAAAAAATGCAACAGGGTAACAGCCAAGCCTCAGACATCATTCTGTGTGCACGGGTTGTAGTAAATAACCAGCATTTATCCAGCCTGGAGTACAGTGCAATTGCTGAATCCAACGAAGCCAAATCTATTGCTTGGCCCTAGAAGGCAATGAGGTTCCATCAGCAGACGCAGAAGACCACTGCGATGAATGAGCTAATAGCCAAACCCTGAGCCAAAGCGTGACACATGCTTCTTCGGAGGGAAATCCTCTGTACATGAATGAATGAGACTACAAACATAAGCTCTTGCTAAGAGAGAGCCCACGTAGAGCTGTATGTTTTTATTTTTTTTTCTTAGATTAGGGAAAAAAAAAAAAAAAGAAAAGAAAAAATCTTTTCCTGAGCTGGCTTGAAAGCCCTGAGAGCAAGTAACAGCCCAGAGAGCTGCTGCTTAAGGTGTCAGGTCCTCTCTTCCTTTCCCCTTTCAATTCCTACCTAACTCCTTCATTTATTTATTTATTTATTTATCTATTTTCCTTCCCCCCCTCCTCAAACAAACATAGCCAGGGCCTTCCCTCAAGCGAAGGGCGACCATTACTGAGAAGCACAATTTTGCTTTCCAGGGAGCTGCCAGCAGGTTTCCCAGGCCGAGTCAGGCCGTGACTAACTTCTGGCCACCAAAACAACCTGCGGCGGCCACGCAGCATCAAGCACAATATGAATTCTTAACAATTAAATCTTAACTAACTATACATATCAATTAGGTTATTCGTGTTAAGCTCCGTGCCTGCTCTGTAATAGATGAGGACTTGGCTCACATGAGGAAGTGCTATGCAAATATTTTACAATTACTTCAGTTTTCTGTGACTCTGAGCGTGCTGTGCACAGCTCATTAGCCTTTATTTCCTGGAACTTATTCTCTTTGCTGCACAAAAGAGGCAACAGCTCGAGTTTATAGCAATATGTGAGCTCCTTCATCTTCTCCCCCCCCTTGGAAATCCCTGCAAAGGCTGTTTGGCGTGGCGTGGCTACTCCGAGGGGTCCAGCTGCGAGTTATTCACAGGAGTTTGCTGACATCAAGAGAAGAGCACGGGCACCAAATGTGGCAAACCCAAAGGCCACGGGGATGAACCAGGAGCTGCACTCGCAGGTTGCAGCTCTGCTGTTAACCACCGGCTCGCACCGACTGCCTGAACGCAAAAAGTGCCAGCTTTCATCGGTGGCGTGGTATTAAAACGTCGGTCTCCTCCCGCAGATGAAAGCATTGGCATGTTCTGTCAAGTAATTAGGCAACGGCAGCTTCCCTGTGAAATGAGCACACTGGCAGGAGTCCTAACGCTCGTAGAGAAAAAGCAGCAGCACCACTAGAGTCATCATTCGCTTCTGAGTAATAGCTCAAGTCGCTTTTAATTGTAAAATCAACAAATAGTTAATGGGTACCAAAGTGAGCAGCTGGTTTCTCAAAAATCAGATCCACTGCCTGGAACAAAGGGCTTTATTAGAAAGGAAAGATGCTGCCACTTCCAGATGGTGCCTGCACGGCGCTGTCCAACGTGGTGGATGGACCTCCTCATCTAAAGCTCTAAAAGAAAGAAAATACAGAAACTGGGAGGGTTCACGATTGAAAATAACGTCGCAATTATCTCTGAAAAATTAAGAAGCCCAACAAAATATGCTTTCTCCCCTGCAAGCCCTTGGTTTGGTTGGCTGTCTTTGCTGCCCGGAGCAGATGTGTCCGTGTCCGAAGGCGCTCAGCCACACCACAGCGCGCAGAAGGGCAGAAGGGGGTCTCGCAGGTAAGCAGCTGCAAACGCCTCCCCCTCGGCTCCCCTGCTTAAATCCATCTTTCCAATTTAATTCAGAACTAAACCGAGAAAGAGTCTGGCTCTGTGACCCACTTTGGGTACAGCCACAATGCCTTTTTTTTTTTTTTTTTTTTTTTTGACTGCTGCCCTTTTTGCTAAAATTTCCTGAGATTTTGTTGCTCTAAAAACGTCCGGAAGCTATTTCCAGCAAAAGCCTCTAACCAAACCAGGCCCCAGTTCCTTTCCAACTGCTCAGTTAATCTTTTGAGACGGGCACGGTCGCTTCTAACAAAAAGAGAAAGATGATGCACTGCTCGGACAGGCTTTTCCTTTGTGCAAACACGTGCAAGTGCTTTGCATGCATGTAAGCCCAAGTGAACACCTCGGTTTTCAAGCTGTCAGGCTACCCGGGATTTTAGGAGCATTACTACTACATCTCATCTGTCAAAACACAAAGGCTGGGGAATATTCAAGATCTTTTTTTCCCCACTAAACTGCTCAACATTAGTGTGGCTATTGAAACAAGTTAATTCAAGTGACTAAGAGATGAGATAGGGACTCAAGAGGCTCACATGAAAAAAAAAGGCACGGAAGAAGAAAGCACTAAAGCTGCCAGGTCACACAGCCTTTTTTTTTTTTTAAAAAAAAAACTCTCATTAACACATTTCTCAGGTGTCAAAATACCAATGTTTAGATCTACTCTGTGATGCTATCAGAGAGAAATCCTGAACATCTGAGGCTTGGCGCCAGATCAGATCAAAGGCATAAGGTGAAAATTTCTTCCCACAACCTTACCAGCAGGCGACTCATTGCACAGGAGAGCTGAACCAAATTCCTTCAGGCAGATGGACGCCAGCTCTGGGTGCTTTCTGAACCACACACTCTTCGCTGTCAAGACTTACTGGCCTGCCTGCTAGAAAAAACGTGGAAGCACGGGCACAACATCGCAGCTCCGTTCCTTCATCAGTCAGGATGCTGTTACGGTGACCTGGTGACTTGATGGATGAATTAATGTTCACCATTAAGGAGAACTAACACTGTGAGCAACACAGACATCCATACAGTACGAACTGGTAAAATGGGATACTGAACATATGGAGAAAATGAGAGGAGCGTTGTGACTCTCGCACGGGCAGAAAAAAGGGCTGCTAATTAGGATTTTGATTATCCATTTAAGCTCAGATACATCCAGCTCACACAGAATTCGAGCTTCACTGGCCAAAAGCTAGGCAAGGAGAAAATCTACTTTCCACCATGCCAAAGAGGCTACCTCAAAGAGCAGATGCTTTACCTGCAAGTGAGGGCAGAAAGCTGATTGCAAATTCTGGTTACAGTCTACGGGTTTGCTTTCTTAACTTCCGCATTAATTTCTTTCCCATAGTTTTACTAAAGATGATTTGAATCTTAAATAAAGGAAGAGAATTCGTTTCGCTCCTCACTGACTGCTTCTTCATAAAGGACAAGGGATGCATCCCGAATTGCAATCAAAGATCTCAGCCAATCCCCATTACCTGCACGAACCAAAGCCTTGTTGTCTGAGGAATAGCAATTTGGAAGTGATAAATAAGCCTCAGTCACACGTCCTTTCTGCAAACTGCCAGCCACCCCGTTCCTTATCCAAAAGCTTCTTTTATTGCAGCAATTATTTAGAAAGCCGCCTGGCCATATTAACACGTCGACAATAACACAAATAAATTTTGACAACAGGACGCGGCGTATCACATAACGTGGTAGCATCAATCACACAATCTCAGCTTTCTGATATTACAACGAGGCTGCACTGCTATGAAATATGATGGCTTGTTGTCAACACCAAGCTTAGCTGGAAGCTAAAAACGAATACTACACATTTATCCCCATGATGAAAAAATAATGTTAGGGAACAGCAGTGGATTAAAAAGGGAGCCTGAGCTTCAGTACGAGCCAGGACGCGTCCTAACTGCGTCTCCCTGTGCGTGATCAGTGGTGGTCTGCTAGGAAAGCTCAATTTTCTTGTCATCCAAGTCAGGTTTTGCACAGCAGGCAAGGAAAAAGCACGAGTTGATCCAAGCTGTCAATTCAACTACTTCATGAATAAATACTCATCCTCCTGACCTGACAGCATTCGGGTCCTGCTTTGCACAGCTGCAAACAGCTGCGAGAGCAGCAAGGCAGGGATGGCCGGCTGCTGGGATCGGACAGGATCCGCTTTCTCAGGGCTGTCTGTCCTCCTTCCCAGCCACCAGCCAGCATTTCCACGTGCCTTTGGGAGCCTCTGGTTTGGAACAGCCCATGCCAGAGGCTGACTTTCAGGAACTGGCCAGCAGTCTGCTCTTGAAGGTCTGCAGTAATTTTAAGAACGCAAAAATACTCCAGAAGTCACCTGGTTTCGCACGGAGTAAGAGCTGGTGAGCAAAGGCTGAACGAGAACTCAGAACTCACACGGCTGTACACCAGCGAGGCCGGGTGTAAAAGCGATGGGAAGAGGTACTTGGGTACCACCAGGGGCAAGCTCCAAGCTCTGGAAGGAGACACTCTCCCTTTCTCTCCCTAGGCTCCCGAGCACAGCTTTTTTCCTGTAATCCACTGGGCTGACCACCTTCATTCTCCAGGCATGGCTGAGACTCCATGGAAAGAGACACCCAAGAATCCGTAACAAAAGGTAACACATGCGTGCAACTGATCTTGGCCAAAAAAAATAAAAATAAAACCCCTGATTTAACCTCAGTACTCAAGAGATGAAAACACAGCACGGAGACGTGGTACTGAGTACATTACAGACACCAGGTTGAACTGGGAGGCACTGCCCCCCTGCTCAGCCCAACGCAGGGGATCTGACTTACCACGAACAAACAGCACGAAGGGTGCGGTGTAATTATTTCAGCTCTCAACATCACAAAGACCGTGCAATCTCTTGGCACCATCACATGAAAAAAAAAAAAAGAAATCTCCAGGAACTGTATTTAATTGTGGATGCACATCAGTCACGCTGTCACGCTGCGCCTGGGATCACACTACGTGCCCGGAGATATGCATTTCACTTCGTTGAGAAATATCGTAACGAGCTCAGTGAGAACAACGTTTGGGAGGCCACAAATATCATTCAGCAAGTCCCTTCGGTGTGGAGAAGGGCTCTAAGATTCAAAAAAGAGGAGTACGAGCTAGTCTTATGTATAGTATATGCTGAGCACATGCACCTCTGTCCTCTGCAGGCATTTATCTATTTATTTATATATATTATATATATATTTATATATATTTATATATATTCTGTGAAGGCATTTATCCCCTCCATGGGATGAAACAGGTTATAGAGAAGCAGTAGTGAGTTCTGTGCCCCATCAGCATTTCTTCCACGTTTCTAACCAGGAGCGACCTGATTTTCAGAGCTGCTTACCCCTTGCAACATCCACTGACTACACGGCAGCCTGGGGTCGCCCATCACCTGGAAGCCAAGCCACTTCTGCAAAGTCAACCACATGTGCAATTTGCATCCCAAAATTAAGACCGCAAGTAGACGCGTTTCAGCTGCTTGGCCCGAAGCGTATTTGCTGCTGAACGCAAATCAAACTCTCCATAAATAAAAATATAAACCAGAGGAACCCAGAATTAAAAATTATCACACGCCTGTGGGATTTCTTCTCACCAGCCCTCTCCAATGAGCTCACTAAACAGTGATTTAAAATTTTATGCATGTACATAACATTAAAGATTTATTGGGTATCCTGCTCTCCGGATTCTGAAATACACAAAGCACTGAGGATCCTTCATATCGTGTTAATCACAGTTTTGGGAGTGTTTTCTTCCCCCCTCCCACCCGCCTGACAAAACCCAGCTGAAGAGCTGCAAATCTCGGTTATGAGCAAGGGGCTGAAGCCCTCTGGTAGATCAGAGGAAGGGCAGCCAGAAGGGCACAGCAGCGCGAGCAGGGGATGGAGAGCCCTTCACCAACACATGTCCATCACCCGAAGATCAGGCAGGAGCTGCTGACCCCTGCAAGATCTCCAGTGTTTTGGGGACAGCTGGTTTCAACATTGAAAGACCAGCAGAGGGAAAAAGATTGCTGTTTCAGACCATCTCACTGCAGCTGATCTTGTTGCCTTGAAAGCTGACTCACTGACTCCAAAAGCGCAGGGATGGCAAAGATGCACATGCATTCACATCACACAGTCGTCAAAGAAGAGGCTCAATTTGCAAGCTATTCATCATCTGGAGTGCCTGAAAATAATTTTATAAACATCTAATAAGTACTTGGCATTTACAAACTGCCAGGCAAACAGCGATCACCATTCACATGCAGAGCATGGACATCTGCCCTCAGCATTCTGCCCTTTCAAAAGTAATATTAAATAAATAAATAAATAAATAAAAATTGATATATTGTGCTATTCATTTCAACATGTTTTTTTGTGTTTTTTTTTTTTCCTGGAAACAAAAGTCCTGCACACTTGCTATTTATCTCGGAGAAAGGTGAAATTTTGTGCTAACGTAGTACCAGTTTCTGCAAATAAACACACCTGATTTCAAGAGATCTGCAGGTCTAAAAGGTGCTAAAATAAGGAAAAAAACGTGATTTGATCCCAAACCAGCTAGAGATAATGGAGAAGATTTTTTTTTTGTAAATAGTTCAATCAAGTTACAGGAAGCCAGGCTGTTTCCTAAGCTTAGACTATGGTACCAGACGCTAAACATGGCAGTGAATTACAGTAATAAACAATTATTTTTTTTTTTAAGTACTAAACATCATTAATGGGGTAAGATAAGAAGTTAATGGACCATTAGATTAATTCCATATGAAATGTGAAAGTTTTGAGTGCAATCTTCCCAGACACACCGAAATAAGGCAGCTTATGTTGAACCGATGAGCAGAGCCACTGCTGGCGCTGTAAGCAAGCCACAGCCACCCGAAGTCGCTGCACACACAGCTCGCTTAGTGCCAGAGCACACCCCTGCTCAGAGATAAAGTCAGCCTTGGCTCTCCGTGTCGCACAGCACAGCCTAAATCTCTAAACCAACCACCAGCACGGGCGCTTGGCTGGGTGTTGTGATGGCAAGGTGAAGGCAAACCCTCAGCCTCCAGCGGGGAACGCGCTCGCTGCGCTTGGCCACCCTTCCCCGATGCAAGGCAAACAAGCCCAAGCTTTTGGTCCTCTCCCGGCGACAGCTTCTGGCAAATAGAGGGCAAAGCACCTCGTTGTTACAAATGGGGTTTGCAGATGGCTTGTTGACACCTAAATAGACTCGCAGAAGGGCAATTGCATGCTTCTACGTGTAAGCGCTCTGGCTTGGATACTTGTTTCTGATGCAATTTATTACAGAAACAAGCTGTCAGAGTTGATGTGCTCATACACCATAAATAAAAGCAGATCATGCTTAGCAAAGGATTAGGTTGAGAGAAAACAAGCCTTTTCTTCTGACAGCAGTGGAACAAAGTCACTGCGTTTCCAATGAGACCAGGAGCAACCTTTCCCTGACGCAGAGGGGCAAGATTTTACAAAGTACTCCTCCAAAACGAATGTCACAGCACTAATCCCCAGCGGCTGCATACGAAAATACCACAGCACTGGAGACAGGGCATAAAATAAACATTTTCCTACTTTCTTCAGATTCCAGCTGATGAAGAAATGCCTTTCAGGATCTCACTCCAGAGAAAAGGGTTACAAGTGGAAAGCAAACAGGAGACGCTTTCTTCAAACTGCAGAGCAGATGATAGTTTGCATCAGCCTTGCTATTTAGCAAGGTCCTGAATTAATGGGTCCTGAGCAGGATTAAGCTGGAAGGGACAAAACTGCTGGCTGCACAGCAGGACAAGTGTGATGATTTCCCTGCGTGTTCATTCCAGCACATACTCTTCTAATTTAACGAGATAATTATCTTACCCAGAACCACGAGGGGAAAAGCAAAACACAGAACCAGCACCTTCTTTACACGCCAAGGCAAGAGGCAGGCAGGCATGCCCAGCCCCACGCAAGCTCCCCAGAAGAGCCAGGAGAGACCAGACACAGATGCTTTTTTACACAGGAGCGCATCCATCCCTCTAGCAATCGGCTCTCTTTGAATTGTGCCCAGGGTTTAGCAGAGTTTACGCTGTTTTCCTCCAGGATGCTCTTACCCATCTGTTCCCCAGCGCAGATTTTGATGAGTGTGAACACCAACGCTGTGGCGGGAGCGAACCCACAGCCAGATGATTTGCGTGGCTCTGGAGAGCAGCACTTCTCCTCCGTCCCCAGCTAAGCGATCCAGCCCCCTCGCAGCATCCGCTTCACACTGCAATGACCATTTTTCTCCTGGTAGCTCATGCTGCAAAACAAATTTCTCCTCCAGGACAGATCCATCCCCAGCCTGAAATGCTACATATGTTCCCAAAGTACCAGTGTAAGCCCTTTAGGGAGCTGCCAGATTGGTCACAATCTATGGATCTGACACCCCCGGCAGCCATTAATCAGCCTGGAGCCTGCAGTGAAAAAGGGAGGAAAAATCACATCATGCTAATAAAACTTACCTTTATTTCAGAGCTGGACTATGCAGTCTTAAGCCTAACAGAAAATTCAGCATTTACTAAAAACAGCTATTTTCTCTTGGGGACAGGAGTGGAGAGTGTGATACCAGGTGAGCACACAGAGGGGGGATTTCTTTCCAGACCATCACTGCGACAATCCCAGAGAGGGGGCAGCCACGAGCAGTGTTGCTGTAACCTTGAAGCCAGCATTTTCAGACCGCAGCACCTGCTTCTCGTGATTAATAGCCCTGCCCTCAACTACTCAGCAGCAAACATTTACAAAAATGAAGCTAATTATGAGAGTGGTGAAACAAGGGAAACCATCCTCAGGGGGCAACTGACCTTTTTGCCTTGATGAAGTTTACTAATAGGTTTAGTAGGTTATCATTATCAAGATTTTCCACATGAGGGATTTTCTTTACAATCCACAGTCTCAAAACACACAGAAGATGCATTTTTCCAATAAATTAATAACCATCATTTTATTTTTTTAAACTACACAAGCAGCCACAAACGCTAAAAATGATTTATTTGTGACCAGACACCTGCTCACACTGAACATCCTACAGAAGAGTCCTACAGAATCAGTAAGCCAAAATGCACGAAAGGTAATTTAAAAAGAAGTTCAAGTTCGTTCTGATTTGAGACGAAGAAAATTTACAGCCCAGACCTCCAGGCACTTAGAAGGTCAAGTACATTTATATTTATGATCTCCCACCCCCTGATTACTCACTGCAATGTGTGTTGCTTTCACTGGTCCAGTAGCAACCACACCAATTGTAACTTTTCTGAATGAAAAACACACTGCACCTCCAACCAATACCTGTTTATTTTAGAGTCCGCACCTTTGTCAGTGAAGTGCCCAGCCTGCCACATCTCTCTGATACAGCCATGAAAATGGGTGAGTAGGATGCACCTGTGAAACATCACTATATACGTGATAACATGTGTTTACCTTATTTTTTTCCTAAATAAGTGTTTGTTTGTTTGTTTTTTAAACTTACTTCAAAAGAACGTGCATGTTCCTTGCATACACCATTACTATGAATCCACTGTCAATTCCAGATTTATAGGTCCTCAGTAAAACCCTCTTATTCAAAAAAATAATAATTAAAAACAACAAAAAAAAATAAAGACTACTAAAGCTAAAAACTAACTAAAGAATACTACAAATGAAGAACTAGAAAATTATTAAAATCTGGTTCTTTCTTCTCAGTTTACCAGGCATAATACATGCTGATTAATTAGGCAGAGGTAGGCTTGTTTTTCCCATTATCATTATTACATCTGCATGACTCCTTAGCAAATTAAGGTAATTTAAAAAATTACCTGCCACTTGTATTGCCAAAATAATATACGGAAGAAGCAAATAGTTCAGAAAATGTTTTGTTCCTAGAGATAAATAGTTTATTTTCAGACACTGACTGATTATTGTCCATCTGCAAAGACATAAGCACATTTCTCCATGAAGTACACTGACAAATAATTTGACAATGTCAAATATAATATTTTTGTTTTCCTCAAAATCTTCTGAAGCTCAAGGGCAAGCTAATCCAGAAATCTGAGGTAAGATGGTTACATAAATCAGAGTTGTTAGCACCACAAGATCATCCTCTGCCTTTTGCTATTAGCATCAACTGGAAAATTCATCAGTGTGAGTCTGTAGTGTGTCACTTCTTTTTTTTTTCAGTGCCAGCTACAGTTTTCACTACAAACAGTAGTATTTATCTGAACAAACAGTGGGAAATTTGAATCTTTTCTATCCTTAGACAAAAGCCACAGAGGCGCTCAAATGTCATCAGTTCGAAGCATCCTGGTGTCACCCACGTTTCAGTCAGACACCCTGAAGTCATGGCATTAAACACACCAGATGATCTTGGAGGTCTTTTCCAACCTCAATGATTTTATGATTCTCCCTTCAAAAGAACCATGTGAGAGCTGTGGATCTCACCAGTTCTTTGCCTGCACTCCGACTGCCAAGAGCCTGGAGAGAAAAGAGCTTTGTCCCTCAGCACCTGCATCTTGTGCTTCCACATAATGGTTGAAGAGAGAAGGAAAAGATTATAAGGGGTTTTCTGAGAAAGACAAAGAAATTCAAGCTCTGCAGGGCTAAAAAATACTCGCTGCACTTCGCCAAGAGTGGCGACACACAGGTCCCACTTCCAAGATCAACAGCTCTCCACAGCCACTTTGCTGAAGGCAAAAATGAAGACCACAGCTTCTGAGGTGCACGCAGGGTGCATATTTATGGGACACACACAAATAAGCACTGTTTTCAAATACATTTCTTCCTCACGTGGACAGTTCCTTAAACGTACCTGAATTTATTCAGACAATGCCGCTGGAGCTGCGAAGGCAGCTTTTGCTTTAAGTTCCCTGAGAAAGACCTGGTTGGTTTGTGAGGCACATTTAGCATCTGCTGCAAAGGAAGCGTTCAGGAAAAAGGCTGCTGCCTGAGAAAGTCCTGGTAGTTTAATAAGGGATAAACTGAAGGAAAACCCACAAGCAGCCTTGCGTCAGCTGAGCTTTCGCTACGCCTCAAACTAGGCCTAAAACAAGGAAAGGCACAGCACGAGGACGCCTGAGGCGAGGCCTGTTGCACCCTGCCACACCTGGTGCTGGGTTGGGGTGTGCTTTTGTTTTGTGTTTTTTTTTTTACCTTCCCAATATCATGATGGATTATCAGTTCCTCCCTTACATGGGCAACATCCCCACTCGCTCTCTATGCTTGTCAGCTGCCATTACAAAAATCTGTTATTTAGTAATGCGTTATTAGCCCTTTTTCACAAAGTCGTGCCTCAGGAAAGCTGAGGCACAGCTGGTACGGTAACCTGGCAAGGCTCTCACAAAAAAGTCAGAGGGCAAGTGTGACACCAAAGTCAGAAGTCTTTGCTCAGAGCTGTGGGATTGCGAAGGTCAATACTATGTTCTCCCTTCCCATTATTTTCACTGACATAACAAAAATTTTACACAATAGTGCTGAATAGCACATTTCATCATAAAGTAAAACCTGACGTTATTAACGTTACTCAAACTGGAAAGTCAAGTATTCTGAAATTAGAAAATGTTCCTCTAAAACAGCCTTTAGTGACACACAGACACACCACCCTTGTCTCTGAATCCTTGCCTTATTCAGCTGAGGCACTGGATAGCACTCAGGAATTAAGATGTCTGTTTAATTTATTTATTTTTTACTCATCCTCTTCATACCGTATATTTCGTAAATCTGGTGCATGCAGCAAATAGGAGTGATAAATATCAAATAAAAAACTCATGACTGAGAATGCTGTCCCTTGACAGAACTGAACACGGGCCAGCAGTGTGCCAGGTGGCCAAGAAGGCCAACAGCATCCTGGCTTGTATCAGGAGTAGTGTGGCCAGCAGGGCTAGGGAGGTGATCGTCCCCCTGTACTCAGCTCTGGTGAGGCCGCACCTCGAGTACTGTGTTCAGTTTTGGGCCCCTCGCTACAAGAACGACATCGAGGTGCTTGAGCGGGTGCAGAGAAGGGCGACGAAGCTGGTGAGGGGCCTGGAGAACAAGTCCTACGAGGAGCGGCTGAGGGAGCTGGGCTTGTTCAGCCTGGAGAAGAGGAGGCTCAGGGCAGACCTCATTGCCCTCCACAACTACCTGAAAGGAAGCTGTGAGGAGCTGGGGGTCAGCCTCTTCTTGCAGATAACTAGCAATAGGACAAGAGGGAACGGCCTCAAGTTGTGCCAGGGGAGGTTTATGTTGGAAATTAGGAAACATTTTTTCTCAGAAAGAGTAGTCAAGCATTGGAACGGGTTGCCCAAGGAGGTGGTGGAGTCACCATCCCTTGGGGATATTTAAGGAAAGGTTGGACGTGGTGCTTAGGGACATGGTTTAGTGGGTGACACTGCTGTATAGGGTGATGGTTGGACCAGATGATCTTGAAGGTCTTTTCCAACCCTAGTGATTCCATGATTCACCCAAATGTATCCACGCGTTTAGCTTTGAAACTTACAATTTATCTCTTTATGACTTAATATTTATCACTCTTTTAACTTTACTATTTATGACTTAAAATTTATCCAGAACAGTACAGATAACTGATTCATAACCTTTTCACAGTGGATGTATAAACTACAAGGCATTAAAGTCCTGTTGCAAATAATACTCATCTTTGCATTTAAAAAAAAAAGCCTTAAAATTGTTAATATGATAAACAAGAAGTTTTATAACTATTCACTCTGGTGCTGGATGGGAATGTATAATCATTTATGCTGAATTAAGAAAAAGCTATGGATTGCAAGGTTAAAAATAGATTAAACAAGTCACTAAAAATCATTAGAATTTGTATTTTTCTTTGTTCCAATTGAATGTAACAAACATCAAATTTAGCAGAAATATACATGGTTAATAGACGATTCCTCTCCAGAAGAAAATAATACAGGTGGCTTTTTTTTTTTTTAAAAAAAAAAAAAAAAGTTTCATCTGTTGTAAATCAATGTAAGACTGCTGATATAATTGTCAAATCACACCAAGGAAAGATCAAGCCACTTTAATAATCTCCTATGGAAATGCATACTCTTAATGGCAGTAAATGCATAATGCTCTCTTTCAATTATTTAACATCTTAATGATTGTGTTACTTGTGATCAGCTTGCTTGGTAAGTATCGTCATTTAAGAGAGAATTTGTGATTTCTCTTCGGAATAGATTTAAACGATTAGAAAAAAAGAATAGAGATCCCCTCAGAGTAAACGCTGACTGTAGTATTTATGTAACAGCAGCAGCATGGCCTGTGTGGTTCTCATCCCTTGTTACTCACAGCACAGAAAAGAGTTTCCACAAAAAGCAGACAGGGACCATGCCCTGAAGGAAGGAATTTCCGTGGGCTGGAGCAGAGGGGAAGCGGGTAAAACAGGCAGGACAGAAGGAGATGGGTGGGATGTAGGTGGTGTGTACCAGCAGGAAAGGTGTGAGAGAAGAACTGACAGGGTGGGATCACAGAAGTGAAAATTATGCACCACACATTTTATACAAATCACTTCCCCTCTTTAAGTGCAAGTTCAAGTGATGCTGCACGTATGCAATGCGACAGTAGGGCCCTAACACCAACCCTACTGGGTGGACACAGCGATGAAAAATAATGAAAGGTTTAGACTTCAATCACCAAGCTGAAAAGGGACTGTAGTGCTACCTGACAACAGATTTGCTCTTAATGGAAAGGATCAAATGACTGCAACAAAAATAGCAGCTGATGTAGAGCAGGTGAGAAAGTCGTAGAAAAAAAAAATCCTGCTGGATCTTGTCTATCTCAGAGGGAAGCTGACATTTGCACAAAATTTATAGACATAATATATATAACTATTAAAATATTAATTACAGAAGTAAATCAGCAACAAGCTACATCAGAAAAGGAAGAAAAAGCATTTCCTCTAAAAATGAGGCTGGAAGATGGTTTTCAGGGCTGTAGTTTAGGTTGCATTTTGATGGTCAGAGCAAGCAGCTACATTCACCTGAGTGTTAGGAGCTAAAAACATGTGCTGCAATTATTCTCCACTTAGAGAAGTGGAGTATAATTCAAATGGGTGTCTAAGAATCCCACTAACCCACATCAAAATCACAGAACATTTTTGTACTGCAACATCCTCCGCAAATATATAACCATGCCGCATTGTTACACCAGCTCCTACAAACCTGGACTCATAAACGAAAACTGATACCTCTTTTCTATGCCTTGCAAAGAGTCTTTAATTAAGAATGAAGTAGGCAAATCAGGGGTAAAAGATACCTGCAGTTTGTTTATTCTGTATATTCAGGGGTCACCCAAGGGAATCATGTGAGGGATTTCTGTTGGGATTTACTCCCCATCTTTCTTACACCAGTTCCTTTCGCTTCCTTTCCACTACATTCAAATATCTCCTTTTCTTTTTTTTTCCCCACACACCATCCCCATTCCTTTTGTGCTTACTATTTAAAATAAAATACAGAATTAGTCCAAGAAATTTAACAATTAAGCCATCCTGTAGTATGCTGATTACTTAAAGAAAAGCAAAAAGCCTATGCTGGGATTCTTATAATCTGGTTTAATGGGATTACTAAACTCAGTTCAGCTCAATTGCAAAGGTCTATGCTGTATGTATTTTCAAGTCTCATTTCCAGCACTGGATTTAATGAATATGCTCAACGCTGAATCTGACTAAAGGGCACAGGATATTTTACCAAAAAAAAAAAAAAAAAAAAAAAAGAATTAATTTCCCTTTCTTGCATGTGCTGGAGAAGGAAAGTTTGACACTCTGTACTGATTCACTTCCAGTGGATGCCAACCCAAATCCAACTATGGTTAAGAAAAAAATTTCCACTACCTGGAAAGCACAGCCAATTTCTTAGGCTCCAAGGAAGCTACAAAATGTGAGCACAACTACAGCCTGGAAAAGGTCAGTAGAGTCTTTTCCAAGCAAGCAGGATTTCAGCAGAACCATCAGATTCATCGGACCAGCTGCTTGGTATCCGTACATGCAGTTTTTGGCATGAAAATACTGCCGAAATAAAGGTAGCGTAAATCACCGTGCTGCTGCAGGAAGGGCAGATGTTTCCTTCTGATCTGAATTTCTGCTCATGTTCCACATTTTATCGTTATTGCTTTTAATCAGACACAGTTGGGATCATTCAAAATGGGAGAATGTGCCGCTCGATTAGCTCCTTTTAAGGATTATTATTTTCCCCACTTAAACCCTACTTAAGAGGAAGACAGAGAATTTACAGGCCTCATTTATCTGGCCCAAAGGAGTGGAACCAGAGGACAGAGCTGAAGTTATGAAAAGAACTGAGTGAAATCTTAAAACCCCAGAATCAGCCAGGAGGTTCCTACCGAAAGAGCATGGAAAGGATCCCCAGAATTCAGCAAATACTGTGAAAAAGTAAATTATGTGGCAAAAGTGTAATTTGGGGTTGACTATAACAAATTTACGAGTTCGAACAGTCATTGCGGAGAGCTTTTTAAGTGTGCTGAAATTCTCAGTGTTTCTTCCAGCAACCATGTTTGTCATGGTTAGGCTCCAGTACCACGAGTGGATGGCCAGCATCATCGCACGGTCTCTCGGTTGTCTTCTGCAGTTCTGATATGTTACTCCTATAATTTTGTTCTTGTATAGCAACTCATCTAGTGTTTCAGTTGGTGTAAGCATTACAACTGGCACGATTTTATCTTGTCAAAGAGCTCTCGCTTGTTGAGGAAAGTCAAAACTGGAAGCAAGACACCAGCAAGAGATTACTTCAGTGCCCTTGGAGCAGGGAGGCCCAAAGGGTGCAAACCCCTTGATACTACTTGACAGTCTAAGGGCAAGAGAGAAAGAGACACAGCAGCCAGGAAAAATACCATTAAAAATGTAGACCTTTAATCAGACCAAGTGGGCCATATCAGTAAAGAACAGATTTTGGCCAAGTGGGCCACTGCTCTGCAGTGGGGCAAAGCGAAGCTATCACAGCAGGTGTAGAAAGAGTGTGGCATTAATAAATGGTGTAAGAAGTCACTCATTGCTGCCACTGCTAGTATTGGCCTCAGGAAACAGCGATATCCATAAAAAATAAACAATGAAATCACATGCTTTAATGAATTCGGCCTTTTATTGAAAGCTGAAACTTTAGAGACCTTTCGCAGTGAAAGCTGGAAGGCAGCTGGGGGCTGAATGCTGCGAGCAGCATCACAAAACGCCTCAGCTGGGCAGTGCCAACTCACTGCAGGGCAGCCACAGCACCCACCTTCCTCCTCTCTCCCCCACTTCGGTTTTGCTGAGAGTAGATTTCATGCATTGCTGGATCCTGCTGTGTAATGACCCGTGTTGAAACCACTAGGAAGGCATTCTGGTTCTTCTGTGTGACTGACACGACAAACCATGTCTTACTGAGCTTCTCCATCATCACAGCCTGCAAGCTTAACTTTCCAGAGCAGCTTTTGTTTTTCAGTGTCTGTATTTTTAATAACTTTAGCCAAATCATACAGGGATATTTCCAGTGTGAATCAGTAACTTACTTATTGTGTGGAATAATTCAGATACATATACGGATAGTGAAATGTAGTTCCATGTACCTGCCTAGGATGCAAGGCAACTCGATTTAAACCACTAGCACTGGTGTTGAAGGGCTGAATTTGAGACCCCCCCATTCATTATTTTGGAGTCGTTCTGCAAAATGCTACCTTTCTTTGGACTAATCAAATATACCAGCTGAGTCCATAATCCTATAAATACACATGTCCAGTCTCAGACCTTCATTTACTCTAGCAGTCAGTGAGTGCATTGAAGGGCACACAGGTGATGAAGGGACTGGAGCATCTGCTATGGGAGGAGAAGCTGGGGGCTGGGGCTGTTCAGCATGGAGAAGAGAAGTCTCTCCAGTGTGAGGTTTCCCCTAGTGTAGGGGAAGTGAAGATGATGGATCTGAATTATTCTCAGTAGCCCAGTGACAGGGCAGAGGCAACGGGCACGAACTGAAATGCAGGGAGTTTCATTTGCAGGGAGGAAGAAGACAGTTGGCCTCAAGGAGTTGTTTCGCCTCAAGGAGTCATGAAAACAGAGCAAAGCTTTGGAAAAGTTCGTGCTCTTATTTGGACACAGGCTGCTGTCCATGCCTCCCAGCAAAAGTCACCACAGGAACAGCACGCTACAGAATTGCTGGCTAGAGAGCGGGCTGATTTGCTGGACACTGTGATTATTCCCTACTGCACTGCACAGATGAAGAAAAGTGAACGTCCCTCTGAAGTTACCTACAAGCAAGATTTCTCAAAAAAAACACTCAAACCCCACACAGAGACCACCTGGGTGAGGCAGGCAATGCCCCAAAGTCCCCCTGCCCATGGCTGTGCCCCTTTCCTCAGTATGGGCTGCCCCACTGAGGGAAGGGGCACAGGCACAGACCGGGCTCAACCTCCAAAGCATAACTAAGTTATTATTTAAGCACCAATATTTTCCTTTGGAGCCCTTGAGAGAGGATATTGTTCAGGAGAATAGGGCTGGGGAGCAGATTTGGCTGGCAGGTGTGAAATCTCTCCAAGGATGGAGACTCCACAGCCTCTCCAGGTGCTTCAGTTTGAGTATCTGACCACCCTTACAGCAAAAAAAATGTTTTTTTTTTTGCTCAACAGAATGATGCTGAAGGGAGAAATTTAGCACAGTAAATAAGCTGAGGTTGTAAACTACTCTTCTATGATAGGATACTATAAAATTCGGCAAAGAATGATCTCTGCAGAGCCCCTGAATGACCCTGTAGGAACACACAGAGTGCTGTGCTGAGCCGTAGAGGTTTTTAAAGCACTGATTCCATCCTTCTAAAATTTTATGGGAGTATTCTCCTGGGGTTTTTCCCAGAAATCCAGGTCAAGAGCAGCGTTCATCTACAGCTCACGCTAAACCTCAAAATTAACTGGAGTAGGTACTACGTAATGTCTGCAAATTGCTTGCTTCTCCCCAGCACATTCTGCCGTCGAGCAGTTGCCTCGATCAGCGTTAGCGTTACCGCTGGAAGCACTGCAGAAAATATGCAGATTTCTGTTTGACCCAAAAAATAAAGCCCTAACCTTAGCATAGCAAATCATCCCTGCAGAATTGTTCCTTACGAAGCAGACAGTTTCCAAACGGACATCGAGCTGTTTGTTGCACATTAAGAGACCTTCAGAAATGGCTTGGTGACAGCTTTTGATGCACCAGGAAGCTTGATCGGTCAGGGGCACCCAAAAATCACGGCTGTATTTGTGGTGCCTGCTCCATTTCCACCACAGAAGCAACATTTCCAAGCAGGGAAGGCCAGCGCTCCTGCTCCTCTGTTTACTGCACCAGCAGCTGAGTCATCACAGCCTCAACAAATATTCTGTAATTAGAGTTGTTCATTTTAACAATACTAAGCAGCTCCAGGGAAAAAGCCATAAATATTTATTAACATCTCAAGATTTAAACACTTTTGCCACACCATACCCTGACAGTTATCCTCCTTGGCAGCTTTCATTCCCCTCTAAGATGAGAGCTAGTGTTCTGGAGCCTTCTCAGAGAGCATTTATGCATCACAGCCAACAGAAGACTAACACCTTGCCTGCAGCTTCGATGGAGACAAAGCCAACGTTACAGGAGACGGTGCATCATCGGCATCACCAGGGGCAGCTCCTGCAGCTGAGGCTACTGAGTTCTGTCCATAATGCTCTGTTTTCGCTTCCTTCTACGTCTGATGAACTGGAATATTCAAGAGGAGGTTTTATAAATAGATTGCTCTTAAATCAGATTTGGAGACACTGGAAGGTGGCATTTCAATAAAAAAAATAAAAATAAAAATTAGGGAGGAATTTTTTCTATCTTGTTCTCTCAAAAATGACTGCAGCTCTTTCTGTGACAAATATAAGCATGCAGATGCTTTGGAGTAGGGGTGTGAAATACAGAAATGGAGCTGTCTTACTGTCAAAATGTCTCTTACTATCCCTATGAATAACCAGCCAAATCTACTCATTACAAGCCTCTGAAGAAAAATCACAGTTCACTCCTTCTGAAGACCTGTTAGAATTCAGCACTGTTGGCAAAACTCCCTCTTCCCAACACGTATTCCAAATGAGGCCTTACATTTCTCAAACTAGACGCTCAGAAAAACAGAAGCCCCCAATTTTGGTTTAAACGATTTGCATTAGCATCACGAGCAATGCTAATCATGAGCTGCATCTCTCACGTTCACCCTTTATGTTCAAAAGCACAAAGCCTATCTCAGCTGTCTCGTCCCAGGAGACCTTTCCTTCCTGCAATTCATTGCCCACAGCAGAAAACCTTTTCCAAATTCAGCAAGAGCTGAGGCAGTGGTCTCGCAGATAAAAACCCCCTTCATTTCACAGCCCTGGCTCATTCCTAGCCCTTGATCCAGTCTTTACCGAATTTGACAAAAGCCTTCAAGGGCTCAAAAAAAATAAATTAAAAAAAGAGACTGTGAAATTGAAGCCCATCTTTAATGTATACATTACAGACAGAACTGACGTTAAAAAGACAGCCTCAGCCTACCTCTTCTCCAGATTTCTGCACCCTCTTTGCAACCTCCCTGCTATTTCAGTGCCGCTACTCTGGGTATGCGCTAATAAAACAACAGCAACACCAGCTTGCCCCTGCTGCCAAGTGCTTCTGAAGCCTGAATCTTGTGCATTAAGGTAATGGCATTGGTTCTGTCCCAATGTATGGCCACAAAGGGGCAGGTGAATCATGGAAGGGAAAAAATGAACAGTACAGTTGTAATCCGTGAATACATCACGTTTTATAACCCTACTGGTCAGGCCACTATGAATTTCACAGGCAATACACATAATAAGCAACCTACCAAACAAATAAGCCTATGCTAAATTACTAAATAGAGAACAACCCTTATTTACGCCCACACATAACACATCAAATAAAATACTTCTTCCACATTAAATAAAATACCAATTTCTAGGAGACAAGAAATGGAAGCTTTTAAGACAGAACTAGTTAAACAATTTATTTCACCATTTGTAATTCTGTCTGAGAAAGCTATGAAATAAGAGAGAACAAAGGACTTATCCAAGCAGCTATTAAAAATTTGATACCTTGGCTATAATTAGTGCAGTTTGCTGTGAGCTGTAAGTAGCGCTGATTACAAATGCAGCTTAAAGTCCAGGCACCTCACCACTTAATTATCAACATAAATAGTTTAAGAGTGTTTCACCGATTTCTGTAACAGGGAATTCCACTAGATATGCAAATGAGACAATAATTAGTAAAGCATGATGTATTGTTGCAGCGTTAAGACCAAAGCGGAGGGCTGTTGCCAGCAATTCCATAAAACAGCAGCACATAGGCTTCTCCCATCTTGTTCAGCAGCATCCTAATCTTCTTCTTTTCAGACAATTAACAGCAAATTAATTGAATACCTTTCTGGTATACTTGTTTCACCTGTGGCATGGAAGGCACTGCGATCAATGCCTTGCTCCTGCCTGCGATGCAAAACCCCACGGATGCTGCAGGGCAGGTGTTTCGTGCCTCCACCCCAGCTGCCCGACAGCTTCGAGGAAGCCAGGGCAAACACGGGACCAGGCATTCAGACAGAAAAACGGCCGGGTACCTAGCAGATTCGGATTCCCCAGCATGGTAAAATGTTAAAAATAGTAACACTACCAACGTAGGCTTTGAGGCTTTAGCGTAAACAGCTTGTAGCACAAATGGCGCTAATAACACAGCGACTGCACTGAAGATGGGAAAAATTAACACTGGAAAAAAAAAATCTGTAAGAGATTTCATAGCAGTATTTAGAAACAAACCCATTAAAGATGCAATAGCTTTAATGATTAGTGTTATACTACATATGATTTCCCATCTTGATTTGGATGAGCTTATTATACCAGGCTTACTCATTCAAGTATCTGCCACAGCACTGCTACAAACACTTGTGTTTTTTCCTCTTAATTTTGTTAAATCACCTTCATTGCTATAAGTAATAAGATGCTGGTTCCATTTCAGTGCTGACTGACAGAAACTGCCCAATGTATCTTGTTCAGTACCTAGATTTAAACCACGTTTATTTGGTCTAAAAGCACCGAAAGCCCCAGCACCGCTTATGTTTCCTGAGGGCAAGTCTCAGCCTACCTTCATTTCAAGTTTCACTGTATGGTATTCAAACTTCAGGAGTGTCCCAAAAATCAGAAATGCACGACAAATAGAGTTCATGGAAGACATTTGATTAAAAAAAAAAAAAGAAGTATCAGCCTCCCCTGGGGCTCCGGAGCGTGAGGCCCAGGCACCATGCTAGCGTCGGGGCCTCACAGGCAGCGCCATTTCTTTCACCTCATCTCAACCTCTCAACACCTCACCTTTTTCGGGTTGTTCCTAGAGAACCTGCCTGTGCTCTCTTTCCTTTATGTTTACACACTAATAATTAGAAAAGAATCCAAAGCCACTGAGTTTGGCTCCTGTGATCTCAATCACGTCATACAATTTCAGCGCTTATGGAAAAGATCAACGAGGAAATGGCCCATGCAGTTCCCTAAAATAAACTGCCTGTACTTTCAGACAGACATTTTCTTACTCGTCAAAGAAAACATCACTAGAGAAAAGCGAGCAAAAAACAATTCAGTGGTGCCAGAAGTAAGATGCTCATGTTTTACTCTCAAACACCTGATTTAGAAAATACGTAAAGTGGATGGCACAAAATACACAGAGTCCTTCAGGAATTTGGCCTTGAAGAGAAGAGGAAGACTACTCAAAATTAAACACAAGTCAGCGAAGAAGGCTTTGCACTGACACCAGCAGACTGAACGGGACACAGAAGCAATACAAGCTGCTGGGAAAGGGCTACCTTTTAGTGGGGCGTTTGCACGGCAACTACTGCTAAGGAGACAGGTTTAGAGAGAGAGAGAATAAATAAATATTAATAAATGAATACAGTCAGTAATGATGCTCTATTCACTGCCGTGATCACTTCCATGAATGACCATTTGTGATTTTAAAAATCCGCCCATTTGCAGGCTGAAGAATTTTAATAGATTTCTGCCTTGTGGAGCACAGGTCATCACCCAAGACTAACGATGGCGATGGAGCCATATACAGAGTCGAGTAGACAGGAATAAACAGAGTATTTGCTGCCTGCCTTGACCTCCTGGACGTGGGGGTAATGTTTTCTGAATTTTGTCAAGTTTCGCCAAATCATTTTTGGAAAGGGCAGAACCGCGCGGTTACTTTCAGATATTCTGCTCTGCTGCAGTCACTGGCGTTTTCACTGAGCAGCCGCCGAACACAGCCATGCCCAGAGGAAATAAACGGTAATTTAGAAGGTAGGCAAGCTCTGGAAAAGCGAAGGAGCAATATGATGTGGTAAATATCCTAATAACGTGAAGAAACACCACAGCCAGCTCAGTCTAATATCCTAGATCGGTCTTGTGAATGGGTGAACCTGACAGCATCCACTGGCTAATGCAGAACAGCCTTGCTTGGAGAATGATCAAGCTTCTCCTTGTAGGGTTAAAGGAAAACCTACGTTGACACACATCGACCAAGGAGAAAAGCACTCTTCTCCTGCCTATTCATCTTCACTTACAACAGCAGCCTCAGTATAACCAACCTGCCTGAAGCAGCGTGGGTGGCTCTGAAGTCAAATGCAAATCAAGAGTGAATACAAATCTGAGGAAATAAAGACATGTAAAGAGCTCATTTCCATTTCTTTCATGTATTATGAAATTGTAGTGATTGTTAAGCCATTAACATAAATCATGGAGTCAGGCACCTCAGATCAGGCCAAATATTCACATAAAACAACAGCTGTAAAGCTACCACCTTCAGATAAACAGCGGATGATGGCCTTACAGCAACACGGGGAAAAAAGGAGGGAAGTAAGGAAATACATACACTTACCCACCAGCAATACCTTTACATAAAAGCAAACACAGGATTAACTTAATACACCAGCCCATCACAGTTACCGAGACGTTCACTTCTTTATGCAAGAAGTGCAAGGGCTTGGGAGGGCAGAGAGGGAGAGGGAAGCAGCCATCCCTGCGCACAGGGGGGCTGAAGGCTCCCAGCCTATTATGCCAGCACCACCTAACTACTGCAGAACAAGTGCTGTTTTGTGCCACCTGTTTTTCAGTCTTTACTATTAGCATCATAACGGGCTGCTGCTGTTTGTAATTACGGCTGAAGGCACGTGCAGATACTTTGAGCCGAAGAAAAACTACTAGTTTTTCTACTAGTTTTAGTTTTCTGCTGTTTACTTTTGAGCCGTTTGTGCAAGCTCCCACTGGAACATACCGCTCTTTTTGCACCAAAGTTTATGCTAATGTCATTGTGCTTTAATATAAAATCCTAAAGCTTGCAATTGCCCAAATCACACTTCATTATACTATAAATCACTGATCTGAAAGCTGCGTGTGGCAGCGTGTCCTCTTCCTTCCTCTCTCCAAAGGAAAGGCTGAGCACAAGTGATCCGCATCACCTCTTTATGGGATTAACCCACAAACTTGGTGTCAGTGAGCAATTTCTGAATCATCCCTCAGGGGAAAAAAAAAATACCTTATTTCCAGAATGACGCTGAGTGTTGGACAGCACCACAAGATATCTTGGAAGACGGAATTTAATTTCGTGCCTTTTCTAAATATGTGCACTGTGGTGTTTTGTTTGTGCTTGTTTGTTTTCTTTTTAGCAGAATGTCAATAGCAGCGTGGAAAACTGCCAGACAGCTTCAGTTACCGCTGCACCGATGAACACAGGACTCAGCACATGCTGAGGACATGCAGGACAAGGCACGTGCCATAGAAGAGGACTACTGCACGTATATATGTGTTCATATAAACAGGACTGCATGCCAACAGGATTCCTATTTCAAAGAGGAAAAGCCTGGAGAACTAGGCCAGACTTTTTAAGAGCTCATTTTTATTTCTTGGTACCTTCTGCCTGCTGAATGAATCAACACCTGTAATTATAATGTCTTTCAAATTGCACTAACAGCAGTTCCGTGGACGTGACGATCTGTGTTTGTGGCTTTTTTTTTTTTAGGGTTTTCTATTCTTAAGCCCAAAACCAGCTCTCCTTCCCCTGTGCACTGACAGCTTCAGATGCAAGCAGGGAGAAGGTGCCATGGCAGAAAGCGCTGGCTGTCGAATCTGATGACAATCAGCCAGAGGATTAAGAAGTTTTGAGGGGGGGCTGTGCCGTTTCCTGACGTTCAGACTGAGAAAAGAAGGGCAGGCAAAGGCAATTGATTTCATTTTGTTCAGCAGGGAAAGCAAGCAGAATATTAAAAAAACATCCCGAACGCCTCCTGCGCCAGCAACAAGCAGCAGGACCCCGGTGTAACCCAGGAACAAAAGGCTACGTTTGGTTTGATGGCACTGGAGTCAGAACGAGCTATTAAAAGAAGTTGTGGCAGATGACTGGGTCCCGAAGAACCACAGGCCACACGCTCACATGGCAGTTTCGTTTCGTAACTTCAGACTTGCTTCTTCTTTCGTTGTCTATTCTAATTAGTCCTTGATACGGAATTAATGGCATAATCAAATTAAATGCTTGGGAAAGTGTACGAATCAGCTGGCCTGAAAAAAAAAAACAAACCACACACACACACAACTATTAAAAACAATTAGGTGAATATCTCAATTTAGAAAGCTTTGACATGTGTAACATGCCCGAGTAACTGTACAGCAAGGCTGTTGCACCGGGACTGCATAGGTTGGTTACACTGAGTTGGCCAAAGTTAACTTAAAACTGAGACTAAAAAATGAGGTTTGACACTGAGATTAGCCAAGGAAACGCAACCATGGGGAGAGGTGTAAATCGCAGTCAGATGCACTGCTGCTTTCCTTCTCCTCTGGATTTTCAGGGAGACAACTACCACCCGACAACTATTTCACAAGAAATATGGAAAGAAATAAAAAGGTGTAGGTCAAAAAAAAAAAAAATCTCCACACTGTGGCATCAGCTAAAAGGCTGGGGCATCAGCTAAAATGGGAATCCTTCAGTGGTTTACAAGAATAAATGCCAATCTTGTCACCGAGAAGAGCAGTGATCTAACAAATATCACATCTACCCCCCAAAAAACCACCATTTATTTAAGCGGAAACGGATTTTAAGGTAGCACAGGGTACTTCTGGCAGAGCAGAGCCCACGCACCGCAGGCTGAGCCCACATCCATTGCAGGTCACTGCAACTGCTCCCCTTGCTTTCCACGCGGGCAGGATGGCAAATGAGGGCTAAAATAAGCAGACACCAAGGCTAGGACAAACTAGCTATGGAAACACCCAAAGAGCTGAACTAATTCAATGTCAGTATGGTGAATTGAAGCTGGCTGCGAAGACGTAGAGGGATTTTCTGCGCACACACACGCAGACAGCATTGATTTCAGCAGTAACTGCCTACCAAGACAAAGGGAGAATCAAGTTAGCAGTTCAGTAACTAGAGAAACTATACAGGAAGATTTCTTTGGTCGGCCAGCTGTAATAACAGCCCCAGAAATGCATCCTGCACAGGCTCTGTACAATACGCTACATCATCGTAGCCTACGGTTAACACTGGTGAAAACAAATTGCATCCCCGGAATATCTTCCTGGGAGATTATCTCTTTGGGGTGATTTTAATTATCTGCCTTATACTGGAAGTATTGCATATATCAAAAGATCTGATAAAATTTGAATATTCTGTACTTTATTATCTCAGTCCTGTTGCCATTATCTATGACTTTTAATTCATCGCTGATTTTTAAAATGAGCTATTGGCTTTGCAACGAAACATACGCCGCACAGGCAGGTCATCAGTGTGGTTCAGAGCTCGGCAGCGTGGTGGAGGACCGTCACTAATTTCAGATAAGCAGTGTGTGTGCTTCCCTTTGAGCATTCGAGGAGTCTCATTAATCGCAGCCACTGGCTCGGGGCCCTTTGGAGGACAAAAAGGAGACTGGCATTGAAATGACTTTCCACACGCCACCTCCTACATAGGACACTGACCCCATGCTGCAAAAAGAAGGAAGCCAAAGCCACCGGGAGAGGAGAACAAACTGGCTGAGATCTCTGCGCCCTCACCCACACCAGCAGCAGATTTTTCTCTAGTGCTAATACAGCCCTAATATCCTACCTCTTTAGGTGCACCCAAGGAATAAAGGCTTAATAGCCTTCACCTAGCATCCCGTTATCTGCCTGAAACATCTACAAAGAAAAGAGCATCAGGCAGCTTTGGAACTGGGAAGCCTATCCAACTCAGCATGCTCATCCTCTCCTGTTTACCCAGTCCCCTAATTACCTCCTCTCTAAATCTATCTCCAACTCATCCATATGCACAGCTTTCAGCGCTTGCCTTGACAGATCAGTCCCAAATTTCCTCCTCACCTGCACTTGGTTTAAAGCAGTTAGCTCTGTCTCAGTCCCTAATTCCCTCCTACCTCTCTTTCTTTTATGCCCTGCCCCTTAAGCAGCATTAAGGCTGCTCCCTCCATAGTTTCAGATGGGATTTCCAGGGAGGCTTCCCCAGGAGCTCAGGGCAGAAGCTCCACAACCACAGGCAGGCTGAAGAAGCATTGACTGGTTTTGAATCAGGCTTTTTTTTCCAGTTGCTGATTGTCCCCTTTATTGCCCCGGTGTGAGGAGACAGAGCAAACAAAGCCCAGGGTTTATCTTTGTTCCCTAATACCGTAACATTGGGATGGGGTAAATGGGAACTGCCCGATGCAGGTTCTGGTATCGCTGCGAGATGATGGGCTGAATTAGCAGAGAGATGATTTGATTAACGAAGAACAAAAAGGGAATAGGATAACTAATGTCCAGGAACGCATCGTTATGGACAATGAATCACTTCACATTAATTTTATATTTCTATCAGACTACAAGCTTGATCGACTGGCCTGAGATGTCAGTGAGGCATTTGACTTCATATCTCACATTCTGATTAATAAAACATAAAACGAATGTGATGCATATGCAGTAGATTTAAAATGATTAAATCGAGCAGCAGTGCTTCGAGCAGACTCCCACGGGATCGATCTCAGCCTCGCACTGTTCAGGGCGTTTATCAGTAACTTGGAGGAAGCAAAAACCCTCTCAGAGGAAAGCTCACAGGTTACAGACTGGGAAGGAAATGCGTAATGAATCAGGCAGAGGCAGTCACCTGTCAGATGGCACATCTGGAAACAGAGACTACAGACCAACTTCAGGGAATAAGTGTCTACAAAGGGGAACAGCGACCCTGGGGAGCCTGTCCCAGTGCCTGTGAGGAGCCTTCTCCTAACACCCAGCCTGACCTCCTGCCTGGTGTGCATTTGGCTGAGCCATCTGAGCGAGCTCAAAGCGAAAGGCACGGCTCCATCTCGGTGTGCGAGCAGCTGTGCTTGGGAAAGGCTTCTCACAGCTCTTCAGTCTGCTAAATAAGAGCTGGAAAATGAAGTGGGACTTCCTCGGTACAGAAATAAGACACAGATTTCCAAACACGACAGTGACATCCTTTACTAGGAATTGTCGTGAACTACCCAGCCCCAGAAAACATTAATTAGGATGGCGCAGTCTTTTAAGGATTATTCCCTACCCAGAGCTGCTGCGCTTGTGCATCAGTCACTGTAAAATGGCAAATCTCAAGGTCCATCACGTGCAGAAAACAAATTCAACAATGTCAGTGATTCCTTTCTTACCTAAATGCGTTTACTAATACTACCCTTGCTGACCTAAACCTTTTACTAATACTTTATTTTCTGTTTTTTAAATTCACAAACAGCACCCCCTAAAAAGTTTAATCCCTGCTGCCCCCTTGACTCGCCCAGCCAGCGATTGCTGCCTGCAGCCAACTCAGAGCCCGAGACTCTGGTTTCACACCGTGCTGCATAGGAACCCACACACAAAATGGTAAATTGCTTCCTACAGCAAGCAAAACTTTTGGTTATTAAACAGCAATGAATTCTGGATACTGAACTGACACTGATGCAAGCACAAGGAAATGTATTTATGAGTTTAAAAGACGGAAAAAGAAAACTGCATAAAGAAAACCAGGCAAGGCTGAAATGGTTTCTGTGCAATCAGCTTCTCAGAACCTCAGTGGTGAGCAACATAACATCATCTAAGGCATTTTTATTATTTTCAAAACAAAGACCAGCTGTTTGGTAACAATCTGTTCTCAAGGATAAACTTCAGTTTTTCAACTCTTTTCTTGTCATTTTTACGTCGGTTGCCAACGTATTTTAGTGGCCTCAGTTATTTCATTATTTTATAGCTACTACAGAAAACAAATGCCACATCTTTGTTTCCATCTCTTTGGGATGTCTTCTGACATCTTAATTTCCATAAATTGCAATGTTTAGCCTTTCCTTTGAGTTGCACACTTAAAAAATCTCTACCTTAGCATCCGTAAGTCAAACAGATTTATAAAAGAACCTTCTTGTGTTACCCCAGCTAGCAACTACGTGGGGTTGAACATATAGTTTCAGTACAGTGAAATCATCATGTCACTGAACAACACAGTGATGCAGGACAGTTCTGCTGCTTTTTTATTAACTGATATACAAATGGATTTTGATTCAAAGAGCTCGCCTCAGGATTTTTTTTTGTCACCACCCCACTGCACGAGCACTTGGGAAAACACCGCGTATGATCGGTGCGTAGATTGTGCAGACAGAATTTCCTAGACAGCAGCCAAAATCACTGCAGACGGGGTTTTTGGTCATTATGAAGACAATGTATACACGTGCATGGAATACGGGAGGAATGTCAGGAGCAGAGCTACTGCAGCTGTGCCAACTGATGGATAAAGCCCGATCATAATACCTGAAAGCGGGAGCGTTTGGCCACAACATTTACCTTCTTTGTTTATCTTGCACTACTTTCTTCTGTTTATCTTCCTCTACTTTCTCCCATATATTCTCCATGCTCAAAGACAGTAGAAATCAGCTGGGGAGTCTCCCCTAAAAGAACACCACACTGCTGCCAGGTGCACGGCAGGACAGCCAAGGTACCGCCGGTAGTTTCAGATCTACAGCAACGTGGGTTGGAGAAAGCGTGGAAACAGGCTCTGCCTTCAAAGTCTGAATATTTATTTATTCTTTCCAGCTTCGCACACCTTTGCACAGCTGCTGGTGAGGCCCTCCCAGGCCCCGGGCACGTGGAGTTGCCCCTCAGCCGCCCGTGGGCATGGGATTGCTGCTCTGGTTTGCAGAACGTGACTGGCCTTTCTTCTTGTGGCAGCAAGCACGAGATGCACGTGTGCCCTTCGTGTCCTGTCTCACGTGCCTAGAGCTACCACCAAAACGTTGGATCAAAGCCTGGACTTCTCTCTTGTTCACTTCTTTCTCAATTCCAGAGCATTTCGCTTTTGTCCTTTGTCGTAGGCCTCTTCAAATGGAAGTCAGGTTTAAGAACACCACAGCTGCCTCAGCAGCAAACTATGTGTGTGAGACGTACAGGGGCTGGTTCTCCTACACCTTGCACCTCCCAATGTCTGAAGCCTCCCAGTGGTATCCCACCTTGCCAGGGGGAAGGCAGCGTTCAGTCCACGGCCCTTAGGGCTGCAAGTGAAATGCCAACTAGTTCAGTAAGTGCAGTAGCTCCTTCCTCAGACTCGACAGAAGGGAGTTAAAGCAGTAAATAAACACCAAAATGCTTATTATTTTTAATGAAATGTTGACATGTTTCGATGCCGAAGCCTAAATTCATATGCAAATATCATCAGTATTTATTTCAGCAGAAACAACTGCTCCCAAATGACTAAGAAAATGCCAGAAACAAAATTACTCACATTCCCCTTCCCTTTATTCATCAACCTGATCGCGAGCTGGTGTATCAGATTTCAGAAAATACTGCAGTGGAGACTAGAGGCTGTCGGATACCCAGTACATGACTGGATGGCTGAACTTGGCTGAAAATAAGATTGCAAATTTCTTCACTAACCATGGGTTTAAAACAAGCAGCAAATATTCTTTTACGGGCAAACTGTGGACACCTTTCATCCTCATCTAAGATCTGGGGTGCTTACCTTAATCTAAAGAGAACAGTTTCACCACGGTTGTTTCAGCATATATGAATTTAAAGTATCTTGTATCTAGACAAATCCTAAAATTGGCAATATTTTTTAAGAGCTAATGGGGAATAACTCAGGTCCAGGAAAGCAGTGGGAGCATGGTGACTCCTGACTGGTGGATGCATGCTCCTAGAGGCCTGATTTTTTCAGCCCACGTGGTAGGTGCAGGCATAGTTTTGAATAAAATGAGTCAGAATTGGAAATTCTCCCTGTTCGTTCGCCCATCCTTGCAGAGGGCAGGTATCTGCACCTGTTTTCCATTGAGCTGATCAGGCAGAACATTAAAAGAGCGACCTGAAATGGCTGGTTCCCTAAAACTTGGGTTTGTATTTCTGGAGAACAGACTTCTGCCTTCCTGGACATCCTCCTCCCGTGGACACACGGGAAGGAACAGACTTTCCCCTGGCAAGTTCATCGCTCAAACAGGCAAGCACAAAGGATGACTGACGGACTGACAAGGCAGCAGGCGTATTTTAACGTTTCCAATCCCCTATTCCCCCACTGCAGCCCCTGCGATGAGCTGCTGGACCTAATGGCCAACACATCCACGAGCAGCGTGCCTCCTTCACTGTGCTCACACACGGGTGTGGACACGGTCCTTTGGGTCTGTGCGGGCTGGGACGTGGCCCTTTGGGGACAGAGCAGCTTTTTGGGGCTGCCACGAGCCGTGGTCACGCCGTGTGGCCACCGTGACCTCGCTCCTCAGCCTCCGTGCCCCCAGCGCCCTGCTTCGTCCCCACACCGCGCGCTGAGGTGAACCCACCAAGAGGACGAAATATTTGCCAGTGGGTAGGCAGGCACGTACATGCAGCCTCTTCCCATATATATATATATATAAATACGCTCTGGTGGAGAAAGCTGTGGTAAAAATGGTCCCCCAGCCCTAAAACCATACGTGCTCGCCTCCCACCACCCGCCCCTCGCCCCCCCCCCGGCCCTCGAGGCCTCCCCCAGCCGCTCCTTACCCTGCTCGGCCCGGCCGCCCGGGGGGAGCGCGATGAGCGCGGCCGGCAGCAGCAGCAGCAGCGCGGCCCCGGCCAGGCCCCGGGGGCCGCCGAGGGGCGGCGGGGCGCGGGGCGGCGGCGCGGAGCCGGGCCCCGGGGGATGCGCCCCGCGCCGCCGCGACATCTCTAGAGCAGGGGCTGCGGCGGCAGCAGCAGGAGAAAGAGGAGGAGGAGGAGGAGGAGGAGGAGGAGCGGGGGGCTCCGCATGGCGCCGGCGGCCGCAGCCGCAGGACGCGCTGCCCGTGCCCCTCCTCGGCTGCAGCTCCGGCACAAAGCGCTCCCCGCGCCGCCAGCCCTCAGGGCGAGGGGAGGCGGGGAGCGAAGGGCGGGGGCGGCGCTGCCGCCGGGACCCAACCCTCGGTGGGCGCCTCAGGGCCCCCCGGTGCCGCTTCGGGCGGTGCTGCCTCGCAGCGCTAATTGGCTCCGGGCACAATTAGCGGCGAGCGGCTGCCACAAAGGGAAGATGGCAGGGACGCGGCTGCCACAGCCACGGCGCTCCGGTGAGGGGCAACGCCGGTAGCGCAGGGCCCTCTGGCGGCACCGCGCCCTGCCTGTGTGGAGACTCCCCTCTAAAACCGCTCTCACTACCTTCACCTACCAGCTTTTGGCAGAAGAAGCTTTATAGACACAGACCCATCAATAAATTAACTCTGACAGCGTTTGTTTCTGGGTCTAGCTCACTCACAGTCACTCTCCTCCTCATCACAGTCACTCTCCTCCTCATCACAGTCACTCTCCTCCATTATACGCTCTGTGCATATAAACATATTAACACTTTTTTTTTCCTAACATTTTTAGTTTAAGTCCTTTTAAAGACACGTATTTCGCAGCATGGTGTACTGGGTCTGGCTGGAATGTTAACTTTCCCTGCAGCAGCCCATACAGTGAAAGTAAAACCACCACACACGGTGAATTACCCTTACAACCCACGAAAATTCACCCAAGTTTTACCAAGAAACTGCACTTAACCACTCCCTAGACCTACCCCTAGACCTACCTTACCTGATTCCATTTACCTTCATGGGTCAGAAAGGTAATTTCGAGCCCTCAGAGGGGTATCCATGCGTCCATACCTGGTGTTGGGATCTGTTGACTTGTATACAGGCTGCCCTGTATACATGATAACCACATTTTTTAATCCATTGCTGTGTGTGTAAGTTACTCACATTAATGCGAATCTGCCCTCATCGTCAGCACTGTAGGGCTTTGTGAGTGATAAGGAACAGCAGCTTCTCTGTTGCTTCCCAGGGCAGGACCATCTCTCCAGCTGAAAACCAAAGCTGATTCATTGATAAAACAAAGCGTGATCCCCAGCCAGCTTGTCCCACTACAGTTCTGCAGCATGTGACAACTCCATTGAGTCCGAAGGCTTTTCCCTGAATGAATGCTATCACAACTGCAGTACAAATTTGTCCTGTGCACTGAGTGCTGGAGCCTGGGCCAGATAAACACCTCCTCGGGTTGCACGAGCAGGGCACATAGAAAAACGTACCTTTTGGTTTGGCTACGCTAAAGGCAGATTGCTGAGACCCTGCTAAGCATGCCCTGCACGTTGCTAAAATTTAAAATCTCGAACCAAAGAGAAGCTTAGTCAAATGACTACACCGTAGTTTAAGAGTTGGAACCATTCACATGATTTTTTCCTTGCCTTTACCTTAACCCAGCCCGGATCTAACACAACAACAAAGAAAGCCACCAAAGATCATCTGCTGCAATATATATTTTAATTCAAAGTGAATCTCGACAGTAATACACCATAAATTCTTATTTTGACACTCACCAAAATAGTCACCTGGAAAACCCGCTTTTTGTGACAAAGTACAGAAGGCTTGGTCACATTTAAATCACTGAGAACTAGAAAGAAATACTATCGCAAACTGTAAGAGACATTACATCCATAAAAAATTTTCCCAGTCCTCATATTGTAATATTGCACAGTGCAATTGCTACATGGCGAACTAGTGTAGCATAGAAATCCAAAGCAAAAATAAAAATAAAAAAAAAGAAAAGAAAAAAAGCCACAAGTCTACAAGTTGTTAAACAGTAACAGTTCAAACTTAGTAATCAAGTCTCTATCACTGGGTAATTCTAGAACAAGTCTTCCTACAGCTTGCAGTGTGATTTAACTTTTACTTAACACAAACCAAGTTAATTAGCAGTAAAAACAGAAAATTTAAAAACTAAAACCAAAAAAAAAAAAGTTAATACAGTAGCATATTTGACCAATAAAACACCCTGAAGTTAAAAACTGAACACAAGAAATTCATATAAAATCTTGCAAATTAATTATGCAGATATGCAATTCTGTAGTCATGCAGTGTTTTATTTAAAAAAGGCATTAAAACAGTAACATGTATAAATGCTTCTCAGAGGATGACTTTGTGTTTTTTGTTTGTTTTTATTTTTTCCTCCCACAGAACAGGCCTTCTGCCTGAATGCTTTTTTTCTGCAGTTGGGCCCTGGACACTTGGACTTACAAGAGTCCGTTCTCTCAGAATGTATTGCAGGATTGGGGAAAAGCCATCCGTTACGTTGAATTTAAGCTGTGGCAGAATCCCAAATCTGTCGTCCACTGAAATGCAGACATTCCTAAACTTACAATACGTATAGAAAGAGCAGCAGATCTAACGTGGGGCACATTTACAGCAACTTCTTCCTGCATACGGCAGGCTACTGTTGTGATATACAGATAATTGTGTCAATTTAACAAGCACAGTCGCTTAAAACCTTAAGCACAGTAAAAAGAAAGTACAGTAAATACATTAGACCACTGAAAATCCCCATGGCCCCGGAAAAAAAAAAATGCAGTTTTTTTTTTTTTTTTTGTTATCACAATACAAAATTCATCTACTCCATTTGCATTGGTGATTTGTGGTGTGTCCATTGCCTGCAATGGAGTAAGCACCAGAAAAGCATCAATTCCCACCACGAGGGAGTTAACAGAAAACAATCTGCTGGACCATATAGTACAGGTTTGAAGTGGCAAGGTGGATATCCAATTTGAGCATTTTCTTGACTCCATATATTTAGGCTTTATCTATGTGTTGATAAGATTTCAGATTAATCAGGATACTCCTAGTTCCTAATGCATACTTTATATACACATTTATACTTGTACAAAATGCATAGAGCTGATTACTAAAAACACTGAAACTTTTGGGAAAAGTTAGGTTTCTTAATTTTCAGTGTGATTAAAAATGTACTGCTGGTATTTTTGTTTGTTTTATGATCTAATACTGTTGTATTTTAGTTATTACTTAAAAAATAAATCAAATGTAGGCACATTTATTTCATTCAGACATTCATTAAATAAAACACTGCTTGTGTTAGTGGAGTAAAGAAAAAGTTTACCAGTTATTAGCTTATTGACAGAGTTAAAACTCAAATGCTTTGCACTCTTATTCCAGTCAACATTGCAAAGATTGTATTCCAGATTTTGTTTTAAAAAAAAGTTAAGTCAAGCCTGCAAGATGCAGCTGCTTAAGTGTCTACACAATGCCAATATGAAAACATAAAAAAAAAATTAAGTTACATCAATACATCCATTTATATGCAGTGATGAGCTCAAAGTTAATGGAGATAAAATACTGATGCAAATAACACACCCCAAAAAAAACATATGCAATCATCTTTCATCATTTACAGTATAGTAGTTACGACACTTCAAACATGAAAACAAAAGTTAAAAAAAAAAAAAACAAAAAAAAAAACGAACAACCCAAAACCCGGCTTCTATTTCATGTAATTAGACTTGTACAGAAATCAGAAGGCTAAGAAAGAACTAGTTAATCACCTAAGTTCACAGCTATCTGAAGTGGCAATCATTATATAGCAGCTTATCTATGATACATTCAAGATAAATGATACAATTTATTACTTGCCCATAAGCTAAAACACAGCCTCAGTTTCATACCTTCTTTAAATCCCATCTCTACACTACAGTATACTTGAGGTCTATGAAAAAAGTAGCTACCTTTTATAGGAAATGGATGATTAAGTCTTTGGTGCTGCAAAAGCAACTTCATTTGAACAAAACGAAAAACAAAAAGACACACCTCCTAAGGAAAAGAAAAAGAATGCAAAAAGCATGTCATTTACGTCCCTGACGGAATGTATTAAATAAGCAAACACCCCCAACAGGCTAAAACAAATACTATCATGTAAAAAGACTAAAATCTCTCCCATGCATAAATGAAAGATTGCACACAAAGAACTCACATCTTTTCAAGCTTCAATAGTAAATATTCTGCTACTAGTTATTAAATACTGCATGGTTTGCTCAAGCTAAGATGAAACCACATCATGAATCAATGAGCACTTTGCTTTTTCTTTCATTATCTAGTCAGTCATGCCTACTGCACCTCTAAACATTTTATTATATCCAATTAGACAAACACTTTTAAAATAAACTACTTAGATTGTATTGCAGTTCCATTTAACAGTATGAAATACTGTGTTGTGTGTCACTACTCAAGAGCTACTGAATCAACTTTCCTTAAGCACTACTAAAGTCTTTCCTCGAAGCTAGATCATTCTGGGAAAAAAAGACAGCAAAGTTCAGCTACAGCAAAACATGCCGCCTTCTCGTAAGGAAAAAACACCCAATACTAAAATCATACCACACAAAACCCAAAATGAGCAATACGCTACCAAAAAATCAGCAGATCTGAATTTTTAAGTGCTGCAGTCCTCAACATTGATATATAAGTAATAACATTAACAACCTCAAATATTTAAGGCACTATGTGTGGGAACGGTTTACAATGCAGCTGAGATTATTAGGACAACAACATTTAAGAGCAATGTTTAGGCTTTTTTTTTTTTTTTGCCCATGCAAAAGACACATGCAATGTGAAGAACAACAGCTCAACTTTTAGGTAAGTGACTCAACATTTAAACACCAAGATACGTAACACAAACAAGTTACTTCTACACTGTACTGCTGACATATGTGCATCTGTTGCTCTAATTCTGTACACTGAATGGCTTCCCAAATGTAGACGTGTCTTGCACTAGTTAGAAGGCAATTTTATAAAAAATAGCAGGAGCAAAAACAGATTTCTGCTCCCATAAGTCACCTGTCTAAAGTTACTATATAAGAAGATAACATGACCAAAGACAAGTTATACCAAATGTGCAAAACACGTTAAAAGTGAGTTGTTTTTTTTTTTTTTTTTTAAAGC
Source organism: Aythya marila (assembly GCF_965140915.1). NCBI lineage: Eukaryota > Metazoa > Chordata > Aves > Anseriformes > Anatidae > Aythya > Aythya marila. Next base: position 58,418,832 of record NC_139046.1, on the reverse strand, counting down.
TCAGAGTTGTTTAAATTGCACCCAAGTCTACATGATTCAAAAAAATAATTTTCCTGTTGTGCCATGGCTAATATTTAATAAATACCATGTTTCTTCTTAAATCAAACTTCCGTGTCATTGAGCTTCCTCAATATACTTTATTTGAGTTCTCACATAAATGGATACTGGCTGAGTTTTGTCGGACTCAGTGGAAATCCTGTGTAAGCAGGTGATGCTGCAATGTACGAATGTGGTGGAAAAATTGGTTTGTACTGAGTCTGATGAATGGTTGGGGAAGGTAAGAGGCGGGGGTTTATGCCAACTGGAACTTGGTGAACTATACCACTGGGGTGAGATAGATTGTACGTTGGATGCTGCAGTAAGGGTCTTGAGGTACACGGTGAGGCAAGGAGGTGGGCGACAGGCGCAGCAGTACTCAGGGGTGCCGAGGATGGGTAGGGAAGAATAGCGGGCTGTCCTCCGAGGTGGGTGCTTCCAGAGAGATGCGCGTGCACAGCAGTGGGATTTGGACTTCCTTGGGGAAGGGAGAAGGCGTGACTGGCCACGCTCGCTGGGATGTAGGCCTGCTGTCTGCGCTGAGCGTAGTTCCCGTTCCACTCCTGCGGCCCAGAGCCAAAGTGCTGAACCTGTCCGTACACAGAAACAGACAAGGCTTAATATTTTTTTTTTTAGAGTATAAAGACGGTTTGAAAAATGGAATAATGCACTAAAACTAATCAACTTAAAATCAAGAGGGATAGAGAGACGGGAATAATTAAATGCTTCAACAAAAAATATATTAGCTATTTAGATAGTAGCACAGACAGGAAATCTGACAATAAGAGATGATAAACAGAACACAAGTTGTTTTAATGCTCTTGCAAAAAAAAAAAAAAAGAAAAAGATAATATGCCATGCTGGGCTGTTTTAACAGAAATACCATGTATCACATGAGCAAGGTGCTTATTCCAGTCTACTCAGCACTGGCTTGGCATCAATTGGAAGTGCTGCACTCAGTTTGGGCACCATAATGAGGCACAAAGAGGACAAATAGGAGAGAAATTTTAGAGGAGAGCAGAAAAAATAATAAACGGATTGAAAATATCTGAGACAACTAGGCAAACAGAAGTCTAGGGCTATGATCACAGGAAGGCGTGGCAATCATTTACAGTTACAAAGACAAAGGCTAAAAATCAGATACTCTCATTAAGTGACGCAGATCTGAAGCTACAAGGGCATCTACCAAAGAAGGAAGGCTCAGCATAAATTTTTGTCATGAAAATAACATCCCACACTTCCTGCTAGGAGCCTGAGGAGCTGCAGCCGCTGAGAGATTAAAAATTAATACTATGCTGATCACATTAAGGTTTACTTAGAATTAATTAAATCAATCCTGCATGATTATGCAGAAGGGGAGATTGTGTCACCCACCCAAATGTTTCTTACAGTCTCAACTATTCAAGCCATTATCGGTAAATCCTCTTATCTACATATAGCATACTTGCATTTAATATTTGACTTACAAGTTAATATCCCCTATTTAAGGCTTACACAAACAGGTTTCCTCTTTAAGACTTGCACAAACAGGTACTGTTCTTCTATTAAATGCACCTCCAGATATCTAACCAAAAGCTCAGTGCAGCTACAGCTCAAAATTAATTCATTAAAAAGGGGCTTAAACTTAACGCTGTGTGTCAACTTCAGTTCTCAGCCACAGTAGACACGTTTACTACATTGCTGGGTAATGATAAAAGCAGCTTTTAAATCAGCCTTGGGTATCTTCCAACATTGGACTTAACTAAAATCCCAGCTTCCTCCCCCTAGCTTTGCTACCTGGATGCAAGGGTAAGGAAGAGTTGAGTTTGTTAAGCTCAGTCTCTGGATACTCAAACTACAAGTATTTTCATGCACGCTACTAACAAAACACGACAAAGACAGCTCCAGTTTCTAACTGTACACTATAAGCATTTTAGCATTTGGATGTAGGAAAAAAACAAAAAAAAAAACCACACTAACGCTTTTCGCTTTGTCTTGTGTTTGTAGTTGTATGTGTTGCTTATTTTGTGCGATTTTTCTATCAGTTTTCAAAATAAAGTCAGCTTCTCTAAGAAAATGACCAAAGGTACTCATGACTTGCCCCAAAAGTTGAAATCCGTGTCAAGGTTTGAACATCTCTGAACTGCAATGGTGCTCATAAAAACGGCAGTTGCCATTTACACCGATTGAAACTGTAAGCATCCAGCATGTTTGGAACCTCAAGACAGAAAAAAAACACTTCTTTGATATAAGCAAGTACAAATACCTGACTGAAGTTTATATGTTGCTGATTGAACGCCGATGCCAGTTTTTGCTGACGGCTTCCCACAGCAGAAGACTGGTTTATTCTTCCCAGGACAGACCGACCCTTTTTCAGTGGCTGGCACGTAGCGTCTTCCAAGATATAAATGAACACTGTTATGCTTTTGTTGCCTTTATTCTCTTCCAGCAATTCAAAGACAAAATTTGATTTGCTTCAGCATACAGGGGGAAATAATACACTCATCGAAACCTTAAAACTCCACTATTTGCAAGTGTTTATTACAGGTTAAGATACATGAGTAACTCAAAATCCACATGTGTATAGTGCTACTGAATAAATTATTCAAATTCCTACTTTTATCTACTGGTACAGAAAGGAAACACCACCTCAACTAACTTACCCGCATTCACCATCTGTTCATCAAGATGTAATCTGTTTTCAAGACTCATTGATGGTACCACTACTGTGCAAACAGTTGATTTGGTTTCAGGATTAACTGATGCTCTTGCTTCCTTATTTTTATTGGTATTAGTTACAAAGCCATCTTCCACAAACGGGCTGTCGTGTCCTGAAGAGTCTGAAGTCGGGGAGCCATCTACTGTATCACATCCACTTTCCTGTTCGTCATCTGACATACTACCAAAAAATAAACGTATGACATGAAACCAAATATATTTTCATAATGCAGACACGTTTTGTTAAAAATGCCACATGAAATTTAAGGAAGTAAAACAACTCAAAAGTGGATAAAATGTTACATTTTACTTATGCAAGCACAGGCACTCAAGAGGGCAGTTGATGTTCAAAACTCACCCTATTCACAAATCAAAAGCCAGGGAAAGGATAGAAATCACTTCTACATAAAAACTTAGATGTGTAACTTTCACCAACTTTTTTGGTTATTCTTTTAAATAAGTTTGCACTTATAATCCACCTGAAATTTAGATTTTCAGCCCAAGTAAAAGGTTGAAGACATTTTATTCCAGAAGAAATGAAATTATGGTCTCTGTATGCTTACTACACTAGCAAAAGAGAATACACTGAAAAAAACACAGTGAAATCATTTCCTTTCAATATCAGCCACAACCTGGAGTTTGCAGCAAGCCTTCTCTTGGGGCTAATAGGTTCATTATTGATAATGAAAGTTTGGGAAACTTCCTGCATAACAGCAGGTAGGTCTCTGTCATCTACAAATCCATCGCTAGGAGCTTAACTGGACCTTACCTACTGAAAAAGTAGGTCTCTTTGAAGCTCCTCTGGAAACACCACATGTGCATAACTTCATATGTGTATATATATATATTATACGTTCACATAACTGAAGCTTATGTTTGGTAAAAGCAAAAGGACAGCGTAATTAAAGATTGCAATACAAGATACACAATGGGAGAAGAAGAGACTGCAAAAATTAAAGATGCTGGCAACTTCAGATCTGTCACATCCGACTTCGGCTTAGTTAATTTTGCAAACTGACAAGATTCTCATTCTCACACGTTTGAGTTTTCTGAGTAACCAGCATTCTTCCAGTATTCTGAAAGCTGCCAGTGAGGCAAGAAAGGTCTGTTAAAAAGGATAAGGAAGAGTCTGTACTGTGCAACTGTAAGCCAATAAAGCAATATGTAACCACGTAATTTAGCCTCACCAGAGGGCAACATAACAAAACCTTTGCTTTTTGTTTTTCAATAAACTGAGTCTACCAGGTTCTTTCTTTTTGCTGACAACAGCACAACTTTTTACCTGTTGGATCTCTTGCAAGGGGATGGACTGGACTGTCCTGAGGAGCTAGTACTCAGAGTGCTATCAGGACTGCTTAGAGAACATACACGGTCAATATTCAGAGTGTTCTGGCAGGCTTCGCAGTCAAGGCTACCTTTACACCTACCACACAGAAAAGAAAGTGAGCAAACATGCAATCTCTCATTCGTTCTTTCTGTACACCACTGACTTAGAAATAGTTATGGAACAAAAAGAGATCAGATGCTAGAAAAAGCCCCCTAAATAATGTAAACAAATACCTAATTCCTTCTGGTTTTGTTTTGGTTTTGCCTTTTTTTTTTTGAAGAAATAGTTCCAAAATGGATTTTAAACCGTTTCAGAGTTCTTTTGGAAATTCTAGACAAAACATGCATTGCTGGAAACCTACTAAGGAATTTTATTAGTGAATCGTTACTAAGAAAGTAGATACAGTTCTTACTACAAATAAAGTTCAGAGACTTAAAACAACAGACAAAGTTGAGATTTAAAACGAAGGTTCCTCCAGTTCAGAATTGGTAACAAGTGAAAATAAATTCACACATTAGACTATTCAGCCTTTATTTAAAACAATACGGCTCTGTGATAGCTTTGTGAAAAAAAATCCTTTGTGAGACCACGCTCAGCATTTGTGTTTGTACCCAAGTGCACATCTCTTCACACTGCCTTTTTTTTTTTTTTTTTTTAATCACATACATATAATGTTATCTACTAGACGCTGCTGCTAGAACACGTTGATTATACAAAGCCAGAAGACTAATCTTCAACACAGAAATAAGGCATGACAGTATTAAGGAAAAAAAGTATGCTGAATTTAGAAGTATTCTACTCTGAACAGGTCTGTTACAGAAGAGGAGTGAACTGTTTCCTTTGACAATGCCCAACTTTACTAGATTAATGAAGAATTAATTATTTTTCACTTTTAAATAGCATACTACTGCAGAATTAATGTTGTAGTGAAATCTGATCAGCAGTGCATTGTCTTAAAAAAAAAAAAAGATCAGATTCGTTAAGTACAGCAGCTGTGTTAAGGCAGCTATATTTAAGTAGAACCCAGTAAATATAAGCATCAATTCTTACTCTCTCAGTGAATGTGTTCTTCCTAAGTCATCTTCATCAGTGTCACTGCTGATGGTGATCACACTGACTGCTGGGCTGGGGGAACCTGCGATGAAGATAGCCTGGCGCTGTTTGTTTGAAAGAGATGAATCAGGGTCCAGCCTGACCGACGCTTCGCAACAGTTACTTTCCTGTCCTTCTGAGTTATGATTGTCCTGTGCTTCTACACAGCTTATTCTCTTCACAGCCTTCAGGTTAATTATCTTTGGAGATATAAAGGCTGAATTTTGGATATTGGTATTTTGTAGCGCATTGCTCCTGTGAAGAAAACACAACAATTCATATTTTGTGAATCTTTGCCAACAGATCTTAAAACTGTTCTTTCAAAAAAAAAAAAAAAAAGCTAAAATACCACTTTTCTAAATTAATAAAAAGAAAAATATGAAATGGTAAGCAGTGATAAATATTTGGCATTTATGATTTTAGACATTAATGAAAATTTAGGAACATGCTAGTAAGAAGCTAATCACAGCATCCAGAATAAGATCTAAGACTGAATCTTGCAAGAAAATTAAATACAATATATTGAAACCCCATTATTTTTACAAAGGAAAAAAGTTAAAAAATCCCACTTGGATAAAAAAAAAAACAAAACCAAAAAGCTGGACAGATTTCTGGAAAAGATTCTCCACTGAAATCTCACTGAAAACAAAAGCTGATAGCCTCTGGATGAAATCCTTCCCTATCACAAGTCTGCTGTAATCATGTTTTATAACAAATGTTTTTTTTTTGTTGTTATTAAATGCCCCATACCTTTGCAAATTCTTGGTATGGCAGTGAGACTTTAAGTTGTTCAGCAAGGAGCTGAAGGTTTTTTTGTTTGTTTGTTTTCCTACCAACAAAAGAAAGACTGCTCTTAAGATGGTTGTAAGGCATACTGCGACCTTTATAGGACCTCTTTATCTTTTGTTCTCTAAGCCTGATATTTCCTCATGCATATAAGCTTAGGAATATCTCATTAGAGCTACCTCAGTAGTTTCTTACACCTTCCCAAAGGCAATAAAGACAACTTCACTCTCATGACAGGCTCAGATTTAGCAACAGGAACTAGAATGAATCTCTTGCTACTGCATTTTTTCCCCATCTAGTCTGTATTACCACAAATACTGAATAATAAGGGCAGAAAGAACACATTTTCCCAAAAGGCACTTCTCCCCCCGCAACACGCCACTTTCACAGACATTCCCCTGCACCCTGAACAGCAGTTTCAGATATACTTTCTTTGAATGTTAGAAATATTCGACCAACCTGTTCTGACACAGTTTATTTCTCTTGGTAGCTGCAGGCTGAGGCCAGACAACATGTGCAATGCCCACACTAATTGGCTGAGGGGCAGACAAGGTTATCTGATGTGTTAAAAGAGGCTGCGGCATCACCGAATTATAATGGGTGCCCTGGGTAATCATCTTCCTGAGGAAAAATAAAGGAAAATTTAAACCATTTCCATTGCATCCATAGATCCTGTTAAACCAAAGCCAATAAAGTATTGCACAAAAATACGTGGACTTACCCCCAGTCTCCAAGCCTTTGTGGGCCAGCCACAGGATCAGAAGCTAGAGATGTTGCAGGGGCTGTCACTGGTGCTACTTGCTGCCATGCAGGAACCAGTATTTGCTGGGTATGATTTGACCATGTCTGTTGTGAAGCAGAGAAGATCTCATGACACAGGGAACGACTCAATTTATATTAGCTGATTGTAGTTCAACACAATACAGAAAGCAACTCTGCGGGGCATTATCAAAGCAATTTTCATAAAAATGTTTGCTAACAGTTCAAATAAAAATGTTATTTCTTTTAAGTAAGCTCACCTGAGAAAGGATTCCTGCTCGAATCTGTAGTGGTTGAATTGCATGGGCCTGGGTCACCAGTGGAACTGCATTATCCACCCTCAGGGAGAAACTTGTGGGTTTACTATGGTTTGTAGGAATTCCTATCAGGAAGAAAAACACATACACAAGCTTTAAGCAACATATCAGCCTTGCGTAGCTTCAGAGCAAAGTGCAAACACAAAGGATAATTTTACATTTTACTATTTTGTCTTGATGTGTTTATGACCTAATTCCATAACTTCAACTTTTCAAGCCAAATAAATATCAATATAACTCTTAAAAGATTTTTGTGCCAGTACTGATCTGCACCGATATTTGATGCTGTGATTTCCAAAAAGAACTGCCAATAGTTACTATTTGAAAACAGACTACTAGAAAGGGGAATGACTTTGGCAGAAAGTTTTGCAGAGCGAAGCATTTTACCCTTCATCACATGTTACATAAAAGGTATTTGCAAAGAAGCAGACAAAAGCAAAAACGAATTCCAAAGCTTCTCACCGCTGACTTCTATGCTTCTCACACACACCATTTCCAACTCACCAAAAAAACATTCCTCTCAGCTCTTACAGTACGCAAAGCCACATGTATGATAGCCCTGTTTGTTACCATCTCTTTTGTGGGAAACAACATAAGATTTTCTGTGTCTGCTATCAGATATTTTCTGTAGAGTCCGTAATCCCATCAAATCCTCCTTGTAGCAAAACAATGCAAGCTGCAGTACTGTTATCACAAGAGCATAAGAGCAAAAAGATGCATCTCATGCTTTACATAGATGTCACTACTGTCACAGGAAACTCAGACAGACACAGAGCAATGCTACAACTAACAAGTTCCAGATAACTTGCTAAACTAAAATGAAAGATTTCTTTTAAACAGATTTGCAACAAAACAGCTGTGGCTAAAGAAAACATTGGCTAGAAGAATACTAATTTAACATTCTAATGCCACTTTGCATCTTGTGGCTGTTTGGAGTTTTTACTCAAAACTGAACTAAAGATTAAATGCGTTTTGTGATCTTTAAAATACAGGATAAAGAAACATCTTCAACTGATAGAATACTAGCATGTTATAAAACAACATTAAGTAATCCCCGTGCAGTTAAAAGCTTTGAATTTTGGAATGTTGTTGATTAATTTTTTCAATGCAGACACCTAGAACAGCAACATCTTAACTCTGCCAGGAGTAGCAAGACTTAGCACTCAAGACACTTGATAGAGCAGCCAAACAGAGAAAACTTGAAGTGGTGCCAGGTACCATTAATATCCCTTTCCCATACCAGCAGCTCAGCTTGTCACCTATGTGATGAAGCCAATATACTCCTTTCATCCAAGCTGTAGTAGAACTTCAATTTGGACATTTATCATCACACTAAGAATAGAGTATATAGATCATAGAGGAAGTATTTGTCCATACTGTTTCCTTTTTTATAATCACTTTATTCATCTCATTATAATCAAAACAGTAGGGTTTTTTAATTATGGAATACGCCAGCATGCAAAGCATATACAAATATATAGGGAATGATTTAGCTGTATTAAGCTCAAAAGAAAGTCTGTACGAAGCTATGCATTGAGCTGATATAGCCTCTGACACCCTGCACAGTGAATACTCGAAGCTTTCAAAAGTTTCTGGAATCCAAGATAGAAGCAGCCACCACAAATAACATTGAAGTCTGTTGTATCTGTTTCTACCTGCAAAGATAAAGACTTCCTGGGCTATAAGGTTAGGGAGAAAGTAAGGAAAAGTTTGAAAATCATTCTAAGAAAAACCTGCTTGCAATGAAACTATCATTTCAAGGTCTGATCTCTACAACAAAGTTCAACATTACCAAGACAGATAAATTGCATCTTTGGAGATGGAAGACTAAAATCAAGCTAATAACAACAACCACCTTTCCCTCTCCATAGATGACTGTCACTAGGTTAAGAAACGCTGTTTTTCATCAGCTTCTCTCTGATCAGTCCTTTATAAAAAACAACAAAAAAGTTTATCTTAATGCGTTCTAAGAAATTTTTAAAGATTCCTCAGACAGCATGGCCTGTGTTTGCATGATGCAAATGCATTTGTTTGGGGAAAAAAGAGGTCACCAGCTTTACCATGCATCTTTCCAGAGATGCATATCCTTATCTGGTCATTTTCTATAACTAGGGAAATGCTTCTCTGCTGGCATTTCCACCTCATGGTCTTCCGAATGTTTCCCATAATTAAGCATTCAACTAATTATTTGTTTCAATAAATAGAAAATTGTATACTTAAATCAAATCTTACCCCTCTTAATAAAGGGAGTTTTGGCAAGCTGCCCTTTCCTCCCCGCAGCGCAATGAAATCAAAACTCTCAAAGATTTAGTTAGATGTTTTTCAACCTTCAGAAAGTTGCAACAGTTCTATCTAATTGTCCTGGTTTATCTTATCCATAGGACAGCAAATGTGATTACTGCTTACGTGGGGCAGCCACATCCTTAAGCGAAACCCTGAGTTTCTACATGGTTTATTAAACATTTGCTTGCATGTCCGATTAACAACAGCAAAAATCCAGATTTATCACAAGAAGTGTTGCATTTTCTTATCCTTATCCCTACAGAATTCTAAGAATTTATTGCAGAAAAAGCAACAGTACTCTCCTCATCTTTCTTGCTTCTTCTCAAATTTTATTTTAGAATACCCTTCTTGCTTGCTGTAGAATCCACATTGCATCTCTCGGTTTTATGTGTGTGTGTGTGTGCACAGAGAGCTCAGTTTATCTGGTTCTGACCCTTACACTCCTTTATAATGACGTAACTGTTTTAATAAATAGTTTATGTGGATATCATGGAAAACTCAAATACAACTAACAAGAGACAACAATGCTCATATTCCAGGAACTATCAATTACAGTTGAACATACCTTGAATAGTCGGAGGACATATAATCAACGCCTGCTGGAAAACATCACTGCAACCAAACTGAGCAGTTCCTGCCTGCAGTGGTATCCCTTGGTGCAAAACTGAATGGGCAGATGCAGTTAATGCCTACGGGAACAGGTTCAACACAGACAACATTGTAATTGTGACGACACCCCCCAGGCTAATATACTAAACAGCTAAAATAATTTATAAATACAGAGTTTCAAATACGTTTCACAGGAAGCAATCGCCTTCAGCCACGGGAGGGCACTATAATACAGAAGTGCTTTACTACTACGACTTTTTTTTTTTTTTTTTACTTCACTATTACAATTCCAGCTTGTCACTTGATTTTGAAACGTATTGGATTCTGAAGTTTGGGGGGTTTGTTTTGGGGGGTGGGGAGGTGTTTTTGCTGTTGTTGCTTTAAATGAACACTAAGAAAAGAATGAGAGTATTAGAGAGCACTTTGTCACTTATCCGATATACATTTTTCAGTTATGAAAATAATTAGAGAAACACCACTGCCTGAGTTTTTAATACAAAAATGTTTTACCTGGCTTCTTACCGGGCCAATTTTGGTGAAGTTTGCAGTCAGATTAGCTGCACTGCCTGAGGCAACTGGTCTCATAAGTGATGTTTTATTGCGGTTGCTTAAGTCATACAAATTTGATCTGCATTTGCAAACATCCATGATGTGAAAACAGGACTTTACTCTATTAAAAACAGAAAATATTAAGTTGTCTGAATTAGAATTATATGCAACTTAAATATATAAAACAAGTACACAGCACAAGAAAAAAAGTTCAAAGCCCACAGTTCTCAGTTTCATGGAACAGCATCATGAACAGAAGTAGAAAAAGAAATTACTACGTGAATGTCAAGCCCTTTTAGTGCATATTTATTAAGAATAAATACATTTTAAGAAAACTGCTATTTCCTGCTCCTTGCATCTAACATCATTTTCCAACAACTGGGTAACAAGCAATGAAGATATTAAGCTAAATGAATGGAAAGGTCTTTCCTTCCCTGAAATGCTTGCACTTCAGGAAATCCACACTGAAAGATCTAGGTCTAGGACTGCAAGAACTTTTTAATATATTCCATATTAACCAAGGCACAAAAGAAAGTATCTGAGATGCTAATTTCAAGAACAAGTGCCTACCCTAGCTCTCATACCTGACAGGAGCTAAGGTTCTTCATACCTCTAAGAATCAAACCCAAATTTCTGCAGGGTTGGAATTTTATAACCTAAGCATATAAATGAGCATTTAAAAATCTGTTGTTTTAAGTGTTACTTTTCAGAAAAACACGTATCTATTCAGTTTCTTTGACCTAGTAGATCTATCTAATATTGCAAGCACTTGAAAGAATTTTCTAACATGTTACAGAAATGACTAAAGAATTTTTTTCTTTGACAGCAGATGAAACAACAGTATTGCACACATGAACAGGAGAGATTTAGAACAGTTTTTGTTACATACTGGTTGCTATGAGGAAAATCAAGGAGGTGCTTCATGGTAACAAAAGAATGGTTCAGGGTCTCAGCTGGAGTGATTCTTAAATCAGCATCAATCAGTAACATTTTCTTCAACAGACTGACAAACTCCCTCCTATCTGCCTTCTCCGCCAACAGGTCACTTCCTTCCAAATCCATCACCATGTTCACCTACCATTGAACACAACAGTCAGATAGAAGACATGCATATTAGTTTGCCTCCTCCCATTACCACTTTCTGCTTTAAAATACTAAAATTCAATGAGTAATTGGAATTAGTGAAACTTTTCTACTTCCACCACATGTATTATTCCCCTTGTACTCTCCCCAGCAAAAAGGCAAAACAGAAAGATTTCAGTCTGGGATCTGGAACTTAAAAGTTAGATTTGGGATGGAGGTCTTTATACGGTCTAACTTAAAACTACAGCGATAATCTTCAAAACTTATTTCAAACATGTATTAATGGTAATCTTGAAAAAAAGATTTTATTAACTTTTCAGGATATTAAAGAGAATGAGAAATTTCCTTTTGTTATTGACCAGAGAGGTATAAAGCTCAAGAAAAGCGAGGAAACTGTTTTGTTTTCAACAAAAAACAAACAAAAATGAAATGACGACTTATACTGAAAATTACTTTGCTGATATAGCAGCATCCCCATAAGTTGTTCCTTTATCCAGAATGGCAGATGTGATAAAAGAGAAAACACACGTTACATATAAAAATTAAAGGGTTCCACACATACACAAGAACAAGTGCCATTGCTTAACACACATGGTGACAAAGGAACATCCTTATAAAGACGGACTGACACAGCTGGACACTTCCTCGGTGCAACATATGCAAATAAGGATGGTTAGGATTGATAAAAAAGAAATGATCGTCTAAAAATTTTTTTCTTCAAAACTAATAAAATATTTGAAAAATCATTATTCATTCTCATCAGTCCTTTTGCAAAGGAAGAAGGCTTTAATACTCACATGCACTATATCATCCAAACTGTTGAAAATATACTTCCTGGCCTCTTTAGACTTCATACCTGTCTCTGCCTCATGCTCTTCCAAAGTCTCAAAAAAAGAAAAGGAAAGCTGAGTTTAGAAGCTGGCAATAAAGGACACTTCCAGCTAATTTTAAATATTTATTGGCCTAATAAGCCTGTTTAACAGAAAAAAAAAAAAGCGTGTGCTTGACTTCCTTGTATGTTTTTTTTTTGCTACTTTCATTTTCTAAATTAAAATACGAAACTACTAAATTTCACACCTGAACTACCCCAATACTGGATTACAACAGATGGTTTTTGTAAATCATACAAGAAGCATTAAAAATTTAATCAAAAACTTGGTTAATGAAACTCTACTGAGTGCTTATATATATGTATATATATATAGTATTTATATATATATATACACACACACATATGTATAAAGTACAAGTAACAGAAAATCTGTTATATTTATTTCCTTAAACTCAGAGCTTTAATTCCAAACAGCAGCAACATCACTAAAAAAAAAAAATCAGATAGCCTTAGTTCAATTTCTATGTGCTTTATCTTTTGTTATTTTTATACTTTTATTCACTTGCACAACAGGTAGTGTAAGTACTTTAAATACTTAAGTATGAAACACACAGTTAAATCCTAAAGAACTAATTTCATCAGTTACCAGTGACTTATGAGATGAAATATCCCTTTCTGTTACACTTTTCCTCTTTCAATACAGACCAGTAGACGGGTTTTAAGAGCCCATGCTGCAGGACATAAGTTAGGACTGCATGGAAAACTTTTTAGCATACAAATTACAGAAAAGTTTCTGAAATTAACTTTGAAAAAAAAAAAAACTGTGAGTAATGACCAGTCGTCCATACCAAAATTTCTTTCTTCCCCCAAAACATCGTTTAGTCTGATGGGAGAATTTTAACTTCTGAAAGTGAACAGGTCCTAAAAATGAGCAAAGGACTCGTTTGGATTCCCTGATAGAGAAAAGCCAGATGTACCTTTGCCATGTAATGATCAAGTGCGTGGAGAAAAAAAAAAAAAGAAAGAAAAAAAAAACACAGAAAAGTGGGATAATCACAGCCGTGTAATCAGAGACTCCTTTTACGAGCTGACCCCAGCAATATTCCTCCACATCGGAGGCCAGCCTCGGCTACTCAGCCCGATGCGTGCTGCGGATTTACCGAGCTGCTGTGGGAAGTTATGCAATGCAGGCTTTCAGCTTGTCAGCTGTTTGTTACTTCAGAGGTCTTATGTCAACAGTAACTGCTTCATTACTCTGCCAGTCCTCTGTAAATTCCGTGAAACAGTAACATGAAGCAATTTAATTTACAAAAAAAAAAAAAAATCTTTGCCTAGGAAGTTATAACTGTTTATGGCCAGTGTGCAGTAATGTTCCTTAAAGAGAAGCGAGATGGACAGGTCACAAAAACATGTATTTTTGTCTACTCTCATTCTACTGTAGTTTTCAGCCAAAGGCTGTTTTAGTATGACATCTGAACTAAGTGAATCAAACTGTTTCTTAGTGTCTTTTCTCCTAGGACTTCTGGTCCCCAAACCAGCTCCAAACAAGATTTAAGAGTGGCTTGGGCCTCAGAGAGGGATTCTTCAAAGAGAAGTGGAAATCTGTGCCCAAGCAAGAGCCATTTCATACCTCATGAGATACAAAGCTTACTCTGAATCCCATGCTGCAACCAGGCATGCGTGCACTTGCCTCCCAGCCTCCAGCAGCCTGGGAGTTGTGCAAAATGCACCCCCAGTTGAGAAACAGGGGCACAAATTCGGAGCGCTGGTTTTCAGGAACAGGGTGGGGAAGGTAAAAAACAGAAGGGATACAGAGTGGGGACAGATAAACAAAAAATCACATAAGTGGGAGGGAGCTAATGGTATTGCATTAAATCTTGGCCTCTTTGGTTTCTCTGCTGTTTGCTGCTATGTTACACTGATTACCTTTAGTCTCCAACTAGAATATGGTGCATCAGTTTCTCTACAGAAAAATCTTGCAGTTTTCGTCCCCATGCTTAACAACTGCTCTCCTGGCAAACCTTGAGTCTGAGAAATATAACGAATCTGAGGAAGGAAAAAGAAACATGGCGAATGATTTAGCTCTTGTTTTCAAAATCTGATCCACACAAGATTAAAAAAAATATTTCATTAAAAAAAAAAATAACAAAATGACCCTACAGTTCACCAATTACATCTTACACAGGAGGAAAACCTAATGCTGAATGCCTGACAGTGCTCTCTCACTGTCTTAGAGGGAGCTATACATAAACAAACCTCTACACTGACCTATATAAGCAAGCTTTTCAAGTTCAGTCACAGAAAAAAGGGCCTGGGGGAATGGCTGTCAGTACCTCCTCAGCCCACTCAGATCCTAACTATAATGCATTAATTCTAAACAGGAAAATGAGCACAAGAGCTCTGCTTGCCTACAGAAGTTGAATGATTTTTGGCGTGTTCTCATTATACAACTCTACGACATCCTTCACATGTGCTGTTCTCATTGTATCATTGCCTTTTACACATCTAACACCTGTATTTCAAGCAAATGTCTCACATAGAAAGGGAGTGCACTCCAACCTCTTGGTCTCAGAAATTTATTGTTGAGTTCAATAGGAAAGGACTGGCTTTGTCTGAAATAGGCAGACGCTTTTGTCCATCGAAATGCTTGTCGTGCATTTATTTTGGAAGAGAATTGGGCACAGTCCCACGCCACGTGCCTGCACAGTGTGGGGCTACCCCTGGAGAACATGTAGTGGCTGGAAAATAGCAGAAGGGAAGCAAAAAAAACACACAAGGACAGGGCACTGAAATACCCTGAACCAGAAACCAAGAGAGCAGATGAGTTCAATGGAAAACAAAGGATTTGGGAGCCAGGAACATCTGAGAGGAAGAAAACTGATGGGAAATAGAAAGGAAAGGTATGCACGAGGCTTCTGCTGAAAAATAAACAGACCAAAATAGGCAAGAACTGAAGGCAACACTGCCAACTTTCGATATTTAGTATCCTCCTTAATTCTCTATATCAGGGAATAAAGAGAAACCCAGTCTGACCACAAATGTTTCTAGGTCATGTAGTTGTTACTTAAGCCCATTATAAAGTCTAAGAAATTAGGAGGGGAATAAAAACTAAGTCCATTAAAAGGTCTAAGAAATTAGCAGGAAAAAGACTATGTATTAGTTCAAAAATTTAACATTTAAGCACCTGGGCCTCTTTTAATAAGTATTAAAGCTCAGAAGACATGGCTATTTCCCACTAAGAAGTGCAGCTGTTACTAGACAGAATCTAAATAAAAATAACTACTCTGAGATGACTTTCAAGGCCTAGCTTCTTGGTTGTCACACACCAGGGGGACAGGGAGAATTCAGCATAACGCACTTGCCCGTTCATTTATTGGGTGACACACAGCACACAGCGTGAGGAAGGGAATTTCCTTGAAAGCCGTCTCCCGCAGTTGCTGTGCTTGCAGACACTGAGTAAAACACTCCAACAAATTTCTCTGAAGCCAATTTTGCAGCCCTGCCTACACACGATGACAAGCCTGCCTAAAGCAAGGCGATCGCTGGGGGTGCAGAAGGGGTGAGAGCTCCTCCTCCATCCGGGATCCTCTGGCACGAGGACCACGCCAAGAGCAACACCTGCCTGTATCTGGCATCACGATCAGAAGATCATGAACTAGGGTTACAGCTCCCCGCTTCCTCACCCACAGCAGCACCCTTTTCAGCAGCTATTTACAGCAGTACGGGGGCAATAACAGAGGTCATTCTTGGAAATTGAGTATTTTGATGCTTTTCAGTGTCCAGATCTTCTCCTGCAGTTCCTTCCTGCAAATAGGTTTGCCAAGCTCTTAGAAATTTTAAAGATAGTATTTCAAATTATTTCCGAAACAAGTGTCTTCACTTTTTCCTTAAAGGAAACAGTAAATCATACTGCTGATAGTTGCTTCCTCTTTCCTTCTCTATTTTAACAGCAATACACTGCACAAATGTCTTCTAAATACTGGTCAAAGTCAACCCATGTTCCACTCATAGCTCACTTCCTAACCAGAAAACACTGAACTTTGTGTAAATGAGGGAAACAGAAAAATGAAATGTTTCCAAAATCAACACAAAATCAATATATTCCCTTACAGTTATTTTAACAGAAGTATTTTTGGAAAAGTAAGTCTGGTTTGTAAGCACAGGGAGCCAAAAGCTCCCAATATGAAGACCAGGATCAGAAAAACTTAACATTTTGGAGGAACTGCTACTAAACTGCATGGTGAATCAAACATGTAGAAGTTAGTAAATAATAAGCCAGTGCCGTTACAATTTGGATTTTCAGTAGCCTTCTTCACTTTCAAAGTCCAAAAATTGTTTGCAAAATCAGAGTTCTGGTTATGTTCTTTCCAAATTTCCACATTGTGCTAGAAAATAAGACCTCTCTAAATATTTTAAATGGTAATTGTTCTACAGCTTTCATTAAAAACTTTTTTTTTTGAAGTCAGTTCACTAATGCCAAAGGTGTCAGTAGCTGAAAACACCAACATTGTAAAGGCACAGCTTCAACATCTTCAAGGTGCATATATACAGCATTCTTACAACAGTTGCTTCTAGTTCCTCATGAAGTATAGTCTCTTAAATCTTTAAGCTATGTTAGATGGATTTCCAGAAAGCATCACAAACAGTTCAGAAGACAACTAGTTCTGACATCTGAACAGGTATTCCAGAATCAAGCCCATTTATAACAATTGAAAGAAA
The DNA here is from genome assembly GCF_965140915.1 of Aythya marila. NCBI lineage: Eukaryota > Metazoa > Chordata > Aves > Anseriformes > Anatidae > Aythya > Aythya marila. The sequence continues at coordinate 58,401,743 of NC_139046.1, read as the reverse complement.
GATTATAATGCAATTACAGTGGCCACAAACTTCAGTTTCCATCAGAAAAAGCAGCTTCAATACCAACATGTATTTTGCAAGATAAAGGGGAAAAAATGAAAATCAAATCAGAAAAGCAGCATAATATACAGTTCAGTCTGGAAACAGGAATTGTATTTCTAGGACAGTCATTAGGACTAGATTAAAAGCATTGAACAGACTTGAAGAAATACTACTTAATAGATGTTATTAACATTTGAAATTCTTGGTCTAAGGACCTGAAATTCTTAAGTTGCATAAAATATGCATATGCTTGTGAAAGTTTTTCTACTACCTGGTCATACTCCAGTGCTCCTGGGTACAGTGGCCATCCAAGAAACAGCTCTGCAATCACACACCCTAACGACCACATGTCTATGGCTTCATAAAACGGCAATCCCAGTATGATCTCTGGTGCTCTGCAAATCAAACATGGTTACTGAATGTTTTCCTTTCGGAAAAATAGTAATTCAATAATCCAACATGACAAAAACATCTATTATTTGAAAATCACTTCATTAAAATCATAGCATCAAAGAATGCATTTTTCTTTATCTAGGTAATCTGTAGTAAGATTTTTATAGCTTCAAGGTGTTTTTTTCCTACCAATATCAGTTTTCTATATACATTAAAATAACCACTCTGTCTGAAAAACAGAATGCAACTGATTCAACATTTTTGCCTTTTCTCCAGCATGTCCCATCTGATCAGTGCTGTATGCCTGTAACTATACTCTAAACACAATATAATGATTTATCTCAAAAAAAAAAAAATTAATCTGAAAATACACTTGCACACTTTCAAACTGGACAGTATGCCGAAAGCTATTTAAAATACCAATTTAATTACATAACTGCAAATCCTTTATGCACTCAGATTTATACAAATTGATCAATTTTTAAATCACTTAAATGAAGCTAAAGCACTTGCACAGGTTTTATTTTTCCCACTTAAAACAAATTCGAATTATTTACACAACACCATTTGAATTTATTTCTGTACTCAACAACTTGGAAAACTGGTATTGACACAGCTGTTAAGGTGTTGTGTTTTTGTTTTGTTTTGTTGTTTTTTTTTTTTAACATTTCTGTTCACACTGAGCAAAACTGAAGTATTCCACAGAAATCAGCTGTAATTACATTTGCTCTTTTTAAGCCTTCTCCCCAGTTCCTTCAAACTACAATGTGATTGAGTTTTAAAATACAGAATCTATTGTTAGCTTAGCATGCGATAGAACAGTATGAAGGTGATTAAACCAATACGGTAATTTATGTCACAGCCAGGCAGAACAGTAGCATTCAACTGACCACATCAATTGTTGCTGAGAAAAATCATAATTGCTCACCTGTGTAAAAGCTTAAAAAAAAATTGTATTTCAGCACATTGCTGTATCATTTTAACATTCCAAAACCAAAATGAACCTCTTAACAGACTAAATTCCCATATATCTCATTTATCTTCTTTGACATTTACCTTTAATGAAATATTCTTTAATTCACAGAAATTGACTGTACAGGGAAGAGATTTCTATTTTCATGCCATATTGGAACAAATTCCTATTTCATACTACACTGAGACAGAACTATTTTGGATAGTAACCCAAGAACTAAAGTAGTTTCTTCACTTTTGACATGCCTATTACCTAAAAGAGGTGATGGTTGGTGCTAGGAGTACTTCTATGTACCTATGAGCTCTGACTCCAGACCCGCATGTGCTACAGCTTAAATCTGCCAAACTTGGCTCCAAGGGAAGATATTCACCACCATGGGAAAGACTCATACCAGTGCTTCACTGCTCACTCTAGTCACAACCTGGTTTGGATGCAATCATCTGAAGGATAAATCTTGTCACTAGCAGGGAAACTAGAGAGGCTCAGTTTTCTACTGTGCTCAAAGATTTGATTACATTAAACTTCTAGAGATCACACATATGCGGTTTTGCAATGCAGGATCATGACACTGCAGTAAGTACTAGCTAGTTTTGTTATCTGAGAAATAAATGTAATATATCTACATGCCACAAGACTGGAAATAGCAGTAAGAAATGTCTGCTTTCACTGGTGGGATCGATGCCTCCCTGTGCACTGTTGTTATAGATCTCTGTGAAATATGCTTCCTTTTGTTGTATTATGTTACAGCTCTAAATAGTTAATGAATATACACAGAGCCTATGGATATAGCAGCTCTAACAAATGCTTGTGCTAAAATAAGCTCTTTAGAAACCTCTTATATTTACTCAACAGTTAATATGTGCACTGTATAAAAATAGCCACCGTCAGTCAGTCTGTCTCTGGTCTCTTTTGAGGGATAGGATTGCAAATAAAAGAAGGCTAAGGGTAGATACGATGACAAAAACCAGAAAGCTTTTACTGTATTTCAACACGTAACCATCTGAAAGTTGTTCATGGGTACCGAGTAGTTCTGCGATACCAAGGGAAGCGCGAACACCTCTGAGGAGCGGGGAGGAGAGAGCCAGGGCCCTCTCTGCTCTGAGACCAACGTGCTCCCAGGCAGGGCTGCCGAGCAGCTCAGAGAGCAAAAATAATCCTCACAGGAGCTTCAGGTGAAGATCACGAAGAGCTGTTATGCCACAGACACTGAGACTTGGCTGTTTCTCAGGTTCAGCTCCTGTCACGGCCTAGTGCAGGCCCTTACGTGGTGCAACTGTCCCACACGTGATGGAGTTGTGGGAGGGCTTCTACTGGTTTTGATTATGTTTAGATTGGTTTTAACCAGCTCAACTACTTTTAAAAAAAGTTTGTTCATCTTCCTTGAATGCCTTTTTTTTTGGATTTTTTTTTTTCCAGTTATGCACTATTTGGACAACTAGGGAGCAAACTGTTCGAGAAGCGGTATCATTCCGCCATTTTCTTTTTTAAGGTGATCCACGCTTCTTTTTTATACAAGAAAAAAGATTTTCATACACAGTTTAAAAGGAAAATATTACCGTTCTTAACCACCACAGACATTAAACTGGACAGTCAGAACTCCAGATGTCCCACCACAGTCACTTTAACCTCAGATTACTCAAAAAAGGCTGTAAGATACCAGAACTTCTCTCAAAATAAAACAGCTGCAGCGTGCACACCGCTGCTTGGTATCTACTAGGGGTGCCAAGATGCCCAGTACTCCAGAAGCTACCACAGTGCCCAGCTTAAGCAGTAACATCTGCTTTACCATACCAAGGTATCAACAAGAATTTAGAAAATTCTTATTTTATTCTTATTTATCTAGTACTTGAATGAAATTACAAGCAAGATTTTACAGCAAGCTAGCATGTTTTCTTCTTATCAATGTTATTTAAACATTGACTAAAAACATGAATGCAACACAACGTTTCATTTCAAATTTAAAATGCGACATAACTATGCTGAAAAGCTTCACTTTATTAAGCACTAATTCTTAGATGAACATATCCGGAGCATTTCATTTTCCCTTGACACAGCACAGCTCAGTTTGTCTCTCCTAAAGCAGCCTTTTCCAACAACCAGAGCTATTTAAGATGAAACATGCAAGTGAGGATCTGCTTCAGCCTCATTTGGATAGCAGTATCTCTATTTGTTACATCGCAGACCATGAACACACGTGCTATCCTATGTATTTCTTGCAAGTTTTATGAGGAAAGAAGCCACGCAATGTGTTCTCTTAACTTTTTCAGATGGTCTGGTCGTTAGGCAAGTTAGCCACCTTAGAATAAAGCAACAAAATAAACAAATTTGAAGAAAAGTGAAATAATTCCTCAAGGGAGGATTTAAAAATTATAAAATAAATCAAAACCTTAGCATAGCAATAGAAAAATCCCTCCAGCTTTTACAATGGAGTAACCAATAAAAAAGAATAAGAAGCAGTCATATTAAAAAAAAAAATAATGACAAAGCATAGGAAGTCAAGCTGTTTCAAATGATCATAACCTATAAAGCTGTGGTCAAAAATCTAATTTAGAGCAACAAGTAGATGAAAAAGCTAAAAACCAACAGTTAAGGTACATTTGAATTGAAGAACAGCATAAATTACAATAAATCAGCAGCTTCCTAGCACTGCTAGTTTGTTGAAAAACTGGTTGAATGCAAGAATAATCTCTAAAATTTGTTGCCACTGAAGGTCTCATAACAAACACACCCCCTCACATTTCAAAGAAATCAGACTAAAGTAGTACGTAAGGGTCTTTGTATCTACTGTCTACCACATGCTATTACTTCAGATACTGACCACCAGGGTTGCCACTCCTCAGACAGGTGAGGAGTACACAAACAGCCTTCCTCCCCTCATGGCTCCCACTCCTTTCAACACGTCTGATTTCTTTCTTGGGCCAAAACCTTTAAATACCACCTATACTAACTTCCACACTAGAAGGTGAAGATCCCAGTGCCTTACGAGGCAAAGAGAGCTACTTGCTCTCCCCAGGTGCTCTTTAGATATTCCAGAGATGCAGAACACTGGGAGCTCTGGCAGTGTTACCTATTACCAGGTTTCTTCATTACCAGTTTTGCAATAAAATTCCTTTGAAATATGTCATTAAGTTTGCAATCTGAAGTACACCAAATAAGCATTTTCTCCATAAATTTTGGCTTCCAGATATTTGTATAGTTGAAGGCAAATGCAGACAACATTTGTAATATAAGCACGTAAGACAAAATTTATGCTCTCCTTGTATAAGCCTAACATTACTACCCCTGTTTCATGTGACAATGCCTAATAATTCATCTGCTCTGGATACAACACACTCATCACTATAATGAATACTAATGCAAAGAAGTCATAAAAAGGGCAGGAGATTTATCTTTTTTTCTTGAAGAGTGGTTGAAAGCCATCCTATTGATCAAGAGAACTCACATAAATGAATCAGTTTTCAACAGCAACTGAAGTTAAAATAAATTACAAAACAGAACAGCGCTTTTTCCACTACAACTACTAGCATAATACAAGCATATACTTCATGAAAGCAATAACCAGATATTGGTTGCAAGATGTGTCATTCTTCTTCTAAAGAAAGGAGGTCTAAGAGAACGATCAGATGCAGCGAAGAGTAATTTGAGATGGCAGTAGACAATCTAACAAACGCTCTCACATCCAATTCATATTCTTCAACTACTAGTCTATCACAAATGCAGAGGAGTACACAGAGGAGTGCAAACCTTTCCAAGTGAGCTGCAAGAATGTAGCAAAGATTCTAGGCTAGAGGGATCCAAATTCAAGTGTCAATATTCTTTTTTTTTTTTTTTTCCAATATGCACACAAGTACAATTCAATGATGTTATGGATGCAATGGGACTGAACCATGTAGTGACAAAATTTGTGGATGACAAAGGATTTAAAGAACAGCTGCTTCTCTATTGCTTGTGATGGACTTCAGAAAGAATTTCAAATACACAATTAGATCAACACCAGGACAGGCATTAAAGCATACATAGCAAACAGTAAAACATGGAAAAGTAATGTAAATTATTCATTCATTGATTAGTTTCCCATAAGAATCAGTATCTTACATATTAACTAGATTTCAGCTGCAAAAAATGTAGACAACTTTACAGATTACTCATAACAATATATTAAATTGGGACCAAAAGTAATCAGGGTATCAATATACATGTATATTTTTAAATGATAAAGACATATCCAAAATTATTATGTCTTATATAAAACTAGTGATATTCCCTCACCTTGAATAATGTGTGTTCACTTTTGAATTCTGTGTTCAGTTTTGGTCACCCCCATCTGAAAAAGGATACATCAAATAGAAAAGACGCAGAGAAGGACAATATAAATTAAAGAACTGAAGAAACTCAGGCACAAGAAGAAATCCTGATTAGGACTAGATAGCTTCAGGAAAGAATGAATGAGCAGTAACATTACTCAAGTTATATAAAATAACAGGAAAGAAATGGTCAGGTCTTTCTAATGCCCTGCCTCACTCTAAATGACCAAGGAACCCCCCAGACCCTTCGAAATTAAGGACTGATGCAAATACAAAAGTGTGTGTGTGTGTGTGTGTGTGTTGGTGGTGTGTTTTTGTTTTTCTTTTTTTTTAAGCCACAATTAAATTAGTCTTTGAATCATGGGCAACAATCGAGGTAGAATATGTTAACAATATTAAGGAATGGATTGACAGAAAAAATAGCCACAACCACTCTAGATTAAATAATAAGGTTCATATTAATGAACAATAAAACCAGCCACTAACTGGGTAGAGTTGGACAAAAAACATAAGGTACTGAAATGAAACTTCCTGTTAAGCTAAGTTTTCTTGAACAAAACACCCAGATATGTAAATCCATAGATCTGACACATATATGTTTCTAATTTCCTACATATTAAAATCACTATTGATTCACAAAAATAAGAGTTACTCAAGCAACACCCTTGATCTAAACTAAGCAGGCTTTGCCATCTTCTTCAGGACTCTACACAAGTAAAACATATTACAAATAGGATATTCACTGAAATCATTTTTGTTGTTTTTGTTTTTTTTCATAGTATGTTGGGCTTAAAAGTGAGATACTTTTGGATATTAAAACACAAATTGGTAGTGTCATGTTAATGTACTTGTTCTCTTTGAAATACAAGCACAGTACGCAACGCCAGATAAATACAATGCCAAACTACTCGTTTTCCTTGCAGTCTTTTCAAAGGACTGTTGCTGTCAATTTTTAAAGCAAAACTGCATTCACAATCTGGCTTTTCACAGTTTTCTAGTCTTCTTTCAAACATGATTAGACATTAGGCAGCACACAACTACTGAATTCTGATTATTTATTCATTCATTTACTTTCAACTCTAAGAAGGTTAAAGGATTTAAACAGAGCAAAGACACAGATGCTCAGAAACAGACTAGACAATTTGGCTGGATAGGGGCATCTCTGTCTTTGAGGTGGCAGGAAAGAATTAAAGATATCGCTTCACCACTCCAGCCTATGCCACCATATCTCACAAGAGACAAGGAGAACAAATATGTTGAAAAAGATATGAGACGTTATCCCTCCCATTCACGATTTCATTCCTCCTTTGAAGGAGTGCTATGGAATAGCAGGCTCTCACATGGCAAGCGATAGTGAAGACAGGAGGAAATGAGTCACCGTATCTCGCGTAAACTTCTAAGGATGCGTTATTGCTATGGTGTTGTCCACAGGCCTGCACAAAAAGAATTTTCATTTCCTGACAGAAGAGACTTCATTTTAGCATCATAAAACTTTTCCATAAAGCTATGTAACGTCCAATGGACAGAGAGACCTACTAACATTGCAATTCCACCATGATATATGTTATATATAAACATGGAAGACTGACATGCAGCTGCCACTTTGACTTTGAACCCTGACCCTGAAAGAGAGAAAGGATTTTAAAATCTTATGTATAGAGTAACCCAAACTACATAACTACTCGCAAAACAGAAGCAATCATAGCAAAAAAGGGAACTTAAAACAGGGCTCAAAACCAAGGGTGGAGAACAAGAGACAACAGGAAATCGAAGCAGACAAATAAATAAATCCTAGATCATTTTGTCAAGTAAAACAAAATGAGAAAAAAGCTATCCCAGCACTCTTTCCCCATACTGAAGAATTTTGTTTCTAAAGTCTCATCACCAATTTCAACTCCATTAATATACCTTCTCTAACCACTTACAAGAGATAGTAAAAGTTTACTTTTTTGAAATTTTCAGCTGAAAGTAATAAAATGAAAAGCAAATTTCAACAGATTCTTTCCCACTTATTCACTATCTCTAGTTGAAAGAAACTTTATTAAAACCAGAAGATATTTGTGCCTGCCTTTTTCATAATTTTACTTCTCTCAGAAAGACTGCATCTTAATAAGTGACTTATTCATGTACTTGATATGCTGAACAGCTTTTTAATTACATGAAAATTAAGCAAAGTGGGTACTGATGTAGCAATTTAATGAAGAAAATCACATATAAGGAGAAACTCTTCAGAATTTTTTTACTGGTAAATAAAGACTGCAATTTAATAAATGTTATCTATGTTTTGGATAGCACAGTGTTAATATGCAGACCATCAAATGAGGTTACTTATTGATGACCACATTTTGACAACATCCTTCATGAACTTGCACTGGCATGCTTTATTGCTAACAGTGAAGCCACACTGCAGGGCTTTACTGGAAGAGTGGAGGTTGGCAAAGGATGGACGGATGGTGTCACCCAGACACGGCCTCTGCCTTTCAGACAGCTACATTCGGATAGTGAATGTAGCATTGTGATTTCATGCAGTTAGCATGATACACTGAAGTCACTCTGGAAGAGCAAGAGAAACAGACAAGTAACACCCTCATTTTCCAGCAGATGAGTTCCTTTATCTCCTGCCTTCCTACCCAGTAACACACTAAAGCCCCCAGATGGTGCCCCTGATGACAGTGGAGTGTAGGTGGTGACAGGCCTACACCGGTGTCTAAACTCATTTTGCACACCTCTTACTAGAACACTTGCTTTTGTCCCTTCAGCATAGGACACATACACCTGTGTACATCAGGGTCAAAAGCTCAGCCGCAAGCCGGTCTCTCTGAAGTCATTTTCTAGCACTCACCTGTTGCACAACAGTTCTCTGCATAGGTATATTGCACTGGGAACAAATATGCTTGAGATATCTCAAAAGATACAAAAGTCTTCTAAGCATCTCTACCTGTTCTGAGAAGGTTTATGTGCACTTGCCTGGATGATGGCTGGTGATAATTGGATGGAATTTTGCAACTCAGACTGATAAAGTTTGTATTTAATTATATTGTTTGCATTACAGAAAGCTCAACAAAAAAAAATCAACACAAATGTTCCTGAACAGGCGAAGTGATTTCATGTCATTTATCTCAGACATTCAGATCATTCTGTATTCATATAAACTAGTACTCTTATCTTATTTACCTTCCTAATAATGTTTTCCACCTTATTGGAATAAGAATTTCCCCATCTATTATTCTGCCTTGCAAACTGAAGGTTGTTGTCCATGACACAATCCTGCCCTCTAAAGAAAAAAAAATATCAGAAAAGAAAAAAGTTGTAATTTTAGAAAAAAGTTAATATTTTTATAACGGAAATTTTATGTAGTGATACTGGATTAAAGAAATTGTCAAATCAAGCATCAAACACTGACAACGTGACCCCAGGAAACAGAGTTGCTGAAGTCATTCTGTTTAAAAAGACAAGCAAGTAAGGGTTGTAGAATAAATTAACATTTAAAAGTAATTATATCAAATGAACAGCGATGTTTGATCACTTAAGAAGTTACTTAAATGGAACACCAAAATCCACTTCACTCTGGATATTCCCCTATATAAAGTATTATCTAGTCACTTAATAGTTATGTCAGCTGAGAAGTGGGAGGGGCGAAAAAGAACAGAAGCACCATTTTTGCAATTGTGGGAAAAAAAAAACAGAGCAGCAACTGGGGCAGGTGGGTTAACACACATGAAATTAATCTGTTTTCTCAAGGTTATCCCAATAGAGACTTTTGGTGAACAGCAGTATTCTTAAAGACTTCTAGGTTTTAAATCCACTGCTAGCAAATACATGTATATCTGGCACGTTTTATTTAGCTCTGTTGCTTCCATAAAACAAGGCACAAAAATGCTCCCAACATCCAGTACCTGGTGACATTCACCAACCTAAACTTTAATTTGTACGCTGCTGTACTAATTTACGATGTTCTGGTAAGTGAACAGATTGGATGACCTGGTCAGTTTTCCCCCCTTCTAGTTTCCATGATTAGATCTCTGGTGTAAAATATGACACCCCCAGCAGGAGTCACATTCTCACTGGTGTTTTAGTGGTTCCACGAACATAATCACACAGAAATGCCAGAGCCTAAGCCTGTGGGCACTAGGGCAGGTAACTGACAGCATTCTGACAGACCTCTGAAATGACATTAGAAGATCTGAAATGTTAGTCTTTTCCTCCCCGCACAACTAAACCTATGGACTGCTCGCACGGAAAAATACACAAGTCTATTTTGGTAGGCTAGACTGTAAGACTTCAGCCCTCCAGTATGTCACATCACCTGCTCGCCACTGCACGACAATCTGCTTAAAGAATCCGTATGCAACAGCCCTCTGTGTACTTCACTCCAGCCTTGAACCCCACCAAAACCAGTTTGCTGTTTTTCCCCTTTTTGTTCTCCTTCGATATTTTGTCTTCTCTGCTTCTTTCCCCTATTTTCCTTCCCTGGTACCACACTTTAATTTATTTGTCCTTTCCTGTTGAAAGGAGAGCCACTCTATTCTTAGAAGAGTTTGAGATCCTAAAATAAACTGCTTAACTATGTATCTATTACATCCAGATTGATGCCATGTCAGAGTCTGACAGCACACTGCAACAGGAATGCGAGCGCAGCAGAGAACCCCGGCGTTCCTGCAGGCTCCGGAGTGCACATATTTTTAAAGCAATATTATGTACAAAAACCTTACCCAAACACTAAGACGTAGAAGTCTGCTTGGTTATTTCTTCTTCTCACTACACGAGCGTTCAAGTTTCTTAGCTTTTAACTTTGGTTTCCCTTTTAAAGCAGTTCTGGCCTGACATCGAGCACTGAAAGTCCGTCTCTCCACAGCCACGCTGAAGAGGAGCTCAGGGTAAAGTGGAATCCACCAGAAGTCTTTTTATCAAGCAGAAAGTTATAATTTTGCTGTCATGGCAAACAGAAGTTAAAAACAGCACGGTTTAAAGGGGAAAAAAGATAATAATGGGATCTAGATAATAATTGGATAATAATGGGAGCCTTTCATCCAAGTAAGCCCTTTGAGTCCAGTCCAGTACACTAATAATTGAGAGTAGCTCGTAATTTATGGCTGAATACTTCATTCTGTTCCTAATATAGATAGCCATTCACATAACGAAAAGGCACACTTGTTGACAATATTAACAGAAGCCGTAAGGATCAAATAGTCAGGGAACTTTCCCCTCACCCCCCGAAATACTCCTGCAAAAATAGGGCTGCAGCACGCTGCCTGCTCGCTGGCTCGAGCTGTCGTCGTATAATAATTTGTCTCCCCAAGAAAAAGGGAAAGCACCCCACCTGCCCTGCCCATTTTCTTTCCTCCATGAACAGAGAAAGTTGACACAGAATTTCACAAGGCTCTGCACTAATTCTGCCGGCCAAGTTTTAAAAGCAATAAACATTTCCTCAACTGGGATGGGGGGGGGGGGGAGAGCTGTAGTTATTTCAAGAACACAACTGTCCTTTCATGGAACTATTCAAAAGTGTATTAATATAATACAAATAGGAATTATGAAGCACTCCCAAATCTGTACTAACCCAATAAATGACACACACACCATATAATAGCCATAGTCCACGTAAATACCATACTATTTCAAGACCACACATTAGTTTCAACTTTCAAATGGTCTGCAGCAAAAGACAAAACCAAAACATGCCAACTAAAATTCATTAGAAATACCAACTACTAACAAAAACTGCAAAAGGAAAGCCATTGGGAATTGTCCCTATTTTAAATGTAATATAAACTCACTAAACCCTGACCACTGCCCTAAAGGCTAACGTATTATGGGAATTTACACAGTAGAAACACTTTTTCCACTGGAAATATGAAAGCTAAAGTTAGCTGGCCTTCTCTTCTGAAAAGGTATTTGAGATTTCCCTGGAGGTGTGGGGAATTAACACCTGTTTTGTTTGTAGCATATAGGAATTTCGCAAGGGAAAACGTTCTCCGATCAGAGCATTTCCTTTTTTTAGTCCCAGGAACTGTTTTCGGATTATGCTGTTAAACAACAAATTCACACTGCAGAAGTAAAGGCCCTGCACCTCAGGTAAAGCAGGAGGAGGCCTTTCTGCCCTGCAGAGCTCCTAGGAAAGCCGGGTCCTGGTGGCGTGCTGCCTTTCAGCTCCAGCCCGATGTACCAAGGGCATTTTCCTTCACCTGCACCATCACCATCTTCAGTAGTAGCCAGACACCAAACCCTTTCCTTACGTAGGCGTGGGCACTGCTGCTATTTTGCGTCCTTGCTTTTAAGCAAGGCTCCCGGCACCACAGGCCTCACTGCACCCTCAGGAGCAGTGTTAGCGCTGCCTTTTGAGTCAAGTTCCTTACATCCTCTGGGATTTTTGCATTTTTCACCTTTATGAAGTCCATCTAAAATACAGGTGTAGCCTGAATACGTTAAAATCGGGGGAAAAAGACCTCTTCTTGAAAGAAAAACGTCTCCCAGAAGCAGCCCCTACCCCTCCTTTTCAGCCGTGTTCTACGTGTGTGCTGCCCACAGCCTGGACAGTCCCTCCACATGCACATTTCTATAGGAGGGGGCAATTTGAATGCTTTTCTTCTATGCTCATGATCGTCCAATAAGTCGTTTTGGTCACTGACATTGGCCCAATATTATAAGAGAAATGAGCGAGGAGCATTGTTACCATCTCAATGGGATTCTTGCATAGCATGATATTTCTCCACAGTCAGTTTGAATGAATGTTTTCCTACTGAAATCTCGATTTTCAGATTGACAGCAGCATAGAGAAATTTTTGTTGACTAGATATAAAAAATTATGTTATCCATAGATAGGGTAGCATAAACTATAACAAGCAGAGAAGCAACATACTCAAGGAAATCCCTGGGAGTAATTCCGATGCCGAGCCAGACCCACACATTTGCTTACACCTACCCAGGAAGAGCGTTTGTCAACCCGTTTTGAAGAGGCCCTATAAACAACAAATATGTCAATGATGTCGCCAGGACATGAGTGAGCAAAATTATCCATTAGATACAATTGTTGAAACTGCAATACTTGAAGCCTTGTAGAGAAATAACCTCTTGAGAACGGTTATAAACAAAAACTGTATCAGGACTACATCAAAATCAAAATAGAAGAGACCTAGAGACTAATAACCTTATGAGGAAAAGAGTCCATTAAAACAATGATAAATATGAGTATTTTCGTTACTTATTTGGGAACGAGACTAGATGACAGTGACATTTTTTTTTTAAATCATTATTTTATGTCTCTGACATTGCAAGTACCCTTAAACAAATCAGCCTTGCACTATGATCTAAAATTATAGGTTTTTTAAAAAACAGAAATAACTAAAAATAACTGACTGGGAAAGACATAAAACCCAGCAGATATCCAAGAAAAGCCACATTTTTGGAAAGAAATGGTAATCTGAAGAGAAAAAATATTATAGTCTACAGAAAGTAAGTCAATGATTTACCAAGTCATGACACGGCATGGGGAGTACTTAAAGACAAAAAGCTGCCTTGGTCAAGTAGAAAGCAAAGAGATCTTTACCTATTTAGAGACCTCAAGCAATTGTTTTTGTTTGCTTGTTTTTTTTTTTTTGTTTTTTTTTTTTTAAATAAAAGGCAAGACAATCCAATAAAATACATTATGACTACAAAGGTCTCAGTTCCATAGAATGAGAAGTGATCACGTATTTTTGCACGTTACAACCATAACAGAGTATATTTATGTACCTGCTTTATTTAAACCTGATGTAAACAGGTTTGCATGATTTATAAAACTACAGGTGCAAAGATTTCTTGATGCCAAATCTGTTTCTAAATCTTGTTCATTATTTTAAACACACACAAGCAATTGATTCGCTTTCAATTCTGTATCACAGATTTCAGTTTAAGTTCATATGAACTGTCCTAAAAAAGTATGACTGGCTTTTTATTGAACAAGGTCAACAGGATGAAGTGTTCAACTTTGCTTAGTTTTATTAGGGGAGGGGGAGGAAAGGGAGGAACTGAAAACAAAAAACCCCACAGTCAACCTTAGACCAACATCTGTAATGAACACGTTGTGCACAAATGTTTTACAACTGGAAGGTTTAAGCAATCTATAAGCAATGTCTTTTAATTAAGAACAGCATGGCAATCTTAACAATGCATCGTGTTACCAGCTTTACCGAGTCAAAAAGAGCTACCACGAATAGGCTTCGTTCTACAGAATAAGCACATACCTCACCGTGTTGTGTATTTCTTATCCCTCACTGGTGCCAGTATACCCACTGAAATGAGAGACAAGTGAAATCAGAGTTTCTTTGTTTCACTGTTCAGCGTGGAAAGAAAGCATTAAAAGAAAAAAACTACCCATTCAGAGGTTGAAGTTAGAATAGCTGTTAACTGAATTCAGTGATCATGCATTTAACCCAGCATCATCTGCATTCTAGCCGATTTAAGTCAGGTGTTGCTTGACTGTGAAATGTCTATGTTTATCTTCGGAAGGGGAAGAGAATAAACTGAACTGTATCTTGGAGAATTAATTTTATGGTGAAAAATCATCTCTGGAGATATCCCCTAAATAGGAGGGTAAAGTACAGAAGTACTGGTGTTATAAAATTCAAAGCGGTGTCTCTCGCTGTAAGCTTTCTACGATTTAAAAAAATGTATAAACACAAGTGCAATTACAATTGTCATATTGTTTGGTATTTTCTAAATCGTAAAAGGAATAGACAAAAACTAGCTGACTGCATTAATTCTCACAAGTCAACACAGCTTTAGTTAAGAACGTTCTGAAATAAATACCACTGAAATCCAGCAAGCACGCTAACACTTCAATAATGAGTCACTGTCGTGTCATAACCACGTCAAATCACAAAAATATAGAGGCAATGTTTACGAGCTCAACAATTACTTTAAATGTAATCATTTAGCTAGAACACATGACTTGTATTTCCCTATGAAAGGCTCTCAACTTAACTGGATTAACACACTATTGATAGCCAAATTCCGCTGCCAGGGGCTACTGTCAAGTCATCATTTCCAGAACAAACCTATAAGCTAGTTTCTTTATCCTGTGTCCGGCTATTACAATAAGCTCATCATGAATTTGCTCCCCAAATGCTCTAAAAAATGCTGCGAAGAACATTCAAGAGCTGCATGACACGGGATTACCTGTTCTGCCGGAATTAGGACTTGCAGCAGTCACAGGTTAGAAGGCTAAATACCTTCAGCAGCTAACCAAGAAATTAACATCCAATTTTTCCAACACTGTTTTTTTTTTACTTAAAGACAATTCAAGTTGAATGCTGTGAAAGTTGACTGTCACATAGAAATCAAATCCCAGACATCCTGTTCTAGGGAGGAAAAAAAAAAAAAAAAAAAAAAAAAAAAAAAACAGCTCTGAGTTTTCATGAAAACATTGATGTTTTTCCTATCTAAAGCAGCACTCACAGATATTATGCCTACTTTCCCCACCCACTTCTTAAAGCACACGTGACAACTGGGAGATTTATTAATAGCTGGATAAGTGAGCTAGGAGAGAAGTGAAGTAACCTACGTCAAGGTACCACTTGTGCACCACCACGCACTCAGGGTTACGCTACTGGGCAACGTGCCCTGCACTGCGCCACCCACCTCTGCAGGATGGTAATGGGGAGCAGAAGAGCTTCTGATCCTTGTTCTCATGCAGGGCCTAAGAGCAATTTCAATACAACCACAGCCCTGCTTTTTTGTTAACCCATTCCCGTTTACAGCATCTGGCTAAAACGAGAAAGAAGCAAACTTAGAGAAGAATTAGTTAGTTCCTCCTGTTCTCCACACAAAAAAAAAGAATTGGTTTTAAAGTTACATTTAGTAAGAGGAACAAATAAAAGACTTGTTCTAAACTGAGGAATTTTCAAGTCTACTTCCTTCCCCCTCTGCCAGCAATACTGTTTGTTTCCTGAGACTAATAAAGCTGAGCGGGTGACGGAGCACAAGCATTCCTAATGAAGGAGCCCTAAATGTCATTTTAAAGGGCCAGAGGAGAACAAGCAACCATAAAGGTTACAGCATAGACAACACACAATCCAAAGAAAACATTTTTGTTATGTTAGGGACAGGACAGGCCGACGTGCCAGCTGCAGCCAAAGGACTGGGAAACAAGAAGTGGCAGCCCCCAGGCTCCTGCACGGGCACGGCTGGCTGGATGGCACCACAAAGTCACCCGGCCAACACGACTTACCCCATTTAATCAGCAGCTAGTGACTCCGCTGCAAAAACATCGGTCATTCACGTGATAACATCCTCTGTTGTCTCTGTTGTGACACAGATTAGGACCTCTCCAGCTCCCCATCGGGACAAAGTATAAAATCCATTTCATCATCAAGCACAACCAGGCTGTGGGACTCTGCTGCTGGGTTTGGTCATGCTAGGAATGTCTTTCCAAAAAGTCTCTAACATGCAACTAGACACAAAAGAAACACCCTAAGGAAGCTCAGGAGCTCCAGATTGAATGCAGCTGGGAGAACATACCAGCAGCTGGCAACACAAATGCACCTTCCTAGTTTTTGCTGCTTCATCTCCACTTAGGTTTTCACTATCAGCCACCAAAAACTGAACACTGAATCGATCTTTGGCTGTTCTGAGCTGGTTGTATATTCTCCGTTGATTACTGGAGGCTCATGCACGCATTCCTTTGCCTCTTCCCACCTTTCATGGAAAAGGCTATACTTGAAACAGGAGAAATAATGAGATTACGCCAAGGCAGAATCCCCCCTGTCCTTCTACAAAGGAAAGGACACCCTACTGTCATCTGAAAGAGAACACTGTCTTACAGAAATACACGTCTAGCACTTTTATTTTTGTAAAATATATTGAAAACATTAGCCCTTAATGCATATTTATCAGTTGTGCAAACTTCACAAAGCACTACAAAATTTCCACGTTTTTCTTAGGCCCACCACAAGCGAGCTCAAAGAAGTTCCAGAAGACTACAGCTAAGGGAAAGAAACCACTGGGAATTCAGTTTGAATACAAACAAAAAGGTACAAAAATTTAAAAAAATCTTCCCTTAAAATCCAGCTTAAGTTAAAAGCTTCCATTCACAAAAAAGAGAGACCATGTTGAACCACGTAACAGATGAACATCCAGCAGAATGGTACGAATCCCTTTCAGCTACCACCTTTTAGTAACAGATAGCCTACTCCATGCAAGGGAAATAAAACATTTTAAGTAAAATAAATGAAGTAAATCAGATTAAAAAAAGAAAAAGAAGAAAGACTACCCTAGAAAGTACTGTGCCACTGAGCCCCAAGCCTGCAGGCAGCGTGGGAAGGACCTGATCTTACGTAAGGTGTTATTAAGGCAGCAAAGCTGGCTGCTTACCTGCAGATACTTAAATACTCAAAATAATCGCACAGATTAGTGAGCAACTGTCAGAGAAAAGCATTACCTACCTGTAACGTAGTCAGAGTTCCTCAAACTCTCTCCCCACGTGTATTCTCTTAGAGGTATACGTGCCTTAAGGGCTTCAAGTGGCAGATGTTGTCTGTAGCGTGCTCGCTAGGGGCCAGCAGGCAGAATCGGATTTACCGCTATTCTCTGTACACCCACACAGATCCAAGCTCTGGAAGGATTCCCCAGCCACAGAGCTAATTATGGTTTATATCAATAGGCCAGTATGGCAAGGAAAAAAAAAAACTTGTTTTACAGGCACAAAGTATTCTTCCTTCAGAGAGGCACAGGAGGAACTTGAACCCAGTGATACTGATATCCCAGAAGAGGCATCTGCTCCAGGTGCTTCAGTTAAAGGACAGTGCAGAAATATGGGAAGAATGCCACCTAACAGGCATGTCAAGCAGGGAGTATATTTTAGAACAAACCTGAGCCATTTCTCATTTTGCAGATACTTTCTGTTAGGCTCAAGCCCACAGAAGTTTGGGGCACAAACCGAATACAGCAATCCACTGCTCTGAGAAGGCCTTTGGGGCAACAGTGCCGAGGAAATTAGTCGAACTGAACAACTCCATGATTCAGAAGTAACCCTGACAGCCTTAAACCACGCTGCCTGCCTTTTGGGAACAGGCAATTCTTCCCCTGGAGTGCACACTGTGCCTTCCCTGGGCTATCAGGGCATGCAGTGCTGCATTCCTACATCAGCTTTAACCACAATGGACAAAGGAGAATTTAGAGTGGCATTACTTCTCAATAACTGAGCCTTTAAATACGAAGTTACATCTCTTAATACAGGGAAGGTACTGCACCATTCACTTTGTCCAAGGTTAAGATTTTGTTAAAGGGTCAGACTGGCAAGGATGCTTTTAACTTCTGTTTCCCCAGTCCAGTCTTCCTGGGGCTATAGGGTCTTTTGCTTGACGTGCAGCCCTCTTCGTGTATACCTTTCCTCCTCGTTTTCCACCTGCTCAAGTTGAGAAAACTCATGTATTCCCTCATAATATCCCCTTTCCTCTCTCACCTTATTGCTGTCTTGGACTCTACAGTCCTCTGAACACAGCTTTTCATAGAGCTCACAGATGAGGTCTCTCATCTTGTGTCCTGCAGCACATTCAAAAGGCAACACACCGCTGATTTAGTTAGTCCAGAGCTGTGCACATGCTGACCAGCCAGGTGGCTGCTGTGGAAAAGCAAAGATAACCACCAGCTTCTTCCTTTTTGCCTTACAGGAAGCACTGATTTACATCTTCGCTCTGCAGCTGCTGTTCATGCCACCTGCAGCGGTACCTTCAGGACTCTGACTGAAGATGAAAACACTTGGAAGGTTTGGGTTGGCTTGGGACAAATGCACACATTAAGAAGTTTGTGGGGAAAAAAAAAAAAAAAAAAAACCTACTCCAAAGTTCTCCAAAATCCACCAGATTATATCAACCCAGCCATCACCTTATTTCCTACGGCAGCAGTTTGTTCCTTTGTGGAACCGTGACTGCAGGCAACCAAACAACCCCTGCAACAAACTGACCACAGGGACATCTTCAGCATGGATGCCTTCTCTCGTCCTGGAGGCTCACCAGTGGGGAGCTACAGATGCAGCACACGCAGAGAAACTCCACAGATGGATTTGTAACCACTCCCTAAGGATTAATGAACAGGTCAAAGAAAATATTCAAAGAATCTAGAGGAGGAATTACATTGACACAGTCTTGTGCAGAAGCAAAAAATTAAGCTGTATCACTGAAATTTAAGAAGTGAAGAATGGATCCACTACGGTGATCCCCCTTAACTACTGTTAAGCTGCAGAATACTTGAACTTTTTGATTTGATAATACACGTTACCCTGGGTACTGCCTTTCGTTCATTTTCACTTCAAACCCCACGTCAGGTGCTTGACAACACTCAGGTTTGTCAGACGGAAAAAACGAGACCTCATTCTTAAGTCACTGTAAAAATGTTTCAAAATATGTTTATAAACTGCTGAAGCAAAGCTAAAGCAAAAGCACGGAAGCCAGAGGAAATGAGTTGTTGCATCTGATTTTATACATGCTCCAGATGCAAGTGGTGCAATTCACAAACAGAGACTCAGGTCACGCATGTGTGCAACTCACGGGGGGGCGTGTATAAAGAAAACATAAACGCACCACCATAAGCAGCAGCATTTCACGTTATTCAAGCAAGCAGAACCTAACACGCTAGCTTTACAAAACGGTGCTCTCCTTACCTAGTCCCTGGTTTCCCAGAAGGCGTACATCAGCCCAGCTCTGGGGCTTCCTCTGTGCCGGGCACCAGCACCCAGCTCTGCAGGGTAGGGCCGGATGCTCACCTTCCCTGAAGGCTCGTGGCAGCCCTGGCAATCCCACACAAGCACCAAGAAGGCAGGCACGGGGCTCTTGGGCAGGAGCAGGAACCGCCTGAACTGCAAAGTAAGGCCTAAGGGTTTGGTTTTGGACAGCAGGGAGAGCAAGGGCTGAGGTTACCGCTCTGCACTTGGTACTCCTAATTTATACAGCACCGTCTTCTGTGAAACGACCGAAATTGAAGCAGATGACTTATCTTGGGGGGGGCATGACCCATGTGAAACTGCTGATAGCCAGGTTAATGAACAGGTATTTCACTGGCCTCCTTTCATACATGCCTGCAACAGCCGACCACCCCCACCCAAGCCAGATTCTCTGGGCACAAATAAAGAAAATGCCGACGTGTCAAAAAAGCTACACAACATGAAGTAAAGACACAGAGCACATCGGCATTAAATATCAGACCACGATCTCAGGCTTCTCATTCAGTTTTACGCGAGACACCTCTAGGCTGGAACGGAGGAAGAGTCACTCGATAGCGTCTGCGCACAGGCTGAGAACGGTTCTGCGGATAAAATGCTAAGGAAAAAAAAGCGTTCCTCGTTTGTAAATGCTTAATCACATCCAGTGCAACCTGAGAACAGCCAGAAATGAAGTGCTGATTAGGTTTAGGCGATGCTGAAGTCATTATGTCAGGAACACAACTGCGTGGCTCCAGACCCACCACCTCCTTCAGCGGCACGAGGCCCCGCTACGTTCCCACCGCCCTGCAGAAGAGGGATTAAGAGAGCGCGATGGAGTGCTCCAGGCACTAATGACACACTAATTCCTGCTTATCCCTTCCTTTAACACACTACAGCGTTACAGTACCCCCGCTCCCCTGCCCCCAGTTAAATATCTGACGCTTTCCTAATTTTTTTGGGGGTGCGTTTTAAACCCCTGTAAATTAAAACCAACTCGTCCCTACGTTAAACACTAAGTTAAACAGGAAAATGAAACAGAACAAGACAACGCAAGGGACACAAGTGGCACTGGCAATGAAAACACAGGACTGTATGTCAACGAAACAAAACAAAACTCGAACCGTTCAGCTACTAGGAAGGCAGACAGACCACTACAGAAACAGCAAGAAATAAACTTCATTATTCACTAAGCACTTGACTTCTGTTAGTGCCTCTCTCTTATAGAAATTAATCATCATCCAGACAAACTTCAACTGCAGGGCTTTCCTAGCAACTTTTCACGTACAGGAAAGCTTCTGATTCAAGAACACTTTCTCAGAGGCAGTTGTTGAAATTGAGATGAAAACCAAAGCCCAGTAAGAAGTTATACTGCATAATCTACAAATTCTTTCCTGCCGCTTTCATTTCCAGGACTCTTACTACCCAAAATGCCAAGATCCTTGACTCCACTTTTAGCTACTGCTGCAGAGAGGTCACGAGCCCCAAACCGGCTGCATCTCCAGCCAACACCATGCCTGGCATGGCTGGTCTCACGAGGGGAATATCCAAGCACGTCAGCACACAGACTCTGCCCTGCAGCCCCCAGTCCCCCTGCTAACTGCAGAAGCAGAGGAGCAGCCGCAGAACTCTCCAGTCCTGCTGTCCCTTGCTCGTAGCAGCCAATACCAAATCTGTTCTTCACATAACCCTCTACAGAAGTCAAAGACCTACGCTACATCCTCTGTATTTCCCTCTAGACCAGCCCAACCCCCACAAACCACAGCCAGTGGTTTGACTCAACTCGGAAACTAGGCCAAGTGGAAGATGCAGGAGACATTTTCAGAGCATCTGAGAAAACATCCTTCTGGTGAGGGGGGAATGGGCGTCTGGAAATGCTGCAGGAAGTTTCAAGGTGTTGTAACACTTCTAACAACACAAGCACAGCCAAACAGCATACCTTATGTTAAGGCATACAAGTTGCATCTTGAGCTAAGACGGTACTGGATGACAAGAAGCGAAAGATCAATTATCAAGAGTCAGAAAATTAAAAGCTAAAAAAGAAATTTAAATTACCAGGGTTCAAAAAAGCCCTCAACACAATATATTATTACCCGTGAGACGAATAATTTGGACTTAGACATTTTCAGCAAATACCACTAACTGCTACTAACAATTTGCAATCACCTCAAACCAGCTTTAAAAAAACATGAAGTCTTTAAAATTGATAATACTATAGCAATATTCAGTTTAAAACTTCTCAAATATATTACATACACAGACAAGCTTTGTTATGAGCTATGTAGTGTATGCAGTTCTTCAAAGTTATGAAATGCACACATCCAGAAGTTACCTAAGGAGCGTTTTAACAAAAGCGTACAAAGATAAAAATAAAATAAAATAAATAAAAACAAGAACACACTGTTCCAATTTAACTCCTAGAACCAGCTTTGGACAATTAAAAGCCACTTTAACTTCACATCAGTTTTGAACCTGCAACCTCAAAGAAGAGGAAATTGAGCTGTGTGCTATGGGTGCATGCACGTGTGTAGACACACCGCACACTGATACTGGCATTAATGTGCAAGCTGTTTTTCCAGGTCATCTGTATGCATTACACCTGAAAGAAAGTACACTCTCAGGAAATGTTTTCTCACAAAAGAGCTTATGTTTTAAGCTACTTTGAACACTCACTGTTGATCGACAGTTCTCAAAATTTTCCACGTAAAGCTTTCAAGATACTGCTTGAAGATCCTACTCCAGTGCAGCTGTGAATTAAGGGAACCAAGTAACGAGATGACATTTTAGAAGAGTCTGCAGCGCTGTCCCGGGACAAGAGAAGCATCCCTGGCATTTACAAAGGGGAAAAAAGGCAAGACCTACAGCAGCCCTTAGTCCGCAGAACCAAATTCCACAAACAGTTGATTTGCAGCTCTGAGAAAGCTGCTTTCTGAGCAAGCATGTAACCTCGCTGGATAAATCTCAACTGCATACCAACAGCACAACTGGCACGCTGCGCTGTGTCAGAGCTTGAGGTAGGCCCAGCAAGGCCCAGCGAACCATACAACACGAGAAAAAGCCTGAGAAATCCTGAATTCCCTGGAGCCTCCAACAGAAGTTTAACAGAAACACAAGAACGAGATGAACTTGCCTGCTCTGAAGACGTGCTGTGATGTTACTTCTCCCCTCAAAGAATGAGGCCTTTGGAGCCAGGCCTCCTGCACAGCAGCCACGCAGATAAGGCCGTAATTTACAGAATAATCTGCTGTCTGTGTAAAATGCCAGGTACCACGTTTCCAAACATGCTATTTTTAACAGTTTATCCTTCAAGGTGATACTGTGTGCTAAGGAAGACATTTTGATTTCAGACATTCTGAGTTTATCACAATGGTTAGTAAAGAAAGCTTAAACTTTTGGACGCGCAAGGAAATTAAGTGAGCCCTAACCTGTCCCAGTTTTACCATCGTCTCAAGACCTTCTCTATGAAGTATGGATGTGGTTGTTTCTAGTGCTTAATAATTTCGGGGTTGAGACACAGAAGACCCCACGTGCGGCCCTACCCCTCCACACAGCATCGTGTGTGAGAGAAAATGCTTCCAGGCAGCCTTTTGCTGTGGGACCTCGGTCCCACACTCACATTTCAATTTATTTTCATATATAATTTTACCTGTACCTAATTACATCCCCAATTTTTAAAGTTTTAAAGTTTTTATGGCAGACACCTGCCACTTCTCACTTCATGCTAGAAGTCACTGAAAGTTATTTTCTTGTTGCTAGTTTTTCTAAATGATGGCATTATTTTACATGTCAGTTCAGACCAAAACCGGTGAAGTGTAAGATGTTTCAGGTGTGCCCCCCTTATCTATTTGCACTTGTAATATCAATATCAAGTCTATCATTTAACCCCAACAAACCGAAATACAGCAAAAGCAAAGAGCTCTTTCTCCTTTAAGATGATAAAGGAATTTCCCCTCTCTTCGAACTGTAGCAGCCTAAACGCCAGGAGAACTGTCATCTCAACTCTGATTTAGGCAGCTGCTCCTACAATTGCTATTCATTCAAAACCTGGGCTGCAATTACTCGAATCTCCATCAGATACACGGTGCCTTCTAATGCTTCATGTCCTAAGCACGTCTGCTCCTGCTTATGTTACTCAGAAAATCTCTAGCTCAGAAAAATGGCAGCTTGAAGGCTGGCCACTATGTCATGCACTCCCATCCTCGTGATACTCCTCTGAATCTTCAGGGAGGATAAAAGCAGTTGTAAATTTGCAGCCACCCTGCCATTCTTTTCCACAGCACAAAAAACCAAAAACCTCTAAGAACAAGAGAAACCTGTTCTTGTTTTCTGCTTCTATTAACAGAGAGTAGTAAGGTATCAGGGACCACAGTATGTGGACTAGAAAATATTAAGAGAATTGAAACTGTATTTATTAGCAAACAGACGTAGATAGTTTGGGTGAGCTAAGTCCTTTTCGTGGTTCAGATTGGGTCCTGGCAATCAGGAAATGGAAGTTCAAAACAGGAGTCAATTAAACGATTAATGAACACTGCAGAGAGTGCAAACAATCTCACCAGATCAACAAAGCCATTTGTTTGCAGATACGAGCTACAGAAGTTTATCTCGACATTAAATTCTCTCTGCTCAGAAAAGAAAACAAAGCAGCAATCACAGCCTCCCGACTTTACAGGGTGAAAACTGGGCAGGAGCGCCTCGAATCGCTCATAAAAGCAAATCCATGCATTATCACGTTATCGGGACTCTTTTCCCATATATATTACTGACAGTAACCATGCTCACAAGTATAGCAGCTGACTTTGAACATGCTGACCTTGAGCAGGCAAATGACCTTAGCAGCATGTACTTCTGGCTTATTTCATTGCAACGGCGAGGCAGCCTCACCATCTATAGTAGTCTAGAGTCTCTGGCCACCACCCCTGACTATTTTAAGATATCCCAATACACTTCAGTGATGCACAGTTCAAAGTGATAGAATAACATCTGCTAGCATATTTAAGTGCAAGTTGTTTACAGAGGAATTTTTAGCTTGTTCTCCTACTTGGCTTCCCTGACAGAAAACTCCATTTATTAAGAGTTTTACTTCCTATTTTTGCATCTACTTTTCTTTTTTTTTCTTTTTTTTTTTTTTTTTTCTTTTTTTTGAGCAAGAATTTGAGGTATTGTGAAAGGAGAAAAACAAGACGTCCCACTCTAGATAAAGCTTATTTAGAAACTTCAAGTATGTGACAACAATGGGTGGACTTGAAAGGCAGTTACTTCCTGAGATGTCAACTCTGCATGACTTCTTCCCTGGATAAAGAAAACCTATATTAAGATACGTGTTTATTTGCATGCCAGGCTTTAAATTGATACTTTATACCTGTAAAGTGTGGGCTGATCTCATGTTAGGAAAAGACAATTGACAACTGCTGCAATGGATTAATGTGTTATTACTGCTTCATAATTGCCCATTATAGCTACAAGCCGAACCCACAGAAGGAAAAAACACTCTCAGGAGGTACTGTCAACCTGCACCATCTGGAGTAACTGCAGTGCCACAGAGCACATCTAATCAAGTTACAAAGCCCAGTGAGAAAACAAGCCTGGCCAGGAGTATACAGCCACCAGGGTTTTTTTTTTTTTTTATTTTTTCTAGTTTTAAAGGGTATGTATAAGAAAGAGGGAAAACAACAGATCAAATCAGCTTCACAACAATTTGGGAAAGCAAAAAAAAAACAACACAACCTAAGTTGTTTATACTCTATTCTGATACTAAATATGAAGGTGACAAGTTATAAATAAAAGCAGCCCCAGTGCACTCGTCTCCAAGCATGCACGTAGCCCTCACTGTACTCCAGCTCACGGACCGTAATTAAGCCACACAGCTCAGCTGCTCTATTATTTTCCCCAAATCCTTTAAAAGGGAAGAGTCTGCATTGGATTCAATCGCTCTTCCGAACTGCAGAAACGAATGGGTGAGTGCAAGCTACCATGGCAGACGAAGCACTTATGTTAAGGGGTGAAGGAGAGGTGGTCTTGGCAAGTGTGCTGGGATCGAGGAGGGTCTAGAGGGCTGTTTGCTGTACCAGCAGCACCAGGACCACAGAATGCAACAAATACCACTTTTTTCATCCCCTCTGAGTCTTCACGGGAGAGCAGTTTAAAAGGAGGAGATGGAGAAAAGACCGGTGCCATCCAACAGGGATACATCCAGCAGTGATTTTTCCATCCCTCTGAGCTCTGCCGCAACACTAGTGACATTTGGCATTTTGTCTGGAGCAACTCTGTTGATTAGCAACTATCCTCGGCTGGAAGGCAGGAGGAAGGATATCGCTGACTGGTTCGGGAATGAGTGGACTCCACTTACTGCTTTACTCCTTTGCTTTTCCTTGTGGGCACATTGCTGAATTAACTAGGATCGTATGTTACTGCTGTCACCACCCGAGGAGAAAAACAACCCCAAGCTCTGAGCGCTCCTTTACAGCCAAACACCTTCCAGCCTGCGAGCATCACCCGAGCACTCCGGGAGCCTACCACAGCTTCAGCTCGGCCCCCATTTTATAGAGATCAATTATACTGCTTCCCATCCACTTCATTTTCCCAATCAATTTGGCAGTGCTAAACAGCAGTTTGAGTATGGATCTCTGGCTGCCAGGAGTAGCAGAGAAAACAAAAACAAATAAATCAACATAAAGGTGATCTCCTCTGGAAAAAAAAAATAAAAAAGGCAGGCAGTAGCTCCTCCCAACCAACGCCAAGTGCTGGAAATCACAAGGCTGTGCCTACACAAACACTGACATAATGCTGCAGACTCTCCCTTAGCAAGCTGTGTTCAGCACACACTGCAAATGCTGAGTTGTGCTTTACAAACGTGGTGTTGTGGTCAAGTAAAAAGTGGAAGAAGAAAGATACTGGAGAAGAAAGAGGCTTTATTATTACCAAACTCCACTACATGGCATTAGGTGGAACTGTGCATCCTCTACATAAAATTTTACTTGCTTTGAACAATGCCTAAATGTTACAGACAACAGTGATATACAGAATGAATCTCCTGTCATTTGGTAACAGCTAGCGATGAGAACAGAGCTCCTGGCCACTGCTGTTGCACCCAGCTGGTTCCAAAAGGGGCAAATTCTACCCAAGTTTCTCTGCAAAAAAAAAATCCTGGAAGGAGCACCATGTAAAAGGAGAGGTCTGCTGCGAAAACAGACCCCAAAAGACCTGTGGCAACACAGAACGCCACGCACAAGCTCTTTTCATGACAGTGGGGCAATCGAACACTCTGAAGCCCCCGTTCTCACTTTCTTTTCCCAAAATACATACAACCTTACGAGAGGGACGAAGAAAAGGAAAATGACTCCCAGAGCCTACAAACAGTACGCCTTAGAAAAATCTTCCACCTCACCAGAGGAGCATGAGACAAGAGAGTCAGAAATAAGAGCTATCTGTTGATTCCCCTC
This sequence comes from Aythya marila, assembly GCF_965140915.1. Taxonomy (NCBI): domain Eukaryota; kingdom Metazoa; phylum Chordata; class Aves; order Anseriformes; family Anatidae; genus Aythya; species Aythya marila. The sequence continues at coordinate 58,374,920 of NC_139046.1, read as the reverse complement.
CTTCCCAGCCCACACTGTGCGAGGAAGGGAGAAAAGCAGCTTTTAATGCTGGATGTAACGCTCTGGTTTTCTTGGTTTAGGGCACAGATGACCCAGAGCAACATACTTATCATGCTTTTTCCCTATATGACAAAAGCTTGATCATCTACACTGTATATAAAAGCAGCTTTTTTCTTTCCAAAATGTATACACTGCTTAGTTACTTACCTACTTAGATCACTCACAAAAGGTCAGCAATCTTAACGCGTGAGACCAGCAGCAAAGAAAAGGCCTTGAATACCAGACCCCACTAGCCCACGACTATTAAAATCCAGGCCAGCATAAAAACAGCATGGAAGCACAGTCACTGACTTTCAGGGAAACAGCATTTGGAATAACATTTCATGTTTGAAACAAAGAAGAAAGCCATGACTTAAGAGAGTGCCTTGCGGTTAAGCACTTACTCCCATCGATACTCTGTCTTTGCAGGTGAATAATCTAGTTTCTGGCAACAATTTCCAAAGGTTAGTTAAAAACAAGTATAAAAATACTTTGTAACATTTCATTAATTTTCCTCCTCTTTGCTTGGGAAAGCTGAGACCACCAGGAACACATCAGATTGCTATTACTCAATGCAGTTTGTCACCACTCCTCTGCTCGGCTGCGCTGTTGTCAAATTGAAGTAGCATCACTCTGCCTGACCTCTCCTCATACAGAACTGCTGTACCATTTTCAGTGATCATCATTGTCACCTCTTCTCTGCTATAGTCCATGGTAAGGTGAAATTTCGGACAATCCATTGTCCACTCACCTGCCTGTATTGCAGTTCCTGCCTTAAGTGCTAGTATTGGATTATTACTCAGTTTTCCAATTTATTGCTCATGTCCTCTCACAGACCTAAAATACCATTCAAAATATGGTTAACAGAAGATTTTGTTGCCTTCTCTGCTCTTGCAATTCATTCATGACAGTCTCCTACATACACAGGAAAAAACGTGGTGATGAGATACAAAAAAATGTTTTCATTCGCCTCTGCAAAACTTCTTTACATATTTCTCTTGAGCACTTCTACAGACAAGGGTGGACATGTGCCTTCAGCAAAGTGCCAAATCTCACTGCAAACTACAACTCTTATTTTTGAAAATGGCCATGGCATAAGTAACCCACAACCTCTACCAAGTCAAACAGAAGGTGGGAAGTTGCAGTGGGGTTGATGTAACCCTCTGAACAGTTTTGCTCCTCTGCCTGGTTCCCCAGCAAAGCCACAGTTCAGCGTAGGCACCCCCACCGAGGTGGGAAGACAGGCCTGCTTCCTTTCCAAAATACACACACACTGCATCTAAAGGCATTTCATTCCATCCTCCCCTAAGTCTGCAGATCCTAAAATAGTTGTCTAAAGGCAAAACACAACCCTTCTGCCTCATACCTTTTTCTTGAACGTCTTGAGCTTGGCAGAGTGCTTTTGCACATCGGAATAGGTCAAGTTTCACATTACGCTGACGTTTATATAGATATTTCCTAGATAGTGTGCTGTTCCTGTCACTTGGTGAATCAAAACCTCGTGCACTGTCACCTCTGAACAGACAGGGATCTCCACTGGTAAAAACTACAGTAAAGCTCATAATACACTTAAAGGTTAACATGCTCTGAAGACTTCATACAAGAATACAGATGTGATCCTGCTAAGAAAGACAGCTGTAGGGAACAAGCCTTTTAAAAAAAGTTGTTCCAACCTGAACTGTAATGGAATTAATTTAGTTCAAAGCTTTAAAGAGCAAGAAAACTTTCATTTAATTGGATTTGTAAGCGACCTAAACAAACACACAGCACCACTGAACCTAGGAAAATGAGAGAAGATTTCGGTAAGTCTCAATCGCTGCTTGCTTCTTTTTAAAGGGTTTGTTTCAACATGTCATAGTCAAACAAGTCAAACCTGCACTATCACTCCCACCCTCTAATACAAAAACATTTAAGCACAGATATATTTTAAGAAGTAGCTCCTTTGTTGATTGACAAGTGGCAAAATTGCTTGCAAAATAAATTCTACCTCAATACCATTTATTGTCTGAAGGTCCTCCTCATTCCTTGTCAGAGCTTTTCTCTTCAAATCTCCTTAACATCACTGATGTCGAGCACTTTTGGAGTCAACTCCCTATTTTCTGATATTATTTACACTAGTCAGGTACTCCTAAGCAATAAAAAGAAGTCTGAGAAACCGTATGCCAAGCCGCACGAAGTTAATTTGAGCCACTCAGCCAGCAGAGAGCCATGCATCCACAATGAAATCCAATGGGCTAAAAACCTTTTCAGAAGTAAACTTTCTGCTGGAGGAAAAAAAATAAAAGCAAACTTATGTCCATTTCAAAATGTTCTTAACCAATATTTACCTCAAATATAGCATCAGAACTATTAAAACGAACAGAGCCTGATCTACAAGGAAACTTGTTGGACTCTGTTACCCCATGTAAAGCCCTTACACGGAGCCAAGACAAGCATGGCATGTATACCCACCAGCTTTATTCTTAATAACCCCCAAAAAAGTATTTTTGAGTGTACATGCACAAAGCCTACTTGGTCACGCTTTAGTGCACATCATGTAATGCAAGTATCCAAACTAGACAAGAGGTGCCAAGGAGCTGCACACTGATCTTGAAGCACAGAGACCTGTGCAACTCTGTACACGTCAAAACCCTAGAGGATAGGTGCTGAGAAGCACAACCCCCCAAAAAATAACAGCTAAAATTTGTATGAGGGCAGCTGAATGAGCGTAACAATGCTATGTCTGAGTCATGTAAAGGAGAAAAAACAAGCCTGAAACTAGACAGCACCAAATGAAGTATTACAATAGGACCACCCAGCCTGGTTGCCTACAGCCTCTCCCTTTGTCAGTTCTTGGGCAGGGGGGAAGGAGACAAAGAGCAATAGCTCCCAACAATCTGCAGTTGTGTCAATAAAGACAAAAGCCAAAATATGTACAGAAGTACTCTCGTACTTCCATATGAGAATTCTCACACGCACTTCGAGTAGCTGCTGGATTATGAATTTGTACCCAACAGCTGATGTTAAGACTTGTGCATAACCTCACAGAACTCACGCTGCCTTTTCAGGACTTGCTGTATTTCCAGGCTCCATAAAATATGTGCGTCTCGGATGGCACACAGCTCTTACACTAAAAGGAGCTCTCGAGTTACTTCATTTCTTACTTCTCATGTGCACGTTTCTGTATAACGTGGGTATGCATCAGTCAACATGACTTCCCGATTTAGTCAACTCTGCGTGCTTTTGCAAACCTTCGCTGCAGTTTGCAATTACTAATAAGGAAATGCAGGTGATTAGTGAGAATATTTTGTACGAGGACAGTACATGAAACGTTCTCATTTACAAGCTATGGTCAAAAAACAGTTAGATTCTTCTGGCATGAACTCCTATCACCATAGTTTCATCATGCCCAGAACTGTATTGCACAAGTTTTCACTTCCAACATGAATAGCTGCAACATATTTAAAATTGTCTTTAGGTTACTCATTGTCCTAGGCTACTGGCTTTTCCCTGAATTTGCAGAGACAGGCAACACACAGGATATACAGCTGCCAACAACGCAAAGCAGAACTGAAAAAGGTGTTCTATCAAGACAAGCTCAGCTTATAAAGAAAACAGAAGCACTTCAGATGTTAAATATTAATGGCTTTTAAAACGTTTCACCCATTGGATGACTATACGAGGAAAGGATTAAAAAAAAATCAGAAATATACATCCGATGTAGAATGCAACCGTTTACCAAAATCACTTTAAATGCCCAACTGATACCACCTGAAACATTTAAGTATACTGTCACTCCCTAACTCCAGAAGTTCACTGAAGTCCACAGCTGCTGAAGGCACTCAATTAGAATTGAGTTTATAAGAACTAGGCAAAATATTTACAAGTACGGGAGAAAAACAGAGGAGTTTACATCATCTTTGGCAACGGTACATAAAATATGGTGTTTCTAGTACACTGTCCAGCTGCTTACAGAAAAAAAAAAAAAAAACTCTTATTAGGAAGGCAGGAAAGGCATGCTAATCAAGCAAGCAAATGCTATCTTTTTCTAACACACTTCTAGAAAAAAAAAAAAAAAAAAAAAACATTACGAAAACATCCAAAGCAAATATTCATGTTCAAAATAGTAACCAATCACTTAATCTTGGTATGTCCCAGATTCTTAAATGGTCCTAGTGTTCTCCAAATTACTATCAGTTATCTGAAGGAGTAGTTATTTAAACCATTAACATCAATATATGAGAAATTAAAAAAAAAAAAAACTTCTCCATTAAAAGTTAAAAACGTAAAAGACACCTACCTATAATACCGAGATTGTAAATATGTTGAACAAATAGTCTTTGATACATGGCTGGCAGACCCAAAATCTATTACTTTAACCCGGTAAGGCTGCCGAACAGGATCCACCAACATAATGTTCTCTGGTTTGAGGTCAGCATGGATTAAACCAAGACTTTTTAGTTTTTTCAGTGCAGTGGCCACCTGTTGCAGAATAGGCCGTATTACTTTCAATCGAAGAGGGCTGAATTTGTTTTGTTTCAGGAAGTCGTATAAATTCTGTTCCAACATCTCAAAAACCAGACAAGTATGGTTACGATGCTGAAAGCATTCATAGGCTCTCACAAAATTGAATTCGTCGGCATTTTCAGTACTTAGTCTTGCTAATATGCTCACTTCTATTTGTCCTTGGCGTGCATACGAAGGATGATTCTTCAAGATTTTGATTGCCACGATCTCATTCGTCCCCCTTTTCCAGCACTTCACCACTTGTCCAAAGGTCCCTCGCCCAAGGAAGTCAAGAACCTCGTAAGTATTTTTCACAGAGCACAATACCTCATGCTGTACTAGCTGGTAGTCTCCATCTCCACTTGTACCACCTTGTTTTGAAGTCGCAGCAGTTGTCACAACCGTCACTGGGTTTCCTACGTTGGTTTGCAACATCGCAGGCAATATGGACAGTTCATCAACGATCTGCATCGTGCCGTTCTGATTATCCAGCTCTTCACTCTTACGCTTCAATCCACATCGCTGGGGTCCTTCCAGTATATCTAATCTGCTTCCTTGAGTCCCAGTTGGAGGTGCCTCTATCTGAGCTCGCTGCGCCCGCGCTGCTAACGCTTTTGTAGCACCTGCAATATTTTTTAAAGCAACAGCATTTGACTGCAACAAAAAGTTCTGTCCTCGAGGTCTGTCAAATGGGTTTTTAGTCTGAAAGAAAGTACTAACCCTGTGGGGAGAAATTCCAAAGTTTTTACCATTCACGTAGATTTGCGGGTAGGCTCTTTCGTGGTACACGCAACTGCTTGGTTCTAGTTTGAGTTTCTTCACACTACAAAAGGCACTTGACTGGGTTTGATAAACATATGGTGGATAGACCAAGACTTGTGAGGCCATACCTACGGAGGGAGGGAAAAAGAAAAAGCAGGTTAGAATTCTGCATTCGCATTTCCAAAGTTTGCAGCAGTTTCCCCACAAAAAAAAAATAATAATAAAAAAAAAAAAGGACAAGTGTATTCGCTAAACTACGTAGCTTGAATTTTGTATTGAGTTTCTTACAGCAAAAAGCAAGCTCATCATGCCTGACCAGTGCGGTGCCTTTAGCACAGACTGCAGCAGCAGCAGATTACATTAGTAAACATTTTCAGCAACTGCACGGGGCAGAAGAGAGAGAAGTCTGCAACAGGCCAGCGCCAATGATTTTTGATGTGAAAGAACCAGCTTTGTGCCATAAGAACTCTGCTTTCATTTAAAAGCCTCCAGCATTTCTGCATACGATGATACCGCAGCCTTCAACAACTTAAGGTGAAAAAAATACAATTATTTATAAATGGCGATGTAAAAATAACGCCATGGGCTGACCCTACCCTCCATCCTACCCCTTTGTCACAAGTACCATCAGGCTTGGAAGAGCAAACAAACGACACAACGCTCAAGAAATTTCACTGCCATGAAAGTGACAGTGCAAGACAGGGCCCAAAATACCGTGTGCGCACACGTGTTCACGTAAACGATCGTCGCTTTCTGCGTAAATTAAGATGCACAGTAATTAGCCCATTCACGCCGTGCAGGTACTTTAAGTCGTACACCTGCCCGTTGCAGAACTTTGTGTACCAGTGGCACAGCGGCAGGGGGGAGAGGCACCAATTCCCACCTTGGAAATTAAATATTAACCACGTTCTTCTGGGTATGCTGACTTTGTGAGTTGGACCCGTGCGTGTGTTTGTGTATTTCTGCCAACACAATTGCTTCCTTGCTACAAGAGAAGTGAAAGTTAAACTAAAAGTGGGTAACTTTGACTTGGGAAGTCACAGTCAGGTTGAGATCCAGATTTCCATCCGATCCACTTCTCCCTCCTTGAGGCCATCACATTTTCAAAAGGCCTCTAGAGCTTTCCAGCCTCCCTTCCCAAACCACGAGCTGAGCATGGCATTACACTGGATGGAAAAGGGACATGACAGCAGTGCCTTGCCTGCATATAGGATGAGGAATCCCAACTCCACCTTAAAATGCAGAGGCAGAACAGCTCTCAGATGCCAGACCTTCCAGCTCGTCCAACCCTGCTGCGTGCCACTCCAGATCTGTCAAACACCAGCTTAAACCTTCGTGTCATGTAATGCTAAACACCAAGGAAAAGGCACTGACTCACAATCTCAAAGCATCCACAAACATTCTCCAAATTCTTGGATCCTCTCTTAAACAACATGCCCCGTTAAAAAGTGCCCGGCTGTGTTTAAATGGAAGAACACTTCCAAGTACCCCTCGCACAGCTTTAATAAGGAGAGTTTTCATTCCATCCAACATAACAAATTCATGCATAGAGTATGTTTGGACCTACATTAACAAATAACCAAAAAAATAATAATAAAAAAAGCTTTCTTGCCCTGCATTTCTCTTGATATTCTTGCTGAAATGGTTTAGGATTCTGTGTTATCCCCTCCAAAAAAAGTTATTTAAACTGGTTTAAGCTAACATATAGCAGAAAAGGTAATGCGCACAGCAACACAAGGCTTTGTGTACTAACCCCAAATAAGTGACAGTAATCCAGAGAAAAGGGTTCAGGGACAAAACCCATTCTTGCTCCATTTCGAAAACTGTCTCCATAGCTTTTGTGATGGGTGAGACTTTGAAACAGATGGGTTCGTTTCTCTTCTCTGGAGTGCTTCACATAAGTTAATGAATCGAAACATATTTAGGCAATCCCGCATACAAGTATTAATTCAAAACAGGGCGGTAAATCAGCAAGCAACAAAGGAGCACTGCACTGATTTAATCTGAAATGAAGCTTTACTTACAAGAGGAAACAAAGCCCAACAAGCCTCCACGATGCCGTGGTTTTAGAGCTTGGTTTTACTTCTTTTCCTATGCCTAGGCCAGCCTTTTAGTCGAGCTGAGCAGCACACTCCTGAAGCCCACCTCCCAGCGCAGCACAGAACAGCCCCTTGCTTTCCTGCTCCAGGAGGAGCCCACAGGCTCTCCCCCACTTGTGCTGGCTCAGGAAGACAGTGAGAAGGCTCAGGTTTCGGGTGAGCACAGCGTGTTTCTGGCTTGTAGGGTGTGCTGCGGTGCCCAGCGCTTCTGGGGGCGAGGAATCCAGGAGACTCCTCAGGGGAAAGCAGCGATAAGCTTGCAAGGCCGCCCCACCAGCAGTTCTGCTCCCAGATAAGAGGTGGTTATTGAGCTATTAAGAGCACATTTTAGCAATTTGGGAACGAAAAAAAAAAAAAAAAAACAGTTCAGCACTGAATAAAGCAGATGACATACCCTGGGAAAACAATCTTTGGTGCGATCATGGCAGACTAAACTCTAAAAGTCAAATTTCACTCCGGAAAAGTAAAAAATGGTCTCGAGTTCTTGAATGAACATCCTATCTATGATGCATTTTCATTTGGAAACACTACGACACCTTCACATAGCCACAGAACAAGACAGTTGTGCAGGCGTTGCCATGAATCAGGCACATCAGAAACCCTGCAGCATCCTACACCTGAGGAGCTCCGCTCCACACTCGCAGGCGGTGCTCAGAAGGTGTTTCAGGGAGAAGTGCTCCCTGCATTAACCTGCGTGCTTCACCTCGAGAAGCTAACTTTATTAATAGAGTGAGTTTTCCCCCCAACCCAGATGAAAACCCAGGCACAGACCCAGTCAGCAGAGCTGTACAAGCAGCCCGAGAGGGCAAACTGCCAACGCACCCTTTCCCGTAACAGGACCGCCACGTTCGTGTGGGCTTATCGATTTTTTAACATGTATTTTGGGAGATTTGCCTTAAAATATCATGCGCCAGCTACGCTGCAAAGAATAAAAGACCGCCGTGTCGCAGCGTTGGGCACTTGTGATCTTTCTGAGGAGGCCTGCTGGTTCAAGCAGGCAGGATATTGCGCGTTTGCACCTACCGCAGAGTGGATTCTCCCTCAGCTGGCCCTGTCACAAATCATTTCACTGAGCCTATACATCTCTCTGCACATTTCTTATCAGCACTGCTCCTGCTTCCTCATACAAACTGCAGCTTGTCAGGCTACATCTACATTAACAAGCGGAGCAGCGCAACGAGGAGAGGGGTCTGTAGAGCAAGGCAGCTGGTGCCGAAGGAAATATAAATCCATTCTTTATTTAATGAAAAAAACGCGTTTTGCCAAAGAAATGGGAACAACAACGAGCAGAAGGCACGTCACCATTTGCCCCTTCCAGCCTGACTTCTCTCCACACACCCGGGTTCCCCTTCACCCAGCCGACCGGTGCTCTTCACCAGCTTCTTCAAACTATTTCCCCAGCCTTCTCAAGCAGCCCGAGACAAATCCATAAACATGACAAGTTTGGCAGACTGGAACAGGCTGGAGAAGCACAGGCTGTTCCAGGCTTGACCACCATTAATAATTAACTTGAAAATGACATTTCCTCCTGAGAGAGTGAGCGGGGGGAGGGAAGAAGAGCAAGGAGAGCTGGTAAAAGCCCTGCACTACAGCTGGGGAAGAACTGCCACGCTGTAGCTTTAATGCTCCTGCACAAGAAGCGGTGCCTTTTAAAGGCCTGGAGAGCTGCAAGCCCTAAGCGAGCCCGGGTAGAAGCCCCTGTACTGGGGCAAAGCCTGGCCCATGGCAAGAAGCTCCTAATAGTTACAGTTTAACTACAGAAAACTTCTTTTCCAGCTTCTTTCAAGCCCAGGGGGTGAGAATTGCAGCTGACTTACCGGGGAGAGGCAGAAAGCAGCTGGGCAACAGGCAGGATTTTCTGAAAGTTCAGGAACTTCGAGCTCATGCAAGATGTCAGCAGCAGCACGCCTAAAGTGTTTTAATCTGCACCCCTTTAAAAGCACTGAAAGGTAACTAACAAGACTTTTTCCCCAGGAAAAAAAAAAAATCACTTTTTTTATTAGGTGCCGATCAACTTTGGAAGTTATTAAGCAAATGCAGAACTGAGTTAGTTGCCCTCTCTTTCCACACCAGAAGCCTTGGTGCCGGGAGCAGTAGCATCTTCGTGTTATTGTTTGTCTTGGCTCCAGAGCAGAACAAGCTGTCCCGACGTGGGCACTTTCATACCAGCGCCCTGTTCATACCACCAGCCTCTCTTACTGCAACTGCACGGTTTGTAACAAAGCCCCGGCACTTGAGATAGCCCGGAATTTAAAAAGGAAAACACACCTGCAGCGAGAGCTGGGAGTCGAGAGATGCAAGCCCAGGGAAGCCCGGCTGCCCCGCGCCCTTTCCTGCAAAACCTCCGAGCCACAGCGCGCAGGGAGCTCGGCAGAGCAGCCAGCAGCTTACAGCAAGGACGTACCGTAGGAATGGTTTCCTCACACAGCCCCAGAGGCGAGGCCGACCAAGCACCACATCGCTCAGAGGGGCCGAGAGGCACGCGCACAGGTAGCGAGGGGCGACGGGGCCGGCGGCAGCCTCGCAGCGCTGCCCAGTATCAGGCATGGAGCTTGCTCCCCGCAGCCAGCAGTTCCCCGGCCGATTTGGACAGACAGGTAGGGTCTGCGACTAAAGCAGGTCTATTAGTGACGAGAGCTCTCAGAGCTTAGGCATTTTTACCCATCCGATGCCAGCAGTGCTGTGAAGCTGAGCCCGCTGCCGTCCTTCGCCTGCTGGTGGTGCCCGGAGCGGTGCCGGAGGCCGGGGCAGGACGGGCAGCCACCCGTGCGGTGACCCAGCTCCACGGCTGTATGAGATAAGGTTACATCCAGCCCAAGAAGAGTGCTACGAGGCTCATTTGGCAACATCTGAGAGCTCTCCTAAGATGCAGCATTAATACCAGACATGGTACTCAAATTGCACTGCTGTGGTCTTCAAAATTCTTTTTTTATTTTTTTTCCTCCTTTTTTTCTCCATATAGCACGGAGTTTACTAGTAGTGCCTTTACAGTTCAAACAAAATATAATAACCAGGTTGACCGAACAGCCTGTTTGGGGGAAAAAAAAACCTTCAGGACTCAGGAAGCCACAGAGAGCTATGTGTGGCTGGAGCCACCGAGGGCTCAGTCCAGAAGAACACCTGCAGCGTTTATTAAAAACCCCTCAACGATGGGAAATGCAAGTTTGTTCAAGTGTGATACAAACGAGCCACAGCACCATTGTCTCAATACTCAGAAACAGACCTAACACCACGGATTTAATGCAGATGTATTGTACATAAAGTATCCCAGTGAACTCGTGACTCAGTGCTGCCCTTTGTACCAGCAGGGAGACCGAAGAATACAATCGCTATATTCATAATTTCCACAAATATGAACAGCTCAATCTTGTGATTCCAGAATGACTGCAATCACAGTGAAAAAAAACAACGGAACAATACTTCAAGCGTTTATTTTTCTGCCAGGCAAGAAGCAGTTCTGCAACTGGAAAGCAAACTGAAGTTGGATCTGCCACCAGCTCTGCATTAGGCCACGCTCCCTCCATCAGAATGTGCCACCATCAACACAAACGGCACTGCAGCTCGCCTGGGGTTCCCCAGCCTCATCTCTCCTTTTAAAAGGCTCATTCTTTTTGACCCTGGAAATATCAGACCCACGGAAATAGAAGTCCCTAAAGCCCGTGCCTCCAGGTTCTGCGTGCAGGTACAGCGCCGCAGGACACTCTCAAGCCACTGCTGGTGCCTGGCCCTCTCCATGCAGGGAGCGGGATGAAAAGACTTCTGCCACCTTACCAGAAGTAGAACTAAAACTGATAGAAGAGTTAACTCAAACTACCTGTTGGTAAAACAGCACCTGGAATACTGTTTTATTGTTTCTTAAAGCTACCTAAACAAGTATGCATGCCACTTTTCCTTCTCAACTATTCTATTCCTTCTATTTTGATTTCACTGTTTAATTTCACATCCTTCATCTGCGCTTGTTATAACCTAACATTCTTATATATTATAAGAAGTGGATCAATCCAGCTAAAAAATTGATTTAGAAATCTGATTTTAGAATAGTTCTAGACAACATGAAATGCAGCTCCTCCAGGAATACAAACCTGTATGGCTATTTTCTTCATTGGTATTTCAGCTTTGTTCCTAGACCTTCTGAAACAGGGGATGGAGAACAGAACAGCTAATACACCAGAACATCTGTATGCCCATGATAGAGTCCCCTATCCATAAACCTTATTCTTCATTAACCTTTTTGAACTACTCAAGGTGGAGGAGGTTTTTTTTCACAACTATTTTCATCCTCTCTTATTGGAAAAGATTTCCAGCTGGACAGAGCACGCAGAAGTGCAGTGGCTCAAGATTACTGCTCTCCCCGTAGGACTTGAGCATTAGTTTGCGACAGCACACATGCAGATAACCTGGCAAGTTCACCGAGTCTGAGGTGATGAAAAGATTTGCAATTTGGGGTCTACTGCATCAAGAGAAGCCAGTCCAGGAATTGTAGAAAACCGTTTCCTACACGTTGGGAACTATCCAGCAGTAGCTTTTGAGTTCAGTTTCCCCAAATATGTGAAAAATCATTACCACTTTTCCAACAGGACCAACAAGAACTTAGCAAGCAGGTACTGAGGGGTCAGCATAGCACGCCTAGGTCATATTCAAATTCCTTCTGCAATAAACATTTTGCAGTAAGAAAGCATGTGCAGTTTGGGTAGGTTTATGGTGTTTGTTTGTTTGCTTTTGTTTTAAATCTGACTTAATTTTAAAATAAGTAAGATATCTTCTCTTGATTTGTCTTTTTCTGCTATAATCTTCAGATCAGACTCTTCAGCTACACCCAAAAACAACTTGCAAACATATACTTACTAGGGCATATATACAAACACACAAGCATGTGTGCATGTATATAAACACATCCCAGTAAGAACGTGTGTGTGTATATATTAATGAACTCCTTTCATATATATAATGTGTACATACATACACACATACAGAGTAAAACCTTTCCAAGTCCTAACTTCTTTTCAGAATATGAATTTCTTACATAAAAGCAAAATATTATTATGAACACATTAAGTATTGTCAGGCATTTTTATTTCCTTGTAAGTAACAACACCATGAAGATAGATTTGGCTGCTTACTGAAAATAGCTGTATGTACATTGCAGATGTAGAACAATAAAGAAAATGGAGGGAAAACAGTTTCAGGGTGGTGTTTGTTTTTGTTTTAAACCACTTCTTTCAGGTTTCTAAAGATCTGGAGGAAGCAGCGTTTCCTATAGGCAAAATCCCTATCAGAAACGCATCCTCTCTCACAGAACGCTCAGCCTTTTGCTTCCTAACAAATCAATAATCGTAGTAACCTATACTGTAATACTTCCCAAAGCCACCAGTGCAAGAAATTTCTCCCTCTCCCCTACGCAGAAGTTATTGATTTAACTGAACAGGAAGATGTACAATAGGAAAGCAAGATTACACACAACATATCCATCTCGTGCTCTGGCTACTGGGATCATAAGAGTAAGCCAGCTTTCCCCCTGTTGTGTTCCATTCATTTTCATCTTTAAAACGAAGTTTAGCCATCTCTTCAACTTAGTTTTAGGAACATATTCAGTCTGGAAGAGCACTTGTCAAAGAGCTCCCGAAGTATTTCTCAAGGAATACTCCCAAGCTGCCCTGTTACAGAGCTCAAAGCTGCCAGTCACAGGAAGCCATTAGCCCAGAGCATCGTTTCAAAAGCCGTACAGAAAAGGCCTTTTAAAGAAAACTTTAGAGTATCATGAAAGCAACCCAATCCTATCCGACTGAACACCAATTCATTTCTTGACTCACAAAATAAGCTGATATTAATAGATAAGGAAAGAGGAAACAAAGAGCTTTTTCTTCTTCTCTTAGGAATGAAGCCTGTTGCGTTGGAAAGGATTCACAAGAAGACCCAGGAGCACCAAAATTCCCATATTCAACAGATGCAAGTGATGAAAAAGATCTTGCGAAGTCCTTCTCTATCCTTATAAATAGTTTAAATCTTCAAAAACAAGCTGTAAGGGAAAAAAAAAATCCCCACAAGAACAGGCAGATTCTGGACAAGTAAGCAATTCTAATGATTGGGAGAAAAAGAAAACAGAATAATTGAAAGGAAAGGGGGAGGAAGTTTGGGCAGATGACCTAAGATTCCAGGAAAACACAGGCAGGAAGACATTGACAAGGCAGCGATACACACTAGAAGCTTCTCAGTCAAAAAGGAAGATGTTTTACAAGAAACAAGCAGAAAACCTCCTGAAGAGAAGTCACACCACTTGTTAGGCAGCAACACAGGCAGGGCCTGTGTGACACAGAGAAGAAGCAAGTACACTTCACTCGAGCTGGTGGAAATAGCTAGAGGTGAAGACACCATTTTCTGTAAATACCGACGCTTACTGCTTCATTTGGGTGCTCTCCCTGCAGTTTCCCTGTCCAGGGACCAACTTTCCTCCTCCCCTTCTCACGTGCCAGGAGGAGATGAGCATCAGGCGAGCCCTGCTTCCATCTCACAGCTCACGTCCTCCTGCAGAGTAAAGCAAAACTCTCCTACAGCTCCTAAAACAACCCACAGGAAACCTCCTCGGTGATCAGACCCCACGCACCTCAAGGCAAGGCAACAGACGAGCTCCAGCCTGGTGCCACAAATCCAGCAGCTACGGTTCTCTGCAACCTCATGGCCTGCAAACAAGCACTCCTGTGCTCACAGGGTCTCCGTCAGACGGGGACCACGGGGCACACAGGCAGCAGAGGACACCCAGCACGGCCACCTCACGGAGCACGGCTTTATTTTTAAAGCACTGTGATGTTAACAGGACTCGGAATAGGTATCAGGACCTGCTTCTTCTTGTCCCAGGATTTTTCATCAGGTGTAAAATGGTAGAAAAATCTGCCAGTTACCTGAGCAGATAATTACAGCAGCCACGTACATACTCAGCAAGCAATGTTTATACGGCTACGAAAGGATTTTCATTCGACAATAGCTGACTTTTTACACGAAGAGCATTAGTCACATTTAATTTGTAACATGCTTTTAAACAGCACTAAAATAGTTTTCTAGAACCCGTAAATTACATTAGTAAGAATGGAAAGAGTCATATGAGTTTGAGATTACTCATTTTATAAATAGGTTTTTTTGATGGCAGTGTCATTCATAACACGCCATAATAATTCTGTGTACGTAAGAATTCATTTGCTTTTGTAAATATCAAGACTGTTGCTATAACTTGGATCGTACTGAAAATCTATGGAAATATTTTATTTTACCTGCTTTGTCTTTGGATATTTTACTGCATCTTATTCTACTGCTGTGTTTTACAACTTGAACTCAGTATTTTGCTAGACACCATCCTGTTACACAGGAATAGGGTACACCAGAGCTAGAAGAAAGGACACTTTGAAAAAAGGAGTACTTTGTAATGCTTCCTGAAAACACACGGTGGAAAGAAAAAAAAAAAAAAGAAAAAAAACTTTCTGTAATTCCAGGACCATTAAATATGTACAGTTAGTAACATAGGAAGGTAAAGTTCAGCAACACTGAAATTTTAAACTGATTCCAAATCACTAAATAAGAGAAATTCAGAATTAATCTACTTGACCTCCCTTGCCTAAAAGACACTCCAGGTATTTGGCTCATCATCCGTTTTAAGCAAAATCACTAAACTAAAGATTAACCTCGTTTTGTCAGAAAGTCACCCGCTGTCATGACTGAAGTGGAACATTAGGACACTGTATGGAAACAAAATTAGTGACAGTGGAAAAAGAAATACAACTGTACAAAGATTATCCCCAAACTGCATCCAAAAATAATCCTCACACACAAATTCTTACCATCTTTCCCATCATTCACTACATCGAAATAAAACAACTGAAGAATTAAGGGAAGATTAAGAAACAAAAGAAAGAGGACATACCCTGTAGGAAATACTATGCTATCAAAGGAATTCAACCCATAAAAACACTTGTGCAATTACGTGCCGCTCATTAGCTTCTCCGTCACTTAAAAGTTAGTGCCTCTGAAAAGAAATACAACTTCAGTTTCTCTAAAAATCCGAGAGAGAGACAGCAGCTCTAAATCAGAAGGGTCTGCAGAGGGGGGTGGAAAAAGCCCCAGGCAGGGGACAGGATTTTCCAGGCTTTATGCTTCATTCTCGGTTACTTCAGGTCAAACAGAAGGTGCTCCCTGCCTGGAGAAGTTACAAAGCATTGCCCACTGCTAACCCATTTCATGGCTCTGCCTGTTATTAAAGTTCCTTTAAATATAGTTAGCGTGGTTATTTAAGGTATACTGCCCCACTCAGCTCTCTCTGAAATGCCCTTTACTTCTTCTTGCCGATGTCTTATTTCACACACATCGCAGCCACAGATCTGAAATACACTCTCAGATAGCTCACCTGAAGCGTGAGCTTTTCTTCCAAGACCTGAATTAAAAGCCATACATCTTTTCCACTCCACTTCCCACTTTCAGTCAGCAGGGCTGGAGAAGCAAAAATAATATTTCGATGACTTATGAACAGAGCCATTAAACGAGTAAAAGTTCCTAGCACCACGTTCAACTCTAACTCCCCTTTATTTTCAAACACAAGCAAATTTAATAGACCAGCTGAAAATAAGTATTTGACCAGCTGCAAACGCGTACGATCCATCCAGAGGAGCTTCATCATTTTAATGATGAAGTGGCAAGGATGTTTTCTTCATCAGATTAATCCTACGCCAAGACTTCTGAAATCCTTCTGGAACTGCACAGCAACGCTGCCGGTGAGCTGAAGAAGCTTGGCAAAAACACGCAAGCCTCGCTGAGGTACGTACACAGACAATATTTTGCAAAATGCAGCACCGAACTTGTACCGGAGGAGCATTGGTATTACCACCAGGACGTGCTACTTCCCTGTTTGTTCTCCACTAGGCTGAATGTGCCAGCTGAGTATCAGGCCTGCTTTACCTGCTTCGGGCTCGTGGAGTCAACGAAGCAGTTTCCCTTAGCTGTAACTTCTTTTTTTTTCCTGCATAGTCAGTGAAACAACGATGTATTCAGTGACGCTCGGGCTTGTCTTAAAAAAAGAAAAAGCCACCAACGTTCTCTGGCTTGTTCCCCGCAAAGCCCTGTGCAGAAAGTCACGCTGCCTACAGCAGCTATTTTGTAATGCAGACCACTTGTGTGCCAAAATACCTCACGGGCCTGACGTCGCAATGGTGAAATTTAGCTCAACTACAATGTTTTTTCTAGTACAGACCTCTGGATTTAACATCGGCCTGAAACACAAGCTCAGTCCCAAATGACAGCACCGTGCCCACGATCAATGCATTTTTCCCTGCACACACACACAAAAGACAACACCAGAAGCCCTATTTCTAAATGCAAGGTTTTGTCCAAAGTACCTGTGGTTTATATAACCAGTGCACTGGCAGAACAGCAAACAAGAGAACAGAGGCTTGAATAAAAGTTAATGTTTTCTCAAATGATGTTCTTTTTAAGACCACAACCCCCTGAAATAGCACAGGCAGGTACAACCCTGCGTAAGCAAGCTTGAGGAAGCAGAGCCTGACATCCCCACACATGCTTAGGCTGGGATTTTTAACGTGAACCAGCAGAGCTAATTCTGTTCTACCCACAAAGTGGGCAAATCGGCACTGTGCCCTGTAAAATTACCACTTAGAGTCCCGCCAGTTTTAGTGGCTGCAATCAATCCAACACCAGCTTTTTGAAAATCCCCCCCAACACAAACTCTGTTTTGAAGCAACTGCTATAAAGCGCAGAACAGGAAGAGCAGCACACACAGACTGTAATATTTCTATTAACGATGTGGACTTCTAAATGATAAGTTGAAAACACTTCCTCCCCACACCCTGTCTTTATTCCGTCTCCAGCATCTCGTTATGCAGGAGCCGGCCTCATTTCCCTGTTTTTGCAGGTAGTTGTTTGAAAGGCAGGAGGGAGGAAACATGCAAAGAGAACAAACCTCAAACAAAGAAAAAATCTCAGGCAGCAGATCGGGAGCAGCTTCTCGAGCGATTCCTTTGACCACGCTTCACTCCAGCCACGGCATCGCGGTGCCTACACCGTGACCACGCCGAGGAGAGCATCTCTCGGCACAGACCCACGAAGGCAGGGCCGATTTCTGAGCACAGCCCGTGCCACACCCTAGACAAGTAGCACAGCCAGCGCTACCACCCCAGCAGCACGGGCACCGCATGAAAGCCACCTCCAGTGCCTGCTCCGTGTGCTCACAGCCATCTCCTTACCGTGCTACCACACCGGGCAGGCGGCGGGGCAGATAACGCCAGCACCGCTGCTCCAGCCCTATGGGTTGTCTCCCCGTAAGTCCACGTTAACACCTCGCTCCGGCCGCTTGCCATCTCACCACGCCACTTGGTAATGCAGTCTTGACCTATTTTCCAGATGCTTAATTAATCTCTCCGCCGGCTGCCGCGCTTAGGAGATAGTTACGGCGTGGATTTTAAACTTAGCTTCGAGAAGCCTCCCGCACATTATTAATTCTGCTAAGGCATTACGGCTGTGCCAGAAAGTCAGCCGGAGCCCGGCCGAGCTTTTCCGCATTGCTCTGAAAGCAGGGCGCAAACTTTTTGCAAATGATGTCATGGAAGGGAAGGCTGGAAAGGAAGCAGAGAAACGCGCCTGGTTATCCACACGGCCGCAGCTTCGCTCGGCGTCCTGATCTCGATATTAACAGCGGGCTTTCAGAGCGTTTTGCTGACCGAAAGGAGCGAGGTCATCCTCCAGAAAGCAGGCAGGAGGGTGGCAGGGCGGGGTGGGGGGAGCCGAGCCCGGCAGCCCGAAGCCGACCTCCTCCCAGGCGCTGGCGCTGACACCGCGAGGCGGGCACAGCCCGGCCTGGCCCGGGGATATTCCCGAGCGCGTCAACAGGCGGTACTCACAGCCCGGCCCCGAGGGACGGACAGACGGACCGAGGGACGGACAGACGGACCGACGGCCGCCGCCCAGCTCCGCTCGGGGCTCGTTGACGGCAACCGAAGCCGGGCGGCGACCGCCGGCCCCAACGGCGCCCGGGCAGCGGGGGTGGAGGGCACCGGGGGTGGGGGGAACGGAGCCGCCCGCCCGCCGCTCACCTTCACGGGTCGGGCCGCGCTGGCGTCCGGGCTGGAGCTGCCGCTGCCGCTGCCGCCGCCACCGCCCTGGGCATGTCCGGGAGCGCCGCGGGTCAGCGCCGCGCTCAGCCGCTCAGCCCCGCCGCTGCCGCTGCTGCTGCTGCTGCCGCCGCCGCCTCGGCCGCTGCCATCTTGTCCCGGCGGCTGCGAGGGAAGCGCCGCGGCTCAGCCCGCTCGGCAGCCCGGGCCTCCGCCTCATCGTCCCGGGGAGGGCCGGCACCCAGCCCGCCCCCACCGGCCGCCTCCTCCTCCTCCTCCTCCTCCTCCTCCTCCTCCTCCGCCTCCGCCCGCCCGCAGCGCCCCCGCACGGCCCCGGGCACTGACAGGCCCTGGGCAGCCCGTGCCCCCAAACAGGCCTCAGCGCGGGTATAGGGCGCGGGAGGAAGCCCTGCTCGCCCCTAAAGCCTTGGTGCTGCTCCACCTCTTTGCCCCAAATAGCCAGCTGGTGGTTTTTTTTTTTTTTACTTACCCAACCGCCCGCAATCGCTTATTTTTCACGCCGAAATGAGGGGTGGGGAAAAATAGGTGGGAGCCGGCGTTAGGAAATTGTAGGTGGTAAGGGGTGCCCGTCACATTTCTGCGGATGGTACAGGGTTTAATCACGCTCCTCTTCACACCTCTCTGAGAAGGATCCGCTTCCTAGTGAATTATTGATACACGTTATATTAACAATCTATTTTGAAAGACTTCATACAGTCTTACAGAGAGAACAGAAACATTCTTGATCAGTTAAGCATACAAACCCTAAAATGCCTGAATGAAATAAAGCGTTAGGTATATACCGATTCTATCCCTAAGTGTATTGCGTCCACAAACATTAATTGGCATAATCACCCCCTAATTAATAGCTCGTGATCTATTGAAAAATAAAATGGCCCTACTCAGCTACTAACTAGTCTTGCCATATTTTTACAGCTGGTTTGTAGGAACTACTTGAAGCGATTCTCTTACTGTTCCCCATGTAGCCTCTTCTGCTTGGACAACCAAATCCAAATATGGTTGTAAGCAGGATGATGCTGATCCTCTAAACAGAGAGCAAATTATGAATCCAACAGTCCACTGATACATTTGCACAATTTTCACCAACAGCTTTCAGAAATAGGTTTGAATTCAAGTTTAGAGAAAAGGAATTCATGTTTGGGGGTGCATCACCTCTCCTGTTATGCTGAGCTCTCTGGGCTTTTCATGTTTGCTCACGACTTGGTCATGCTTGTTAAATAACAGAGCCTCCCAAAATACAGCACCGTTTTGCAGTTTCATTCATATGTTCCTTTTTTTTTTTTTAAATCAAGCTAGATTTCCACTAGCAGGAGTAAGTAACTCACCAGAGTGTAATCCATCTCTCAAACCTCTTCGCAACTCCTCCAGTTGCTTTTGCAGAGTTTAGCATCTCCCCAAATATCCATCGTTTTACCCTATCTCGGAGCTGTTTCGATAAGTCTTCCTTGTGCTGAGTGCAAACTTCCTCGTACTTAGGACCCAAAGGGTAAGCTGACCAAAAGGGCACAAGAGCTCCAGCTTTTGCTCACTGCAGAGCTCAAGTGCTGATTCTCCTCATTCAGCCACCCACCTCTAAGGCTTGCTGGGGCCACTGAGGACTTTTTAGCTATCTACAACATACAGCAATGCCACACGGAGCGTATCAGCGAGTTTTAAAATCTCTGACAAACACTTGGATCAGAAGTTAAATACGACTGTGTCTGAGAAGCTCTCACATGATTTTATTTTTGTTATCTGATAAATAGCAAACACATCCTTGTCCTAATTTTCTCCGGGCAGGTATTTTTGTGCCAGTAGGCAACTGAGGGGTTAACGCAGAAACTCCTGTTACACCTGTAAGTAACGTGGACGACTGATAGGGCTCCAAGGGGAGTGTTTTGTTTCACTGTACTTGAGTGACTTAGTGGAAGGAGGCCCGTGTCATTTAGATTCGTTTATAAAGTTCAGCATTGAAACACACACCTCCATGGGCTCTTTGTTCTTCCTCGTTTCTATAACATTACTGAGGATAAGAAGTAGGTAGATGCTAGTGCTCAGGGTGGAAAAAAGAAACAGAAATCGTAGAAAAAGGCATTTCTAATAGATGTAAAACTAGTATGCAGCAACAAGAGAAGATCTGAGGACAAACCCAGGCTAGAACCATTTGGCAGCACACCTACCAATGACACTTTGTGCTATTTTTGTTATAAAAATCCCAAGTGTAGACACAGACAGAAAATGCTTTGGCTAGAACAATTTGTTTTACTCAAACTGCTATAAGCTACATCATCAAAATATTTTGTATGGCCCGTGTGAGCTGTTTACATCACTTCATACGTTGTTTACATCTGCCAGACTCTTAATTCTTGAATGTGCTTCAGCACAGAGTTCTGAACAAGGCTGTGCTACTAGAGCTGGCTAGAGAAGCAAAAGCATACAGATAAGGACTGGAAAGGCAGGGCCATAGGGTTGTAATTCCATCCGTCAGGCCCATCGCTCAATCACTAACAACATAGGGATGAAATTGCATGTAACAATGAAGCATCACTGCTAAAAGGACAAGAACTGGTCTCTTACTATTTTCTTGACTCCTCTCCACGCATCCAGTTCAATTCTCCTGACGATTACTGTCCAGCGACACTGGCATTGAATCTCCTACTGAGTAGATGAAGCACGCCCTGCAAAAAAAGCAGAAGGTTTTCTTTGGTGAGCTGAATTAGCTCAGGAAGAAGTTCAGTGGATGTCAGAGCTAACAATGAGGAAGGCAGATTTTTTTTTTTTCCTCAGTCCAATAGAACTGCACAGTCCTCAGTTTAGTTTTCTGGGTAGAAATTACAAAATCCAAACCACCCAGCAGCATGCTGCTTGGGAACACGCTGCTGTGACCGCTGCAGGTTGTTAGGCTGCAGCCACCCAACCTGCAGAGCACGGTAGCAAGTCTAGCCCGTGACGAGGAAAGTGCCAAAGGGGAAGGTCCCACTCCCACTGTTGTTTGTTTTAGTGCTTTTAACCTTCCACACCATGACCTCCATGCTATTACTTTCAAATTTAAAGCAAAGATTCACCTGGCTCTTCTTGCAACAACTGCAAGTTCAGCTGAGAAGCACTGTATTTCCTCAATTTAAAAATTTCTTTATGCAGTTTACATTATTAGTCATTTGGAAAAAAATAAGCATGCGTAGCGAAACATGAACTACAGCTGTTATTTCCACTTCATTTTTTGCACATCAGAATACGACTTTATCAAAATAGCTTTAATACAAGACTAAGAAGAAAACAAGTGCATTTGGTTACTTGCTGTTTAACTTGCCTGGCTTCTCCATAAGATTTAAAAGCTTTAAAACTGCAAAGGACAAAAGACACTTTCCAAGGGCTAGTGGTGCGTTCTGAGGCTTTGTGCAAGGGGCGTGCACATGCCGATGTTCATTTCATGAAGACTTCACCTTTCTTTATGGGTCACCCAAAGTATGCCTGAGGAGTGACCCACATCCGTGGCTCTCACAAAGAAAAAAAAAAAAAAAAAAAACAGACTGAAAATGTTCTTCTGCTCACCTGCCTTTCTGCTGGTACCTCCCGCTGCCCTTAATGCCCTCACGCACCACTGTGGCATTGCCATTTCAAATTCTGTCAAGTGTTAAGCAACAACGCTTGGTCCTGTGCACAAAGATAATGACAGGGTGACCACAGTGGTGGTAGCTCTTAGGAAATGGAGAAGGAATCTCTAAAATCTTTTTTTGTTATCATGTAGATAAAAGCCTTGTATAATCTACTAATCAGCTGGCCCTTCTCACTTTGTAATAAATGCTTACCTCAAGAAAAATACAGAGCAGCCAATTTTGTGCAAGAACTTAGAGCTTCCCTCCCGAAAACATTTGGACAGGTGGAACCCTTAGTTTTTTCCATCAAGGAAAGGCAGCACAACTACACTATAGATGAGCGACATTTACGTCTCAAGCAACTGAAAATGCACAGAAGTGGAAAAATATCAAGCATTTATTTTGAAATTATACAAGTGATTATTACTCCCACTGTAGGGCTTGCAGAGGTTGGTTGCAGGGTTTGTTTTTTGTTGTTTCGGTTTGTTTTTTTGATGATTGCTTGTTTTCGACCTTACTTTTCTTTTGAAGTTTAAGAGCCACTGTTGTTGAAACAACCAAGGGGGACAACTATGGTTAATAAAATTGGCACCTGGCCAACTGTCACAGATGATTTTGTCCAGGGATGCTCTGAAATTCCACTGTGCTCATCTTACATCAAGAGGTGTAGATTTGACAAATGCTTCATCACAGTGTGCTAAGCTGCTTACGCTAAATACTCGTTCATATTTACATATTTTTTAACCCTAAAAAGGCAGAATAATGCAGTATTCTACAGGGTAGCGTAAATGCCTTTACTGAATCACGTAAATAATGATGTATCATGGTATTATATTTTTCAATCAATACTTTCATTTTCAATCTGTTTTTCTTCATTGTAAAAGCTGCAGAAGTGGGTCATTCCTCGTGTATGCTTTAGAAGATCCACAAGGAAAGATGAGATCTTCATGAAACTTACTTACCTTATTACTTTAATTTGCTATTTTCAGGTAGTTATTAACCACCGTGGCATATGAGTGTCTTTCACATAAGTATACACTACATCCACAGTTTTCTTCTCTCTCCAACAGCAAAAGAATTTGAAGAAGTTAATAAGACTAACAAATGTTAAATACGTACAAAAATCTAATGTTTGTATTTTTCAGGCACTTGGCAAGGACAAATAGAATGTTTAACAATACCTGAGTACTACACAACAAAGCTGTGAGAATCCAAACATGGAGAGATATAACCCAAACCAGTCAATGAAAAATAATTATAGTTAGAATCACACCAACAGAATACAAACAATAGAAAATGTAGCTTTAACACTGCTGACAGTACAACTTAAACTTAATTATGGCAGACAAGCAGTAAAAATAACCTTACCAAGTGAATATCAAAACATTGGACGAATGTATTTTTATTAAAAAACAAACAAACAAACAAACAAACATGAGACACCTTCTCCTGTGAAGGAGAAAAATAACTTGCTTAAAAAAAATCAGAGTAAAATGTTTATGATGCCGTGATAATTTATAAAACCTTGAATAAATATTGTACTTTTTACTATTGTTATGAAATGAGCATCACACTTCTGCATCCCACACTTGTGAATATTCAGTGTGCCACCCACTAATATTGCCAACCATTTCATTTTTACAGTTGAGTAATGGCTCCTATTTTTAGCGACTACTACATTGCAGGATCAAGGGTTGCAGACGGATGAACACCACAAGTGTTCCAGCTGACCTCACTTTCCAGAATGCATCATTCCTGCAAATAAACGTCATTAAACATAAGTGGGCAGTCAAATTACTGAATTTAAACATAATCCTGCATTACTCTAGTGAGTAGTCGCTTATTAGTAACTCTATTTACTTCGGTAAAACCACTTGAATAAGGATTTCTGGGGATGTGCTTCTAGGACAGATTCCAAAGCCTTTTGAAGTCAATAGCGCGATTCATTGACTCCCAGCTGAGACTGACATTGCATTGTGGCAAAGAGAAGTTCGCCCTTTATTGAGAGCACACCATGTTTCCCCCCAGAGGGCTCCCCAAACCTCAGGGGGGCAGGCATGGCACCAGATCACCCCTTAACCATAACCCGGCGGAGGGCCCCACCGCCTCGCTCCATCCTGCCTCATCCTGCAACGCACCTGGGGACCAAGCCAGGGCCTCACTCAGTGGCACCCAAAATCCACCCGCATTAAAAACAACCACACAACAAACCAAGCTGCTGTCGCACTGGGGCAAGGTCCTGTTACTCGTCTGTCTGTGGCACAAAACCTTCCCGAGGAGCAGTCCTACCTGAAGCAACATACACAAGGCTTTCAGCTGCTCACCTGTAGCCTCCTGCGGTTTAATGCATCAGGAACTCAGTATTATGTTTTCCTACATTTCAAAAGCAGTTATCTTAGAGCCTTCCTTATTTTCCTCCCATGAGCCATCATTCAAAGATTTTTTTTAACTGGTATTTTGTTAAAGATTTAAATTACCACGTTAGAGACTTGCCTCCTGCAATGAACAACAGAGAAGACACGTTTTAATTACATGAGTTATGAAATGAGATCAAACCATTATAAGAAAAAAATATGTCCTTGTTTAGCAGAGAATATGTTTTCCCATGAATTTGTTTATTCTGAGATACAAGCGTTCTAATGATTTTTTTTCACATTACAGAACTGATCTGCATATATTTTTTTTTTGTTATTTTTCTGTTCCAGACCATTAGCAGTCCAAGCCTGTCCCAAAAGAAAACGTGATGTTCAGCAGTAGTTTCGTGGATTGTTTTGACCGAGTGAAACACACCGCGTCCACTCCTAGTAATGAGACACTTGGCAGAAAGTATCACATCACCAGCACAATAGCAGCAGGCTGCCTTTACGGTCCGCAGAGTACTGTAGCCTGTATGCAATATCGCTTTCAACAATAGAGGGGAAGATAAGTTAACGCTGCTACGTAGCTAACCGCATGTGCAGTTGGCGCTGCGGTTATTTTAGCCTGTAATGTTTTACGTTTATAAGCATTTAAATCACAGGAAAAGGTTTAGCGATATTTTCGTTCGATAATTTTATTTTTTAACTTACTGTTTCTAGTAAGATTTATTTTAGCTCTTGCTGTTTTCTGGCTTAGATTACAGAGACTTTTGACTACATAAAAAATGTGTAAAGTATACTAAAATACCATCCTGAAGAAGGCACGTCTACCCATGTAGCATTTTAATCACATTTAGGATGAAGGCAGTCAGGAAATCAGTTTGTTTTTCTGGCTTTATCGGGGTTTGATATAATTAGCACACTTATTGGAAGACAGAAGTACCCTAAATATATATTGCTTTGATGTTTAGAAGATGACAGAGCAGAAGTGGAAAGGAAAATGGCAAATCTGTACCTATAAATAAAAACATGGTCATAGACACATCACATTCAACATGAAAATGATCAGCAATGAGATACAACAGGTGAGAAAAATGAAGGGACAGAGACTGCAAAGCATCGAATTATTACCACACCAGGCTGAGCATTGCCATATCATAACAATGATTCTACTGAATATATGTACAAACATTTTTACTTTATCCTCAGAGCTTTGCAACAACAAATAAAAGCCCCCATCATCAGTTTCAGATGCTACTTAATACAGACTGAAGCTCTTGAGAAAAACAGAAAATTGGAAGTGAATGTAAAAATGTTGGTTTTGCCAGCACTGTGCTCATGACTTATGAAGCACAGTTTATACGGTTCTAATACGTGCACTGAACTTCAAAACCATTTTCAGATTTATTTTTCCTCATAGAAACTGATTCTGTCTAGAATAAGATAAAACTGGCACATGTTACATAAATAGTACATCTGTCAGAGATTAAAGTACTTCCATTCATGCATCTTGCACTGAACTTTAAGGAAGAAAACACGTACAGCTATTCTAGACAATTATTATTCAATGTATAAATTTATTCTTTTCCTAGCTCAATAACAAAAAGCACTTTTATAGACTTACTTTTCTATATGCAGCTTATAAAATATCTTAATATATTTAAAAATATCTTTTATTTAAAAATACTTACCTGAACATAACCAAATATTTTAATTAAAAATCTGCATTGTTTTTTCAATTCAATTTCATAAACACTAAATATTATCGTAGTAAACACTTCGTAGTGCACGTAGAACATTTAATAGCAAGCATTTTTATTCTGGATAATAACTCAAAATGTGTTAGAAGGGCATCCTGTGAGGAAGTCTTTCACCTACCGTTCATGTTTCACAAAATACCTAAAAGCAACTCAAGGTTATAGCTAGAAGGCAAGTGTTAGGGCACCAGCTGAAATACTTAAATGTTGAGGCATGAGAAAAATGAAAGAAGCCACACTACTTAATCAACAGGGATGGGTTTTTCAACTGACCTTTCTATATAGCAAAAGCCAATTAATTCATGGGGCATGTTTTAAGGTATTTCTTTTCAAGCCACAAGTACCTACTGTACACGTCAGCCAGCTTTCCATCCACTTTTATCTGCCTGCTTCTCACTAACACCTGGAAGGCGAAGAAAGCAGAGATTACAACATGGGGAAAGGCCAAGAGGTGCTGGAAGCGGCGGGGCAGCCCCAAGCAGCAGGGAGCCGCTGCCTGGAAGAAGGCCCCAGCAGAGCAGAGCTAGGGTGCCCTGGCCCCATAGCCACCCCAGGCACCTCACACTGCTTCCCCCTTATGTCTAGTTTTCTTGATAACAGCCAAATTGCATGAGTAACAACCTTTGCCCACAGCAGCACTCGCCATTAATCCCAACACCTCCAGAAGGGACCAGCAGCAGCAGGGCCGAGTCAGGTCTGGGCACAAACCTCAACATCTCACCGTGGAGAGGAAGCTAATGGACAGTTACAGACAGCACAAGCCATGCTGGCTAAATGAATTCCTGGTGCAGAGCCATTATGGTCAGTAAAGTTATTTCTAGGATGAATGTGGCTCCAGTTGCTTATTGATTATTGAAGCAAATTTGCTCACTGAATATTTTATCAAGGTTCTTCTGCTTACAGCTGTGACAAACAATGCTGGAATAACAGTAAAAGTTACGTTTTCAGCCAAATATCTCCTGGCGCTTTACGTGTATCTACTACATAAAAACCTGATCAAAATCACAATGCAGAAATTATATTACTAATTAACAGGACTTACTACGAATACGTGGAATAACAGCATTAATTTCAGTGGGCACAGTGACCGTAACGCTAGCAGAGCAGTCCAGGTTGTCAACCAGGATTTCATGGTCAGGAGTCACCTAAAAAACAAAACAAAGGGATGATTTTTGAATATTTTTTTACATAACTTGCTACCTAAGTATTAGACGAGACACAAGAGCTTGGTTCAGACAGAAAGGGGAATATACAAGGAACAAGGAGACGATGTTGGCCAGCACTTCAGGCAGAGTCTACCCGCACGCCAGCTGCCTGCCTCAGGACTCCTCCTTTCCTGAAGGAAGGAAGTTTGCCAGTTCCAGTGTTATTCATTATGGTTGGGCTGCCAACATTTCCCCTCTCCCGAAAGACATAGAAGTGTGCATACTGCACAACCCCCTTGAAACGGAATACCAGTCTCACCGAAATCTTCAGAAAGTACATCACTGACACTGCTGGCAAGATTTTACTCGGATCTTCCCCTATTTCTTTCAGCACTGCTTACAATCATACCTATCTATCCCCAACAGCCAGTACCTTAAGAGGGAAATTTACAGGCTAAAGTGGAAAAAAAAAAAAAAAAAAAAAGAATTTTTAGTGTATTTTCATTCATCTCTATATGCCATAAAAATAGGGATTTTTTTTTAATAGTCTGGTACGATGATAGCTATTTACTTGTGAATTGAAAAGCAGTATAAGTATTTTTTAACATATGAAATGCAACTATCAAACACTCTTTACCATTTAAATGCACTTCTTCAACAGATGCAGTTCATCTATTATACTAGAAACTAATAACTCTTCCACAGCAGGGTGCGAGCTGCTCTTCATTCATATTTTATTAAACAGTTGTATCTGTTACATGTGTGAAAGATTGCTTTAGCTGCTTATATGAGGCTTTGAAGCCAGAGTAGTATTCCACTCAGATGATGCTGAAAAGCACTAGCTCAATTCAAGAATTACTTCTTTAACTTTCCCACGTTTCAATTTCAAGCTCAGAATATTATCTTTAATTAAAAATACAGTAGGAAATTGCCTAATTATCTAGTTCTTCAACAGTGTATTTCTTACTACCAGGCATTTAAAACTAATTTAATCGATGTCTGCAGCCTTTGCACTAATTGGTACTTAAAAATAAGCAGGTTAACTCATGTCCTTTAACTGATTTTTTTTGCATAGCTAAGGAAAAGGAAAAAAAACAGCTCCTAGCTGTATTTCTGATCATGATGGAGTATCTGGGTTGCAGTTAGCATGGTCATTTATCCTTTTTCTCTTTCATTTCAGTATGGGTATGTTTCAACAGCAGCCACAGAAATGCCTTCTGGACTAGCAAACTGAGTTCTGTCATTTCTAGCATCAATTGCGTTTACATTATTTACAATGATTTTACGTTGGCTTTTGTACCTTATCAGCATCCTCGCTAAGTGACTGTGGAGTCAAGCTTACTCACTGAAATATCTTTGGCAAAGCTCCTTTCTGCATAGTACTTTTAATTTAGTTTCTTTCCAGAGCATAATTTTTACAGCTTGACATTTATGATACAACCAACAAGGTCGTAGGGCTTCAGAAGTGATTTATTTTGGAGACCTCTTTTTAACCTTCTAATTCAAGTCTTAATTTTGTAATTAGTTTAACATGAGAAAATGAAATCTATTTTTCACTCTAATTCTACGTGAATATTAGCTCAGAGTATTATTTTATCTAAGCTAGAGAGCATACAGTTGTACAATTTAAAGCAAGCTGTTCCAGAGGATATACCCAATGCTGCTTCAAAATGGTTAATTTCAGTCGACAGAAAACTCCCAACGTATTTCCACACATCACAATGTTCACTATTTTTTCCAGACATCTTAAAATCAATTGGTCTTTCTCTACAGTCCTCTGTGTACTGGCTTTACTTAGTTAGAGCTAACTGGTACCAGAAATTACCTAGTTAACACATCCCCCAAAAGGCTTGCTTTAGACATCCAAGAAATTATTCTTCCAAGACGCATCAAGACGGCCCCCAAAAGTGACAGAGCTGCAGTATATTGGAAAAGAAAGACAAATGCAACAGCTTAATTACATTACAACATGCTGACATTATTATAAACGTCTACCACGATCGCTATACATTTATGAACCCTTCCAATTTAGTTGAATCAGTCTTTCTCAGTGGAAAACCAGGTTTAAGCAGCGTTTCACAGAAAAGTAAATGTTGCAAAACTTGCTGAACCGAATCTAGGTTTTAATCTAAATAAAAACTCTGCTGATTTTTTGTTCCATACGGGAACCTTTCAGACCATAACTCCATCCCAGGCACTGGGAACATGCAAGCATTGCAAATTGCCGGCATCTTTTTTCACTTTGCGTTGTAAATAAAAGACAGAGAGCAAACAAAGCGAAACCATGCAGTACATGCCATCCCACAGCAGGAAGCTGCTAACTAACTGAAAATGCCTCAGTACCAGTTCCTGACCAAGCAGTGGCTGAGGAAAACCACGGGTGCTGCCAACCACGTATTCACCATATTGCTCAATTCTGTGCAATGCTTCTTAGCAGGGTAGGAACGACAGCCACGAAGACGGCAGGCCTGGGGAGCTGCACCCAGCCACCACCTGGAAGCCAGAAAGGGGAGATACTCAACTCACGTGTGGGAGCCCAAGCTCATCTTTCTCACCCCAGCAGCAAGCTGGTGTTATTTTCCCAAAGCCACACGGCCTTTTGAATGCTTTCCAAGATGTCCCGTCCAGTCGTGCCCCAGCCCGAGGCACCCTCCGTGTGCCCACAGAAGCTGTGCTGTTGCTTTATGCCATCGACAGCCCAGCTCCAGGGCAGGACTGAAAGCCAGCCAAGGAATCAAAGAGAAACAATGGACGAGTAATGCAATTTTTTCCCATCAGTGAGCTTTATAGTAAATTCACTTCACAATTAAGGGAAATAATAGCACTCTGTAGTGGTCTGGCAGGAAGTACAAAATCACATGCATTATCAGCAAAGTTTTGATTTTTCTTTGAATAAGAAGAGACGGTATTTAACCTCATGGTGTTGGCTGCGCTAAAGGGCTGTGGAAATTTAGCACTGTTAAAATTAACCAGATTGAATCGTTTCCTATCCCGTATTAGGAACGCACTCCCGGGCTGCGTGATTCAGAGCCCTCCCTCCCGCACCGAGGTCGAGATCCTTCCTTTCTCTCGTCATGCCGTAATTCTGATTTCCTCTGGGAACGGGGGCTCGCATGGTGCTGCTGCCACGGCTTCATCCAGCCAAGAGGTGTGCCAGGGCACATGCTGTGCTCCCAGCCCGGCCTGGGAGCCTGCTGCAACCCTCCCCAGGGGCTGGCAGGCAGATCAGCTTCTGCCTGGCTTTCAGGAATCGGAAGCTATATGGATAGCATTTAATCGCCTTCATCTTCCACTTGTCTCTTACATCTAGGTTGCTGTTTTCTCTTTTCCTGCACGTTTTTACCAACACGCATGAAATTCAGTTGATTCTCTATTCCAGAGCGTTGCGTTCTCAGAGTTACATTTGCATCACAATTACATTTTACTTTCCTTTGGTCTAGAGACACGACAGCAGCCAACCCAATTCATTCTTATAGATCATATTAGGTGAATCACGGATGAAGATACGTTTCCTAGGTCACTCAAGGTGAAACAGAATTTCAGATCTCATGCCTTCTTATAGGAGAAAAGATACTTAGATGGCTACTGAAGGTTACTCGCAATAAATTGTAACTGATGTTGCACTGCAGAAGCCGTAGTAAAAACTAAGATACGGGTCTCTCAGTTTTAACACTACGCTGTGTTACCAAATACAAAGCCTTGCCCTGAAACGTACAGAGCACTGTGTAATACCAGGAAATCCCAGCACCGAGGAAACCGATCACCGCTCACTGAAGTGTTCAATTCCTCACAGGCCTTCTTGCATCTTTTTCTATTATTATTACCAGTATTTTGCTGAGCCATCTAGCCACAGTCCTGAAGTGCCCACTTGCTAGTTTCCATGCCTCAGGGCTCTGGAGCCTTTATTGTTGTTGTTGTTTTTTTTTTCTCTTGTTTTCTTCTTTCCTTTCTTACTCCTGAAGAGTAGCATATTCTCCAGTAAAATAAGTTTTAGCATCAGATAAGGAACACTAGTCAAATGACTTCAAGATACGTGCTTTAGATTTTACAAGTTTATCACATACATTTTCCAAACAAAATCTAGAGTAGTTCACAACTCAGTAAATTATTCTGCGGTGATGGTACTACAAGAAACTAATTTTACAGAAATAAAAATCACAGTTTCACAGTGTAATGAAAAAGAAAGACAATTAAAGCTTCGCCAGAAATATCAACAACATATGCTTTCTATGAAGATCATGCTGCAGGAACTGTCTCATCTCCATGAATAAGCATTTACTCATCCTTTTTAGCAGATACATATGCCTCCTTGTCCCTTAATTTACCACTGAAGGCCAAATAAGATGACATAATTAATCATTTGCTGAACGAAATAGAAATTAACCATATGCAATGTTATTATTGAAAAGATTTTTCAGAGAATGCCAACATGAATTTGAATCGACTCCAGGTGTTATTCTGCTTGGTATTTGGAGGACTACGAAATCTACTCAGTACTACTTCACTTCAACACAAAAGGGTACGAGGCAAAACCCAAACCACAACAATCAACTTCGACAGAAAGGAGACATTAATAGGAAGAACCAACAACAAAAACTGTAGATCTAAGCAGTGGCTAATCAAACCTAAGAGGATTTCCCTAATTAATCCCGTGTTGCACAGCTATCCAGATTGCTTTTCAGCCCAGTCCATATTGTAACTTACCATTAACTACTTGGAGCTTTCTAGAAACAAGCGATGCACCATGTTACAAGTTAAATACTATTGCCTATTTTTGAACTGGATTAAAAGAATTGCAAAAATAGTTCTTGAGCTCCAAACTGTTTGGAATTATTTGATTTATTTTTTAAGACACAAACCAAATGGTAACTTTAAAAATTAATTATTTGGACAGCAGCTTTTGCCTTAGAATGGAACCTATCTTAAAGAAAAGTGGAAAAAAATGTATGTCTGCATAATTCATGTTTGGCTTTGAGTGCATCAAAGCAAACTTCCAGCCTAACAAAAAGCGTATTGTCAAAGAAACCCAAATGGTCACAGTTTAGAGGCTGCTCTAATTGATAAATTTAAAATATCTGACAAAGAGCTTCAGTATGTGGCAGGTGTGTGTCATGTATAGTTTTACTGTCTAAGTAAAGCAAACATATGAACAGATTAAAAAAAATAGATTAAGTGTTTTATAAGCTATTGCTAGCCTACACCAGCCAGCTGAAGGCTTTAAATAATTTAATCCCTTCAGCAACTGCCAGTCCCAACTGCACGACTGAAACAAGGTCTGAATTCAGTTTGATACCCAACAGGTGCAGCCTAATACTGCTTCCTTAATTCAGCTACTGATCTACGTTTATGCTTGCAGAGGACACCATATTCTTAAATTCACCATGGCATTAATTAAATTAGTCTAAGTGCTCTTGTTTTATCCCATCTTATACTATCAAATTTACCTCAGACAGTACTCTGTTTCTCTCTCCTCCCTTCCAGAAATGCTCTTCATGCCAGATGGAAGGCATAGCTCTTAAACAGCTTTTAAAATAGACTTTTCTTTGTATGTAACTTACATAAAAATACAAAATAAACAAAGCAAACCGAACGATATAAAGCATGCAATACTGATAGTAGTAGCTTGAATTTTACTATTTAGAAGTGGGAGGAGGCACTTAAGATCTCACAGCAGTCTGTAAAAGGCCTATCACCACTTGTACTCCGTCTGTTTGGATAATCCTGGCAATTTAAATTGCCCCAGTACAAGCAAGCTATTCCTTATTTTTTTTTTTTTTTTTTTTTTTTTTTTTTTTACCAACATCTTCTAGTAATGTAAACTAATGCATACTGCCAACGGTAATAATTTAACAGAAAAAACAAAAAACAAACAAACAAACAAAAAAAAAACCTCAAGTTTAGAAGGCAGCACTTCTGTGAAGCTTCTAGTGATAGTAATAAGGATGTTTTTGTTGTTCTTTTGTTTTGTTTTCCCCTACCTTTCTCTTTAAAGTCAGGAGCAGTTTTAACAAAATACAGGGAAACCCTGCCTAGTATCCTACTTCCTGCAGAAGTTTTAAGGCTAACCTGTATTTTTCTCCAGTCGCAGGACAATAGGAGAGGAAAGTTCCCACTGCCCTACTTTCATTCTGGCAGTAGCGCTGGAAGATGAGACAATTCAAGGCACGACTTCCTCTCCCTTTCTTGCAGCCTGGGGCACGTTCACAGTTGGGATGAATTCTCTCTCTTAAGCAATTAAGCATCATGTTTGGCATATGCAAATGAGAGGATAGCATTACCTTTTAATGCAACCTTAATTCAAAAATGTTGCATGCTAAAAGGTGAGCTGCTGGAGAAACAAACCCAGCTCAGATAGCGGATCATAATCCAATGTCATTCAATCAATCCTATAATATACCATGTAGGCTTATGAAAATGAAAACAGATTAAATGAGCAGTGAAACACAAGATTCTTTTAAACCCCAAGCTGCTCAAGATATTAGTAGCTATCTAAAAATGCAAATATTCTCATCCTTAATAAAAGTAACTAAAAAAAAAAAAAAAAACAAAAAAACTTTGGTCCACCAGCACAAACCTGAATTTCCAGTACTTCCATCAGCACATGGACAAACAATACTCTTAAGTGCATTAAAAGAACCACTGAAATCAGATAGAATATGATTATTGTTCAGTTTTGTATATTCAGAAAATAACTTTTTAAATTATTAACCAACAGCTATTCTTCCGTTTATGTGTATTAATTTGTATAGTCTCCACATATTCTCTATTTTAAAGCTGAATGCATTAGATTTTAACACTAAGATGAATGAAGAAACAAAATATAACGTAATATAGTTTTATTATTATTACTTGCCATTAGCATTGGTACTTTAAAGCACTAAATAAATGATTTTTTGGAGCAGAGAGGTATATTCACTTCTAATAATACGTTTTTTCCTGGCGTTTAAAACTCAGGTTTAAAACCACCTGATCCAGGATCATGACTTCTCAAAGGAGGAAGAGTCAGGAGAAGAGAAAGGACCAGAAAATGTACAGAAGACGTATTGTGGGAAGGCTCAGTCAGTGATAATACTGAACAAAGCCTAGAGTAAAAGCTTTAATTCAGAAATCCCTATATAGACACCAAATAGCTTACAAAATTTAGGGAGTCATTTAGCCCTGTAAAAAAATGTATTTACATGAATGACTCTTAATCACATGAGTAATCGCTGCATAAGAATTCTCAGTGTAATCTGCTGGGGACAAGAAGTTGCAGAATCACAACTTTAAGTAGTTAATGTACGTGGTGCCAGGCTTGTGAAAGCTACCACGATAAAGGCACTAAAACCACCCCAATTGTGGTTGCTAACAATTTAAGCCAGACACCCAAACCATCTCAAAATCATAAATAATGGGTTAGTTCAAATTCCAGGCTTTGTGTTTTTGAAGTTTACTTCTTTGTTCTCTTTTCTAAAAACATTACTCAAATAGAAATGAAACTGAACTTACCAAGTATTTTTCAAGAAGAGCAAGATTCAGAAAAAATACCAACTGCTGGGAAACTTAGAAGAGAAACTCACGACCTTCTTGCTGCCTGTCATCAAAAGGCATTGCAGCCTCCCTTTTCCAGAACTCACGGAAGCCTGGCGTGGGGAATAGTCATCTAGGCCCTCCTGCCCATCTGCTTTCTGCCAACGCTTGTCTTCAGGTGTATATAGTAGGAGAAATTAATACTCTTTCCTGCTTGCTGTGTGTGAAGGGTACACAAAACTCACATTAGCTCTTCTGTCACCTCGTGCGTTTGCACAGTCCGGTTTCTCATCAAAAGCAGCATTCCAGCTCCATTTTTCTCTCTCTGTTAAGCCATTTTTGCTTTATTTTGCTGTAGATCAGTCTCCAGAAGAGCACTGATACAAGACAGAAAACAACATTACTTGCTAGAGGCCGACGTGATCCCAACAGACACAGCATAAATTTTCCTCCAAGTTCCACCCCTGTACTGTACGGTACTACCGACTTGCCATGTTCCTGCTATTCTGGTCCTGGGAAAACTCACAGGGAAGCTGCCAAACTACCATGACACAGTGATGTGGACAAATGTCCCAACTAGTTGCCATGCGTGCTGCTTTGCTATATTGCAAAATATAGAAATCCTTTTACTGTACCAGGATTATTTATGAAAGCCATTGACTCGTCATCTAATCCAGAACTGTTTACCAAAAGTAAAGCACTTTGCCCTTCATCGTTCCATGGACAAGCAACAATTGGGCTGTGTTCAGACCTGGAAGAAATCACAGCCTGAGAAGGGTCAGAGGAATTTAAGATTGCACTGGTGGGAATGCCCAGCCCACTGTTGTACTGCGTCTTCCTTGAGACCATCTGTCAGCATCTTGGGCTGTCAAAATTTCTATGGGAGCAGACTTCTCTAGAGATTCCCCATCTCATATTTTGCCACAAACTAAAGGCTGGCTCTAAATTGGGAAATAATACTCTTTGCCTTTGTATAGCAACTTTTTTCTAAGCCTGCAAACAATTTTGCAAATACACACCCATGTACTTTAGTAGACAACATTTGTCAGAGGAGCACAGGGTAGAGAAATCCAGCCCTGTCCTACTTGTGTCAATGTGAACTTGATCACTCGTCCTTTGAACCCAATGGTGAAGTCCCAAGTGTCCACTACAGCCCTGTAAAAAGACTACTTACAAGTAAATTATTAGCCTTGGTTTAGGGAGACTGCAAATAAGATTAGTGAATCGGTGCCTGTTCTTTTCGGTTTCTCATCCTACCCTCAGTCACTTCAGCACAACTGCCTTCCTGTAGTGAAATACACGATAGGACTGATGTTTGCCATATGCAGATTCTTGTTTTACCCCCTCCAGAGAAGGGGAAGGTAATGCTAATACCTGTTGTGCTTGGGAGAGACAGCAGTTTTCTGGTAGGTCTTCATTACTGTGAGACTTAATTCCAGCAGCAAGCAGCAGCCCCCTTGTTGCCAAGTGCCTGTAAGTGACATGCAGGAAGGGACAGGCAGAGCATTAGCGGTGGTCTGCATCCAGCACGCATTACTGCAGCAGAAGATATCACACCAAAGATCAACCTAAGCTCTACAACTTTGTGCCTTAGCACTGAAACTCTGTTAAGAGCCATGAGACAGAACACCCAGGATATATATTTGCTGGCTACGCTTTCTTAGGGCAAGAAGCATCATTGATTGATCATGATCTAACCCTCATGGATCATCATGAGCTAACCCTCCCCACAAAAACCCTTCCAGTTCCCTCACCGTGAGGCAGCTCACCAGGTAGCTACTACATACCTCACTCCCAGCAGCTGACTGGTAGAGCACCTGCTCCCTCTGTACACACACGATCGCTGAATCCTTCCTGAAACCCATCACGTAGTGGCCGTGTGGTGCTCCTGAGTGCTCTGCTGTCAGCCCAGCCTCCACGCAGCAAGCAGCAAAGCCCTGCAAAAGGCCTAGCACAGACAGAAGGGCTGAAAGAAGGAAGGCTTGGTCACTTGCAAAGCAAGGCAGAGGAATCTTCAAATTCTTACAGTGTAATTGCACAGATCTAGCACTTACAATTATTACACCCCTCCCGCCCCAAATTTTCCACTGAAGCTCTCTCATCTTTCCTCTTCAGCATTTGTATCCAATTCTATTTCTAGTTTTGTGTGTACGGTTTTAATCATCATCTACTTTGGGGCATTAAGCGATTCTGAATCATCCCACCTTCTGGGAGATTAGTAAATCCTTCGATTACCAACAGAAATGCTGCCGAATGCCCATTAACCACGTTAATTATTCAATTAAAAACATGCTGGAGTCACCAGCAGGATATTTCCATTTTATGGTTGAATAGAAGCAAAAAGTCTTTCAAAATCACTCTAAAGCAATTAGTTCAAAATTTGTTTTTCGGAGCTAATCTTTCTCCTGGATCCACATCCTGGGTCCAGTAAGACCTGTGCATGGAAGTCACTGGATGTAACAGCCTCTGAGGAGATCGCTCAGTAGATATGCTTGCCTTGGGCACCCAGCAAAAACCATGCCCTCTCATCTACCCCCTCCTCCTCCTTTTTTTCTCCTTTCTACGTGCGTTTGGAGCAGAATACATTTTGTTTCTACCCACCCTTTTTAGACACAGGGATGCTGCCACGTGTTATTATACTAACACTTCTTGTTCCCCTATTTTAAACAAACAGTTATGATCAGGAGGAAAATTTTTCATTTAATCAAGCTGAGGACCATCAGGAATCCAGAGTCTCTAGAACAATTTCTCATCTTTCTAGCGCTTCTGTGCTTCAGCCTTTATTTTCCTTCCATTTTTTAATCTCCCCTTTGCAGGCAGAGTGCCTGTATGTTTGCTTGCCATCTGACTACAGCCTCCAACACGCTGGCTGACGAAGCTACTGGGGGAACTGGGCAGCAGGTGGGAGACTACTCTGGGAAGGAGCCCTTTCCCAGCAGGTAGCAGAACCAGCCAATACACCCATTGAAATACGCTTCCGCCCAGGTCTTTCAAGCTGGTCTTAGACTCATCTATGCCCTAATTACTGCATCACCACGGCAAATTAAGCTACTCCAAAACACCTCCAAACCCGACTGACAAAAACCTGAGTGCATTTCAAAGGCACCTTTAATTTCTGGGAACCATTTGTGGCAACTGCGGAAGCTCACGTGGAAAGCGTTGGGCAACACGCAGTGGTTTGCCAAGCAAGCAGCTTTGAAACGAGGTCCCTCAACACGCACCACTACGTGGAGATGTCACATCACCTGTCCGAGGCTGACATTCTCCAAACGTTTAGCCACTAGGAGTAAAGGTGCGGTAGAACACAGGATCTGAGCAGAAAATACATCTGGAGGCACAGCCTGCGCAGGCAACAATTTGCAAAGCTTCCCCACCTTTTGTACCTGCAGAAGGATTGCCAGGAGGACTTGCAAATGGAAGCCACCGTAGAACATCGTTTACGCGTGCCCCACTTTAAGGAAGGAAAAAAAAAACTATCTGATCCTATCCAAGGTAACAGATGGTGCATGCAGGAAGCCTGTCGGTTTGGCGTGCCTCATAATTCCAGTTACACTCTGTCCATCTCACCAGCAAGAGCAACATGACTGTTCCAGTA
Source organism: Aythya marila (assembly GCF_965140915.1). NCBI lineage: Eukaryota > Metazoa > Chordata > Aves > Anseriformes > Anatidae > Aythya > Aythya marila. The sequence continues at coordinate 58,336,474 of NC_139046.1, read as the reverse complement.
CCAAATGGACTCAGGAGGACACAGCAGATAAATTGCAGTCAGCTGTGCACGATGCAAACAAAACGGGTATTGTTAAAGGGGCCTGTCATACATAGCTGCATGCATATTTTTATACATGGAGATAAACGCACGCAGGCTTGAAAACACAGAACAAGGGTGAATATATAAGCTTCAGACTTTCTATTTTCATGTGCATTGACATCTGCTGTACAGACACAAAAAGATGTAAAGGTTGGGCAAACAACTATATGCTCAACTCATGACTTAATATGAAGGCACTGTGTCTGCTGCCCGGCTCTGGAGACTGCCCTTTCGTTGGGGCTGTGTGAAAAGGTTTCTGCTTCCCAGCTATTTCTAGCCAAAAGTACAAGCTGTTACTTCAGCAGACTACTTCGACTGTCACAACCACATTTGTTTGGAACAACACAGTCGTACCTTTCACCGGGTCACTCGGTGCCAGAGAGGACAAAACACGGCTCCGTGGAGAAATCTCTCCATGCAAGATGGAGAAATCACTTCTCCCGGTCCAATGCGGTAGTGCCTCTGCTCAGCTTTCAGCACCAGGCTTCACAGGTGAGAAGACAACCATTTGATAAAGCCATCCAGCCAGCAGCTGCTTGCTGGCTCAGGCCAGCTGATGAGCAGCACTTCCATCCTCTCCTCCGCCCAAAGCAGATAGGCAGGGCACAAAAGTAAAGCGAAATGCAAACATTTATATATATTTTATATACATATAGCAGCAAAGCATTCTTTTACACACCATTTCTATCCCCATTTTCTCTTCTCAGACATTTAGGGCCTTTAACTAAAAGGGAATAAATAAAGAAGAGCAATTCTCAACCCAGCACCACCGTGCACGTTGATGCACGACACACCTGGTGACTGGCTTCTACGGGAGACACAGAGCAGTCCGTGTGCTGTCTCAGTAGCAACTCCTACACTAGGATAACCTGAGGTAATTAGGGCACAAATTAGTGAGTACCATGGCACGTAGTCTGTAGTTCTAAAGCTCCTTTAGTAGTGTCTGGGATGTGGCTCTTCACTTGTTCCCCTGACCTTTACAAGAAGGCAGGGCAGGCTGTCACCCAGGACATGTGCCATGCTGCCTCGCACAGCGCTGGGGTTTGCACGTTAGACCCCAGAAACGACCCGAGTTTGGGTTGATTTGTCATCTCCATTTCACTTTTTACCCTGTCTGAACTCAAATTTTTAAACCAAGTGTTGCGTAAGAAAGATCCGCATAAAACAAAAACAAAGGCCAAAAAAAATCTCATGAGCCATTAGGAAGAATAGGGAAAATCTTGCACGGAAAATAAATATCCCAGCTCAGTATCTACTAGACTAGTAACGTTTTGCAGCTCTCATCTCTTCTGGATTTGACAGCTGAACTGCTAAAGGAACTAGCTGAGAGTAAAGAAGTGGTGAGCCACAAGCACACCACCAAGCACGTAGACAGCAATGGAACAGGCAGGGCGGATGCTTTACGAATACCAGAAATGGATGTGCCAGGAGTCTCAAAAGCTGGGAGGGAAAGCTTAAGAAGTAAGTGAAGATACAGGCTAATGTGCCTTCTGGTGCTTTTGCCTTTCTGCTCTTTTTAAGTGGAACCTTTTCTTAGAAAAGCTGTTTATTTCTCCCCCAAGTCAAACTGCCTAGACACACCACACCAGTCTGGACTGACTGCTTTTATTCTTTTTTCTTTACTTTTTTTTTTCTGGTCTGGAAACAGTCCGAGAAAGCTTTGAAGGGCCAATGGTTGTCAAAAATACAAAGTCCTCTGGAACAACTGCAGCACCTCTTCACATTTTTATACCAAGTCTTTGGGGCAAGAAGATGTTATTCTTGCAGATCTTATGGACTGCTGTGTTTTTCTCTGATCTGATAGACCTGACGTGCAGGAAAGCGTTGCACTCAAAGCAAGACGGCTCCTTTGAACCTACAATAACACCCTTTTGCAGCCAAAGTGCCACAAATTACAAGCAACTCCTTAGAGTAGTCCACCAGTAAGATCTCTGTGAGCTTTACAGCTGACTTCTCTGTGATCAGAATTTAAGCCAAAGATAAGAACAAGCATAGCAGGTCTGGACTCACTCCTCCTTTATTAACGGCTATCCAAGCACGGCTATTTTTATAGTATTTGTCAAATTACACTCCAGTTTTAAGAAGCATTCAGCACTCTTTAATTACAGATGGATTTGACTAAGTTTCAAGCATGGTCCAAAAGTATCTACATTTTGAAGGAGGAAGAACAAGCAGTTCCTTCCTTACAAGAAGACAGGCTTTGATGTGCAGAAGATCACAGCGTTGCATCTTACAATTTATTTATAAAATTGGCTAAAGAGAGAAAGTAAGGAAGAGCTACTACTCCTTCCTACCCTACTAACTGTGCAAACTGATGATCCTCCCTCGAGCACTTGCTACCTGCCCTAGCCTATGGCAGGTTTCATTCTTATGTGTTTTGACACTGCGCTATAAACATTATTTCAGCTATTTTCTGTATGTTTGTACTGCCCCAGAGAGCTACACACAAGGCCAACTAGTTAGAATTCCTTTTCACCCCCAGTAAGAAATCTGGGCACCTCCTACAAAGGCTACCCTACAGTTACTTACAGGTACTGACCACAGAAAGGTAGCACAAACCTTTCTCTGAATTTTATCACTCTACAAGTACCCGAAATATTTCCTCATCTTTCTGTTTTCGTAACGTAATTGGAAAATGTATTTACTCTCAATCTTTTGGCAACAAAATAATTACTTTAATGGAGCCCTACATATTCAGATAATCATTTCTGAATTCAGGATAAGTATTACTCCTAAAATAAAAAACAGTTTCTCTCAAACGTTTGTTTCCTTCCTCATTCTGACATTATTGTAATTTCTTAGTCATTTGTTGTTCACCGTCACTCAGATGTTTTACTGAAATAGATGGCAATGCTACCAGAAAGCTTTATCAAATATCCCTGAGGAAGCATGCTGTCACCTTAGATGTATGCAACTTATGTCCCACATTTGGGAACAGTTCAGTTTCTTTTCTAGAACCCTATGTCCAGCAACCAAGCTGAAACCAAGTGCTGAAAGAAGAATGCATAAGCAAATGCTCTGAGCATACAGAAACAATAGCGTCAGCCCAAATAGCTCCCAAGGCCTGCTTGAAATAATAAGTACCCTGAATATTATTAAATATTTTAAACAGATCTTTTAACAAATAGATTTCCTCATCTAGGTCTAAACTTGCCTTTTCACCCACTGACCTCATAACTGGGTTTTATAAATGCTTCTTTTTTTTTTTTTTTTAAATGTTGTTACTGTGATGTACTATATGGACTCCTTTTAAATACAACTTAGATCAAATAAATAAATAAATAAATAAATGAAGTCCATTCAACTAATAGGAGAGGGATAAAACCAGCTCTATCAACTCTTAACCCACAGTTTTCTTCTGCAGACTTTAAAGAGGTAAGTATGTTTTCAAAATTTATCAGATCGTAAGGGTCATTTCTGACTATACCAACTTTATTTAAAACAGTGACATTTTTCCTCATTACCTCTTGGTATTAACTTACATTTCTCACAGAGTTCCCACTTCTCTGGTGCATGCAGCAGCGTTTTCCCTTGCAGGCTTGAATATGTTTGGAAAAGAAAAGATATACGATGATTTGGTAAATAGCTTTGGTGTAGTTCTTAAACACTGGTAACTAGTACGAACAGCTAGCGTCTGGAAGAGATCAATAATTTATAAGCCTATGAATTCACAAAGTAAACCTGAAAAGGAGGATAGCAAAAAGAAGGAAGAGGAGTCATTATGAAAAACAGCAAGTAACAGTAATGAAAGGGTATTATAAGAATGAGTCATGCAGGAAAGAAAGAAACAAAAAGCCAAGTCGAGGATAAAGATATAGCTGGAAAAAAAAAAAAAAAAACACAGCACACTGAGCTAGACAACATAGGCAATGCATTAAAGCTTTCAACTACTCTAACACAACCAGCCAAACCTGCTGTCTTTCAGCGTTTCTCAGTACGATGACATCCTTTGATGAGCAAATGACTTACTAGACACTATGAAGTGTGCCATCCTTCAGCCTATCACATGGGCACGGCCATCAGCATATCATACTCCCCAAACATTTCTCTTCACGATGTGAGCCACAAAGTGAGCCGTCCCGAGCTTTCCAGCAGGACTAATACATCCTGCCATTGCCGATGCTTCAGCTAGGAGCTAGCAACAGCTCCAGAAGCTGTCTTAGAGCTGAAGTACACAAAGATTAGCAGCAACTTTGGGGGACTTTGTGCTGCAGACCCATGGACCAAAACTGGGTCTGTTCTGCTAGAGCAGTGGCTCCTACACAGGCCACTTAACACTTAGCGACATGAGCACATATTGCAGAAAGCACATTTTGAGGAAAATATGTTCAACCCACAGGGAGTTGAGAGCTTTTTATATGCATGCAGCTTTGTGAGAGGGTCCCCTGGTACTTTTAGCATCCCAACAATAGACCAGAAACTGCTTTCTATCATCCTGTGACAACAACGATTCCTAAACGGCTGCAGATCTGCTGGCAACGTTTGGAACTGGGAAAGCCACGGTTGTTGCAATGAGCACTTGGATTTTCCAGGTAGTTAGCACTGACAATATTCCTAACACTATCATGGTTGTGTGGGTTGTATCCCAGCAGCTTGGGAATGCACACAGCCTTCCACGCTCTTCATTTCTAACAAAACACAGAACTGAAAAGGAAAGTCGTGGTATTCATTCACTTCGGGGCTAGCTTGGATGGAGATTTCCTGCCGTGGATGGATGTACGCTGCTGATACACAGCACCTATTGTTCTGCTGCTCAAGGAACAAAACCAGGACAAACGACTGCAAGAAGGGCAGCAACGGAAAGACTGAACAATGAGAAATAAAGGCAGATCACTCCTGGTTAGGGAGCAAGCAAATAATAACCCATGACACACTTGACGTTGTATCAAATCATTGCAGGATCGTTGCATTTGGGGGAACAGCACGGGATAAAAACTGCTTCCAGAAGTTCATCACTGAGGGTTGGAAGTGCCTCATCGTACTGCAATAGTAACTCTCCAGAAGTATTTTATAATATATACCTTAATCAGGGAGGAAATCCTCCCCCAGGAATTGTCCCCAGACAGTCTCTGGAAAATCACTGCTTGGAACAAGAGCTAATATGTAAATATGACTTCTGTAGGACATTCCCTTTTCCACCTCATTGACCTCAGTATACTAATGAAATAAAATGATGTTTCCAGAGTACACACATACCTACTCATTATCTAAAAACTGTCAAAATAACACCAGGACAAAAAATAACAAATGCATAAGTGTAACACGAATGAACTGTAACGCCAGATTCGTTCTAACAGAATCGATATGTAATCAGAGCTGCTTAGAAGAGGCAATGCTCCTCAGATTGTTGATCATCAGGATATTTTTCCTATCCTTATGTTGAGACATTTCCTTTAGGTAAGATCCCAAAGCGCAGTGTTACGCTATTTTAGCAAGAAGAAATACAAATTCTACTTTAGCATGTGGTGGCTGAGCAGAAGTGTCGTGACAGGTTCAAAAGCAGTAACTTCACTGCTAACTACAAGTCTGGCTAATTAAGAAAATTTAAAAGCACCTCCTTTCCTTGGTGTACCTTTTAATTCACTGAAAAATAGCGCACATCTAACACTTGAAATCACCTTATTTATTAGAGGACACAGCTTTGCTAACACAAAGCCTGGCTTCTTATGAAAGGGAAACCCTGGCACTGCCAGCTTACACGAAGCGCGGATTTAACTGTCTGCCTGTGTGATCTAATCACCATGGTACCCAAACGCTTTACAGCTAAATACAAAAACACAAACCTTAACTCAAAGGGCATGCGATCTGCCAAAGTAAATTTACACAGGGATGAACTCAAAGAAAGCTGTTACCCGGAGTGCAGCACGCAGGTCTAAATCTGGCCTAGGTAACATCGCCAGTACGAGGCGGTGCGCACAGGAGTCAGAAACATTGGTTATTTCTTCAGAATAACCCTTGAGAGCTATGAACTTTGACAGCAGCTGCATTAGAGATGGAAGCACAGCTTAAGCTAGGACACAGTACAGGCACAGTGGGCTTTGCAGGTGGGCTGAAGCAGGGAATATTTTGTGGATCAAGTTGTCCAGCCTACACCACAAACGTAGAGAGGGGCTGACTGCTATGCTAGCCCCAGGAAGGGACTGGTATATAAGGTTTGTGAACCAAGCCTGCCTAAAATGAAGAGATTAAAACAACCCAGAACTTGGGTTTCCTTTACGTCGCGTCTATGTTTCTGCGCATTTGTGATACAGTCGGATCACAAAATCGAGTTTTGTTTCATAATCAAGGAAACAAACCTAGAAGAAAGATCGATTGAGTCTTATTTTGTAAAGCCCTGCTTCCTGGAGCTGGGCTTTCAAGTAACACACCAAATACTGCAGTCCCATAGCAACCTCCCCGCCCCCAGCACAGGTGGACCGCCTGCCCAGTTCCACCTTTCCTGTTTCTCTAGGCTGCAGAAACACAGCACTTGAATAGGTCGGATTTATGTCAGCAGGGCGAGCTTCCGAGCTGGTGGACAGCTTGTATTTAAGAAAACAAGAGTTCTGCCCAAAACAGCCTGAGGTGGAAACCTGTGATGTTCTGTGTTCATGTATCCCAAAAATATTGGGTATTATGAAAATGAATAGCATGTAATGTCTTACGAACTTACTTTTACACACCTTATTTACTTACTTTTACTCACCCTACGAAGAGGGGATTATTAAGCTCAGTAGAAAGCACCTAAGTACAAGCAACACTATGCTTAAACAATTTTTGTGATTAACGAGTAGCATTTTTGAAGCATTCCAGTATTATTTCTACCAAGCACAATTAACACTAAATTTTGTACCGCCGCTCATATGTCAGAAATTACTGCTTTTGGAAGGCTCTCGGCGTGCTTTTACACCCAGAGCACGGCCACACCAGGAAGAGGAGGCTGCAGAAGCAAGCAGTGCCAACCACAAACAAGCCCGCTCTGCCCCACCTCGCTTTGTTCTCCTCCTCGCCTGCTGGATGACAAGCTGTGCTGAGCCCTGGGAAGTTCCCTCTCCTTTCCACTCATCCTTTGAAGCCCGGTTTTTCCTTCCGCATGCTTCTGCTTTCTACCTGATGACCGCTGCGAGTACGACTACCCTTAAAAGCGGGATGCGCATCGCTTGCTAAACCCAGGCGGAGTTCATCGCTTCGCAGCGACTCCCAGCTGCTTGCTGTGACTCCCGGGGCGACCCAGAGGAAGCGGCTCCTGGGCTCAGCCAGGACCAAAGCCCCGCAGCCCCTCCGGGAGAGGACCCGGAGCAGCCCCCGGGGTGCCGAGCCCCCCGGCGCGGCTCTCGGCCGCCCTCTCCCGGGGCAGCCCCGGCTGCGGCCGGCCCGGAGCGCACCCCCAGGGGCAAAGGGTGCCGAGACCACAGACCCAGGAGGGCAGGCGGCAGCTGCTGGCAGCAGCTTTCGGCTCCTGGCAGCAGGTTTCGGCTCCTGGCAGCAGGTTTCCCCTTGGATCCCCCGGGAGACGGGTGCCCGGTGCTGAGCGCTGTTGCCTTCTCCTCACTGCCCCATCCCCGTCGCTGCTTCCTTCTCTCTTCACTAGGAGCTCCAGCAGTACCAGCACAGACAGAAAAAAAAATAAAAAAATAAAAAGATCAAAGCGTATTAGCTGGGGTTCTGCTTCCTTCCTCATCTTTGTAGCCGATGCCGCCAATTAGTGGGACACACCTCACTCCAGAACAGTGGATGTCAAACAGGGAGCAGAACCAGTCTGGCAGAAACATGGATTTCAGTCATAATTACAGCCTGTGGAAATATGTATTTAGACTACCTCCTTTAGCCCGCAGAATCCCCGCGGTGCTGTCAAACACAAAAGCTGAAGGACAGATTATGGACTCTGCAAGGCACTGGCCTCCTGCAGAACTCAGCTGCTGCAGCAGCAGCGCCCACCATCACCCCACAGCAAGACAGGGCTCTCAGTTTGCAGCTCAACATGCTGTACCTATACTGAAATCCATCCTAGAGGAGGGGGCGATACAGCCTACAGCCTCCAATGATATAATGGAGCAGTGAGGACAATCCCCTCTGTGTTCAGGCAGCTTACGATCAAGTATTAATACACAAAAATCAATGGGGCAGTTCAAACCTAAGAACTGCTAGCATTCTCTCTCTACAGTTGAGAAATCATACCTCTGAGAGAATCCTACCCTATCCTATCCTCAAAAGTTTCTGAACAATGTTCTCAGTGGTTACAGAGTGATGCTAAAAAGGTTGCACAAAACCTAGGATTTCATAACTAGTAATTCACAATCTGCTGTGGCAGCTAGAATGAATTGGAAGACACGTGTGGCAGCTAGTTGATATCCACTGACATCCATGATATCCAGGAGCACTGTGAAAGCAGCCTCCTCCCCAACAGGCTCCACTCAATGGCAAGGTCTTGGCCTACCACCCTGTAAAGATCAACATCCATTTGTTTTAAGATCTGATTTTCTCGTGTTTTTCAAGTGACACAATTTTTATCTACTTTTTTTCCCTACCAATAGCATTTAAGTACCATTGAACTGCTACATGTATAGCAGGCATCTTCAATTCACCGTCAGTTTCCGATGGCTTTCACTTTGTGATACATAACTTCAGCCACAGCCACTTTTTGAGCAGTAAGATCCACAATAGTTCACTTGTTAAGGCACAGCCTGCCATTCGGTTTCATGTCAGTTACTAAGCCAAGCATGAATCACTACAGCATAATACATCAGCAACATCCTGTTACTTTCATATCAGCAGCGATTTCAGAATTGAAGGGCAGCTTTCCCAAGCAGACAGGCCTGTAATCATGTCTTCACTGCTCCAGCTACATCGGACCAGAAGCCTCGAGCTATTTCACTTGTGATGATGCAGCTTCAAAACAAATGTAAGGAACAGCCGCTTTCTAAAACAACATCTGAGCTACACAGGAGTTAGCAACTAAGCGTTCGTTGTAAGCCTAGCCGCAGCATTCCCATTATTTGCTCCAAGATCATCAGTAAGAAAACTCCAAATCAGCCTATCAAACGGGTCAACTAACACAAAACACTGTTGTACTCAAGCCAGCAGACTTATGCACGAGACCCAAATTGAAGTTACATTCAGAAAAAAAAATAGAATTAAGTTCTATCTTATGTTCTATCTAAACTCTAAATTTAAGACTAGGAAACATTTTTAAGTTACTTTGAAATATAGCTTACAATTTACACACAGTTTATGATTTTTTAAGTGATACTGCCTCTTGACTGAAGCATACCAGAACACAAACATCTTCATTATTACATAAACGTGAAAAGCTTCACATGTAACTTCAAATCAAGGCAGGCTATCAGGGCTGAAGGGGTGAGGCATAACTTATCAACAAGAATTTAAACAATTTTCTTTCTGTGAGCTACTGCTCCTCGTAATTTCCTCCAGCTAATACATTACGGTGTTAAGAATGGGTATTTTTAGCTGCATGTCAGGCAAGCTATCACAGCAGCACTTGACAGAAAGGGGGCAGGCACTAGCTGTATTCACAGCCGCTGGGGTTTTGCCAAAGGCCTATTCCGTGTGTGGAATTACAGAAACGGAGAGCAACACCAGGCTGAGAGATAAAACATGTATTTGGGGGTAGGAGGGCAACGCTGTAAGAAGTACAGAGCAAAAGCCTAAGTAACATTAGGCATCATTCATCTCACTCCTTACTAACTTGCCCTACTGGATGAGCAAGATGCCGCTGGTGATAGCAACATCCAAAGCTGCCTTCATCACTTTAAGAAGCTGAATAAGGTAATAGAGAAGCACCTAAAATTACAGTAGAAAATCTACATCGATAAAACAAAGGAGTACCAGAAATCCCAAAGATCTAGCCCAAAATTTCACTAAGGCCACTGAAACAGCTGACATGCTGTAGGCCTAGAGCAGCATAGGTATTGGGGGGTAGCAGTTTCACCAGCACTGCTTTAAGTCATGCCTTATACATGCCTACATTGGAAATGGAAAAACACTTACTTTTTTTTAATGAAATCATGTTCGTATCTCAAATATTTTCAAAACGGAAGCTGTTGTGATGTGGAAAAGTCCACAAAAAACAAGGTAGGCTGCTACCACAAAATCATCATTCTTCAAGAAATCGGAGACCAACACGGCCTATTTATCAAGAGATTGATAGGCATACATGGATTTCTCCTATAGAGAACAAGATAAAAAATCTTCAGTACTGATTAAAAAAACTACTCCACAGCCTGGTCAAATAAACACTAACTCTCTTTCCCCCACACACCACCTTTTTTCTTTTGGGTCAAGCTTAGGAGGTAAGTATTGTTTTCCTTACGTCCTTTTTCCACACAACCGTAGCTTAAACAGGTGACTTCTGGAAGATGAAGCAGGAGGGAGCTCAAAGAGTACTAACATCGACTTATTTAAAGTATACCTTCATAAATATGACCATATTGTAGAAGTTTAAGCACACTTACACTGTTGTTGTGAAGGTAGCTAAGCCAGCGTTCACCCCAGTATCTGCCGCGCCTGAGTTTGTCTCCTATTTTCCCATTTCTCTGCAGCAGCCGCTTCAGAGCCCCTCACAGACATTGTGTAAGTAAATAAAATTTAGGAGTAAATAAAATTTAGGAGCTTTAAAGGGATCTGCCTCCTGCATCCTCGAGGTCCCTGGGGCTGCTGACCGCTCAGCCTGCCTTTCGCACTCGCCTCCTGCCTTAAGGAGAGCTCTGGCGAGGGGGAAGAGAGAAGCTTAGTGCCAGCAGGCATGGCTCAAACAGCAACTCTCCTGAAAGAAACACCCAAACCCTAAGGGCTGGGCTAGAAGCTAACGAGCCCCCTGCTTGCTGCTCAGGGACTCGCTCGGGGGTCCCACAACGGGGCTCCCTCCACAGCAGGGGACACGGGACAGCACTGCGCTCCCAAAGCACAGCCCTCATAGGCACGGGCGTTAGCAGGAGAAGGTGAAACGAAATGAAATTAAATGAAAGGGAAGGGAAGGGGCTGCGACCGTGCCCGGGAGTCCACTCAGGCCCTGAGGCAGCCTGAGGCAGCCTCACCCCGCCTCACGCCCCGCTCCCGGCGCGCCCCGCGCCGCTCCGCCCCCCGCCCCCGCGCCGCCATTTTGTGGGGAGCGCGGCCGGGGCTGGGGCCGTTGGCACGGCTCAGGGTGGGGAGCTGCCCCCCCCCCCCCCACCTCCCTCCCCGCTTTGCGGGGCGCTTTTTAACGTTTTATTTTTTATTAAAGCCACCGTGGGGGGCTCCGCGCCGCGGCCCTCTTTTAACCAGCCATGTCCGGAGACGGAGGCGCCGGCGAGCAGGTGAGCGGGAGGGGGGAGGCCGCGGGCCGCTCCCTCAGGGAGGCACGGGGGGCGAGCGGGGCTCCTTTGGGGGCTCTTTTGGGGCTCCTTTAGGGCTCCTTTAGGGTTCTGGGGGTGGCAGCGTGGCCTTGCCCTTCCCTTCCCTTCTCCCTGCCCTTCCTTTTCCTTCCTCCTGCTTGGCCAGGCCCTGCCCGGGCCTCGGCCCCGTCCCCTCAGCGCCCCCCCTGTGTTGAGGAGCGGGTGGCACATGGCTCTTGGAGAAATAACTGCTGCTTCGATTGGTTTGGCTTATTTTGTTGTTGTTTGTGTCTTTTTTTAATATGTTAAAAACACATATTTGTCATATTTTCCTATTTTCTAGGCAGAGGCAGTCAGGTTTTCATACCAGGTTCTTTTAATCTAGTGTTAACCTGAAGTATTTTCTACTGAGAGGCGGAATTTCTCTAAATAGCTCTTCTTAGAAGCTAGGGCTGCGTTTAAAATCTGCATTAGTAATAAAATCTGCGGGGTGGGAGTGAAAGTTCTTGGTTGGGGGAGAGGTGATTGATATCCCTACAGCTGCCTGTGGAGCCTATACTTTAAATGGAGCCAATGCTTTAAGTCAAGCCATTGACCTAGTACTTCCTTTTTCAGAAGCTTTTTTTTTTGTAGAATTAAGGCTTTTTCCAAACCTGGTTATGCTTCTGTGTATCTGGGCCTGTATCTTGAAAGGGTGACATATAAGCTCTTTGTAGGGTCACTGGTTTCTGGGGTAGGGAAGGCAAGAATGTAAAATACCCAGTTTTTTTCTCATTGGGAAAACATGCTGTGAATTACCAGCCTGTATGCTCAACACTAGTGAGGTTAGTAAATGTTTGTATGCTCAAGCAAGAGGTTCTTCAGAAAGGTTTACTTCATCAGGAAAAGTAAGAACACGTTACAGTAAAATATTGACAATCCTGCTGTGGAATATGCTTCACATTCAAGCTACCCACCACAGTGTTTTTTTTAAAGTTGCACTGACAGTTAATTGCATAATTAAACTCAATTAAAGTGGTGTCTTCATTTCTGTAACTTGAAATATGTTACTGGGTAACTTACGGAACACATGATGCTGACTTAAGGCTTTATTTTCTTTTGCAAGGAAAGACTTGGTATACAAAAGGTTGAACTACTGTCTATATTCTAAAATAAAAGCTATTCTGGCAAGTATAATTAGCTTTCCTGTTGTGGTGCCATATCACAGAGGGTTTTAGCATTAAAAAAATGCAAATTATTTGCAGCATATGTAAGTCATCTATTTTAATACATGGGTTGGATTTTTGAAGTCTGTATTAACTTCCAGCCTTCATCAGGTTTTGATTACTGTTGTCATATTGGGTACAATTCAAATATTTAAAAAAAAAAAAAAAAAAAAAAAAAAAAACTTCTGTAGGCTTTGTTACATCTTTTCTTTACGCCATGCTTTTTATGAAGGCAGTGTGCTGATTTTCCAGACCTCCAATTTTGTTAAGGTCAACTCCTTCCACCAATTTTCTTCGGTGTCTGTACGTTGCCCTCTCCAATATTATTTTGTCAAGCCCTGGCAGGCTTCTGCTTCTTGTTCCTAACATTAAAACAGGACATAATTTGATATTGGTGTGTTGAGCAGTACCACCGTGAAGGCTCCCCGCTTGGTTAGCACCAGCCCAGCTGCGCAGTGCGGCAGGAGCACTGGAAGGGTTGGTGTGGGTCTCACAGTGCTCGTTGCACAGTTACCTGGTCACTGTGTGGCTGTCCAAGAAGGAACAGCAAAGCATTGTGAGCAGGGCAGTGGCACCTTGCTCTTTTCTGCCACGCTGCTGATGTATAGCATAGCCCAGTGCTGCTAGCCAAAGGTCTCTCTGACCTTACGTGCACAATGTGCTTCCAGAGTTAATGGCTCCTTTCTGTGCGAAGCTGAAGCGAGACAGGTTGGATTGCATCTGGCTTTCTTCTTTCATGTTTCCTCTCTGCTTGCATGACCAGGTGCTGAGCTTTCGTGTGCCATTATTATTGACAGTCACGTACTTCGGTTGGTAGAAGGGGTGAGCACAGCTAGTTGTGCACAAGATGTGCACGGTGGAGTGTGTGATGCAGATGCTGAAGACGAGAAGTTTTCACAAACCAGAAGTGTTAGCTTGGAGTGGAGAGCATGTTGAATGTAGCACGGGTGGGAGAGTAAAGGTTTGGTAAGGTTAAAGGCTCAGGTGGAGATTGGGAGGCTTTGTTACACCACGTGCAGTCCAGCTGGAACGTGCCTTCTCCGCATTTTGGCTGAGCTTAGCTAAGCACTGTCAGGCTGCATGGCTGTGGGGTAGAGCAGGAGCCTGAGCTACCAGGTAGAGGCCAGCTCCTCCTTGTGCTGTTTCTGCTGAACAAAGTTGGGTAAAGAGGGGGATAGGACGGGACATGGGAGTGTGGTGCAGGCACCATTATTGCATGGACCCTTTGGGGAGTCAGAGTAGTTTCAATTCTAGCACCATTTGCTATGCTGGACCCAAACTAATTTCTGCAGAACCCGTTGAGTGATACCAGAACTTAAAATTTGTTAGGCCCCTCCTAAACTCACGGCAAGGTCCACATGATGTTTAACCAGCCAGAATGTACAGGGTTGGTTTCTAGAATACCAAACGCTTTTATCAGTCTGTATCGTAGAAACCAACATTTCATAGACTGAAAGGCAGCATCTGTTGCTGTTTGCTAGAAAATTCCCTCATTTTCCCTGACAAGCTCTTCCCAATCTCTTGCATGTGTCGAGGTTAAAAAGAGGATGCACTTGCAGCTATTATTTCTTTACATTTTTTCTGAACCTTGATGTAATGTATTTGGTTCCATTTTCTGTGGTCATTGCTCCGTGTACTCTCAAAGAAGGCCTAAATGCATCCTGCTCTTTTTGCCTCTTTCTACCATGACAGAGCAACTTCTCTTAGTCATTTAATAAATACAAAGTTGCCAGACATGAATTTTATCTGAAGACTTGAGGCAGTAGTTATTTTACCCTTGCAATAGCTTACTTCTCACCTTTTAAGTCTAGAAACATGCATTTTCCACTTCCTGTACCATTTTCTGAGCTGTGTCTCAGCCTGCGATGCAGGTTACCTCTTATAAATATGAATCTGCTCCAAGACAGCGCTATGGAAAAAAGTCTGTGTGGTTTCTGTGATTATAGAAAAGACCTCAAAACAAGTATATTCTGTTGTGCCTTTTGTAGTATTTCCTGTCCCTCTCTACTCCATTCATACCTTGTATCTGGTTGGTACAGTGCATTGTACAAGTCTCTGAATTTGAGGTGCAGTAGTAAGTAATGTAAGCAACTTCAGCTTAATATTTTAAAAACAGATGTTGGTGAGCACAGTGCTGAAAGCAAAGGCTTATTTTTGCAGGGTTGTGGGAGTTGAGCTTCACAGGAGGAATCATTTGAAACAGCAAGAAAAAAAACTAGGAGCATAGTAGCATATATAGTACATGACTGGCTTTACTATTGCTGTTTACAGTTACTGTAGGAACTGGTAGGACATAGAATGAAAACAAGGTTTGGTGGAGAAAGATGGATGTTTTTTCCATTTTATTTATTTATTTATTTATTTATTTTGCACAATTGTAACCAAACTCTATATTTAAGCTGTGTTTTCTGGGACAATAAGTTCCAGAAACACCAAGAAGCTAAAGTGGAAAACGTCTAAGTCGTAACATTTGGGAAGTAGTCTCTTGAGGAAAGAATGGTAAACCTTATTAATCTAGAACTCTTGATTTGTACAGAGATAAGACATTCCAGATAATTGTTCATGGAAGTTTACCTGTAAAAGTATCCTTTGAAAAATTATTAGATTAATATGCTGGGTTACGTCTGCTAATAGTGACCCAATCTTAATGGGCAAAGATGCTTCCAAAATTGTGTTCACAGTTGAATTTCCGTAGTGGCCAAATAGAAGGCAAGGTATTATAAATAGATTCAAGACTTGCCCATGGGAAATACTTTCCATTTTGGTATCATTGTTTGTTGAATTCAGGAAAGGCTTTAGTTTCCATGGTTAAACAAGGCAATCTGGAGTTCGGTGTGGTCCTAGAGTAACTGCAGCTGGGTGTTTGCTCTGAACTGAGTAGCTTTTCCTGTCAGCAGTGAGTTAAGTTAGTAGGGGAAGTATGCTTGCTGGACACTGAGTATCTTGCTGTGTTTCCCCACTGAAACAATCGTTAGTACACAGAGTGCAGGAGGTCCAGCTCTGTGTTGTTTACTGTGCTAAAGTACAGGATGTGCAACAAGACAGGAACTAACAGCTTGCTATTTGCTCATATAGCCATAACGAAGTGTGAAGAAAAAGCTTAGGCTGGGCAAATGTGTAATTTAACCGAACTGGGAAACTTAACAATGTTTAAGGTGCATGTTTTTTCACTGCAAAAGATAATTTTGTGGAAGCGGGATGCTTTAAGCATTGGGATGCGTTATATGGTGTGAGCAGCTGAAAGAGAAGAAGGGTTTGGCTGGGTATTTTCTGACAGTTTGGAATCACGAAGGTTCGCTCTCAGAGGCCGGGGGAAACTCTTAGTTGATGCTTTTAGCAGGGGGGTATAAACCAAGAATTTTTCCTTGAAGGTGATTAAAAAGAACTTGTCGTAAAGACAAAGTCAATTCATGTGTTCTTGTTCCCTCTGACATATTTCATGAATTCAGATGTGGCTTTTGTACAATCGATTGATTTTGTTGGAAGAAACCTTTTATGCTCTTAGTATCTGTGAAACTAAGGATCCATTGCCGTTTATCTGCGTACAAATAATGAAAGCTGTGAATCAGACTAGATATTATGAATACAAATACTGACAGAGAGACAATTTTAAGTGCTAAAATGATGCAGTGACCTTAAGCGGGTTGTTTGTGGGATTGGAACCCAATCACATGGGATGTATACTGAACACAGTTATCAAAAGAAAAGGACAAAAAGTACTTTCCCAGTTTGAATGCAACAATTCTTTGCAGCATTTTTATCCAGGCGTTGAAGAACAGATAAGTTAGTATCCAATTTGGTAGTTTGTATGGTAGTTTACGCCGATGTAAGTTGGGACTCAGGTTCTGTATTTTTTTGAATTCCGTATTCTTCATCACATCTGATCCTGATAACAGGGAGCTGAGCCAATTAGAAAGCTGATTGCTTTCCTAATAGTTTTTCTATTTTTTTTCTGCTGATTTAACTCCCTGAACTGGCGTGTTACAGAATGAGGCAAGCTCAGGCACGTGCCTTAACCAGAGGAAGGGACTGAAAATGCTTATATAGGGGCAAGATTGTCAGTGGACAGCACCCTGTGGGTGAAGTATTTAAGGTGTAGCATACTGGCTCTTGTGCAGGTGATACAAATAGAAGTACATAATCACAGCTTGGGAGCATGTGACTTTTGATTAACAGCAGCTCTAAGCACAGAGTTAGTTAACATGCAGTTTTCAAGACTGTGATCTTTCTAGTTGTAGCTGGGCAAGGTTAAAAGTCGCAGCTCCCTGCTCCCCTTCACTGTGTGCTTACAGAAGTTAGTCCTCAGAGATTTTCACGTGTCACTGAATGCAGGTGTGTACTCACACCCAGCTCTGGCAAAGTGGTCCACACTGGAAAGCCTAAGCATCGATTTCTCTGGCATGTTGGGAATGATTAGGCATGAAAGTGAAAGGTAATGAGATCTTGTTTAGTTCAGTTATAACCTGAACACTGGTTTGCCTGCAATGTAGTTTGCTCTACATGTGGATGGCTCTTATAGGATATATTTTTTTTTAACCCAGGGAAAAGGAGAGGGAATGCTCACTGGCCTGAAGAGTTCGGGTATTTTCTTGCTGGTGATGTTAGATATAAACAATACCAAACAGTCCATCTTAAAACCATATCTCATTTATCAGTTCTGCAGAGCTCCTGTGTTTTTCTTCTGTTTGCATGGATAAATTTTCTGCTGATGCTAAATGAATACTTGCTAATTTAAGAAATTAGTCCTCCAACTTCTTTCAAATAAAAGAATCAGTGTTTTCTTACGCTTCCTACATGGATTAGGAGTCCTATATCACACATACAACACTATTGTAGGATTACGGGGATCATGCATCGTGTCAGCAGTTATTTTTGTAGTAGCTTAATTTATTGCAGCCATTCGGAGGTTATTGCCCTATATCTGCACGGGTGAAATTGACTTCCTGGAAGCCCTTAACTGTTTTGCAGCAGTGTCAGCTGAGTTCAGTGTGTCAGATGGAAAGGTTGGAGGTAATGCAGCTGAGCTACTGCTGAAAGAGTTGGGATGCACTACAATGCTCCATTCCACGTTTTCCTGTTTGGAAGTGCCTAGTTGCTGTAGAGCACCCTGTGCTTGAAGAAATGTTTCAATTGTTGTGTAGTGTAGAGCAATAAATTGTAGCCAGTGTTAATAGTACTCCTAAAAACTAGGCGTTTCTGTCTAATTGAATAATGAATAATCTATGCGTGCTTGAATATTTGAGAAGAATAGATTTCATTGAGCCAGAATACAATGAGGAGCAATGCTTACCACTGCTGTGGGGCAAATTTGAATTTAGTGTTTTACTGAATTTTTTTGGATCTACTGAACCCTACAGTTTCGGGTCATCTGTAAAGATAACATAAATTGTCTTTTAAGTTTGGAAAATTCAGATTCAGTGCTGTCTTTCATAAGTTGAAGTATGCTCATGCATGCATGTCATTTTGGAAAAAAATAATGTCACTAGTTCATTTCATGCTGTTTCACATCCTAGAGCTGTATTACTTCAACTACTGTATGTAGTATTGTCCAGTCAGCATTTCAATGGACTTAGAGATATAAAGATGTTCATATGGAGACTAATAAATTTCCTACTTTTGAACTGTCAAGTTTGAGCTAAATTTTTAAATGTAATTTGTTATGAAATTAATTTTACAAATTAATTTGCTGTGGGATGTGATACTTGCCTTCAAAGTTACACTGCTTTGCACCGAGCAATTACTCTAAGAATGACTCAGAGCTGAATTAAAAAGAATAGTGGTCTTCATACATAAACCCCTATAAAATGTTCTACTAATTTTTTCTTTTCCTTTCATACGACTGCTCTAACGCATCAGTGTAACGCTTCTCTAGCATTCTTGATCATTTGTCCATTCTATAAGTAAAAAAAAATACTAATGTGAAGTGATAAGGCAAATAACTTGATTTAGATTCTGCTAGGAGGACTGACAGGAAAATTAGTAGTGCTGAGAAATGTTCAAAATACGGTAACTTTCTGAATGATTAAAGTTGAATTATCATGTAGAACACAAGTAACTTCAGTGTAGTAGTATATCTGCAAAGGTTAACAAAACTGAAGTGGGGTGGAGGGAGGAAGAGGACCTGCTGAAAATAAAGTTAATATTCCTAGGTAGGGATATCTTACTTGCAGGCTCACTGCGTTTGCTATCTTCAGCTTTGTCTTGTTTTAAAAATCATTGTGTTGCACAATACTTTGCTGGCAGCTTATCTTCTTATAAGACTACTGCAATGGTTCTGTTTATTATTGCACTGAGGAATAAATGATTTTCCAGTAAAATCCATTAATAATACCGTGGGTTTTTACTCTTAGAATGTCTGGTCCTCAGAAGTGATGTGCAATAGCGATGCTTGTTCATTTCATGAGAAATCACAACTCTAGTGTTACACATGTCTAGTTGCCTTCTCTGTTTTTGTGTGTGATGAAACCTTTGATAGAGGTGAGCATTAGTTCTCTCTGTCCTGCTTACTGTTTATATAATCTTCAGAGCTATATATTGGCCTAGATCCAACAATAAGAAGTAAAATGACTTCCTTGAAATAATCTTATAGCAGCTGACAGTTTTTTTTAGTGTTTTGTACAGTAATAAGTCACCGTCCTCCTGTACGATACAGAATGGTGTATTGTAACAGTAAATACATAGGTAACTTGTAAAATTTCTCCATAAATATTTTATAGTAGTATTATAAATTCTTATTATTACTGCATGAGAGCAAAGCATGCTTGATCAGATGATTTGGACCTGCTAACAATTGCCTGAAAATAAGCCAAGTTCAGAACGTTCACAAAAAAAGAGTACACAAGTCAGAACAATATTTCACATTTAATTTAGAAAAAAAAAAAAGCTTTTTAGCATTTGGGGTTGTAATAAGCATGCGTTTAAAAGGCTTGAGTGGATGTGATCGTTAATTCTATTTTCATATACTTCATGCCAACAGTGTTAAATCTAGGGATTTTTTCTGGGAATCATAAAGCTATTTCCACAAAAACAACTTCAAAAGAAAATTTCAACCTATACTGCAAGAGTAGCTTTGTTAACAAGGTAACGTTCAATGTAGTACAGATTTCAGTATCAAAAAAAGGTTTTAAACTCAAATCTAAATGTCTCAGTGTAAAGAAAACATTTTATGGTAGGTAGTGTCAAAGCTATGGGAGGGCAACTTAGAACCTGCTGATTGAAAGATCAGGAAATGAACAGAAAAGGAATTGTGCTTAGATAGCATGTACGTGTTGCTGCTAGAACTGTCATCTCCTAGTTTTGTTGCTAAATCTTGTGATATAAAATATTTACTGTCTTGCCTATGCAGAATGATTCAAGCAGTAAACTGGATTTGTTTGGCTGAGGGCTGTAATACAAAAATCAGTCTGAATTTACTTAAGCCATCTTAAAAGTTTCAGGTCAGTACAACTGTTTGAAATTCATAGTGTGCTAAGTTTTCTGGCAAACCTGAGTTTGTTCTAGTGTTCTAAAATAATGTAGATTAGTCTAGCTTTTTGCTGGCTCACCAAATGTGTAGAGCCTGTGGTAAGAATACATTATCTTACTGAAACAACTTGCTTTTACAGATAAAATTACAATGAGCTTCAGCATAAAAATCTGACGTCTGTTGTCAGAGTGTTGTCATTAGCTGCACCTTATAGCTGGGATTGAATTTGTGAAAATCTACTTGTGATCTCTTATGTCTTCTCTCTAATTTTTCTAGGCTGCCGAATATGTCCCAGAAAAAGTGAAGAAAGCTGAAAAGAAATTAGAAGAGAATCCATATGACCTTGACGCTTGGAGCATTCTCATTCGAGAGGCACAGGTTTAGTGACATAGGATTACATTTCCTTATCTATGGTCCACTCACACTATTTGGTTCTGGAGTAAAATCAGCATATTCATTTACATAAATCATAATATTGTAAATGCTGTTTTGATTTTCAATTTTTAGAATCAACCTATAGACAAAGCACGGAAGACCTATGAACGCCTTGTTGCCCAGTTCCCCAGTTCTGGCAGATTCTGGAAACTGTACATTGAAGCAGAGGTTAATATTTTAACATTCTTTCTTATATAACATTTAATAGGAATTTAAGTTTACACTCTCATAAGCATAAATAAGATAGGCACATTCAATCTACAGACAGGGGGATTTAAAGTATACCTTGCATTTATTTTTGTAAAATAGGTACAAAGTAGTAATTAAAATGAATTCTTAAAGTATTGGGTCTTTTATGAGATGATGATTGTTGCATTATGGAATTGCAACAACATTAAAACAGTTTCACTGGTATTGGAGTGCTTTAGCCTTTTCTTTACTTGTCGTGTCAATTTATTGCCTCCTGTGTCATTTATTTAGAGGACATTTTTTATTCATACGTACAACGTTATTTGACTTTCTGTGGATGTTTGGATCTTTTAATATTTTTGCTTCCATAGGGAACTGAGTATTTCTGTGAGTAGTGTTTTCAGGGAGGGTGTGGGATGGGGATGGCTGAGTTCTGGATCAACAATGCTGGGAAAATGTGTTAGCACTACTCATTAGCTGCTAGAAATCCAATCAAAATTGGGATTATTCACGTAACTATAAAACTACAGTATTTTTGTACCCACTAAATGCACTGACCACTTAAACATACTTTAATGATGTGCTATGAAATATACTCTAGTATGGGTGTGTTTTTAAAATTTTCTTTATTTTATAACAATACACATACTTTTCATGGGCATCTTTTAGCTGCACATTTTTCTTGAGACAAGTCTTCTGAACAAGTGGTGGGGACCTGTGCTTCATAGATACGAAATGAGCTAGCTAAATTTTTTACTATTTGATGTGAAAATTGATAAGCAGCAATCTGAGTGGCAAAACTTTACTGTATAGTTATCATATTGTATTTCACATTAATTTAAGAATCAAAATGCATCCTGGCAGTAAATCCTTAAAGCTTATGAAATAAAACTGGGATTATGGGAACCTAACAGAGAATTTTATATTGCAGTTTGTAGGAAGATGTAATAGTACAACCTCAAATGAAAAATACTGAATGAAGTACCCTTGAGTTTACACAATTTCGTTTCTAATAGTTTGTAGTGGTTACTGGAATGATGGTGATTGGACATATTTGGGAGATTGTGAATGCACTAACACATACAGATGTGAATTTTTCCTTTTGGCACCCTACAGGCAAATTCATTAGCCTCTCGTACCCTTCAATGTTTGCTATAGAAGCTAGTCTTTAGAATCTAACCTAATTGGAGGATTACCCTAAAGTTGCCTGGGATTTGGTGGTTATTTAAAAGTTTTATCTTTCCCATGACTTAAATTTAAGAGGTGAATAAGACCACCTCAGAAAGTCTGTACTATGTATGGCATCACAGATCATTCAGCAGAAAGTATTGTTATCAGTGGAAGGTTCCTTGTCTCAGTCTGAGTCTTGAACCACAATCAGAGATGAATAGACAGACATTACTGCCCTTAATCAATACCTTTTAACTAATATATAAACTCATAGTATTTAGAAACACAAACAGTGGCAAAGCTTAAACAGTCTAGGATGTAATTCTTAAGTGCTTCTTCAAGGAGAGAAGATGAGCTTCTGCACAGCTGGTATGGTAACCAAGTAACACAAGGTAAACTTCAGAAGGAGACAGTTGGCAGTAAGATCTTGTGCATGCACGCGTGTGTGTGGGTGTCTGTCTGTAATTACACTTGAAATACAAGAGAAATGGAATACATGATTCTGTTAAAAAAAAAAAAAAGGAAAAATGTAAACTCTGGAGATCTGGTAGAGTTTACACTTGAAATGGGTTATGCTTAAAAGAAATGCAAGGGGTTATTTTTTGGAAACTTATCTGAGAAGAGAGAAACTCCTTTTTTAAACTAATTTTTTAAACTCCAGTTATGACTCGTATTTCCAACTTTTCTTCCCTGTTCTCAGTAATTCTTTCAGAACTGACTTAGTTACTGATACAACTCCTAATCAACGTGCTTATATCTGCCTGTTCAGTATATGTAACCATTTATAGCTGCAAGCCGAAATAACTTCCCGTTTCCAAATTCTTCAGTAAAAAATATATTCACACAATTGTACACTGTTGTCAGTGTTGTTTAAAGTTGTACATTGAATTCACTCTGACAGGACTGTACATATAAAGTGAAATGTTTTCTCAAGTGTTCTTATAACAGTATGAGCATAAGTTATTTTTTTCCAAGTCTACCTGACATAGCTAGAGGAATTGTTTTGAGGCTTTTCTCACAGCCTTAAGATGTACAAGAAATATATGGAAGGTACTTCCCGAAATCTTTTTTCTCTTGGAAACCCTAGCATTCTCCTGCTGCTATGAGGTTTTCCTTGGATACTTCAGAATTACAGGTCTTTCCAGTCTTGAGTTGGGAAAGTAAACTTGGGGTAAATCTGTGTTTATCGTTGCTTTTGATTCACTTTCACTGCTTCTGTATTTAAATCTGGAAACTGCTACATCTTCAGTTATCTCTGAGGTATGTTTCTCCTGATGTCAGAACAACCATATCACTTTCCTCTTTAACATGATAACTTGTTTCCTCTGGGTGTCACGGAAGGAGAGGAAGGTGAGGGCTGTTTCCTGCCAGGTTGTCTTTCACTGGATAGTTCTGTCCACTGAACTACACAAGTCTGAGATGAATATCATTACATAGTGATGTTCTATTATAGGAAGATGAGTTAGGGTAAAGGTTATGATTGTGGCCTCAAGAAAAATGATTTAGCCCTGTAACAGATGTTCTTTATAAAAATATTAGGAAATATTTAAATTTCCCTTTGTCTAACTTGAGGAATGTGTTCTTTTCAGTTACTTCCAATCTTATAGTTTATAAACAATGATTTTTACTTTATGAACAAAAACCGTTGCCATGCATACGTTGCTTCATTTTGTAGTGTGAAACTTAACAACTTAACTGCAGACCTTACTGCTGTGATTACTTTTTTTTTATGACAGTGTTACTCACTGTCTCTTTTATTTTGCTATATTACTTGGTTCCCTAGTGGAATATAGTGTAAAGCAGTGCTCAGCACTTAGTATATCATCTAATGTATTACCACTGATGTACAGACTGTGCTGAATTAGCTGAATACTTTGTGTTTCCATTTTGTATGCCAAGCACTGATTCTGGTCTCTGTTAAAGCTGGTTTGGCAGTCATTTGAACAGGGAAATTAACTGGGAAGAGCGCACTTGGACACTTTGCTATGTGGAACTTTAATATTAAAAGTTTGAATTTGTCAAAAGGAAATTTTGATTCTGAAATCTAAATTCTGAAATTTTGATTTATTTCTTCTGACATTCAGAGAAGCAGTTGCAGGACATAGAATTAGTAGAATTGGATCAAGTGTCTCCTGGCTCACAACATGTTGGGGTCATAGCATTTAAATGCATAAGGCTTATGAAAATAGAGTTAGAGTTAGAGTTTGGTTAGTGAATTAGACTGTAGTCTATTTTTATACATTTTAACAAGTAAAAGTATTTAACTATATATTTATCATCTCTTAAAACTTGGGAATTGGAGCAGTTATATTACTCCGGTTACTCAGACTGTTTTCTCTAGTTGCTTGAAGCACATTTTTCTCTTGACGCTTTTTCCATCAAAAACCAACTTCCAGAAAATTAGACTCAATTCACATATCAGGGCCTCTTTCACAATTTTAAAAACGATCATAAAAGTCGGTCCCACGTGTACCATAATGTTAAATTAATAGATCACATGATCTGGATTCTGTCCTGCTCTGCTGATTTGCTGTGCCTTTTTGGGTAAGTTATTTAACCTGTTTTTACAATTATTAAAACACGGATACCTACCTACCTCACAGGGTTGTTGTGAGGCTCACTTAATGATTAAAGTGCTTTTGGCATCTGGCTAAAAGGTACTGCAGAAATGTAAAAATAAATTATGTTCTAATACACCCTGTGATGCTGTAGGCCCAGCTGTCTGTTACTGTTTCCTCTGTCTCTTTGATTGTTTGACCAATCTTTTTGATACTGAAAGTCCTGTTAATTCCTTTCATACACTTGAAAGAACTTTCACTTTACTGGTGGTGTAGGTATGTCAGTAGTTCTGCAACAAGCATTTGACATCATTGCCTTTTTTTCTCTAGTTTCCCTTGAGAAATCACTAGGTTGACAATCCTTTCAAGCACATTTATTAAACTGTGTTCGTATGATTTCAACACTTTATGAATTTTTAGTTCCTGTCAGGTTAAATTGAAACTTTAATTGTCCTGAATGTTTCAGGCCAGTTCACACCACACCTTTTTTACCTTTTCTGTTGGGCATATTTCATTATATCTTGGTCACTTTGAACTGTTGTTAGTAGGCACTGAAAGTTTTCTATTATTAAAGATTTAAAAGTCATAAGCACAAGACAGTTGTGACAAATATCCCCACATCTAGAAACAATAAATACACAACTAGTAAGTTGCATGTAAAGTGTTTGGCTGTTAATATGTATTTTTCATCTTGCAATTTTTTTCAAGTAAGACCTCTGTGTTACTGCTTGTTCTAAACAAATGAAATTAGATACAATTGTTCAGATAATTTCTATTTGATATGAACATTTTGAATTTTAGATGTCTCAGTAACAGAACAGATGCTGTATGAGGGTTCAGATGGTGGGCCCAAGGCTTAGGGTTGATTGTTTTGCATTTCATCATATGCAATACATCAGTATCTTTAATTCGTGTATTTCACACTGGTGTGGATGCTAGTCAGAATGTATCATTTAACACACTTGTATATGAAAAATGTAAATAAAACCATTTAGAAAAATGATTGTTTTTGTTCAAAATGTTTGTGTTTCTTCAAAGCATTTTCTTCCCGTTTTACTTTAATCTGTTTCTGAGTTCAGAAAAAAATTATTACACTTCCAGAATGCTTCTGCTTGGGGAGAAATGGGAACTGACATCTGTCAGGATGGAGTGATCAGAATCATAGAAAAATAGACTTAGCTGAGATTCTGTTTAGTGGTTCATTCAGTTGAAAATATTGTATATATTGCTAGCCAATTTGTGTAAATTTCTTACAGAAAACATATCCCGTATCACTCCCCTCCTGCCCCCACCTCCCCTATTTTACCACAGTTCAGATAGAAAACTTCTGCTTTTGAGAAACTGTTGTACAGGTGCTCTGTACAAACATCCATAATGCACATTCTTGACTACCTCAGTCTGAGACTTTTAATCTTTTTTTTACAACTGTATTATTTATGATCTTTTCTTATTCATGTGTGGACTTGTTCCATTCCTGTTAATAAATGTTGTTCTGTCTGTGTGATTATTGTAGACTTGCACTAGAAATGAAATGCAACTCCTTCCCTGTCTTTTCTGCTCAATATGTAAATACAGGCACGTACACCTTGCATAGTTGCCATGGTCCTATAATGTGTAATATCAGAAAGCTATCCGCATCACTGATGTTAGTTTCAGGTGGTGTGGTACAATAGTAGTAGATTTCTAGATAACTTCTGTATTTAATCATAAAAATAACATCATGGGGAAGTATTAGGAGTTTTAATTTTGAAGTGGAAGTGATGCTTAATGAAGAGATTACTGTGAACCCTCTTCTATAGTGTGTTGCTGTTTTCACATGAATAAACATGGACTGCTTCTTGTTCTGTCGTATTCTTTCAATGTGGGGTGACAGAAGCATTGGAAATGTTAGTTATATAAAACACTCGTTCACAACACCTTTGAAGTCTCACTTCCAAGTGTAACGAAGACAGTGACAACTTTCCTCATTGTGTGCCTTCTTTTGTTCCGATCATGTGCTGATCCTTCTGCTGATGTTCTGAAAGGGGGGGGAGGAGTATGTGTGTGTCAGGTCAGACACAAATGCCAGCTTCTTTCCAAGGTCTGAACCTGAAAGAACTTATCGTAAATACGGAGCTTTTGTATGAACCACTTATTAGCTACAGATTGGTTATCTTCATCTGGATCGATGAAGGAGCTGTAATTTGAAGCAGCGTATTGTAATTTCTCATTCCTTTCTATATCTTTTCCAGCTTCCAGTTGTCAGCTGGTTGAGTTACTTGTTGATCTGTCTTCAGGTTTTGAGAAGCCCACTGGCTGGGAGGACGCTTTCTGCTAAACCATATCTGTTAGTGCTGCTGCATAAAACAAATCATTATTTGCTGCAGGATCTCTTTGCAGATTGTGAAAAGGCTGTTGAGTCACTGCTGCAATGAAACACAGTGGCTTCTCTTAACTAGCAACTTCTGTGAAGGCAATTCTTTCATTCTGTGGGCTGTTAGTATGCACTCTTAAAGAGTGTGCATTTTTTTTTTCCCCTTATTAGGGTATGCTTTTTCTCGATGCTGGTTCAATGTGACAAGTGTTCTACATCCAGTTCTGGAATTCTGCAATGAAGTGTTATGTAGTTAACACAACAAGCTTTGACGTTTTCTTACATAAAACAATTCAAAAGTGAGAAGAGATAATGTACATAGAATCCATTGGTACAC
Organism: Aythya marila; assembly: GCF_965140915.1. Taxonomy (NCBI): domain Eukaryota; kingdom Metazoa; phylum Chordata; class Aves; order Anseriformes; family Anatidae; genus Aythya; species Aythya marila. The sequence goes on along the minus strand of NC_139046.1, from coordinate 58,309,369 downwards.
AACTGTACCATTGTACACAAGGCATCCAGGTATTTCTTGTGGCGTATATTATACATGCAGTTATCTTCATATTAAAAGGTCTTATAAGGGATTGGAATTTGATTCATATTGGGGGTTAAAACTGGTTTGGTAATAATAAATGCTCCTAACAGATGTATGAGAGCATTTGCAGAGTTCAGTGGAACTATGCTGTCAGAAATGTTTCTGTCTAAGGGTAGGCATTTTAAGTAGAAAGATGCTCTTCTAATTTAATTCACGGACAGTTTTCAGTAATAGTATTACAGAGCAGAGTCCTGTTGCCTCCAGATATAAGACTTTTTAATAGAGCTTGCTTCTAACCTGAAGTATGAACATTGGATCAGGCTTTAGGTGTTTTGTCATAAAAGCAGGTTGTTCTGAGCCACCTGACAGGGCCCATGTGCTAGTATTATTTTTCACAAGTTCGAGTGAACACATTACTGATCACACATAAAGAAATATTTCTAGTAGATCTTTCAACCAAAGGTCTTTGTAGACAGACTGCTAGGCTAAAGACTTGCACAGTTCAAACGTGTTTGAACTTTCTCCAAAGGGAGGAAAGCTAGATTTATTGATATGCTGAGGAGTTGTAATAATTTTAGTCATACCTTCAACCTGACTCTGTTTCAGCAAGACAGGTATAGAGCTTGCAGATGTGTACCTGTATGGGCTTTATCATTATGAATTAATTCAAACTGTTCCTCTGAATCAACCCATTTGGAAAGTTCAGTAGCGTGATGCCATCTTGCCTTGTTAAACTCCTGTAATGTGACCACATAAAACTTTCTAATGAGGGCAGCTTCATCGCTTCAGATCCCCCATGGTTTGCACTACGTGAATGCATAAAATGGGGAATAAGTAGGAATAAGAAAGCAGTGCATGAATCCAGATAGAGCAGTGACTGCACATACTTGGAACTGTTAAGCCATGAGTACAGCAGAACAAACTCTTGCTGTAAACAGTCAGATACTTTTGTATTGGTTTATATAAGAGTGGGCATCAAATACATTCAAAAAATACTTTAATCATTCATTTGGACTAGAGGCATCTTGCAAAATGGTGCCTAGTTAAGTGATTTATTTCTTTGAGTCAAGACTAACAAAAGCATCAAATTCAGATACCATGTCTTATAGAGGTGCAGGCTTTCAATTGCTTTCCGAGTGTTTAAACATACTTTTTAGAAGCTCCTCAGAGATTAAAATGGGTTACATAGGCAAAAGTGAGGCAGCAGGTTTTTAGTGTGCTGTCCTGCAGATACGACATATATGGTGAAGTAACTTTGCTGTGCTCAGGGGAGCTACATTTATACAGAAAAACAAGTATATTTTAAATGTTTGTAGTGTGACCTACCAGTAAAAAGGGCAACCTGGCTGCAGCTGAGTCTTTGTTCCCTTTTCCTTAAGAAAAGGGAAGATGCTACATCAAAGAACAAAAATTCCTAAAGCTTTTTTTTCCTCATGCTCTATTTTTTTTTTCTTCTTGGAGGAAATGAAGTGTGTAATGGTTACAGTTGGTGGCATTTTACAGTGCGTATAAGGGTTCTGGTACAACTTCCTATTAAGTTCTCCTTTAATTTAGGAATTTAATTTAATGTGTAAGAAAATATGTATTAGTGTACTGCTTCTCACCCCTTCTCCCCCGAGCTGGGGAGAGCATACATACTCGATACTATTTTTCAAAATTATTTCAAATTGGCTTTGGAACTAGTAAGTGACTGGTCCTGGTTTAACACTGATACAATTCGTCTCAAATCTGCTTTCAGGATATCCGAAGGGCAGGCAACAAATGTATTTGGCTTCTCTCAAATTCTGCATCTGTAGAGCTTCTGTTAGGGGCTTGGTCCCCGGAATATACATGCATTATATATGTTAATTAACTAAATGATGGGTAGGATGAAACCAAAAAAAGCATACTTAATATATAATGAGCTGAAGTAGTAAAGTCACTATTTAAAATTCATGATCATTGATTATTTTAGCTTTTATGGCTAAATTAAACATGCTGTAGGCTCCATCTCTGTGGATTCCTCAGGAATCTATCAAACTATGTATGTATACATGCAAGGTTGTGTGACCAGGTGACCTCCAGAGATCCCTTCCAACCTAAGACATTTCAGTGATTTTCCCTTACATGGTTATGTGATGAGCTTGCACAGCGCAATTCATTTTCTTTTAAAATCATGCTAAATAGAAATCTGAGTGTATCAGTACAAATTGCCAACAGTTAATATACTTAGGTTTTTAAAATGCTTAACTTGTGTAACTTAGGAAAATAATTAGTGCATAATCTTAAAGTTGAATATATTTAGCATTACAAAAAACGTCAATTTTTTGTGTTACACAAAATACTGATTGAAACATGATGCTGAGTGTGAGTGGGGAAAAACTAAGCTACATTTCCTGCTCTACATTTTTTTCTTAAACTCTGCAGCTGAGTATAGGTCTTCCTTTTCCCATTTTGTGTCCCTCTCTATCAAAAAAAATATTTTTGTATGTTTTCATAGAGTTAGAAGTGCATTTACTGTTTAAAAAAAAGAAAAAAGACTCTTGCAGCGTGCCCTTGCAATGCACCCGTCAGATGACAAAGAAGTCCCAAGAATCCTTATGAAGAAAAGCTGTCTTTGGACAGTTGAGATGTTCTTTGTATTTAAGCAGCATGCTTCTATTTGCTGGGTTTGATGGGGAAGAAAGTGAGGAAGATTCCCTAAGAATGGAATAATAATTAGTATTTTTATTTACTTTTCTGAAATTTTCTTGACTTTATTTAACCTATATATGCAAAACTAATCTATGACAAACTTTTTTATATCCAAAATATTGCAGAAGAAGTCTGGTGCTCTTAACATCACATTATGCTTGTGCATCTTCATGGATGCTGATGTGTTTGTAACGTGTACCTCTTACAAATGCAATCCCATGTAGCAGCCTGTATCATGCAGGGTACGGGCTGTTGCATGAACAGTTCTGGAGTTGTTTTAAACTTGCCCTGAAATACTGCTGTGAAATCCCTGAAGTTTAGTTACTCTCTGCAGCTTGTTCTTTTGTACTGTATCAAGGATAATTAGAACATAAAATTCAGTTTATTTGTACCGTGCAGGAGTTTAAGGTACAAGAAACCCTTTCACTGATGTTTCTGTTCTGGAGAAAGGAGCAATACTAACATGAGGAGGTTTCCATCTACTGAAAGGTGGAGTGCACTTTTAATAATACAAAGGTAACGTAAGCTGAAGATGAGCTACAGTGTTTGGGCAAAAGTTTGCAGAAATTTGCTTTTGTAAAGCATCCTCCTCGAGGAATTTCAGCTTACAATTTCCTTCTCTCTTGGCTATGCTGATTGCCACCTCTCTACAGGTTTTCCATAGACAACACAGTAACAGCTGTAGTATAAGCATTACGCTTCAGAAGTCTGCCTGTATAACCCAATAGTGCTAACAAGTTCATACACAAAGAAACATTTCCTTCATGCTAAATTAGCAAGCCTTGTACGTAGAGCCCTGGGCTGTTTTAATTTTGCTAGGGGAAATCCAACATTCTTGTAGGCTGGCTGTGGCTTTAGGAATTGTAAATTCTGGCTGCTTGTCAAATTGTGCTAGAAATGCTTGCTTCATGGTGATGACAATACACCAAGTAACTGAAAGAAAGTACAATTTGCTTATATTGAAGAAATTCAGGTTTCAAATAGACAGGTCTTAAATAGGGATAAATCTTCAGAAATGCAAGTAGGTACTCCTGACAAATCTAGTGGCCACTTGCGCTTACATTACAGGAGTGTACTCTTAATATAGTTCCTGACACATGACTTTTTGGTCCTGTTACCCAAAACCATGCAAAATTGTTTTAAACAGAGCAGTGTCCCTCAACTCCTCCTCCAAAAACAACCAAAGAAAAGGAATTGTTGCCCTGCTAAGTGCGTGTTACTTGCCTGTTGCTGCCCACCAGCTATCATTCCTCAGGGAGATGTTATCAGTGCTTGTCCACGGGAGTGCAGCACGACAGTACGTAAGTAGGATGGGCAGTATAAGGAGTTGTTCAAAAGCTCAGAACTTCCCATGGTATTCGCCCTTGATGAAATTTCAGTGCTGGCAAGCCTGAGCAGGAGACTGACTGTGCTATTTGTTGTTAAAGGTTAAAACTTCATTTCTCCACTGTAAGTTGTGACTAAACACTACTTAAGTGTTGCATTTTTGTAAATTTGATTTAAGTTCAGTATTTTAAAATGTTATCCCCCACCCGCACTTCTTGTGCTTTAAAAATGGGTTTTAAAAGGGAAGTAGCATGGAATATTAAAGTTAGTTGACAATTTAATTGAGCAGAAGTATTTTCCTTGCACTAAGAGCAGATGGAGGTAAGTTTCTCTCTTCATAATGACACAGAGTTTCTGCTGTTCTTGCTGCTTGTCTTCGCTGTTAAAAAATCTAGTGCATAAGAAACCTCGCCTATTTAAAAAAAATAAATCTTAGATATTCATCAGTTTACTGGTGTTTTCTAAATTCAGTCTTCTCATCAGAAAGATTTTATGTTTTCTCACATTTCAGAAATACTAGGAATAAGGGCAGTCTGTGTCTTTTGCACTTATAAAACAGAAAAATACGTGCGTCTCTAAATCTGGCTTTGCTGTTTTTGTCAATCATTGGTCTGAACGCAATGAGGACCGCACTAATGAGTTGTTACCTGCGTGATGGGCTTTTAGCAGTCTGTCACTTCTGCAAAAACTTGATAGTTGAAATATTTCATTGCTCTTGGAGTGTGCTTCTGTACCTCCAACGTACAGAAATCTTGACTGAATGTTAGTATGCACCAACTATTTGAATTCAGCACTAAATCTGTATTTTGTTTTTCTCCCAGGCTGGCAGAGTTGCTAAAAACTCTGTAGATTATGGTTTTTCACCTGTGTGAGCGGGATTTTCTCTACAAACTATGTTCAAGGACAATTTGCTCAACTGCTGGCTGATTCAGTGTATCAGCGATTTCATAGTAATCCTTTGCCATGTGCTCAAATCTTCCGACTGGATTTTGGAGGATGCTGAATCGTTACGATGACGTACACCAAAATGAGTGCAAGCACCATCTTCCTCCAACACGAGGCTAAGGTTAGAGTGAGGGGAAATTCACCTCTTCTTTAGAACCCTGTCTGTCTTGCTGTGAGCTGTATCTTCTCAATCTGGGTAGTCTACATTATGTTTTAGTAGCGGTGCTCTGTTTTTTACTAAACCAAATATTTTCTGCCAGCAATACAATGATTGGTAAAGCTACTGTGTTAATTACATGTTATTTCTACGGATGGTGGTGGTTTGGTGTTCTTGGGTGCTTGATGTGCTTAGATCAGATCAGATGCTCCTCTCGGCATCCTGTTTTAACTGGCCAAATAAAACAAAGGACAGCTACCAAACTACCGTAATTCTGTATAAGGTGCGCATCTGTGCAGCAAATCGGATGCAAGCAATCAGCTGAGATTGTACGTGCTGGTTGTTAATTCAGTTTTTGAAACTGGCAGACATTTTGCATTCTCTAATGTGCATCCTATTCTGTACTTTGCTGCCCAGTCTTTGTCCAATACCACTATGTTAGCAGTTAAAGCAGAGTCCTCAGGGACTGGATCATATTTGCCAGGTGTTTGTCTACTGAAGAAGCTGGTTTTGTTTTGTTTTCCACAGAAGAGTTGAGAACTGCTTATTCTGGGTTTCTGAATTACCAATTATAGCGATAAACAAAACAAAACAAAAAACTCAATTTGAGGAACAGGAGAAGGAATAACAACCTGGCTGGGTCTCCTGTCTCTTACAGCAGCTTCCTAGACCGGTGCTACATGAACATCATCACTTCTCGTTTCCAGGGCCTAGGAGCAAACTAATTTTTAACTGTGACAAGCAATGGAAGAAATAAGTTGGTTAATATCAAATAGTTTGTTCCTGAAAAGGAACTTTAGTTATTCAGAGTGCTCTCTGGCAAGAGGGAGAGAACTACCAGCTGTATTTCTTTGGGCTGTGCAGGTGTATGTAAAAGCACCTCCCTTCCTCATCAGTAAGCAGGTGTTTCTTTCTAGCTTAGGGGTCAGGACTAACCTTTCTTTGGCAAGTCTATGCATTAATCTGTGCAAGTACTCATTTCAGATCCCTATTGGATCAAGGCACTGAAGTATTCTTTAGGATAAATAATGCAATATTTGTGTGTGTTTTAGTGTTACATAGCCTTATTTTCAAAAGGTGATAGTTGTCTTTTAAAAGTTGGCTTGCAGTCACATGCTCTCAGATAACCTCTTAAGTCTTTCAGTTCCCATCAACAAAAATCTCATATATCCTTGCAGCTGGTTACGTATATGTTTTAAGTGGGTTCATAAAAATATGCATCAATACTTGTGCCTCTTTGTCAAATAGATTTAGGCAGTACTCGTTTACAGGCAGACTACAGATTACATCATTTAATCTTGTCATCAGCTTTGAATTTGAAATACCTTCCACTTCATTTTATTCGTTCTTGTGTAGGCAGCTTATTTAGCTTGAGCAGATGACCCTGCCTTCTGGTATTTGTTCTCTGAGTTTGAGATGTGGAAAAATGGGAGGAGACTGGGACAGTGGTGGGAAGGCAGTTGTATTTCATCTGTCTTGCTAGGCCACGTGGGCTGTGTGTTTCTGTAGGGCTTTTGTAATGGGCTTTTGTATTTCATCTTTTCATAAGACATGAAATAAACTAAATGCACCTACCAGCTGTGGGTGAAATAGACATTAGAACATGACATTTTTATTTTATCAAAATCGGAAGTTAGAGCAGCGCTTCCCTCTGTTTATCTGATACTGATGAATTTCAAGTAGGAATAATGCAATGAATTTATAAAGACGGAAGAAAATCCCTCACATGAGGTGTGAGTTATTAAAGACTTCAGGCTAAAGGTCTAAAAAAAAAAACAACCAACAAGGTAATCTTACAGTAGAAATGTCACCTTGAATTTCTAAAGAGTGGGGGAATGTGTAATCTCTATTTTTATTTTTCTATTTGAGTTTTTCCTCTATGTATTCAATTACCTACCTGTAAGGTAGCTTAGTAAGTCAATCTAAGCATTAAGTTAAGCTCTTGTAGATATGCATAAATTTTTCTCTTTATCCTGTTTCATGAATAGTGTGACTCTTCCCACAGGCAGAAGCCTGCCAGGCTTAGCTTTAACCATTGAAGTCATCAAGTTGAAGTTTAAAAGAGGAAGAAGGGGAAGCTGCTTGAAAAACTTTAATCACACTGTGTTTAAGTGGAAAGAAAGCATAGGATTTAAATATTCTAGGGAAGTGTTTTTTATGCACTAAGTAGTATGATAAGCTGTCATAGTGAATAATTACACTCAAATATTTTAGAAACAGAGGTCGCAGAATAGTTGTGCAAAGTCGATCCACTTGGATCCAGTCTTTACCAAGAAGATTCCCATCATTCGTGGGGTTTAATATTAAGCAGTTTGTGATCAATCCAAGTAGATGCTGAGGAGACACTGCAGTAAAACTCATATGTTGAAAGAAACCATTAATTCTTAGCATTGAATGCTACTTCTGTAGTTAATTTTGTCTCTTACCAAAAGACAAAAATGTGGGCATTGACTTTTCCAATATGGTCATTCCTTTTTTAACATCGTAGAGAAGACCGTCCATTAACTATGACCGAGAATATGCAAACTCGTAGGGAACAGAGAAATTTCTTTTCTTTCTAACAGACACACAAAGGATTTTGACTGGGGCAGCTGCCTGTATTAGAAAAATGCAGTAATTCCCTGTGCTTTAATTAGAATATTACATTGCTGTAGAACAAAAATAGCTCCGTCATCAGGTTAATCTTACATTTCTGAGGCTAATAATTTCCCACTTTATTAAATGAAAAAAAATGTTGCTGCACGATTTCTTAGGAAATCCATGGGAAAGCCAGGGTTTAAACCCACATCCCTTCCTTACAACATTTTTGCAGTGTTGCAGCTCAGGTGTAGTTGGTGTGGTTTTAATAAGGTTGTAGTGTAACATGGTGCACGTCTTGTCAGCTCCAAATTCAGAAGATAAATGCAACAATGCAGCCAAGATGCTGAGAATTACTTGGGCATGAGCGTTATTCTCCACTATTAACTTTATCGTATCTGATTCTTATTTTCCTATGACAAGACAGCTGTCTTCTGTGGTCAAGCAGAGCCTCTAGGCATCTGTGGAGGCTTGTGGGCAATCTACTGGTTTTAACAACATTAGTCTCTGGGCCATTTTTGCAACAAATAATTGGAAAATTGCTCTCTCTGTTCCAACTGTGGAGACAAAATATTAAGAACAATTTGTCCTCTGCTGACAGGCCAGGCCAGTCCTGCACTAGCATTGTAACCGTAAGAAGATTATGTTGTATTACAATTACATTTTCTAGTACCACTCTCCTGCTTGAGAATCTTCCGTTCCTTTTCCTTGGATTGTCTTCAGTTTGAGGAAGGCCTTTTTTAGACTGCTTTCACTCTAAAAAATTAGAGGAATTGATGCGTGGTCTCTGAATGAATTTGGCCACTTCAATAGGGCAGTAGTCCTTTTGGGTCCTCAACATTGATAATTCTGACTACTAACCCTTTTTTCGGTTTGTGTAGACGCTATTTAAGGTAACTTTTTTCCCCTTCTATATGTATTGCTTTTTTAAGTACATATCCCAAAATCTCTTTTAAAAAAGTAAGGAATTCCAGCTTTTTCAGCTGTTTCATGAACGTATCTTAGATGGAGGACTATTGAAACTTTCCATACAAAAATTTGGATTATCTGGTAACTTCATTCTACAAAAAAAAAGTCATAAATTACAGTATGAAATTATTATAGTTGTCAAAACTGTCATTTTCTGTGTTTTTTTAAACGCAAGTGTATTTGAAAATAATGCATTAGAACTGCTTGTAGGCATGCAGTGAGCATAATAAGTCATCAAAGTACAGTCCTACCAGAGATCTTACTGCCACCCAAAATGTCCCTTTTTTCCCCAATTGTATCATCAAATTACATTTTTAAAAACTCATTTTCTTACTCAGATATTTTGAGGACATCCAAATCAAATATGGAACAATTATTTTTTAACGAGGTGCGTTATTGTCACGAACACTTAACTTCCAACAGTAGTCAAAAGCATCTAGATGATCTTAAATCAAGAGTCTGAAGGTAGATCTCAAGAGCTTTAAAGTGTGAGGTCTGTGTGATGAAACAAGCGGCTTTTAATTTTATTTCTACCAGGTAGTGATGTCTCAGGTACCTCTTAAGATAAGTTATCTGTCACAGCAGTCTGATCCCTGTATTGTTTTTAAGGTCTCAGTATCACAGGGAGTTTTGGGTTACTGGGTTAGTGCATCGCTAATGATGGCAGACTGCAGTTCGGCAACCTTGAGTAGGATGCCTGTAATATCAATAAACTAACTGGAAAAAAAAACAAGTGTTAGAGGAATGTGGATGTCCAGTTAATTGCCAGTGCAGAGAGACTGCTCATCATGTGTGGATGAGGTTAGATGATGAGTGTAATTTATCCAAGCTTACAAATTGGGCATCTCTACCTCATTGAGTTGGGCTGTGTCTTGGTTTTATGCTTACATCTTAATTTAACTTTTTAACGTCAGTGATCTGCTCAAAAGCTAAGACATCAGGTCCTTACCTTGCAGCATTTTGTCATGTTAATGGGTTAGCCATGGCTGCTGTTTGATTTTGAGTCCTGTAAATTTGTTTCTCTGACAGTGAAATCAATGCAAAATTAATACTAGGTGAACAAAGACCCATTGCTTTATGAAATAGCACATTTCATAATAACTGCAAAGGGTAGCTGTAGATCTGTTAGCCATCTGAAAACGCTTCCTATTGCTGTTGTAAAATACAAAGGACATGGAGAAATAGAAATGAGATGTAGAAGTGAATTCAAGTATGTAGGAAGAGCCAAAGTGCCTAAGTCAGGATGGAAGCAAGGCAGCTTGCAGGACTCTGAATGTGTGGTGACGTTCTCTACTGTGGCTTAAAGTGAGTATGAAATTAAAGAGGAAATTATAAGCCCCAGAGCATGTTTAAAATTGACTTTTTATTAAAAAAAAAAAAAAAAAGACAACAAAAAAATACAGACAGTCTAGGTATGAAGATGAATATGGCTAGAAAGGAATAGATAATGGGGAGGACTCTTACATGAAGAAAGTGCCTCGCTGTGGGACCACGATGCCAGTATGCTTCGTAAGGAATAGAGGCAGATACTGTTCCTAAAGATTTGTCTCTATATGGAAATTCAATTGCACTAAGGTGTGAACTAAAGCAGACTATCTGTTTAGAGGTAGCCTGAGCAGGGCGGGTTGGACCAAATGACCTCCAGCTGTTCCTTTTGACATCAACCATGCTGCAGTTCCACCAGTTTTCCGCTCACAGACAGGGAATTAGGCTTTCCAAGTCTTTAGTCGTACATTTTTTTATTGCTGTTTTACAGTTAGCTGGTAATGTGGAGGTCTGTCTAGGTTGATGCCTTTGAGAGGAAAAAGGGTTTCCTCTGACGGGCTTGCATGTACTTTGGCTAAATTGCTCCTGAAGGCTATGAAAGCTTTTGGGATCATGAGGGTGTGATGTCAAATTTCTTGTAATTAGTGAGCGAAAAACAACCTTGCCTATTCCTAGCTATCCATCCACCTCTCTAGCTCTGCCACTGTCCTCTCCCAGTCTCCTATTGCAATTTAGTTCCCTGAGGAAAAATGGTGTCATTCATTTACTGATGGTCATTCCTCTGGTAGACAGGGCCTTCCTTTGCTGTTTTTCCTGTCTTTAACAGAAAATGGTAATGTGGCCCTGAATTTTGCTATCGAAGGTCAACATCTTCACTAGCTGCCTGTTGTCTGTTGTCTTACCTAAGATATGAACTGGTAATTGGACTTCAAGAATTACGGGGCTTGTTCAGTGGCTTAAGCCACATTCTTAATTATTGTAATGTTGATTTATTCTTAAATACTATGAGAAAATTAAAAGTATATCTAAATATAAAGACATACATGATAGCTTATGATAGTTCACTATTTTGGGAATCAGACACGTACAATTCATAAAAGATGGTTGTGATCAGGAAACAGACTGCAAAATGGTGCTTTTTTGCTCTATGTTGTAGCCATCTACATGGCAGCTGTGGTGGCATCCTGTCAGGAGACAGGCCTTCAAAAGTTGCTATATGTAGTAGAGACAACTCTTAGATTTTGCTATAGTGCCATGGTTATGGAAACTCTAGAAATAGGACGTATAGTGGTAGGTGAAGACACTTCAGGTAGAATCATTTTAAGGAGCTTTTAGAATTGCATTTTAGGATAGACTTTCAAATTGAGGCACAACCACGTAAATGTGAGAAGTAACACTCCACTGGATGAAAATACTTGGCAAGTCATCTTACTACATTTTGAATAAATGAGTTTTTGAATACTCTGTGTACTATATCTCTTCTCTGCAGTCTTTACTAACAACAAGAAAAAAGCTGTATTTTCATAAGGAATATTAACACTCCCGATGAAAGTGCAGAAATACTGATTTTTTCAGTACATCTGATATAAATTGTAGCACAACTGTGCATTACAGAAATTACATCTGCGGTTGTGTGCTGATGGTTTTTAATAAAGGAGGTCATTGGCTTAGCCTTGGAATGCCTTGCAGAAATGAAGTGTGTGCTTTGTTCAGCATACATAAAAATAACTCTGATGTTACTGTCTGGGCAGTTATAATCCAGCCTCCTTGGGTTAATGTCCCCATGTGAGTGTGGTGTTACCCCTGTGTAACTCTTTACTTGTCCTGCTGACACGCTTACAGCATTTCACCTGCATTTCATGTACTCGGACAGAGCTGGGTTTGCCGTTTGCTAGGGTAACTGCTGGTATTTGACATGAAAACGTTTGTTGCGTGAAGTGTTCTCGCAGTTAGCCCACAGATTTGCTCTTCCGCTGACTGGAAGTGTCAGCAAACAACAAAAGACAATGTGTGGAAGATTGCAGCATGCTACACTCTCTCCATCCTTTCAGAGATTGTTTCCTTGAAGCACTCTGGGAAGTGTGAACTGCAGTATTTACTCGGCAAATAAAGTGAGAGCATCTCTCCAGCCAGCTCGAACCTGTATTTTGGAAACAGGTACAAAGGTACCTGATATAAAGTACCTGAATGTATTTTGTTAATCCTATACTTTGATACTAGTAAAGACACTAATTGTATCCCACCAGGCTTGACAGTATGTAGAAGGTTATTTAAAAGAAAAAAAATTGTGCCTTAACAATCGAGGCATTTAAAAAAAATAATAATAATGATGCTGACACATGTGGATTTGGTTGTGTTAAATTTGGTATAGGCTGATTTTCTCTCAAAATCGAACTTTTTAATTATATAATAACCTGTCATCTAACTGTGTGAATTAATATAGGCCTTTAACAGTGAGCTCCAGTTAATAAACAGAGGAAGGCTTCCCATACGTACATGTATGCTCTGGCTGTAATTTTGTGCACTGAAGCATAGGGCGTGTATATGTTCCTAAAAGAAACAAACATTAAAGATGTTGCATACATGTTATTATTTATAATGAAACCAGATTTCAGGAAATAGTTTTTAAAATAGCAGTCACTATGAGGGAAGTCCCCTGGAAGTTGATGCTGGTGCTGCTGTGGTGTTCTCTCCTCACCAGCTCATGCACTCTGCTGGCTGCACCCAGATGTTTTCTTCAGGCCACTCTTCCAAAAAAGTTGCTAAAGCCACGGGAGAGCAGTGCCTGGGAGGTGGGTAAGGCAGAGGGCAAGAGTGTTATTCCTCACAGAGGTGCAGCAGCATCGGGTTCAGCTGGAGACCACGAGTAAGGGGCATCAGATTTTATTTTTATTACCTACTTGGAGAGAGGGTTGGGCTTTAGGAGTAGCTGAGGCCTCTAAAAAATGAGCCATGGCAGAAGAAGCCATGCTGATCCTTAAGGACCATGTACTAACTTTACTTACAAGCTTGATTGAAACAAAGTGAAGTGCAGTGTAACTTATGGATTAAATTTTGCCCTTGAATGTTTATGAAGTTCATTACTGGGAAGTATGTAGTGTATTCTGGGGAGCAATTTTACCCTATTATTAAGAATTTGTCTGGTACAAAGCTGATACAGTGGTGACTTAACCATCCTATTGGATCATCAAATTTAAAAAGACTTTTTCAGCAAATAGTTGGAATTCCTTATTGTCACAGGCAGAGGAAGGCAAACTCAGATGTGTTTTACTACAGGAGCATCAGATTATAGCCAGACTATATCTTTTTATAGTCTTCAAGGATGGAAGGGGGATATTCTTATAGATAATAACTTTACCCTAGAATGTTGATATTCCTAAACTCATTCTGAAGTTGATGGACTCGTGAGGGACCTTTGTGAGGGTATCGCCTACCTTTTGGATTAAAATAATACTGGAGAGGAACAGAACATGAACACAGGCAGCGTTAGAAATCCAAGGACAATCTGTTGTAAAGATATATGGCTCCTTTTGTTCTGTTTTTACTAAAGAACAAAAATACAACATTCATGTTAATCCTTTAACGCTTGTCTGTATTTGATCACAGCCTGTTCCTGTGTCTGTAATAGGAAAAAACAAGAAAAGTAATAGACATGGTAGTGGGTCCTGGAGGCAGCATCCCCTTTCTGGTGCTCCGCCTGCCCCGTCACTGAGGCGTCCCTGTGCCGGGGCAGCCAGGATGCTTGCCTGGGAGCCAAGAAATGCAAACAAATTCCAGCAGGAGAAATCGCTGCTCTTCCCTCTGGCTTTGAAAACCCAAGTGAGGGACACCTAGCAAGCACTGGCAAGTGCTGCTTTTTTCTTTTCTTTTTCTCTTCTTTTTCTTTTTCTTTTTTCTCAATCTATCTTCAACCTCATAACTTCACTGGTACCAGGATTTCACTAACAATTAGATGTTGGAAATGGGTAACAACTACGTAACACTGGCGTAAGTCCAAAAAGTCCAAGTGTGGACAGCAGCTTTTCATGTATTTGGTAATTCATGTAGAAAATACTTTGTTCTTTGAGTTATAACACATGCAAATAAAGAGTATTATTTTTTTCTTAGCAAAAATATTTTAATTTTAAAGGTCTTGAGGTGCAAATCAGTTCATTGGAAGCACATGTAAGCTAATTGGTATTTCTCATGCTCTGTCTTTTGGTGGTGCTCGGTGATGGTGCTGCCACGCTAATAAAATCACTTTGGTAAACCATTGAGTGGGATTGCTCCACACTTACCTGATGTCATAAAATTACTGAGATCAGTCTGGGTCATTCATGTGGGGTTGTTGGTGGGCACTGGCTGGTAAAGGCAGGGAGATAAACAGGCAGGCAGCATCCTCGCCTTGCCAGCTGCAGCTGGGAGCTCTCCCTGGCAGAGTAGCTCGCAGCAGGCACGCAAAAGGTTTTTTCAGAGCTAGACTGAAGGGTAGGCTGTTTTGTCCTGTGTATTTACAGCTTTTTAATTTAAGCATATACAATTTCTTTTCACCTTCCGTGCCTTTGTCAGCGACAAAGACATGGAATAACTTTCAATAAAAAGTCAGTTTATTCTTTTTACTGGGGAGTTATTCCTTAAAAAAAAAAAAAAAGTTTCTGTTACTCCTATTGAAGATTTTGATTGAGTAAAGGAAGGGGGAAAACGTGCAGGCAGCTTCGCACTGTACTAGGCACGCAAAACAAAATCTGCTCTTTTCCATGAGGTGGCCAAGGACAAAAGGAGCGTGCAGGGGGTGGGACACGCCGATGAGAGCTCTTGCTCCTTATTGAGCTGAATCCTTTTTGTCATATTTTAAGACATGCTGGAGAACCTGACGTGCTACTGGCTGTCAAAAATGGATGAAGTGAAAATGGGAGGTGTCTTTTTTTTTTTTTTTGACTTTGCAGTGGAGGAGGAATTTCAAATACTAGCAGTTTTCCTTCAACTGAAGATAGGGTGGGGTCTGCCTCCTTCACTTGTGTCCACAGAAGTCTTCTGCCTAAGCAGTTATAAAAGTACCATAGTTGCTGGTTAGAGCCTGAAAAGCTGTGCTACCCTCACCAGGAGCTGCGAGGAAGCAGAAATGGGGCATGGGCCCGTCCCTCCACCTGACTCCTTCGAGCCGTCCTGTTGCAGAGCGCTGTCGTTTCTGCAGCCGGTCATTCCTATGGGCAGCTGTCTCCTAACCAAATAGCTTTTAGAAAAAAGTGTGTGAAAGCTGTGTGTTCAGTACGTGAGGTGACCAGGCCCAACTCCTGCAAAACTCCTGGGGTTTTGTCAGATCACTCAAACCTGGGCCTGGTGCTGCTCCAGCTTGGAGGCACTGCTGGCATGAGGTTCTACTTCGCAGTGCATGCCTATGACATCTCCCTGCAAAATTCACTTGGATTCCTGCATTTTTAATTGCTCTGGTTAGTGGGAGAGAGAAATGGGGATCCTGTTTTTGAAGGGCCTGGAGGCCGGGGTGTCGGCGAGAGCCGAGAGGCTGAGGGGAAGGGAGCCAGGAAGGGTCATGGTACGGTGAAGGTCGACCGTAGGCCTCCTGCGGAGTAGTTGGTGTTTCCTAAAGCTCCCATTAAAAATTCACTCAGGCTTTAACAAGAGAACAATGTAAAATGATGTAATTGCTGGGTTAATCCCCGTGTGCTGCCTGGGGAGAAGAAGAGGCTGGCCGAGCCTCCTGCTTCCCAGTGAAGTAACAGCTGTGAACCCCCTCAACAAAGGGCAATGAGATTTCAATGGGGGTTTTGATACTTAAAAAACTGCAGTGCAACATAGCAAATTTCATTAAAGACCACTCTGGGGTCTTGTGGAGGGCAGCACCACGGCTGGGGTGGCACGTGTTGAAAAAGAGGTTCTCTGGAGCGTGCGTTATTCTCTTATTCAGCATCAGCCTGCTAAGTCAAAGCTTACTTTGAGAAATAAACGTCAAAATATAAAGCATGATAAAAGAAACATGTTACATGTTTGTAAATATGGTATTTGGGGTTTGCTGAATCCTGAAACAGAGACTTTGGTACCTAAGTCAATAGATACGCTCTTAAGACAACAAAGTTCCTCAAAGTAAGAGGAAAGTGTGGGTGTCCAAACCAGAGTATAAGAAAGTAACTTTGCCTACTGAGACTGTGTTTTTGGCCCTAATGGAAGTAAAAAATAAATAAATAAATAAAAATTTTTGAAAAAGCTAAACTGGGTATATGGTTTTTATATGTTTAATTGTATCATTGCAGCATTATGTGAAGTTGGAATGTAGTTAGCTTAGTTAGCCAAACTGGAATGTTTAATACTGTATGCAAAATATATTCCTACTATTCTAAAATAGTTTAAGTGATTTGTTCTTTTCTGCTTCCCTGTAGATTAAAGCAAAAAATTATGACAAAGTGGAAAAGGTGAGTCCTATCAATATATGCAATATTTATAGCAAGAAAAAAATATCTGATTCTACTAACTGAGATTGAAAATAATTGTATCTGTCTTTGAAAGAGCTATTCAAAAACACAGGAAATATCACTAAAGTAATTTTGTTGTTGCTACCAAACTAATCAGTAAAGTGAGCAGAGCAATTTCTGTGTTCAGTTCTTTCCAATTTCCTTGCATAGCATGAAGGAATTTTTGTCAAAAGAATTAGTAACTTATTCTTTCTTATAAATTTTAGTCATAATTATCAAAATTATTTTATTTCATACCGTATAGCATTAAAAGTAGAAACTTAATTCTGTATTGGAATCCTGATCACATCTTCTTGATGTATTAAACAGTTATTTCAGCGATGCCTTATGAAGGTTTTACACATTGATTTATGGAAATGTTACCTTTCCTATGTACGAGAAACCAAGGGGAAGCTACCTAGCTACAAGTAAGTTAACAGAGTTACTCTGAATTATTCTAGTTTTATAATAACTCTCCTCTTGATTTTTGACTAAGGGGTGGGAAAGGACACGAGTCTCACACCTGCTTGGGAACTTTGTAGCAGGGTGGTTTTGGGGTGGTGGTGGTAATAATATATAATTTGCATTTTGCAAGCATTTTCTTTAAAGTTTCTGTAATTAAGCTTGCTGGGTAAAATTTCTTCCTCCGTCTGGGTCCATATGAAGAGGTGAGACAGCAGCAGGGGACCATCTGGAGCACCCATGCTGTTTCCCTGCAAATGAGATTGGTGCTTAAGCTAATCTGAAATACGCTTCCTTCTCAGACAGGCCTTTTGCTATTCTCCCCCTTAGTGCCCTGTTTAGTCTTCACAAAATTCAAAATCAATTCCAGTTGAGGTACTATTTTTGAGTAGTTAATAGTAAATCAGTAATTAGAATAAGTTTGGGAAGGCCTACAAAGCATAGAAAATCAGGGTGTCAACGTCTTTGGGGCATGCTAGTTTTCATCTCTTTTCATTTACTATGTTTTGCTTGCTTATAGTCCTGTGGGCTAAGTTCAGTCCTTCTTCCTGCTTGAAGTTTCAAAAATAGTCTTTCAGCCTCTATAAACTGTTTCTTTCCCAGCCCGTTATAATTTCTGTGTACTTCAACCATCAAGACAGTCACTGATGCATAACTGAAAAAATGCAGATTTTTGATTTTTAAATATTATTAAAAAAAAAAAAATCTAAAAGTATTTTCCTCCTCCCATCCCTTATCTTTATGTCATTTAACTTTCCTCTATTTTTCCCTTTACCATGGACAAAAAAAGTAGTGAGGTAGTGACAAGCTTCTAAGGAAAGGAAACTGGGAGAAAAGTGAGACAGTGTAAAAGCTATTTTCATTGAAAATTGAGCAAGTGGAAAAATTCTGTGAACATTTTTAAAATTTTGAGAGAATCACTCTGGGGTAGGGGGTGGAAGATTATATGAAAGATTTTGGCCGTTTTCCACACAGTGGAATTACTCCAAATTTTCCCATCCTTTTGATGTTCTTAGAGAATTACAAGGGTCAAGAATTTCTGAGAGAAAAAGGAAACAACAGGTTGTCAGCAAGGAACATTTAGAGAGCATTTGGTTTCTATCTTTTGAACCCAGAGTGCACTTCATATGCATAGATTTCCACATACTTCAGAAAGGGGGGTTCTTAGGAGCGATTAGTATACAATATTGCCACCAATAAATGTAAACAATTTTCTCTTAAAAATAAACCTAAATGCAGAATTTAAAAATATCCGAATGCAAATTTTTTACTCTCAACTATTGGTTGATGCTTTTCATTCCTCAATGTTTGCTGAACTTGCTGCACAAAAAAATGATCTTAAATAAAGATTTTTCTACAATACTAAAAAGTTGCTCTATGGTCTTTGTGGTTTGTTCTTTTCCTCAGAGAAAAAATGGCTCAGGCATATGATTTTGCTCTGGATAAGATTGGCATGGAAATCATGTCATACCAGGTATGTTTTTCTATGAAAGCACATTTAATTTCTAACTTTGTATCAAGTACAATTAAACATTAATTTCATTATATTTAATATTTTTTCTTGCATAGATCTGGGTGGATTACATCAATTTTTTGAAGGGCGTGTAAGTACCTTAAAAGAATTTATTTTAAGTTCAGTTAAAGTAATGTTGATGTTCGTACTGGTGATGGTCTGTAACAGCTGACATTGATCTCTCTCCCCACTGTTTAGAGAAGCAGTAGGATCTTATGCTGAAAACCAGAGGATAACAGCTGTCCGTAGGGTTTACCAGCGTGGCTGCGTGAATCCAATGATTAACATAGAACAGCTCTGGAGAGATTATAACAAATACGAAGAGGTAATCAAAAACACTAAATCTGTTTGTGACATTAAAAAAATAATCTTATAATCAAATGTAGTACCCAAATTGCATCCACTAAATAATTACATATAAAAGAGATGACTGGCAGTGTAAAAACATTTTGCGTGTGGTACCAAAACACCTGTAGCAAAACTGTACAGGTACTTGATTGATTTTTTTTTTTAATTATTTTAAAGACTTTGTAGCATACATTTAACTGTCCTATTCCCCAGCTGGCCCATCTGAATTGCTGGTGAATTAGAAATCACTGTTACCAATGGCAGAGAATCTATTTAATGAAAGCTGGGGCAGATCAGTTGGCAAGGGGGGCTTGCTATCCCAAGGAGGCATTTCCCTCGTTCCAGTTGAACAGGGTAAAATGGCCTTCAGCTGTGATGGTTTGGATTTCCCCCATAGTATTAAGGCACATGTTCTCGAGACCTTTTAAAATGCTCCGACCATCCTTCCCCTGAAGCCATTCCAGCATCAGTTCAGGTGAGTCCGTGGCCAAACTGTCTTCAGTGAGCACAACCTCAGCTCACTGACCCTGCAAGCTGATCCGTAGCTGCCCCTCTGTAGCGTACTCACAAACACTGTTGGTAGCAGCCTATTAACCTACCCCAGTCACTCACCACAGGCAAGAGTGCAGAACCGAGGGTAAATGCCTTGGTGCTCAGCACCGTTGAGCAGGCGCCGTGGCCTGGCACGTTCCCTCACCCCGCACGGTGCACCCAGCACACGCCATGGGTCAGCCGTGCGCTGTGCAGGGAAGAAGGGGCAGCTTCTCTTCCCTTCTTTCTGACCGTGCCAGTTGTAGGGTTGCTGACCTCAGCCATTAGACACCACTTAGCCAGCAGGAGCACCTCCTGGCACCCGCAGCCAGCAGTGTGTCCTGCCAGAGCTCGTCACCAGCTCAGTCCTCAGCGGCGCTGCAGCTGGCTTGCTTACCACCAGGGAGGGTACCAAATGACACGGCCTTCTGCATAGGAAAATCCGGTGCTGCTGCCAGAGACTTCCCTGTAAACCCGTCCCACACAGTAAATGAAAGCTCTCACTGCTTGTTTCTACTGGTTTCATCAATACATAGGGAGCCTGTCAAGATGATAGCTGAAACCTGGCCTGCATTTGTTCTGTATCTTCTAGTTGAGCCTGCTTGCCTGGCGTCTGTCATGCAAAACAGCATCTCAGACGAGGGCTGCTGGCTGCTGGGACACGGGTCTCTGCAGCTCGTGTTCAGCTTGCAGACCATCCTGGTGCAGAGTAAGACAGTGCTGGGCACCAGGGCTCTCAGGGGGAAACATCGTGTGTAGATCTTGGTACAAAAGGCCACGGGGTGTTAGCTGCAAGTGAAATACTCGCGGGTGAAACACTCTTCAGCTTCCCTTCAGCTCAGTCGGTAGGTACTGGGTAGCAGTATCTGCCTGTCAGCTGCCAGCACCATGAGTTAAACTAAGGGGCTAGGTGGGGTGTTGCTGGGTTCGTATTCTAGCTGGCCCAGATAGCTTGGTGAGGATCCAGATGGGGCCTTCCTTGAGCTCCTGCTCCAAGGGATCAGTTCCCAGCTCAGATGCCAGCTTGGAACAGGACTCAAAACTACTCATGTTGCTCAAAATCCTGGCAAACAGCTTCAGCAAAACCCACCCTGACTTTTGGGAGCACAAGAGTGGCTGCTTATCCTGCCATCAGAGCTGCCCCTTGAGGTTAGGTTAGTGCTGGGAGCCCGCTGCCTGGCCTGCGTCCCTGCGGCGAGTTGTGAGCTCTGCCTTGGGCCAGATCCCTCCTGCTCTGGAGGGCTCTGAGCGCACGTGGGTCCTGCCCCGTGGCCTTCTCTGGGGTGGGGTGCCTGGAGCTGACAAAGGTATGCGTGTGGCCATGCCTTGCTTCAGGAAGAGAGGGAAAGGCAAAGCTGTGAGCTTTGACACTGTTATCGCTTGTCAATGAAAACTGAATTGCTCCTGTGCTGTCCGTGTGTTCACCCAGTGAACAGCAGGCAGCAGCCAGGCAGGGAGCTGTGAATCTGCCTGGGCATTGACCATGATTTAAAAAAAAAAAAAAACTAATTCAAAGACCCATTCTTTCCTCTGCTTTCTCCCCCATCAGTTTTATGTAAAGCTCATTGCATCTTGAAAGCTGTAAGTGATAAGATTAAAAATATACTGAGATGTTGTAGGTCACCTGATTTTTTTTTGTATTGGATGTGTTCCCTCGCAAATAAGTTCTTGCCCCTTTGTGATATGTTTGTGAAGAAATATCCAGAACTTTTTGAGATCAGTATTTTAAAATAACTTTGACCTTCACGCTCCCTTTAGCATCCCCTTTATAGCTATTTTCTGAATAAATTGAGATTCAGAAATTCCACATTGAAATTGCATACTCCCAATTCCTTTTTTTCACCCTTTTCCAGGGAATCAATATTCATTTAGCTAAGAAGATGATTGAAGACAGGAGTAGAGATTACATGAATGCACGACGTGTAGCAAAGGTACAAACTTCTGTTTACCTTTCTTTGTTCTATTTAATTCTACAAACTAGCTCTAAATTTGGTTCTTATTGTAAAACAAAATGTGTGTTAGATTAATAAGGTTGGTACGCTGAAATATTTGTATCAGTTTCATAAAAAAATAAACTAAGATTTTTAGTTTCTTGTAGGTTTAAATCCAGTGTTCAAAACGTTGTTTCTGTTTCAGGAATATGAGACAGTTATGAAAGGCCTGGACCGCAACGCTCCTTCTGTCCCCCCACAAAATACCCCACAAGAGGCTCAGCAGGTAGACATGTGGAAGAAATACATCCAGTGGGAAAAGAGCAACCCGCTACGCACAGAAGATCAAACTCTCATAACAAAAAGAGGTAATTAGATACTGCTCTGGGCTGCGTAGAATTGTATGCCTTAGCTCAGTGAATGGCCTCCAGTGTAAATAAAGATGTGTTTTAGTGTTCATGGAATGTGCTTTAGCAGAAATCAGTCAAGATTTTTTTTCTTGTCTGTCTTGAACTGTGTGGGCGTGAATTTTAAACAACGTTTAGTCTTTACTCAATTCAATCTGAAAGCAGTACATGGATTTGGGTACAGCGCTGTAGTCGTATGCCACTGATCTCAGTAGAGGTCACAAAATGTTGGATCACAGCCTAACGTTATGGCTGATGTTCCTGGATGATTTCTGTTTATTCCTCTGTGGATGAGGCAGGGTTTAGCTGCTGGTTGGGATTCATGAAGTTCCAGATGATACAGAAGAGCTGCAATTGTGAATGTTCTGTTCAAAGCCCATTAGTGTTAACGGTGTTTTATTTATTCACTGTTTTCTGTATTTCATTGTGCAAGGTAGTACTATTTCTGCAGTAATATACAAGGAATATTTCTTACGTTTTTTTCTCCTAGTTATGTTTGCCTATGAGCAATGCCTTTTGGTTCTGGGACATCACCCAGATATCTGGTATGAAGCTGCACAGTATCTTGAGCAATCTAGTAAGCTGCTAGCTGAAAAAGGGGTAAGGAGATTACTGTTAGCTTTCTTTCTCATTTAATTGCTGTAATGCAGTCTACTGTTGTTAATTTGTCCTCAAATATTTAAGAACCAAGGGGGGAGCAAAAAGTCTCAAGAATCTTGTGTCATGTTCAGAATTTTACATTTGGGGCTCTATTACTAAATTGATTGATTTATTTATTTTGCATCTGGGATAATAAGATTTATAAAAAAAAAATATATATTTTCCTGTTGGCCAGGTTTAGGTTTGGGTTTATTTTGTTGTGGTTTATTTATTTATTTATTTATTTATTTATTTTGCTGTAGTGATTTCTCAAGTACTGGGGAGATGAGTATCTTTTTATTGGAGCATTGTATGGGCGCTCTGCATGAATTTCTCATGCAGAGAAGACATTCCATAGATGGGCCTTCACTGTCACAAGTGTTGAACAGATATCATATTCATTTTGTAACAGGACATGAACAATGCCAAACTTTTCAGTGATGAGGCTGCTAATATTTATGAAAGAGCGATCAGCACTTTACTAAAGAAGAATATGCTTCTTTATTTTGCATACGCAGATTATGAAGAGGTGAGCCAAAATAGTGATGTACTGATATTAAAACACAAAGGCATCTTTCTTCAATAATGTCATTTATTTGAAACATACTGAATACACGGACTTTCTGTACAATTAATCTGCAGATTTTTTTCTAGCCGTAACCTCACTCAGTATTTCTGACACTGAGCTGACAAAATGGGGAGAAACAGCCTGCAGTATTTGTTATAATTCTTTTGAAAATCTAGTGCCTTTCCACTTAAATATGAACTATTTTTCAAACTACTGTGAAGTTGAAAAACCGATCAATTTACATTTACTGGAACATCAGCTTCATTTTTAAAATGGCGGAAAAGAACACCTTTCCTGTCCAATTTTGGGGGATTTAATGTTTGTGTTTCCATAGCTACCACTGTATCACATAGACTTGAGTAATGCCCCAGCAAGGGTTGTTTTTGCACATGAACCATCAGAAATGAGGACAATTTCCCACTGATCAGGTGAGGACTATAGAATCCTCTGTAGGATGTATTTTGCCCACTTACTGTAACATGAAAGTCTTTGCAGGAAGATCCTGAGGACAAAAGCCAACAAATCTTTGCGCTTAAAAGAAAAATCCTTGGTTTTCAATGCAGCCTCTTGTACCCTAAACATACTGGCTATTAAAGTTTTTAAAGGTTGCACCATGCAGCTTGGAGGGCTGCAGCTGGCAGAGAACAGAATGGATTACTTGAACTGTGTAGGTTTTAGAGTGAAGGTGGTCTTCCTAGCTGCCCTGCAAGTTATCTTTAGTTGAAGACGAAGGAAACAGTCTTCAAATCCCAAACATCTAAAATGTCAGTTCTGCTGCAGTACTACAAAATCAGAAAAAAGACAACAGAGACTCTAGGAAAGCATGTATGTAAGCACTGGTAAAAACAGCATGTGGAAAATAAAGAAATAACTGCACAAGACAAAAAAAAAATGCATCAGTTTAAAATGATTGACATACGTAGTGTCCAACTGAGGAAAAAAAGAAACAAAAATTTTATTTTTTTCTTTAGATTGATTTTTGCATTCTCACAGGTGGTTTGTAATGGTATTACCAAGCATTCTGTATTTCCTTTTTCTTTACTTTAGAGTCGAATGAAGTATGAGAAAGTACACAGCATATATAATCGACTCTTGGCTATTGAAGATATCGATCCCACTCTGGTAAGATGAGCTTTCGTATTGAATTTTTCCACATTTGCATAGACAGTCACCTGAGTGCACTCAGAGAATGGGGAAGTACTTACATGAGTTTATTGGGTCGCAAGGATGATTGAGCAGGTGGAGTACTGAGATGACAGAATTAGATTAAAATTTCAGCAGGGTTGATAATTAGAGGCTTTAATCCATTCAGACACTAAGCCATGTGCATATTTCTCCTCTGTGTCTTTTGGAGAATCTCTTAAAACAAGTTATGAAGATGTCAGATGTTAAAGATTTTATGAAGCATCTCATAAGAATTGGTGTATGTGTTGTTGGCCCAACTAAAATTTCACTTTGCTTCTCCTTAACTGTTTAAAAGCACATTGCTTTTGCCCATTGCCCTCCCTAAAGTAATAAATACCTTTCTGTGTATGTGTAGTTTGCAAATAAGTTTGTAATGCACTATATAAGTATTAAAGTTTATTGCTGTACACCTACTTACGTAGTAAACAGCATCATTCATAGTGCCAACTGTGCCAGTACTGAACACATGGTGTGAGAAGGTAACCTGCCCTCAAAAAGTGACGTGGTTTATAGACATGACAAAGCATGAGAAGGAAGAAGAAGGTCTGAGATCTAAAATTAAACAGGTCATTGTCAGAGGAAAGGTATCAATTTACTGACATGTTTATTCATCAAGCTCAGAATCACAATGCTTTCCTAACACACGTTTTCTGAGAAAACACATACCAGTCCCTCCCATTTGAGGAATGCTGCTATTTGTGATCTAATTCTGAGTGGAAGAATATTAAATTCCAAAGAAGTGCAAATCACAAATTGGCCAATGAATTAAATAATACATTCATTATTTTTGAGTAGGTATAAATACTCGTGGATAAAATGATTTCTGGTTTGGATCCCATAATATACAGTAAAATACTTAAATGGTCCTTTTGCCAACTCTTTAATCTTATAATTTCTTGACTTTATTGGAATATTGTCATTTTTGTAAGTCCTTAATTTTCTGAAGTTAGGTTTATCCACTTACCCTGCCTTGAAACATATGTTTGTTAACTATTTACATTTCAGGGGATTGATCTTAGGCACTTTCCATTTTTAAAACAAGTATATAAAAAGCTTTACCTCAGTATTTATAGCATTGTGACACAAAGGCATAACACAATCTTGTTTGTTTCTATTATGACTTCTTAGCTGTATTTTCTGAGTATGGATTATTCCAGATACAGCCAAAAAGTCTTTATATCCTAGTATTCTTTGTTAGCACTGATGCTATATAATGTTAACGTGCATTTTAGGTTTATATCCAATATATGAAATTTGCAAGGCGAGCAGAAGGCATAAAATCTGGAAGAATGATATTTAAGAAGGCAAGAGAAGATGCTCGGACCCGCCACCATGTCTATGTTACAGCAGCTTTAATGGAGTATTATTGTAGTAAGGTAATTCTGCCTGCTCCGTTTGGTACCCAAGAATTGTGGGAGGGTGTGCATCTCACTGAAGCTAATGAGCTTTTTTTTTTTTTAAAAAAAAAAAAAAAAAAATGTTTGCAGGATAAGTCTGTGGCCTTTAAGATTTTTGAGCTGGGGCTGAAGAAATACGGGGACATTCCAGAATATGTGCTGGCATATATCGACTACCTGTCTCACCTTAATGGTAAGCTTTAAATGTTGAGACATCTAATGAAGCATTAATCTGCCTTCTGTGAGTTTGGGTCCAGGCTGAGTTCTTTGTATTTTACTTTTAATTCTCCGTGAAGAGCAATGAAACCTCTTTGTAAAACTCAGCAATTAATTTGAAAAAAACTGCTGTTCTGACGGCATTGAAATTCCAGAAGTGTATTGACATTAGGTCTTGTTGCTACTTAATAGGAAAGTGAACTTTCCAAAATAGTAACTCATTTGCAGTGCAGCGTTTTTAAAGCATCTGTTGTGAATAATGGGAAATACACTGAGAAACCGGGCACAAAGATGTGGGGGGGGGGTTTGAAGCTGGCAAGCTGGGTTGAGCTAGGAAGGGGGACATTAAAAGAGGCAAGAAGCATTTGTCCTCAGGCTCTTCCTCTGCCCACTCGTGTCTGCCAGATACCTCTGAGATACTCAGATTTCTTCTGGTGTTTCTTCAAGCATTCAGTACCTTACCTCAGTATTTGTAGTATAACAGCGAATGGGGGTAACACAAGCCCTTCTGGTTTTTAGCTGAATTTTGTGAGAAAGCCTCCATGTGGCTGGGGTGAGTGGTGGCTGCGGGCAGCTCGACTTCTGAACCTTTGAGGGTATTTTGTAGGTATCAGGCACGTGAGTTTCTCCTGGCAGACTACAGTGCAGTACCTTTTTTGCAGGCTCTGAAAGGCTGAATAGATGCAGAGCTTTTTTCTTCTGTCGGTTGTAAGCATAAAATTTAGTTTTCAAGTCAAGGTATATTTAAAGTTGCAAGAAATTATTGTAGGTCTACATGAACATACAAAATGCCTTTCCACAGATCACTGTCACAAAAACTTTCTCAAAACTCATGAGTGTACTGCTCTCTTTTAGCAACTGGCAGGCTTTACTGGAGGGGAAAAAAAAAAGGATTGCTGAACTTCAGTAAATGTAAGATATGGTAAAATACTTAGTAAGTCAGGACAGAACCTCGCAGTTTTAAAAAAACAACCAACCAACCATTCCTTTCCTCCAGTTGGCAACATACAAGGGCTAACTGCTCATTGGGAACCAGGTCTAGTAATTTTTGGAGGGCTTCTGAGAAACATACAACAGAGAATTACATTGATGGAAGAGCCCAATTAAAAAATACTAAGATGTGCCGTTATGGTAATTAAGGAAAACTGAAAATAAAACAGAGATCCTGGAGATATGCCAAATAATAGCCGTGCCATTATAAAGAACCTGTATTAGGTTTGTTGCTACAACAAAATGAGATTTGCAAATAACAAATTCACAGTAGAAATTGACAGTGTTAGTTTTATGTAGGTGTTCAGGTTTTTTTCTCCTTACTGAAAATCAGATCAAGGTATCAGAGTGTCAGCCTTTTATTTAATTCAGTGTATGTGTTGAAATTATTTTAAATTGTCTCTAATATATTTTCCTCAGTGTGACTTTTTTTTTTCTTTCTGTTTTTAGAGGACAATAATACAAGAGTTTTGTTTGAACGTGTTTTAACTTCAGGGAGCCTCCCACCTGAGAAATCTGGGTATGTCTGCAAAAGCAGTTTCACTACACTAAAAAAGACACATAACCCCTTTCAACTACAAAGATAATAAAGAAACAGAAAAAAATGAGTAGGACAAAGTTAGCTAGAGATGTTCCTTTCCCTCTTAATGTTGTCTAAAATAACAGCAACTGTGACAGATATGTGTAAGTTCCTATCCCACTTGCAGTGAGATTCATTCATTGATTTGAAAATCTCATTGAGACAGGATTGTTGAGGACAGAGTGCAAAATGCTCCTGCTGGGTAAGGATTCAGTAGTTTCAGCAGGTGGCATGGCTAATGAGACATATCGCTCGGTGCCTGCTTTAGATAAATGGGGAGAGGGAGCTGAGGACATCTCTCATTGACAGAGCATTACGTTACAGAAAGTGAGTCAGGAATTTATTGAGGAAGATGCTAAATAATGCCCAACGAACCAAAAGTAAAATAGTGAAAGAATTAGAAAAGTCTTGGATTTGCCACTCACTGGCACATTTTCATTACTACTATTTGAATTTATTTCTCTAATAGATGGCTAACAACCCCTTTGCATTCCAAGCATTTACCATTATTACTCTGGTAGATGCAAGCATCAAAATTAAGAATTGAAACACTGCACTGCTGTCCATGGTCATTTGACCCTTTAATTCTCACCTTTTGTAAGAAATATTTTATGCATATTTTGAAAGCAAAAAGAAGACAAAATAGATGATTTAAAAGCTGGATCTTCTTCAAAGGTGAACTCCAAATGAAAGTTTATTCAAGTCCAGAAATATGGCCAGATATTATTCATGTTACGCGTGAGATTTTGCACAAAGCAACAAGCAGGGACTATATACATTTTTGGCTACATAAAATTCTAAAGTAGTGCCTATCGTGTCTTGGGATATTGCTCTTGCCTCCTAGAATATGCTCGTCCATGAAGATGAATTAACTCGTATTCTATATTGAAAATTCCCTCACATGCGGGATGAGTGAAGTTCTGGGTGGTGGTAGTAGTAGTAGTGTAGTAGTAGTCTGAGTAGCTTGTGCATCTTACATTAATGATCAAACTTACCTCAAATGCTGAAATCATTTACTCCAGCAATCTTTTTCTTTTCGTGACAAAGGTCAACTGCAGAGATAAGCTGAATGGGTAGTGTTTAAAGTCCTTTATAATCCACTAGATTGAAAGTTTTTACAAAAATATATAAAACACTGGGAAAGTAATGCATGCTACAGGTGCATTGAAAAGAAATACTAAAATGGTAACGTGTTCCCAGATTTACCTCATCTTGTGAGTTTTTATAATGGGGAATTTTCAGTACCGCTTCCTCCTTCAGCAACTGTCTGTTTATTTTTTCTTTTACAGGGAAATCTGGGCTCGGTTTTTAGCTTTTGAAAGTAACATTGGTGATCTAGCTAGTATACTGAAAGTTGAAAAACGAAGGTTTACAGCATTCAAGGAAGAATATGAGGGTAAAGAAACAGCCCTGCTCGTAGACAGGTATAAGTTCATGGACTTGTACCCTTGCTCTGCAAGTGAACTTAAGGCTCTTGGTTATAAGGTAAGTGGATAACAACGCTTACATTCATTATTATGCTTTTCAGTCATAGCAAAATTCAGCAGTTCCTTGTTTAGCACTTCTCTTACTTTTTTTTTTTTTTTTTGCTTGACAGAAAAGTAGGTAAAACAGGCCTGGTGTGCTTCCCTCTTGTCTTGTGTCCTCTCTAGCAGGTTTGCTCAGACTACTTCTTGGCACTGTGCTACAATGAAAGCAAAACTGTGCTTTTACTTTTTAACTTGTTTTGATCTTGAGGCATGTTAAATGGAAACCTGCTGGGAAAAGACAGCAAATGAAAGCATAGGGCCAGAATGTGGTAACTCCACCCAGGTTATACCAGGGATAAATTTGATTTTCAGTCTAAGACTTCGACAGAAACTGAGCTAATTGGGTTCCCCTGGGACAGTATTGTTGGGCAGCGGTGCCAGGCATTGTAGGCCAAGTGCAGAAAGGGGCAAGAAGTATGACAAACAGATGCAACCTCATGCATTTGTATTTACCTCTCATTTTTCCATTGAAAAGTTGACGTGTTAATGACATCACCACTCAGCTACAGGTCTCTGCTTTGGACTTAAACATGAACTCCTTCAAAAATCAAAATTATTTTTGAAGGTAGGAGAATCAGGATGAAAGAAATGCTGCTGACTGCCCTTCCACTCCAATTGGCAGAACCCCTTTCACTTCACTGAGAGCCGTATCAAAAGGAAATAACAAACTGTCCCAGTGATTCCTACAAATGACTGAGGAGACTTACCTGTAGAGATCAGTGGCTGCCTGGTTTTTTCAGTTGTTTATTATGGTCTAAGTGCTTCAATGCTGCTGTTTGGAATTTAAATTCTAGGCCAGAAGCCTGTAGCTGGTGGTCTCCCGTTTCATTTCTGACAACGTGTATTTTAACTAGTATTTTAGTCCTGTGCAAGTCCATAAAGCTTTGGTAAGCAATTAGATGTTGTGTTTCTTTGTACCACGATGTAAAATAGGCTGCCAGAGAAGCAGAAAGCAGCTCTGCTGGAGGAACTGTTGTTGCCCACTTATGTGAATGGGAAGTAAACCTTCAGTTCCTAACTCAGAAATAGTGCCTCAGCTTCCATTTATTTCTTATACAAAAAAGTAATATGTGTAAAGAAAAAAAAAAGTCATTGAAGTCAACAAAACAGCTGAATTGTTGATCTTCACAATCTTAAAATAACCTGATAGGTGGAAATGAGTCACACTGAGCCATTGAATATTTTTCTTTTAAAGTAATCATGACAAAGACATTTTGGAGTTACAGGTGTATTTGCAAGAGCATATGTCTTGACAAATGCATGCTAGGTGGTGTACTTAAGATTATTCAGCCCTTGGGCTTGTTTCTGTTGCTTGTCATATGCCAAAATATAAGAATTTGAACTGATGCCTTGCATGCCTGCTAACTGCCATATGCTTGCTTTCTTTTCCAGCTAAAGCAATCTAGGGAATGAAATGAGGGAGAAATGATAGTTGTGAAGCTTAGTGGTCTGCACCTGTTCACCTAAATCTTTTTAACCTAAAAAAAGGGAGCCATCCAAAAATGATAAATACAGTCCCATTTTGTAACAAAATTAGGTGTTTCTATTCCCAGCTGAACAGCCCCACTGTAGGACTGAAATGTACAATGACAATATGCAAGTTTTGCCCAGATGGTCTTCTAAGAGGACATCTGTAATTATAATTACGACAAAGTGAGAATAAGTGACTTGTCTAGAGAGATGTTTTGTTCTGTAATTTAAACAAGTGATACTGCCAAGTTCAGTGCTGTCTAATTGGCTTTTGCAGGATGTCTCTCGTGCCAAGCTGGCAGCTATAATTCCAGACCCTGTGGTTGCACCGTCCATTGTGCCTGTTCTCAAAGATGAAGTAGACAGAAAGCCCGAATATCCAAAACCAGACACTCAACAAATGATTCCATTCCAGCCAAGACACTTAGCACGTAAGTCAAATATGTTCGGTCCAAAGTGGCTATAGCTCACCTAACAGCAAGATACTAACTGGGATGTTTAGCAAACCTAATCATAGAGACTTCCTATAGTCTTCAGTCACCTAAATTTGTACTTACATTTTAGGCTGTTGTTTAATTGGATTGCTAAAGGCAGTATGTACAAGTAGTTTGGGGTCTGGTAATAACCTGTTACACATGCTGCTCATAGATTAGATCAGGGACTAAACAGTATGTAATTAGTAGAGGCAAAAGTGACAAGGTAGTAATTATTTGCACCAAATAATAATGGTGTTAAAGCAATACAAGTATAGCTGTCTTGCACTGTATTCATATAGTTTTTCTTCCCACAGCCCCAGGTTTACATCCTGTACCAGGTGGTGTATTTCCTGTTCCACCAGCAGCTGTAGTTTTAATGAAGCTCCTGCCACCTCCTGTTTGTTTTCAGGTTTGTTTTAAAAAATTCTGAAAACTTAAAAAAAAAAAAAATTACACAAGATGCTATTTTGACAGAACCAGGGTATGTTGCACTCTATTCAAAATAATCTACAAAACTTTTTTTTTTTTTTTTTTTTAACAAATCAGGGTCCCTTTGTTCAAGTGGATGAGCTCATGGAGATATTTAGAAGATGCAAACTGCCAGACAGTAAGTTGTTTGTTCACTCTGGAGTCTGTAGTAGTGCTGCATGACTTTGTTTTACATATGGATATTACTGTCTAAAACCCAGACCTCATTTATAGATGCTGATGTATAATTATTATTTAAAAGTACCCTGGTGAATTGGCTGTTTGTAGGTTGGAATCGACCTAGAAATGTTTCTACATTTAACTGTGAGTGGAGATCAGCAAAGAGTAAAAAAGCTGAAAATCACCACCTGCTGCTTAAAAAAGTATCGTTGTGGTGGTGAACATTAAAAGAAATGAAGATTTTTCAGAATAGCCTTTAAAAGGAATATCCTTTAAAAGAAGCAGTGCGTTATTTCTAGCAGCATAATAACTATAATTAAATTACAGATTTGCAGCATGGTTATATTTTACAAGGCTTAATACCTTGCTAGGTATTTAGCAAACCTAATTATAGACTTCCTAGTCTTTGGCTATCTAAATTTGTTCGTTGGTAGGTCTAACTCTGACTGCACATTGTTGCAGTGATTGAAAACAAGTCAAGAACAATGTTTTCTTAGCTCCTACAACAGAAATAGCATTCTAAAATACGAAAAGAAAACAGATCCATACCCCAGGCTTCATGTAAATTATGGGAGACAATTCATATGCTACTTTGAGTTCTTCTGATAGTTGAAGAAGCAACTGATCAGACAGAAAGCTAGGATTTCCTTTAGAGGGAAAATAAAACACTTATTTAAATTATACAGGTTATTTTTGAAGCCTCTTCTGTTTATAAGCAGAAACTGACTTGCTATGTATACTTGCTGATGAATCACGAACTAGGTACACAGTCGCTCAAGGAGGCTTTCCTCTTTTATTAGGCTTGCAGCTGACCTCACAAACTTATGTAAAGGGAGGTCTCAAGCTGAAGCAGCAGCATTTACTTTCTAATGAGTGTTTGCCATAGCTGAGAGTTTTAGACAGTTGGGAGTCAATGCTTAGCAGCTGTAAGAGAACAGTGTAGACATGTCTCATGTCTGGAATATGTCTCTTGTTCTGGAAATCTCCAAAACGCGTCTACCTTGGTGTCCCTGTTTGCATGCATATTAACACTTACTCCTTTGTTTCTTTACTCCAAAAACATACCTGAAATTGTACTCAACTTTGCTGAAATCAGGGCATTTCTTTTCCCAAATTCAAGTCATCTTTTTCTCTTTCAAAAGCCGTTGATGAAGCTGTGCGAATAATTACTGGAGGCCTACCTGAAATAACTGTGGAAGGCAACGGACCTGTGGAAAATAATGCTATGCTCAACAAGGGTGTCAAGAGACCAAATGAAGATTCTGACGACGATGAGGAGAAAGGATCGGTAGTTCCCCCTGTACACGACATTTACAGAGCACGACAACAAAAGAGAATCCGGTGAAACAAGGTTGGAGTTCTACTGTGATAGACAAAGACTTGCATTGAGTTTTTCAGTCTCTTAAAAGTCAAGCATTTAAAAGGGACAGCTGCAAAGAAAAAAAAATCTTGAAAATGGTTTTGTTACTGTGGTGCCTCTTCTCCTATTTGGCTCTTGATCTGAAAACAGACAGAACAATCTTAGAATGTGCTCTGAACAAAACTAGGTTTTCAAAACCAAAAGTGCGAAATGTCTAAACTGCATTTTGTTCTTCAAGGGTGTTCACATCTACCACTTGAAATCTTGTGGGTTTTCAACAGTTTTATTTTAAAAACTGGATGGCTTATAATTGTGAAGCATTTTTAATTCACATTTTCTGGAAGACAGTTGTTCTCAGTTTGTTCATGTAGTGTCCTGCCTTATTGTTTGTTTTTATTTATGGCAGAATGTATGGAATCTGTTTTGTAGTTGAAAATGGAAAAAACATTCCTTTAAAATAAAAGGATATCGATAACGTCATGCCTCATTCTGGTTTTATTCAAACACAATAAATTACTTTTTAAATATTACTCAGCCACTTCAAGAACAATGTTAATAAGAATTAAAACCATCACAGGAAATTGCTAAGAGCATACATATTAGAATTAGCTTTTTTTTTTTTTTTTCTCAATTCTTCTAGAGGATACAGTATATTTTTGCTTTTAATTCCATGACTGTTTAAAGATGACACCATCGTAACACATACTTGGTACAAATCTAATGCTGATTGTCCAGGCATACTAGCTAACACAATCCCTTCCTGGATGTATCTGCATTGGCCTTCCACTTTATAATATACAAAGCTAAATGTTAATATATTAGCTACATAGTTTAACTTGTTATTTTCAAACCAGCTAACAAAGAGGCTATATGAACTTTTGAAGCAGTTTCTACGTATACTTGAATTTTAATTGGTAATCGCCTATTCAGAACTGCATTCTTGTAAGACCACAAGAACCCCGTGAACTACAGGAATTAAGATACTTGTCAGACAAGTTGGAAGACGATTCCACCACCAGCAGTAGAGATGACTGCAGGTCACTGCTGCTATCTACCAGACTGAAAGATGGAAACAACGTACGTATACCCATATGAATATTCACATGGAGGTAAGGTCTGGTCTTACCAATCCTTGTATTTCTTTTTTGCTTTGTCACTTCATGATATTTGCCTCTCTCTTTTAAAGACAGTGTGGAGAAACTATTTGTCAACCACTAGCATTAAAAAACAAACAGGGAAAAATCACTAATGGAATTTATACTCGTGGGTAATTATTACAGCCTCTTTAGATCTTTTTGCTGCTGAAAGGCCTACAAAAGCTTACAAAAATTGAGGCGCTCATTCCCAGTGTGTAACCCCAAAGGTGAGAGAGGAGCCAGCTGTAAGTATTGCACATTTTTCTACAGCAAACCCCTACTGAGAGGAGAGATGGGACTTACTGCATCGACCCAGCGAGCAATACGCATGCACTAGCAGCAGCACAATCCATGCCTTGATGTCAGAGTAACAGGGAGCTGGCAGCCACGGACCCTGAATTCCAGAACTGGGAGCAGCCATCGCCTAGATTAAGTAAGTACAATTTTATCTATTCATAATTTAGTCCCATTCATTCTGTCATCAGTCATGTACTTTTCCAACTATGTTGTTTCACCGTGATGTTGTTCCTTCCCATATCCTTCACACCATCACCTACAGCATCTAACTTTTTGTAATATGCTTAGTTCACAGGGGTCTTTTAAAGAAGCCTCTAGGCAATAGTAAAATGTAAAATAACAGCAGCAATTTCTAACTTCAGCAACACTCAGTTATAAAAAGGAAAACAGTTTTTTCTGTTTTTCTTTTTCTTTTTTTCCAAACTCTAGAAATAATGTTTTGGGTAGCTTTTTTGTTACCCTGACCACTGAATTAATTTTTTGGAGCTGCAGAGCTAGAGACTGTATTTCAAGGTGGAATCTGCATTAATAACAAAGTACATTAAGCAGATGCAGCACTCTTGAAGACCTCTGTAGTAACCATAGCTGATTCAAACAAATAAATAGACCACATCAAAAACCTACTCATTTTTGAGTTACCAAAGAGATGCAAAGACAGACATCAATTTTACTATTTGAGTAAACTTAGCCAAGGGAAAAAAATCACTTGTCTGAGCTGGTGAGCTCTTGCTACAGAGACGTTTCTTTTTTTTCCCTTTGGGGAAGGCAGATGGAACGAACGAATTTGTAATGAACGAGAAAAAATGGTTTAATAGTTGCACAGGCTAATAGAGAACAAAAGGCCTTCATCCAAACTCAAATTTAGTGCATCTATATCCATGCTGACATCTAAAGCAAAGCTGGAAAGGAAAGCATTAACAACGATTCATAATTAAGTGCTTCCTTCTAGAAGGCCTATTATTTTGGTTGACTCGTTGATTAATAAAACAAACCTGGATGTTAGCAATAGAAGGGCCATTTATTTATTTTACACATATATATGTTTTTAAAGAAGAACACACATTTTGGGTACAGTCTAGCATTTAGGACACTTGCTATTATTAATTAGGAACTTTGTTTTAATTAATTCATCAAATTTTGATAATTTTGATTACTGTAATAGTGTTATGCCCAATAACTAGAGGAAAGCTTCAAAAGGTACTTACCTCCTAGCTGAGTTTGAAATTGCAATAAGGCTGTAAGATCACTGAGCTCTTCTGTGAACAATCATCTATACAACATGTGACTAATTAAATTCAATATCTAAAAATATTTCAAGTTTCAAGAACACCTCTATGAAGTAAAAAAAAAAATATTGAAAATATTCCCTGTGTATTCAAACTAACACTAAATAATTCACTTCCCACTGTAAATTTAAATTCATGCACACTTCTGATAGTGCTCTGCACTTCCTGGATAGTTTCAAAAACATAATTGAATATGCAACCACCTCAAGTTGTAGTTTTAAAAAACAAGTAAAATTTTCAGCCTAAAGTTTCACACACTTAAAATCCACCTTCTGAAAATGACAAAGATTTACTTTAAAAGTACTATTTCACGTAAAAAGGAGTAAACTACTTGCAAAAAAAAGGTAAGAAATGCCACTTTTATCAAAACATTTTAGCTCTGCCTTTCTGAAGACTTTACAAGAGATAAATAACAGCTGCAATCTATAAGATTGCCACCTTTGTAAGTACTGTACAAAGCAGAGGACAGTTACCCAATAACCAGAAAATTTGCTACAAAAATATATTGTGTTTTGTAACATCTGAAGGTAAACAGCAAAAAAATGCTATCAAAAATGCAGAAAAAACTAGTAGTCTACCATACTAACCATAATGTTACAGTAAAGTGCTGTTTGGCTTTGTTTTCTGCCTGTTAAAGTTTCTCCTATCTACAATTTTAGCTTACTTCTTAAGT
Organism: Aythya marila; assembly: GCF_965140915.1. NCBI lineage: Eukaryota > Metazoa > Chordata > Aves > Anseriformes > Anatidae > Aythya > Aythya marila. The sequence continues at coordinate 58,273,326 of NC_139046.1, read as the reverse complement.
CTTTAAAGTAAGATCTTTTTAAAGCCAAATCACCTCTGCAGGGAAGGACCACTGTTAATCTCTGAATGAATTAAAATAAATTCACGATAAATTAGAGTAAAAAGCCCTAAAATGATCCACTTAAAAACAAAGTTTGGTTCTTAAACTTACCCTACCTAGCACCCACTCAAAAATCTAAAAATTGCAGCCAGAAAACTACCAGGACATTCCCCCTCCCAACGTTGCAAACTTACATTATAAACACATCTCTCTTTCATCATTTCCTTCAGAACCCTTATCGCAATTCATTGATCTTCCTCATTAGTCATCACTAGTGAGTTAAAAGGAACTGGTGTTTACATGAAAAGCTGTTTTCCTAGACAAATATTGGTGCATTTTTTTTAAAATAGCTGACAAATTTAATACTGTATTGGTAGCACACAAACTGCGTTTAAGATTCTTTTGACTTCCCTGCAAGTTGGGATTCTTCCTTGGTCAGTATTTTGGCAAGAACAGCATCATAATAAGGGCTGAAGACCATTTTGTTGTAGTTGACCAGACGGACGTACTTGACAGCAATCTCTTCCAGCTCTCTTTGAATAGGACCTAATCCTCCAGGAATAGCAGGTAATGATTTCTGGTGACTAGATGCAAGATAATTCTCCAGAAACTTTTGGATTCGAGAATCTGGAAAAATTGGACCAAGGGTTTTGGTTTGTTTTTGAAAGAGACACTCACTTACAAAGGTTGTCATCTCACCTTAAACACCCAACACAGTAAACAACTATTTGAAACAAACTAACTGAGAAAGCATGCATGACATGCCACCAACAGTTTTATGAGTAGAGACAATTTGTCACTTGAGAACAGAGCGTTTTTGTCAAAACATACCTATTAGTTTACAGATGGTGTTATCAGGATTGGCCACGGCTTGGATTTGTCCTTTAAGTACAGTCTCTCTCTCAGCTGTGAATGGTGTAAACCCATGCTGGGAAAGGCAGCTGTTGACTTCAGCGCACACCTTTTCACCGATGGTAGCCAAGGATTCCTTCAGGTTAAAGGCGCTGGAGAACATGGAGTAGAAAGCATTACTCAGGTACTTATACACTCTTTTCTCACCTTTTGAAAACAAACTATCCAAGTATATTTGCCTTTTTTATTGAACTTCATAGAAGAGTAATCCAGATAATGCAAGAACCATAAAGAATATATATAAAATGTATTAAAAAAAAAGAGACAGAAAACAAGGAGATGGACAGCATTAAAGATTTCCAGCCTGAACGATCTATGCCAGTAAGAGTTGACTTTGTCCGCACAGGCAGCTCAGACTAATGTGAAAAACAACTGTCAATCCACAATGTGTACAGCAATCTAAACCTGCAAGCAGCTTACTGTAGCACACTCAAATTCTCAAGGGAGCCTGGCTGAAACCACGAGCACAGCTTCTGCTGACAGGGCTCTAACCAGGTATTGTAAGAACAAATCAAGAAAAAAATGGCTCTCTGTCAGTAAGGTGAACAAAAATCATCAGCCTGAGCTACCTACACCTGCCTGTGTGAGCAGGAGCATTCAGTACTCACGGAAGATGCATTCCTGTCAGCAGCACCTTGACAATGGTTTTGATTTTCTCAGCAAATCCAGGAATATCAACCAGTGCTGAGCCTGCTGCACTGAACGCGACCAAAAGGACAGTCCCAGTCAAGAGGAGTTGTTCCAGTTCCAGCTGTATTTCCTGAAAGCGGCTCTGGTCCATCAGCACTGTCTGCAAAGAATGGGAAATCCAGCACAGAATTAAGTCTGTAAGCTAGCCCGTGAAGTGCCACTGTGATGCCAGCTAGAGATAATTCAGGAAACTGTGAAACCTAAGTTCTTTCACAGTATTTACCAAAACCAAACATACACCATTGTTTTTACTAGACATTATATGAGACAGCAATATCAAAACCATGCACTAGGCTAAGAAAAACCCAGCACAGAAGTCTCTAAAGCAGTATGTCTAGAAGCCAGAATAAGAAATGTATCTTCCCTGAGCTTCCTGCAGAAGGTTGCCAAGTCACTCTTAGACCTCAGATTCCAGCATGCCACGCTAAGTTTGCATTAAACACTGCCTATAAAGTAAGCCACTGAAACTTACAGCTCGCTCTGCCAGCAACAGGTTTGCCCAGAGAGGCTGTGGAGTCTCCATCCCTGGGGACACTCAAACCCGAATAAATACAGCCCTGAACAACCTGCTCTGTCTGTCCGTGCTTTGAGCAGATCGGGCGACCTGATCTCCAGCTGTCCCTTCCAGTCTGAATTATTCTATGACCTGATCCCTATGGATAAAAGGGCAATTGTTTCTACCCTTTCTTCTCTCCAAAATAGTTTAGGAGGTTGGAAATACAAATACACACATCTTTTGATACATAAAATTGTATACTATATTAGAAATACAAAATTAGTCTATATTTATATATAATAATAAATGAAACACACAATACTACACTGTAGATATATTGCAATACTCTGCATGACGATATCAAACACACACAAGCCTATTTGATCAAATCAGTCTCATCTGACATGCTGACTTAGTGACCAGACTCGAATGCTTCTGAGAAAGGCCTAAGAAATTCTCTGATGAACCATTACAAAATGACTTCCTGGGAAAAGAAAAAAAAACTTCTGGGCTAACAAGTTCAAAACAAAGGTAGCTTGACTGGACTATACTAATAACCTGTACTGTGTTGTTACCTCTAATGAATTGTTTCATTCTCTCACTTTCATGACTACTATGTTAATTCACAAGAAAAGTGAAAGTTTCAGTTAATAACTGAAGGATTTCAGTTAAAGAGTTCATAGTGCAAACAAGTTTTAATCCTGTCAAACCTGAAAATGCATATATTTTAAGAGACACTACTCGTGTTAAGATATAGCACAAGCAAATAAAGATATACTCTGTATAATTCCTGTTGAACAACCTGAACTTAAATTCTTAAAGTTTTTTCGGTGCATACAGAAAGCTCTCAAATACATCTGAAAGAACACAAAAGATGATAAACTTTTCTGCCTTGTGGTTTCTATAAACACATTGCAAAAAAGCCCTCCTGATGGATGGACAAGAAGCTGTTTATTTTTTCTCCACCGTGACTTTTTTGTCCTTCTGCTCCAAAAAAAAGAACACCTAATCACAGGAAGGACCTCATTCCACTAACATCCATCTTTTCTCTCTGAAAATCTGAATTTACAAAGTAGCCCCAGTTCTAAGGGCGGCTGGAAAGATTTTGAACCAAAGATTTAACTTCTCCAGAACAAAGAGAAACAGCTGAGTGATGATAAAGCTGCAAAGAACCATGTTTTATAGCAGTTTCCAAACTCTGATACTTACAGTGGACCAGTCCTTTGAGAAGCAGCTACTAAAACCAGTTTCCATACTCTGAGAATAACAGAAATGGCTGCTCATTTACCCAAAAACTCCCTGCAACTTGTTTTTTTATACAATTACTGTATCCCCCACAAGATGATGTTATTGCAAACTTGATAAAAAGACCATTCATATTTAAAGGAGAGCTTGGGGGTGCAGACCCAAAGGAAATAAAACCTCAGTGCCAGACAATCCATGAACACTTTGTTCTGTCCTACCCCAGGCAACTTCCATGAATTAATAAGCTACCAGAGAGGAGACAAAGGCACAGAGAAGAGCAACACCTGCTCAGCAGGCAAGTATCAGGAACAGAACGGAAACAGCTGGCTCCTCTTTTCCAACTAAGTTTCAATATTGAAAAAGAAGCGTGTATTAGAAGAGCCACAAGAATTCAATCAAGAGATAAATATTTTAGCGTTGTACTTGCAGAAAGGCTACAAATTAGAGCAGTTTCTGTTATATCCCAGGAAAGTAAAAGTAGTAGAACAAACACAGAAATCAATTTTCCTATTAAACACCTACTTCTGGGAAAGGCCTGTTCATGTGATCCCACTTGAGTAGCTTCAGATATGCCTGATTTTGTACAGCAGTGGGGCACAATGCAGAAGCTTCACCAGCAGCACCATCACCACTGCCGTGGGGAGGTAACCTGTTGCTTCTCAGCTTCTCAAGATCATCTGCTGCTTCTTGCAACCAGTTCGTGACAAGGTCTAAAGAATCTGAGAGAGAGAGAAAAAAAAAGTCCTGTTAAAAAATCATTTTCAAAGTTATTTTTTCCACCGCTAATTTCCAAATAATCCCATTAATTATTATTCCTAATATCCAGGATACCATTTATTGACATGCATTTTATTTGTTGTTTTTGATGTTTTGCTTAATGCAATATTAACACCCCACAGCTACAGAAATCAGGTGAGATGATGTTAGCTAATGATTACCTACATCATACTGAAATGAAACTAAACTCCAGCGTACTAAGTGCAGAACTGTTGTTCCAGTAGTTTTTTTCAAACCACAGTTTTGGGGCACAAGCTGTCATTTTCTATATGAATTATATAGAACTTACAATAAAATCCAATTTATTTTCATTATCTACAAGCAAAAACACACAGTTTATTGAGAGGTCAGAGGGGAAGAAAGAAAGGAACAAAGTCATACTTGGCTGTTTCTCAAGAAACTCCTGAAACTTCTTTCTTTCATATTCAGCAGACTGCTGCATTAATTTTGGCCTAATACTACTGACAGCGAAGTTTGCCATATCCATTTTCATTAGGTCTAATACAGAGAAAATGGCTCTAAACAAACAAACAGAAAAAGTTATTCAAGGTTTCAGATGTTTAAGAAGTTATATTTACAAGCTTTATTGCAGATTGTCTAATGAAAGAGCAAAAACATGCATGGGAAACATTAACGGGGTGCTTACTTTAAGAGTGTTAGGCAGAGAGAAAGCTTGAGCAAGTATGCACATATATGCACATGTATCTTCCAAGTATGACTAAAACTTGCTCTCCTGCAAAAAAAGTCTCTGTAGAATTAACTTCACTAGCTTCAAAGGTTATACTCCCCATTGTGCAATATCGTATGTTGAAGACACAAACAGACATCTGGGTTTCCAAGCTTGCAAACCATCTGTTGGCAGCCTACACAGCCAACCTCAGTGGGAAGGGAATAATTAAAACCAAGATTAAAAAAAAAAAACAACAACAACAAAAAAACAAGCAAAAAATACCTTAATTTCAAAGCAACCTAATTCTCGACTCTTGGAAGGTTATCAGATTAGAAAGCAGAGTTAATAAAATTTCCTCTAACTGTCGAGACCTTGAGCTGATCAACTGAGAACACGGTGACAAAGCAGAAACTTCTCTGCTCCCAGCTGCAGTACCTACACTCCCGTTAGAACTAGCAGCATGTTATACTGCAGGGAGAGAGGGCTCAAACAGGTGGTAAAGGAAGAACTAGCTGAAGAACAGTCACACATTTTTCCTATGACCCCAACTGCTTTTTTCCCCTCTCCCTTCTGCTGTTGATATTAAATCCTGATATAAACTGATCATTCACCTGCTATCTGGAAGTTTATACATACTTATCTGGCTTTTAAGAAAATGTCCTTCTGTAATAAGCAGGAGCCAAATAGAATACACCAGAAAATACAGGGTCCTTGATAAAGACTTCTGGGGCATCTCTCCCCTTCACAACCACTGCTGTAGTTCTTTCCCTGTAACTCTTTCTTTTCTAGGAAGAATTGCACGTCATCCTAGTGGAATCCCACACCCCCCCTCCCCGGTCACACATCTCTAACATTATTTAAATGGCTCTCAATATGATGAATAAATACCATTTTGGTACCTGAACAGAGGGACAATTTCATGAATATCTTTCAGTTTCTTTATTTCTTCATCGCGAGCTGGAGCACAGAGAGTCCCCATCATTCCAATAACAAATTCTACCAACTTAGAAATGTCCAGGGCCCCATTCTCTGCCTCCTGTTTTATCAAATCCAGATCAAGAACTTCTGTAATCTGATTTCTTAGTCTTGTATGGCCAGGCAACAAGAAAGACAGGAGAGTCTGAAACAGAAAGTTGTAGCTGTGCGTTAAGAGTTCTACCACATCAAACGCTACAAGGATCATAGCAGTTATTGAACCACTTTTTATGTAAACTAATTGCCATTTAAAAGTGGAATCTCCTTTTTTTTTTTTTTTTTTTAAACGGAGTCATTTGTCAACTCCACATTCAAATGTTTCACCTTATCCTTTATGATACTGAAGTTACAAAGTAGTAAATGCTTTGTAGTACAGATCATACTTCAGGCTATTGTGCTTGACTTTTGTCAGCCCAGTGCTGGGGCACCTCAGTGATTCCATAACTAATGCCACTGTCATGACATAGAGGAAGCCTGGAGTTACGAAACTAGCATTGCCACCTACCTCTTATTCATCTTACATTGTTTCGTATTTGTTTGTACATTCAAGTTGCTCCTGGGGTTATACAACTCACTTGAGTTCACAGAAAATTGAACAATAATGAAGAAGATCAAGAGGCTCCTTTACAAACAAACTTCAACCTCCTTTGCCCATTCATATCAACACAGCTACACAAATGCAGTAATTAACTCTTTTAAAGTATCCTCTTACCTCTTTAATTTCTCCCAACAGTTTAATTGCGTGGTCGTATGTCGGTGGATCCTCCTTTAGCTGAGCTTCCAGACAATCCCAGAAAGCTTTATGCACAATATCTCTTACTTTTTTTTCCAAGCTGTAGATAAATATGACCAGTTAAAAAAAGACCAATACTTGTCTCTGCACCACCTTACGCAAATACTTGCAGCTCCTGAAGAAAAGCATACAATATATGAACAAAATGTAATAATGGGTACGGGAGAACTGACGGACGAAATCTCTCATTTTAAGTTACTCAGGCAAGAAAAACTAAACAGAGGATTTGGCATGGCTCTTGCCCTAATACATGGTTACACACACGCAAAGAAAGCCACCAATTACAGTCCTTGAAAGTAGCTGTCCAATGCTACCTCTGAAGTATACCATTAGCACAAAAAAAATGATAAAAATTATACCTCATCTTCAAAAGCACAGTATTGGCATTCCTCTGAAGAGACTCACTAAGTAAATGCAATTCTACTAAGTCAAATTCATTAAGTAAACATAACAGAAATGAAGCAACTTCCCTGCCATGAAAGCTTCTGCATTTCAACACAAATACTGTGATTGTGCTGAGCTGAAGTCCCGGTTCAGTTTGTATAAACAATAAGTGAATTCCACTGCTTCAGAAGCAATGGGTAATTCAAAACACTGAAAGCTACTCCTCCTCAGCAGGCAGCCTCCTGTTTACAGCAGGCTTAAATTCAGCACTGAAGTGAAACACTCACACATGCGTGCACACAAAGAATGCCCATACCAAACGCCACAGATTCCCAGGGCATTCACTCCGTGTGCAGCGGAGCTCAGGCAGTGCCCCGAGGTATGCACCGTGCTCTGAGAGCAGCCAGTGACGTGTTTTACTCTAAGTGCATGCAACTGCAACTACAATCCCAGCTGCTTTTTCCTCAAAGCACTTCTCTGCGTGTACACTCAAGCTCTGGGAGCCTCCGAGCTATGCACAAACATAAAAACGCATTTAATCCATGGAAGATGTCAGTGTCCCTCTTCAAAAAAAATCGGAAGGGCTGCTCTTTCTTTTTGAGGTGGTAAATAACTGCCACCCAAACCTTCACTAGAGCCTAATACAGCGATCTTGTCCTGGGAGCAGCCCTGGCCTGTCACGAAGCCCAGGCGCTCTGGGTAAGCTGATCTCTGCAATACATCTGCTTCTGCGAGCTGGTGAAGAGATGCAAATCAGCCACTCTGATGAATTACAGCAACTGTTTAGAATCTGTGAGCAAAAGTATCCAAATTACCAAAGTACAGAATTGTTCTTTTTTTTTTTATATATATATATATAATTATTATTAAGGGGGTGGAGAGAAGAAGAAAGGGTGGAAAAACTTGCTAAACTCCTTCTCTGAAAAATGCTGAGATCAATTTCATGACACTAAGGCATACCAGAGAAGTCATCCACTATCACAGCACATTTTAAGTAAGAAATCTGTAAGAACAAACAAGGAGCAAAAGCAGACACTTAATTGAAAAGCACTGCTCTAGCTGTGGCATTTTATATGAAGAATTTTTTGTCAGCCATCAACTGCAAGCAGCAAATACCTGATGGAAGTTCCCCCAGGATGGACCTTCTGTGCTGGGACACAGAAAATGACCCAGAACGGGGAGCTTTGCATGCCTTAGGCATACTTTCCCAGCATTTGCTTCAGAGACAGAATTTGTACAGGACAGAGAAGTGCCAGGTTTTGGGACCACACATGAATTAATTGCACACAACCTGCAAGTAACGCAACAAACGAGACGAGGACTGGACAGAAGTGCCTGGCTTTGTCCAGCAGACAGGCAGACGCTGAGAGGCAGTGCTGAGAAGACAGATCAAATCACTGCTTGAGCTCTGAACTCCGGGGGACTCTCAAAAGCAGAGTAGCTATGACATCTGCAGACAACGCTCTGGTTCCAGTGTGGACCAAGTGTACCGTAGTGGGAGTCACACCACATACGCCCAAACAATTACCCCAGAAGGTTTGCGTTTCACATGTACATGTTTCTGGGGAAGCAGAACTGCATGCTTAACTTCTGACTGCTTTTTTTAGGCTTCTCCTACCAAGCACTGCCCAGCAAGACTGGCTGGAGCCTTTACCTGCTCCCCCAGAACCGTCCTGCAGTTCTACTGATGAGGATTTTGTGTGTGTGTCTGTTCGGTACCAGTCTCACCTGTGTTCTGGTAACTCAGCTGGTTTGATCTGGAAGTCTCCGTTCACAACAATTTCATGTGCTAGCGCCATGTTGGTTACTCCCTTGGCTGTTTCCATGAGCTCTTCCACCGACACAGGCCGAGGAGGGCTGGCTGCAATGTAAATTAAACTGTGAGACAGTTACCCAGAAAAATCTGTGGAAAAGCATCTGCTAATACTTTTGGACCCTTTCCACCTTCTTGACAGCACAGCAGGCCAAAAGACAGGATCACCAAAAGCTCTTCTCTTCCTTCTCCTCCTCTCCCCAGCTGGCAGATGACACAGGTTTGGAGCACTTTAGGAAACCAAGGAGCGAACCCCAGTTGATATTCTGGGCTTGTTACGTCAATTGCTTTTAAGTTACATTGAGCTCTTTGTTAAAAAAGAAAAAAAAAAAGGCCAACCTCAAAAAATTACTTCTTTAGAATTGCTTAACTGCATCTTTCTCCATACTACGCAAAGAAATCATACAAACACCAGCACCTCCACTGCAGCTTCCCCCAGTTTTCACCAGGCAGGAGACGAAGGCAGCGAGTGACCGACTCCAGACACCTGTTAGGTAGCAGAGGGGCAGTGACAGTTTCAAAGAACTTCATTTGCTTCCTGCATGCACAGGTAATTACTGCTCCTAATTGTCCTGGGTTACTCGACATCCTTCTCCCTGGGGTGCTGCTGCCACTGCTGTAAGTGCAGGAAGTGTCTCAGCCCTTAGAACGAGACAAGGTAAAGGCAGAGAAGGTGCCCAGGGTGCAGGCTGTGCTGGTTAGAGGAGCGACCCTGTCCCCACTGAAGCCAACTGCAACTTGTTGCCACCGATTCTTTGTGGTAAAGCTTCCTCCTAGCTGTGCTAGCAGCAGTGCCTGCAATGCCAAGCCCACGGTTAGAAGAAGCTTTCCCCTGGGCCAGGTATTTGAGAAGGGGGAGAAGGCTAAATCATGAATGTCCTCAGGTGGAGCAGACAAAGGGGGCAACATTCACCTCAGCTCCTCCATTTAACACGTGGCTGCACAGAAAGAGGGAAACCACGCAACAGAACTGCCACACTGCATCGTGTCCCCTCTCTGGAGTTCATTCACTTCAACGATGGCCTGGGCATAGGAGCAGTGTGGTAATTCCTCAAATTTAAGAAACCAGACAGGGATCTTCATGGGCTGCGTTCACTGAGATGTTTTGGAAAAACGAGCGTGACTGTCTCATTTCATAATCCACTTTGACTGGATTTCAATTAGCAACACAGAAAGGGCCCTTTAAAACTAACTGTCCTTCACTTGTCTGCCTCTCAAAGCTGTTCCAAGTATATAGAGTGTAATTCCAAGAATATATGCAGCGTGCTAATTTTTCATTAACATCTCACTCTTTTCATGCAGCACTCTTCAACCCTGGCTTCCTTCTGCTTGGAGCTTAGCCTTGCACAGTGACTCTGGGAACACAGCAAGAATTGCTGTCCTGAGAAGCAGCCGCACAAGGAGGTTGTTAGCTGAATGAGAGTGCTCTTGTCCAACTGCCAAATGACTTCACCCTAGCAGGAGACGCACTAAAAGCTAAGAGACTCTTTCATTTACCAAAGAATGCTCTTAAATCATGTTACTTCATTCTCATAATATATCTGCTCCCTTCCAAGAGGGGAGGGCTTGAGACTGATGACTCGTTTGTGGTACAGTGCAGAACAGGACAGTACAAGGAATTTTATTTTCATGCGTCCACAGCCTCTCTCCCTTATATATTTTTTCTATAATTTCCTATCATGCAACCAAGAAGATGTAAGAGTATGAATTCCATTCAATGCATCTCCTCGTGTAACATGATGCTAAGAGAACATTAAACCTCAAGTAATAATGAACACTATTAAAAAATAAAAATAATAAAATGTTACATCCTGAGACTCTCCCCACAGAAATACGGCAATAGTTACCTGAGCAATTCTGTCCCTTTGATCTGAATCCCTGGGACCAAAAGCCTTTCTCTTTGTTTTATCTACAGATTTGCCAGAAATAGAGAGATTGGACCCAGATCCTGATGTTAAAAGCAAAATGACAGAGCAAACATGCCCTAGGAACAAACTTACAGCACGACAGTCCTATAAACTCCTTGACAGTAGAAGTGGTAGTAGGATTGAAAATATAAACTTTCCATCTCTGTTTGCTTGGGGAGGAGGAGAAGAAAATGACAGGACATTATTTGGTTAATAACAGCCTTCCCTGCCCTGCAGCGAAAACAGAGGCTGCAACAATCCAGAAGGTTCGGCTGATAACACGAACAGCAGTGTCAGTTTAGCTACACTGTTCTGGAGGAGTGCTTATCCTCTCTGCAAACGCAGACAGACAAAAGTACCTAAGCCATTTGTGGCTCTGAACAACATGGTTATGGTGGACAATTACGTGCTATAACAAAATGGGAAAAAAGGTGTAATGCATAGCGTCAAAGCAAGCGATCAGGAGTTGTACAGTATTTAATAACTAAGCAGTCAAACTTACACAAATTACTATAAAAAAATCATGATTGTCTCCGCTGAAAAAAATACAGAATTTTGTATTTTTTTAAGCAGTTTTGCTTACACTTTGGTGTATCGTCTCTGTATGAACCTGGAGCACTCTGTCGTATTCTTTTTCTGATAGACTGATCCGGGTTGTCCAAGCTCTCCTGACCATCCTCCAAACCACTCGACTTTTCTTCGCTTGAATGGGGCTTGTCAGGATTCTGAGACATTTTCAGTTGTTTCCTTACAGAAAAAGAAAAAATAAAGATGAAAAAGGGAATGAACAAGAGTTTTCTGACATGGCTCAGTGGGAAAACATCACCACGAGTTCTCTCGATTAAGAAAGAAATAAGAATAAAAGAAATCTTATGAGGAATTATATGATGTCATTCCCATAATGGCAGGGGACCTGGACTCAGTGACTCACTTCCCATCTTACACAAAAAGGGATGCTTTCAGCACAGCTACCATTTACTTGATCTGTATTCCCAGTAAGTTCTCAAAAATCTGAAACTGTTCCCTTGCCTCACTGCATGCAGATGAGAAGGAAAAATATACTCACTTTTCTTTATTAGTACTGCTTATGAAAAACGTGAAAAACGCAGTGAAAAATGCTTTCTGAACAGTATTACAGGCACGTTGTACGAAAAGATGATGCCAAGTGAGGTATTTCTCCACCATATAGCCACAATAAAGCATTCTGAACACAACATACTCCTCAACTGGGATCTGTCTCAGCATATCAGAACTTACGGTCTCCACTCCAAGACACCCTAATTAATGAAGAAGCAGGAAAGGGACTAGAGATAAATTAATATAAAGTTCTTCTCCCCTAATTTCATTCCATGTAAGAGTCATGATTTACGTATGGTGATGATGTTGGGAAGATTTAAAAAAAAAAAAAAAAGAAGACAATAAATAACATAGTAATAGTAATATTAAGGTATATGGAATGTTAAATAATGTTTATATTACATCACAAATACTTGCAATATACCCAGTGATACATTGAAAAAATGACCCCTGGAAAAGCACGTCTCACCATTCGCTACTTTCACTTATTTTATAACTCAGATTTCCCTCTGAAGAATGTAGTTTGCACGTCTTACTATTGAAAACTCTGCATCATACAGGAAGCTAACATCCAGACTTCGATTTTAGAAAATCTGTTCGCGCAATATCCCTCTCTAAATCAATCCTATAACCAGGATGTTCTCTGAAGCAGAAAATCAGGAAGAGTCTCCCAAAAAAAAAAAAAGGAAGCTCGCTCCTGGAAAAACACCAGCTTCCTCTTTCACCTACTTTCCCAGCAGCCACTGCTTTCCAAATTTGAAAGAAGCTCTCAGCAAGATCCAAAGATACAGCCTCCAAAGGCACCTCGCAGCTAGGAGAAGAAAATACTTACAGCACCAAGAACTACACGGAAGAGGATAAACAGCCTGAAGATAAGCAAGCAACAGTGCAGAAATACGAAACGCAGCACGGAGACTCTTTTCTCTGTACAACAGCTGTGATAACTAACCTTACTCCGTCAGCACCTAAATTGACTGCACCAACGTGATTCTACAAGGCAGCCAGAAGACTCGGGGCACAGAAGAGATGATTTTTTCTTCTACAGCAATGACTCAGGATCATCATCTTGTTAGGCTCACAAGCTACACAACAACACACAGCACTTGTCCATAGCACTGTCTGATTTTGATTTTGGGCAAGAAAACAGAGCACAGAAAGCACGGGATAAATCTACACAGGCAAACCAACATCAGCACAGATACTGTAGGACCCATATATGACCCCCACCTCTAGCTTGAAGAGAGAGAGTCAGTGACCCCCCGGCTATAAGGCACAGCACCAAAGCAGCACACAGGCACAGGGCCAGCAGGAAGCCAGTGGCGGGCAGAAGGCCTGCTGCTGCAAACACACCAGCAGCAAGAGGATGAGGTCTGGTAATAAAGAAGCAGTTAGAAGAGAAAAGGATAGCAACATCCGAAATGGAAAATGTAAGATAGGTCAGGTTAAACAGAGGAGGGAAATGCATTGTCTAATCCAGCCAGCACAAAAGCACCATCACAAAGGTTTCCACATTCATTCAGCCAGCCTAGATTGCTCTTCCTACCCGCAAAGCATCCTCCTGAAACGACACCACGAAGCACGATGACTCAACGAAGCCCTGCTTAGCTCTCCAACACGCGTGACCCTTGGCAGTGCCTCGCCATCCCTCACCGTGTTTCACCCTCACCACCCTCCAGAAGCGCAGAAAGGGCACGACACAGCTCGCCTGCGGAGGGCAGGCAGGTGGGAGAGCCACAGAAGATGAAGGACAGGGCCCAGGCACCCACCAGCTTAAACGCTGTTAGAAACAAACCTTATTTCGGATACAGGAGGTAGCTACGACTCCCAGGCCATTTGGTCTACCGCCAGCCCAGCCAGACTTGGTACGCGGGCACACTTGTGCTGTTTGCGCAGCCCCCTCTTTTCTGTGGCATTACCGCTGCTGCTTCCAGAGCGCATCCAGAACAACCCCTGCTGTAAGGGAGCCGCACAACACCTCCCCTCAACGCATGCCCGCCAGCTCTCCCTTCCCAGGAGCAGCAATCTGAACGCAGCCCCGCCTGCCCCTTGCCATTTCCCTCCGACACCACCTGCACCATGCCCAGAGGCACACCGAGAGCGCCCCGCAGCCCAGCAGCCCCCAGCCAGGGCACCCCCGGCCCCGTTTCACCCCATCTCCCCCCTTCCCAGCGCACAGCTCCGGCTCTGCGGGGCTCCGGGGCCCTGTCCCGGCTCCCCCGTCCCCGTGCCCCGTCCCCTGTCCCCTCGGTCCCCTCCTTACCGCCGCCGCCCGCAGCAGGAGCGGGCCCGGGGCAGCGCCGCCCGCCGCGGCCTCCGCCACCTGCGCCTCAGCGCGGCCGCAGGGGCGGGCCCGGAGCCGCCAGGGAGGAGCCAGGCCGGGCACGGCCCCTCCGGCTCTCGGAGCAGTCTCCACACACGGCTGAGGGGTTGCTTTGCAACATGCTACAGAGAGCTATCTCAAGATTTTGTTTTTAAAAGCCGTGTCTGTAACAAGCTGCTCCTTCTTCGTTTTCATGGTTATCTTCCATCCTCTCTCTATCAGGCCACAAAGTGAAGCATCCCATTTAAAGCGGTCTCGTTTAAACTAGCTTTTTGTCTTAATAGGACGCAGCTCTAACCACGTTGGCTATGGAACGATTTATGATTTCTGGCAACAGTAACTCTGCTTTGTGATGATGCAAGAGAACAACCTAACTGCACAGGATCACAGAATCACAGAATTTCTAGGTTGGAAGAGACCTCAAGATCATTGAGTCCAACCTCTGACCTAACACTAACAGTCCCCACTAAACCATATCCCTAAGCTCTGCATCTAAACGTCTTTTGAAGACTTCCAGGGATGGTGATTCCACCACTTCCCTGGGCAGCCTGTTCCAATGCCTCACAACCCTTTTGGTAAAGAAGTTCTTCCTAACATCTAACCTAAACCTCCCCTGGCGCAACTTAAGCCCATTCCCCCTCGTCCTGTCACCAGGCACGTGGGAGAACAGGCCAACCCCCACCTCGCTACAGCCTCCTTTAAGGTACCTGTAGAGAGCAATAAGGTCACCCCTGAGCCTCCTCTTCTCCAGGCTGAACAAGCCCAGCTCCCTCAGCCGCTCCTCGTAGGACTTGTTCTCCAGGCCCCTCACCAGCTTCGTCGCCCTTCTCTGCACCCGCTCAAGCACCTCCATGTCCTTCTTGTAGCGAGGGGCCCAAAACTGAACGCAGTACTCAAGGTGCGGCCTCACCAGAGCTGAGTACAGGTGATGAAATGAGATCTGTGATGAGGCTGTATGTTTTCCCTACTTGCAAGTGGGTATGTTACCCAGAGTTTACCTACTCACTTACCATACTCACTGGAGAGTATGCATAGGTAAAATATGCAATTGTAAGACCCCTCAACAGCCCTTCATTTGTTACAACCCTTCTCTGATTACAGCTGGCAGCATCAGGAACACCTACAGGACAGTAGAGTAGTGCAAAGATGATGATTACTAGCTGTAGAAAGTTTCTTCTATAGCAACTGAAGTGAGACTGTACACAACTCCAGAATATCTTTATACCTTTGCATCCCCAGAGAGCCAGTAGAAGTTTAAGGTACAGAGGAGGATTCAGCTGGGGAAAGGTCCTGGCTATTCCTCAAATATAGTGGCATTTTGGCTTAAAACAGCACAGTAAGTTGTGATCTACAGACACAGTACAGGTGGCTCTCAAGCTGTAAGAACAGCTGTGGAACACCAAGCAGAAGATGTTACTTCCACTCCATCCATCACACAACAAATCAAAGATCAGTGCAACTTAGTTGATTTACAAGTACAGGGCCAGTTAAGAACAGTTGTTCAGCTTAAAATTCACTTTAAGGAGCAGAGAGCACAGGGAGAGGCATCCCCTATCTTTGTATCTGTAATACTTGTATGGAAGCAGTGAATAGAATTGGCTTTCAGTAAGGAAAAAAGAGAAATGGATATTTTTGGCCTATAGGTGCATCCTGGGTACCCTTGGTCTTAGTAATAACTACACAAATTTCATCTATTTCAACAAAATAATTTTATTAGATACATGAATATAAAAGATTTACAAATATATCAGTGTTTACAATGCTGCAGTATACAAAGTAATACATATTTAAAGTCACACACACAAATTATTAACTCTGTCTCCAAAATATTGCATAAAAATACTTGGATTAGTACTGTGAAACTGACCGAGCAGTCTCTTTCTCTCTTTGTCAGAGAGCTTTGAATCTTCATCAATAGCTTTCAGTAGAGACAATAGCTCAGCTTTTGTGGTCTTCTCTGTCGTGGAGCGATACTCTCTTTCATCAAGCTTTTCGCAAAAGGTATAGCCTAGAAGGAAACATGAGACATTTAAATAGGTCTGTAGCATCTGTGGTGTTAGCTATCTTCTTTAAGAGTCAAGTTAATCATTGTTTAAAGTAAACCTTTTTACATCATCTCCTTCCCTTTTATTTTGCATCTGGGTGCATGACAAGAATAAGCAGCTTGGTTTAAGCTTACCTGTTATCTTACTAGGGTCTTGGCCTGTCTGCAAAGCCAACAGTTTATTGCTGACCATTTTATGCAATGTCCCTGGGATCTTGAATAAACAGAGAAGATGGTCAAATAACAGCTTAGAATAGGCAATTCTGCACAAACATACAAGATAAAAGCTAGACAACGACAAGACTTACCTTTAACACATCTTTTTGGTGATCCACCAGGAACAAGATCAGAAGATCAGTTTTCCCTCTGGATAAGGATTTATTGTTGATAATAGCTTTAGAGAATGTTCTTTTCACAACCATCCTGTTGTCACTCTGAAGAATAATATGAAATAACCAGGAGAATTACTCTCCCCATTTAAAAAGGGCAAGGCATCATCTGTGTTTTTTTAGAATCTTTTTTCTGTAGACACACTTAAGCCACAGGTGTTTTCTGACCTATAACTGGGATATCTAGATATCAGTAAACAAAGCAACAACAGTTCAGTATGCACATTTACCTCCTCCTGTAGTTTGAGCTCAGAATTATGTGCTGCCACAGCCATGAAGTACAGTAGCCTCCTGAACTCCTCCCTGATTTGGCTGTCCAGAAGTTTCAAATAGAGTTGAAGAGCTTCTAAGGATTGTTCCATCTTCCCATTCACTGGGGAAAAATAAAGCTATTGATTACTATAATTAAATATTATAATAAAACACAAACGTGACACTGAAGACCTCACCCCTCTAAAGAGAGCCCCAAACATTAATTCCCACCAGAAGTTCTCACAGGCTGATAGCTGTTTGCACACAATCTTGAGAACAGCCTGCACCCAGGCTTTTAGCCTGCTATTTAAGATAGTACATTTTCAATTAAGCTCAATTACAGTTCACACTCCATTCAACACAGCTGAAATAATGAAAAAGGAAAAAAGGTTTTGTTAAGCAAGTGACTTCTCACTGTGGAAATAAAGATCTCCCAAGAAGTATGGAAAATACCCTAGATAAGTGATCTAGCTTGATGAATTAATTGCAAACCATTCTGTAGAGCTTGGCTAAGTTTTAATGTATTTGGCTTTACTATGCTGAATATAAGTTTTAGATGACTACTTAAATAAAGTGGGTTGTGCTAGTCTTCTCCCTTTACCTTGCAGGCAGGAAGTATGGAATATAAATGCAGAATATTCCCCCCTACCGTGCAAAAGAACAGTCAAGGAAGAGAAAGACCAAGAAAAGGGAGAGCAGGAATAAGATGTTAATTGAGAACTAAAACATAGAATCATTCAGTTTGGAAAGAGACCTCTAAGATCATCTAGTCCAGTCTATAACTTAGTACTGAAGCCCACCACTCAACCATGTCACTGAGTTCTGTATCTACATGTTTCTTGCAGACCTCCAGGAATGGTGACTCAACCACTTCCCTGCACAGCCTATTCCAGTGCCACACAACTCCTCCAGTAAATAGTGTCCAAAACCCTCATGTCCAACCCAAACCTCCCCTGGCTCAACTTGAGGCCATCTCCCCTCATCTTATCATGTGGTGTTTGGGAGAAGATCCTGGTTGCCACCTCATTATAGCTTCCTTTAAGGTAAACCTTCAGAAGATCACTAAACTACTGTTTCTCTCTAAAATACTGTTTAAACATAACATTTAAGAAACTGATGACTCTATGGACATGAAGGGGGAGAGCTATGACCTGGATATAAAGCATCCACTCAGCTCTGAGTTCGTATCCTATGGTCTAAATATTGAACTATAAATGGCCTAATATTAGTTTCCCATGGATATTTGGTATTGGTATCCGTGGAAACTAAGTTACAATGCTTCATTTTCATAGCCATTCCACACAGAATGGAACACAAGCTGCAAAACTGCATGCAGTCAGGGCTAGAAGTTCCTCTTTATTTCAAAACCATCTTTATGAACAGAGATTAAAAGCCCTGCACAAGTCAAGCTTCAAGCTTAGCTGCTGTAGTAGATACAGATGTTGTCAGTACCTGTCTCACATAAGCTCAGGAACTCATTTTACTTACCCAGTAGTTCTGCAATTCCTGGATGAATTTCAGGTGCATGGCTTAACAGCGGCTCCTTTTTCTGGCCATAATATCTACCAATGTTTTCAAACAACAGTAGCTTCCATGCATCTGCTTTGTCTGGTTGATCAGGCAAGTTTCTGCTAATATCTACCACCATATGATCCGGAAGGTACTCCAGGCAATCTATTGCTGCTGAGAGCCATTCATCTGTTCTAGAAGACAAAGCAGTTTAATTTTGCAGTTTTACTTACTGGCACTTTTCAGAGTTGGCTGCACTCTGCCACTGAAAGTAAGTATACTGGTTTCTAGCCAGCAGACACTGTAGGTACTTCAATACATTACAACTTGGTACAAGGATGCTTTTCCCAACCCACTCAGATAATAGCCATATGCCTCTTTGTTTAGCTGGGTAGGTTACTAATTTTTCATCTTGATTAAATACGTAGCAGTTGTAAACCTAGTAGTAGTTAAACCTAAAGCTAGTGACGTCCTCTACTGTTATAGGGGAGGATAAAATTATTGCTAGACAAACAGAAACCCGAGGCTTGATCTGATTGGTAAGAGTTTTTTCAGCCTGTACTTTCAACTGCATTTGTACAGTTTCAGGCTCAGTTTTCTCTTGGTATTTTTAAAAGGTAAAGTAGTTAAACTATTCCCTCACAGGTAACTTTTTGTAATTTTTAAAGAAAAAAAACTTCTCGGTGATAGCAAAATAGTCTACTTTTCACCCCTCAAGTGCAGTAAACAGTAGCCCTCCCCAAATATTATCAAATACCATCATTGCCTTCAAAAACCTCTTCAGGTGTTCAGCAGAAATTGCCTCATCTACTTCCAATTCAGAGTTTAGCAACTGCTATTTGCTACTGAATCTAGTCTAACAGGTAAGGAGAAATCCGCCTTTTCACTTCCTTTTTACAGTACCACAGCCTATTACACTTCTAATTAAGATCAATTGTGCGTAACACTTGTATGCAACTTTGAACGTGATTCTGCTCTCAGAGGCAAGTAATGAATACTTACTGGGAGTCACTGAAAGCCTTGAGAATTTCTCTGTCCAGGTAGTTACTTGTGATGATGTATCCGGTTGCCTTCCTTGGTTGTGGAAGCTGAGGTCTGACTGCTTGGTGCTCAAGTAAAGAGTCCAGGAGTGGAAGGTCCACAAGCTGCAGCAGACGAGCAATCGTTTGTTCTTGCCATACTTCATTAATAACTGGGAAGGGTGGAATACACAAATCACACAGATCAAGCAAGTGCGAAAGAAAGATTAGGAAAATGCCAACTCCCCTTCCTCCCACCAACCGTAATCTAACAGATTAATTTTTCCAAAATAAAGATTTACAGTAGCAGAAAAAGCGTGTCCCTTATCACTTAAGTGCATTTTATCACTGCTAAAGGAAAGAATTAGCCATTTGTTTAGTTAACTGCAAGTGTAGGAGAACTGCTCTTTGGATAAGTCTGAAGTGCCTTACATTCTTTGTGCCCTAACTTGCAAGCAGCCTTTGTTCTAGATAACAGAAGAACAGTGTAGCAGTGACACTCTATCCTTATCACAGCTTCCTCAGTTATGATTTGGCTCAAGCTTTGAGAGTTCTCAGATGCATTAACATTTAAAGCCAAATGGAAAAAAGGCACAGTAGATAGTAGTTTAGTTGGAGAAGACAGGAGTTGTCAGGAACAGTTTCACACAGTACAGAAGGTGAGCTGGACAGTGCAGGTGTGTTGTTGGAAGTCTAGGGAAGAGTTTTAGCTAACTGCAGACAATTGGCTTTGATTGAGTCAGGCATGAATGTACTGCAGGTGGTTAAACATCACGTAGAGTCTTCCTAACTCCAATTAGGATCCACACAGTTATGTATTCTTCCCCATAAAGTTCTACACTGACTTATTTCAGCTGCAGATGAGTCCTATCTGATAAAATAAAGGTTAAAAGCAAGCCTGCAATAAATATAACTGGTCTTTGTTGTGACTTGGTGTTCAAAACAAAATAGTACAAGAGTCAGTTTGACTCCACCTCCATTCCAACAGCCAGCCATAAGCTTTTTTAGTCCTACAGCTATTTTCTTCTTCTCACACAAATAATTGGGGGATTATTCAGCTTACCTTGACGGGGCAAGTATTCTGAGACATTTACGTGAGGGGTATTTGCAGGCTTTAAACTCAGGTTTTCCCAGAGATCCTCCAAGCTTTCTGCTTTGACAGGAGTAGAGTGAAACATGGTCCTCTGATCTCTGAGATAAAAAAATGTTTATATATTCTCATCCATACATATGAATAACAGAACATACAGCACATCCAGATATGAATATCCATCTGAGATTAAAGATAAGATCTTCCCCTCCACCGCCCCCAACGCATAATTTCTCTGGCCAAGCTGCACAAGAGGGTGCACAGTATCTTACAGAAGAGTTGTGTGCAGTAGTTGCATGCAAGTACATAGTTCCTCCCTTGGAGCTTGTCACATCTGGCATCAGCAAGCTGCGTCAATTACCACAGAGAGGAAGAGAGGAAATGGTCATGGAGAGAGATTTATATACAAGTAACACATGCAAAGTTCCTCCCCAAGTCTAAAGTTTTCGGACTCTTTTTCTAATGGTAAAGTGAGGCCAAAAATTCAGAGCTGCTCTTGAAAAAACTAGAAGGTGGTTGCCCCTTAGCAACACCACCCCTACAGCTAGTAGGCTAGCTCCTGCTATCAACTAGCAAAAGATTTCAGAAACCTGTTACCCATTTTTAATGGGTTAGCTAGTTCTTCTCATAACTGACTTCACATGCTATCAAGTAGAAAAGCAACTCCAGCCATAAAAATCACTATTCTTCCAAGCATATTTGTTTAATTTCAATTCCTACAGCTTTTCTTGGTTTAGGACACTGCAAAACCCTTTTTGACATCAATTATTTTTGACATTTATGTGACAAGCCATATGTATCAATGGCTTTGTTCCTTTCACTAAATGAAGAAAAGGTAATTCAGTGGATCAGCACCCTTCCCAGAAGGAACACACCTAACACCTTCATTCTACACAAACAGGTGCATTATCTTCCTTCACAACTATTTGTCTGATATATGTCTTGTTCATGATGCATGCATCTTTAAGCATTTAAATATCATACTTTGTTAAAGCATTTTTAATTCTCTAGAATTCTTGTGTTCTTCCCAAACAGACTTTGGACAGTTTGCATTAGCAGAGGAGGAGACCTAGTCCTAAAGAGGCAGCGGGTGGGAACCCTGACAGAGGGC